>NW_017728995.1:44274386-44287100 GCF_001723915.1 Gavialis gangeticus
CCACAGTCTCTCTCTAATACCCATCGATAGATAATTACTGTTGAATATTTATTTCACTGAGGTACCTGGAACTCCCCCCCCCCACACCTACTAAATGGGCTGTTTACCTCCTTCCCAAACTGTGCTGCCAGGAGCATTAGACTGAGATCTGACTTTGCCTGTGAAGACTGAGGTAAAAAAGGCATTCAGTACATCAGCCTTTTTGCATCATTTGTCACTAGGTTGCTTCCCACATTTAAGGGACCCATACTTTGCTTGACCTTCTTCTTGCTGACATACTTGTATAAACCCTTCTTGTTATCCTTCGCATCCATTCTACTAGCTGCAACTCTGGTTGTGCTTTGGCCTTCCTAGTTTTGTCCCTGCATGCTGGAGCAATTCTTTTATACTCTTCCCTAATAATTTGTCCAAGTTTCCACTTTTAAAGATTCCTTTTTGTGTTTTAGCTCATTGAAGAGTTCCCTATGAAGCCAAGCTTATCTTCTGCCATACTTGCTAGTTTTTTTTCTCATTTGAGAGAGTTCATTTCTGAACCCTTAGTAATGTTTCTTTAAAATATAGCCAACTCTCCTGGACTCCTTTCCCCCTCTGATGGGCCTCTCAGGGCATCCTGCCCAGCAGTTCCCTAAAGGAGTCAAAGTCTGCTTTGCTGAACTCCAGGTGCTTAGTCTTCTGGCCTCCTTCCTTCCTCAGGTCCTGAACTCCATTATCTTGTGTCCGCTGCTGCCCAAGTTGCCATCTACTACTCTGTTTTCCACCAATTCTTCCTTGTTTATGAGTAGTAGGTCCAAAAGAGTATGGTGCCTAGTTGGCTTCTCCAATGCTAGTCCCAGGAAGTTGTCCCCAACACTCTCAAAAAACTTCTGAGATTGCCTGTGCCACTGCTACATTGCCCTCCTAGCAGATGTCAGGGTGATTTGAAGACCTCCAAGAGAACCAGGGCATGTGATTGGGAAACTTCTGCTAGCTGTTTGAAGGAAGCCTCATCTGTGTCATCCTCCTGGTCTGGTGGTCTACAACAATTCATCACCTTTGTTGCTCTCTGTAGCGGAGCACCTTTAGGGTGCTTGTCACTTGAGGGCTTTCACAGGCTCTGAGGGGAGCCTGCTTTGGAGGAGCAGCAGGGGAACTATTTTAAGGGGGAAGGTGTGTGGCAGGGCACTGTTGGTCTCTGCCACTTTAAGAGTGGAGC
Source organism: Gavialis gangeticus (assembly GCF_001723915.1). NCBI lineage: Eukaryota > Metazoa > Chordata > Crocodylia > Gavialidae > Gavialis > Gavialis gangeticus. The sequence continues at coordinate 44,275,579 of NW_017728995.1, forward strand.
CAAGCAGCCAGCAGGTGCTTGATTGCAGCGGTCATTTTAGATCTCTGGCTGCCTATATAAGCAGAGCAGTTCACTGCTGGCAGGCCAAGGCAGTAACGTCACCTGGCTGCAAGGCTGCATACAACATCCTGAAGGTAAGGGCAGGAGCTGTAGGGGATGGTGTGGAGGCTCCTGGGCATGGCCTAAAACTGCACCCTGCTGGAAGTAGGTGCCCTGGTGGGGCACTCAGTGGTGTGCTTGTGCTTCCTTTAGGTCACCCACTTCCCCATTTACCTCAGGACTTTGGTCTCCATCTTCTGGTGAACCTAATTTAAAGGTCTCCTCACTAGGTTAGCAAGTGTGCCTGTGAAGATGTTCTGTCATCTTCTTTGTCAAGAGTTTCTCTTGTATATTAAATGAAATATGACTTTAATATGTTCTTATTTCTATTGTTTTCCTAACAGCGTGGAGACCACATGCTGATTCAGAGTCTCTCTTGCCTCTCTTCCTATTCACACTGTAATCAGCTGTTTGTATCTTATAGTACAATGTACATGAGTCTACCTTCAGCTCTCTACATAGACTTGAAAAGTATTTAGGCTGTGTTACATCATTAGTTTTAATGTGCTAAAATGTGTGATATCTATAAGTTTGACAATAATTTGTGCATAGATTGTAAGCAATACTCGGAACCAGAATAGTAGAAAATTAGAGCTAGAAGGGACTCTGGAGGTCATGTAGTCCAGCTCCCATCTTTAGGTAGGATTATGCCTGCTGAAACTGTCCTAAGAAGTGTTTTTTCTAACTTGCTCTTAAAACCATAAAAAACAGTTTGGCTATATATGCAGAGAAGGCAAGTTAGAAGTATTTTAAAATACAAAAATAACTCATGCTTAGATGTTTATTTGATCAAATATATGGACAATACAGAAACATTCCATATCTAAATTAAAAATGGAATTAAGAATTAGTCTTGTACAGGGTTCAGGCAGCAAATGTATTTTTGGGCATAATTTTGCTGGTGTTGTTTTTCAGCAAGATGGGAGGATTTGGGGAAAATTTGGTCCATGGCTTCTTTTTTTCAAAATTACATTTAGTTGGTGTATAAATTCTGTCATCTCACATTTGCAAGATTAGTACATTTTAATAACATAATATTTTTGTATCCAGATATTTTTATTCAAACCTGAAATTTATTTGTAATTTGGTATAGAGTGGGTAGCAAACTTTTTTTCTGGGGAGAGAAATGTGTGAATTTAACTATTAAGGAAGGAGAGGAAGGGAGTTTCAGTGGTAGGATGAACAGAAGAGAAGTTGTATAATGTGCTGCGGTGGGAAGTGCAGTTTGTCCTATGTGTGAAATGGACATTTCAGACTTCAGTATCAAATTACAGAAACTTTTCTTCATGAGTGATAGTTCCATAATTACAAAGATACTCATAATCAGGGATCCTGGCTTTCTCTGAAGGGAAAAAGGTGCAAGGTGCACTGTTTTCTCTGAAGGGCGGCGCAAGGTACACTGAGGCTAGTTGTCCCCAGAGAATGCCTACACCACTTGTGCTCTGCCGTGCGGCAAGGTACCCTGGGGGCAGTAGGGGTATTTAAGATTTGGGTTTACTTTTTATTTAACCAAAAATTGGGGATTTTTTTTTAAATCAGAGAAAACTGGGATCCCTGCTCATAATGTATTCTGAAAATAAGTATATTGAAAATAAGTTAATTTAACTTATTACTACAGCAAAAGTTCTGTTAACCCACATCTTATAAGCTGGCATGCCAGCTTGTAAGATAAAGTGAAACTGGAAGTGCCCACCGTGGCACTTCCGGTTTTTCTGAGCCCCCATGGCCCAGGGTCATAACAGGTTGTGCGGGGGCCGGCTCCCTGTCCCGCAGGGCCTGCAGCGCCCGCCGTGGGAGGGGCAGTGATGTGGCGGGAGGGGTGGTGATGCTGTAGGAGGAGCGGCGGGATGCCTCAGACACAGTGGGAGAAGCGGCAGCCCAGGCCACTCAGTTAAGTGGCATATTTTGTTATCCGGCATCCCCCATTCCTGGTGGATGCCAGATAACAGAACTTTTACTGTATTTACCCTTTAAAAAAAATTACACTCTTGTCCTAATTTGGGGGAAAGCAGTGCTTGAGCAATACTTGGCTTGCTTTCTAAGAAATGCACTGTCTTTGAGATGCGTCTCTCCTGTCTTCCTCTGAAAAGATAAAGGGGGAGAACTTACAAAACTTTTCATGAGGAGTGTGTAGCTATGGATCCTGCAAAGACTTGTGCATTTGATTAGTTTTACATATATGGGTACTTTTATTGACTTGTAGAAATGTTCATGTAAACATGTAATGCGCAGGTGTAAATACTGTTATAAAATGTGTGAGAGTCATTATAGGAGAGGGCCTAAGTCATGAAACATTGAAACACAGCTTATTTGGAATTCACTTGAGGCTGCTCTTATCTCTTCTTGAGCATGCAGTTTACTGGGTTTGTCTGGCTGTAGAGAAAGGCTGAGTCCACTAAATTAGAACCTTAGCAAATCATTTTTAATTAGAGGAAAACAGTCTCTCGTGTGTTTGTGGGAGATGTGGGAACAGCTTCTGGGATTTATTGAAAGCATTTGCTGCAAGAAGTAACAAAACAACATATCAAGAAAAGAGAGAAGCTGAAGTGAAAGTTCACAACTGTTTCAGTTATTTCTCTGTGTGCTTACAGTGTTAATTTCAAGGTAGGTGAAACAGTAATGAGAATATTGAACACTGTGGACTTTTGCTTTCCCAGGGACAGCTAACGGCGGCGCAAGGTGCACCATTACTAGTTGTCCCCAGAGAATGTCTACGCCACTTGTGCTCTGGCGTGTGGCAAGTTACCCTGGGGGCAGTAGGGGAGGCTGGGGCCAGCACCTGGCTGACCCCAGCAGCCTTACCTGGGGTCTTGGGAGCCTCCCAGGTCTTTCACAGCAATGATTCTGCTGGAGGAGCCTCCAGCTGGCTGGCAGCTGCAGTATGGCTCTGGGTGGCCCAGTTCTGCTTTTGAGTGGTGTGCATTGCCAGTGTGTGCACTGTTCTGTTTTTTTTTTTCTCCATGGTTTGTTTTTTTACTCCTGGATATCCAGGGGTCAAAAAAATGCTCTTGCACTGCGGAGAACACCTGGATGTCTGGTATCTGGAGCCGCAGACATGTTGCACCATAGACATGCTGGATTATTCGAGTTTGCTGGAGCATGGAAATAAACATGTTCCAGCAGACTCTGGTGTCATGTGTATTAGCGTCCCTGTGCTGAAAAATGGCAGCAGCACACTTTCAACTAAAGCTTATTTGTTGAGCTTTAGAACAAAGATCCTAGCTGCCATTTTTTTCAGTGTGGAGGGTACTGATAAATGTGATGCTTGGGCACTTTTAATTAAAAATGTTCACTAATTAAAGCACCTCCTGGAGCACAGGTAGGTGTAAAAATGCCCAGGGAGTCTCTGCTGTTCTGAGATCTCCAAGGAATGAAAGAAGCTAAAAGTCTGACAGGAGGTCAGTGAGAATGTAAATGGGTGGAAATTAGAAAAATAATAGGTAGAGAAGAGAGAGGAGGGGGTGAACGAGGGGGAAATAATGCCAGAAGTAAGCGAGGGAGACTCCTGTAGTTAAGTTCTCTAAGGTAGAAGGGAGGCAGTTTGTGAAAAAATAAATAACTGGAAATTAGCAAGACAAAGCATAGAGGAGGGGAGGGGTTGAAGGGGGCGGGTGGGAAGTATAAATGGTAAGGTCAGGCAGGTACCTGGTGAATCAGATGTCAGGCAGGCTGTAATGTGTCATAAATCCAATATCTATATTGAGTCCATGATTTTTTTGTATCCAGTAGATTTGTGAATTGAAGTTCATAGGCTCATCTATGAAAGGTGTTTTGTAAGTTCCATTTGAGGATTAGAACTGAGAGATCAGAGAGGTAGTGACTGGCTTGTGAGAAGTTAGCACCCACAGGTCATTGGACATTTTTGTCTTTGATGGATTTTCATTCTGATGTGCAGAATATACATGGGGAATACATGTGTTCCAAGGAACTGGGATCATGGTATAATTGAGTACCAGTGAGTTGGAATCTTGATCTAGACTCTGCAGAAGTCTGTAAAAAGATTTCCACTGATTTCAGCGGGCTTTAGCCAAGGCTCTAGATGCTAAGAGAACTACTCTCATCTAGCTAAGTATGTTTGTCAAGTTAAAGCAAGTTTAAACCTTTTCTTTAGTGTAGTCCAGTCCAAGTTTTGGGACCTCATTTGCATCACTCAATTTATATTTTGCTTATGAACATCAGCTCCTGTCCCTTGGTTTGCTCTTTTTATTATTTAACTATCAAGTATAGCCCAAATGCCTTTGGGTGTGCTACAGCTAGTAATTATGCCTGATTGTAAGTGTTGCCAGGATAGAGCTGTTTGTCACCTAGTATGCAATTGTGTGGTTTTAACAGGCCAGGAAATATCTACAATAGATATATAAAATACCTTAAGAAAATTTTGCTATCTTACTCCTAAGTAGAAGAGGGAGTTATTACACTGGAACAACATGTTTGTTACTTATTACATTGGACTTTCCTATCTCTGACAATTTGGCTTGTGCCTAGAAAAGGTTACTGAGCTATGGTCTTCTACCTGGCAAGGGATGAAAATGTAATACCCATTTAGACATGTTTCTTTTGTAAGCAGAGCAGACTAAATAGATGGAAGAGAGTCAACAATGTGTAGTGTTTGTTTGCATTTAAAATACATTTCTCCAGCAGGACAGTTGGTGTTTTGTTCTCAAGATCACTGCAGTTTGAAATCTAATAAAAATTGGAAACAAAGTCCAGTAATATAACCCCAGTTATAATGTAGCATGGTGTATGAATGTTGTCCTGTGATTATATTTCTAATTTCAACTTAGACATGCATTTTAATGTTCAGTTATGTTTAGCTGATTGTACAGTGGGATGAAAAAATACAGTTGGTTCTAAAACTATGAAAAGTTATTGTAGAGTAGTGGCTCCCAACCCTTTTAAAGACTTGAGGCACCCCTTCAAACACTTTCTGAATTAGTGGCACCTCATTTCAAAAACATTTATTTTATTGCCCCTGCACAAACATGCACAGTTCTCTTCCTTTGCATGTGTACATACACATTGTCACGGGGCACTGAAGTGCCTGCTGCTTTAAGAGTAGAAACTGCCTAGGTAGAGGGCCCTAGGAGCCAGGCAGAAACCCCACAGGTGTAGGTTACTATAGCAGGAGGCTAGTAAGGGAACTAGCCTGCATCTGCACCCAGTCAGCTGACCGGAAGAAGTTAGGGCCCTGTGTACATACAAACTCCAGTCCAGAGGCCAGCAGGGGTTAGTTTTCTGGCAGCAGCCAGGGGAAGGAGCCTGCAGAGAAAAATTGCCCAGAGATGCTGTGGCTGCCTGATATGCTGCATTTAGGGCTAATGGGGCTCCAGGAGCAAACCAGGTACCCTGGCCTACAAGGCACTTAATTGTGGGGGGTGAGTGGGGGTTGACTTTTTAAAAGGAAGAGAGCACAACCTGAACTAGTTGTATTATGTTATAGTCCAAGGAGCCATATTTTGGTTGCTGTTTATAAACCAGTGGACCAGACTGAGGCTATTGGGGGGGAGGAGGCCTCATTGGGGCCACAGTACTGTGTGGAGAGCCCAGTGCCAGTGTGGGTGCAGAGACAGGGCTGCGGAGAGGCTGAGCTACATCAAGGCCTCAGAGGGACAATGTTTAAATACCATCTGTGAGGCTTGGGGTGTGGTAAAGGGACGGTTTTGGATCCACGCATCTAGCCCATCAGGCTGAGGGTGTCTCATGAGGCATCCATGTTGAGCAGGACCCAAAAGGGGTGCAAGAACCCACAGGGTTCAGTGGGGTCCATCAGGACTGTATCCAAACACAAACTCGAGGGCAGCCTCCCAATTTATTATAATTACTAGCAAGACATGGCAGGTGAGGAAAAGGGTGCCCATTGGGCAAAATTGGCATGGTCATGGAGCCCTAGGGGCATCACTGCCATCCCTGGGGACCTCATCCCTTGACAAAGAGGTGCATTGGCTGGGAAATCAGGCCATGCGCAGGGAAGAACCCCTGTCCCTGAGAAGAGCAATGAACCTTTGGACTAGGTTATAGACCCAGAGAAATTTTATAGTAAGGCAGCAGCACCACAGCTTTGGAGGAAGAGCTGAAGAAGGGAAATACCACTGCCAGAGACCATACCGGGGGAAGCCTTTAGGTCCTGGCCAGAAAAGAAGTAAGGCCAGGAGTTAGTTATGGCTGAGGGAGAGACCATGGAAAGTCTGAAACAGGAGAACTTCACCTGGCTATTGTGGGTGGATGAGTTAGAGGAAAAAGCAGCCTGGTTAGAGTGGGAGTTAGGAATGGTGAAATCCCAGGAGCAAACTGAGGCAAAGGTTGCTGCTTTACAGCTGTGGGTACAATTTGGCAAGAAAGAAGGAGGGTCTGAAGAAATTAGCTGTGAAGGCTGAGAGGACTCGAGCACTTTCCTGATAAGTTACAATGCAAAAAAGGGTAGTTGGGTAAGGTTTTCAAGAAAAAGGCTTCATGCCTTATCAAGATTCAAATCCTGATTTAGATCACAAGTGAAAATGAGTTTGCTAATCTTTTTAGTTCCTACTGGGTAATAACATTTTAGAGTAATTTGTTATGAAATATGATGCATCTGTTCCAGAGAAGGCCAGTACAAAAATAGTAGGGGAGGTGCAGAACAAAAGAGAAGTACATTTCAGAGCAGCTGCCTGCATTATTCTTGCCTTTGGACAGGATAATTAGGCCCCTGGCACATGTTCATTTAATGGGGTCATTTAATGGGGTAATGCCGATCACAGCAATCACATCTCTTGCCATGCCATATGTGCCTAACAGGAAGTGCAATTTTGTGATGGGGGATCATATTGCAATCAAGCCATTGCTTCTTGCCACTGCAGGGGGATCCTGGGTTTATGATGTGCTAGGGATTAACTAGCAAGTTGGCCTGGGGCTGACAGTCGGCCAATTGTTGGGTCCTACCATAGGACCTCACTGGGTCTCCAACTGGTTTTGATGCAGTTCTGGAGCCAACAATCAGCTGTTTGTCAGCACCAGCCTTGGGACTCAAACTGGCCATTGTAGGGTTTGGGGCTGGTGCTGACAATCAGCTGACTGTTGGCCTGGGATCCAGACTGCATTAGGATCAGTTCAAGCTGGCAGCTCTGGCTGGTGCAGGGGATCAGAGGCTCCTGGTGAGGGGAGCCAAATAGTTTCTTCTGCTGTGGACTTCAAACACCACCAGGAACCACCAATTTCCTGCTTCCAGCAGATTGTCCAGAGTTTCTGGGTGTGGGGCTTAAAGTCCTCAGCAGGGGAAGCCCTTCAGCACCCTTCTCCCCTGCTTGCCTCAACTGATTGTCAGGCTCGCCACTTGTTAAATATAAGGTGCCATACATACCAAACATAAAAATGTTATACGTTATATATGGCATATTTTTATGGCTCGTTTTGCTATTTTATGGAGCCTGAAATTGGGTGCATTTATAGCACCCTTGCTATTTATGCCACAATTAACATGTTAATCGCTGCATAAATATAACATGTAGAGGGGGCTTTAGTCTCTTACTTTTGTGAATACTTCATTAAACTACATTCTACCTAAAACATTGATCTGTAAGCCATGACACTTTTCAGGTTCTTTACTTCACTGGTGCATAAGTTTGGTCAGTAGCGCTGGCCAGATCTGGGTTCAGATATAGCCTGATTAGCTGGATCAGTGGTTCTCAACCCTTTTAGACTCAAGGCATCCCTGAATAGATCTCAGGTACCTCTCAGAAAATGCTAGTTCTTAGTTTTCACTTGTTTTTTGACTGCAAAAAATAATAGAGTAATGTTTCTGCTGGAAATTGCTCAGAAGGACTACAGCAAGGCTGAATGTTTTTAACACCATGGATTGTTTTTATTTTGAAATTTCTGGATTTATCTTCTGAATCTTATTTGCACCCTAACAGTATTAATGTTGTGTGGTACCAGGTGGTATGATACCTTGGTAGAGACTCACTGAGCTTAGATAGTTTTTAAGCAATTTAGTGACTATCCCTATTTTATTTGATCTTCTCCCCACTTTTATTTTTTAGGTTAGCTGGTTGAAAACAGCTTTAACTTTAAATTCTATGCGAACTTAACTGACTTGCTTTTTAATGCATTTATTTTGTTTGATTCGTTAGGCAAGTGTCGGTACTTTAATTTGAAACTCTTTTACATTTGAACAAGGAGGAGCTGTAGTCAGAAGAGTTGTGTGCTGTTTCCCTCCATCTCCCCCTCAGAAGCATGCATCTTGGAAGTCCTATGTTTCCTTTACCCAAACTTTGGGTCCCTACACCTACCTCATACCAAACATAGCAGTAGAAAATACTGTAGGAAAAGTTTGTGGGGAGGGATTGAGACATAATATACATACTTCCCACCTTCAAAAGCAAGGAAATGCAGACTTCAGTTACCTAACAGCATATATGCTCTCTCTTTTCCTTCACTTAGAGGTATGCTATTGTAATACATCACAGCTCAAGTACTGCGTACTATAACCATAGTACCTGCAGTCCATAGGAAGGTCACTAGAGTTGACGGAAAATGCTGCAATCCAAGCCTCTTACAGTTTCCACTGTGACCTCATATACAAGATGAACAAGAAAGGTGACATAAGGGAATGCTGAAGAACTCCACTTAAGAGAGCTGGAGAGTAAGCAGTTGCCCATTTAGCAGATCCAGTCTCAACTCTTGGACAAGGAAGAACCAGAACCACCAGTGATCAGTCCTGGCTGGCCCACCACAAATTGGGCAACAGCATCTGATAATTATTGATATTAAAGACAGCTAAAATAATCTGTATGGATAGATAATAGGGGTGTGTGAAGCGGGCCCTATTTGATTTGGATTCGGCCCAAATCAGGGACAGTGATTCGATTCATTGATTTGGATCACTGTCCCTGATTCAATTCGGCCGAATCCAAATCTGAAGATTTGATGCCTATTTGGAGAATCAGCAATTCGGACATAGACACAGCTTTAAAAGTTTTTTCTACATACCTTGAGGTGGCAGTTGCAGCTTGTGATTGCTGCTATGCTGGGGCAGATGGAGTGTCCCAAAGGAGTGTGGTGTGGAGCCCTCCATGTGCTTGGCGGTGAACCTGGAAGTGGACCGGAAGTACTTCCGATCCACTTCTGGGTCTGCTGGGGAGCGCACTGGATCCCCCCCACCTCAGGCTGGGCAGTCAGCTGCAGGGGGGCCTGGGTGCCCCCCCCCAGACCCAGGAGGCACCAGTCACCGAGCTGAAGGGGTGTGTTGGGGGGGGGGGCCCATGCGCTCCTCGGAGGACCAGGAAGTGGACCGGAAGTGCTTCTGGTCCACTTCTTGGTTTGCTGCCGAGCATGGTGGGGGGCCCCTGTGCTTCTGTGGGATACTTTATGGTCCCCAGCATCATAGCATTCATGAGCCACCTGCTACCTAGAGGTAAGTGGTAAAAAACATTTAAAGCTGTGTCTATGTCCAAATTTCTGATTCTTTCCAAATCTCTCCAAATTGATTCGGAGGGTTCTGATTCGATTCAGATTCGGCTGCCGAATCTCTGCTGAATTGAATTGGGGACTGAAGCTTTGCACAGCCCTAATAGATAATTGACTATCCATTCCCAGAGCTATACTGAGGAAAACAATAATGTCTCTTCATGAAATCAGGCCTAAACCAAGAACAGTAAGGGTCAAGCAAATTAGGATCTTCTAGATAGCTATATAATTTCTTACCCAAAACAGAGAGTATTTGAGATCAAGCCTGGTGCCAAAAATTGGTGTCACCAACACTGTGTTGTCGTATCTAGAAATTGTTTCATCTGAGAGCTCCACAGTCTGCAAAACACACCATAAGTCAAAGCATATTGGTTATGGGGCATACCTGTAAGTTACCTTGCCAAGTGGTAATTAAATTCTTTCTTTGGGACTCTAACAGAAAACCTTGTGGGTGGAGTATTTGGGTGATATGGGATCAAAGAAAACAGACCCTGATTTGTGAAGTGTGTTGAGTAAATAGAAAAAAATGATTTTGTTGAAAAATGCAAATATTGACTTGTTTCTTAAAAGGAAAATAAAATATGGTTTATAAAAAAGAAGAAACAAATAAAAGGTTGATAGAGTATTTCTTATGTAGGTTAGTTAATATTTAGGGGGAAATGCATGTAAATATAAAGTTAAGCAGCAGAGAATTTAAAAGGTATTTTTTTCTAACATGAACAGTCCTGGAGTTCTTTAATGTTTATCTTCTGGGTTGGGGTATTGGTGTTCTTGGATAATTTTTTCTCTGGGTAAATACTTCAAAATGTTAATGTTATATTATGCATGGCATGAGTTATGTTATATTCTGCATTTATATTAAGGTTTTTAGATTTTTTTTTTGTTTTAGATGCCATTAATCTTGCAGTGCACATGCTTCAAGGACATATGTCTCCAGGTGGATGTTAGGGAGATGTTACTAATTCTAGCAAATGTTTCATGCTGACTCACTTTTTAATATGTTAGAGTACTCTTATATAAAGTACTTGCAAGTACAGTTGTTTGATGATGCACTTTTCTATCCTTGCAATACAAAGGTAGTTCCTTGTACATAATAGTTCAGCCATAGACTTCCTCCTTCCATTTCTTTGTGCTCTTTATCTCTGCATTGCATCTCTTGTTGCTGAAAGACATGATTAAAAACAGTTTCTTAATCTTGTGATTAGTTTTTTATTTTAGAAAACAGGTTGATAACCTGACTTATTTAATGTTTTCTTTCTTTCTTATGTTGCCATAACTTACTTTTATTTCTTTCAATGAATATCTTAGCTTTTGTTTCTGTTTTAAAATAGATTAATTTTTACTCCTCTGTGGGTGCATCTACACAAGACATTTTACTGCTAAGTAGTGTAGTTTACTGGGCAGTAAGCATGCATGTCTACATGTGCAAATGCTTACTGCACAGTAAACCTTGCTAATCACAAATAAATTTGCTGCCTGCTGATGAAGATGTCGAACAGTGCTGGCCCAAGAACTGAGCGCTGCGGAACCTCACTGCCCACATCCTTCCAGGTCAAATAAGACCCATCTACCACCACTCTCTGGGTGTGGCCCTCCAGCCAACTAGTGACCCATTTGACTGTGTAGGTATCAATGCCAGTCTCCTATTTTTTTAATGAGAATGGGGTGAGAGACAGGTGTCGAAGGCCTTCTTAAAGTCCAGAAAGACTATGTCCACCACGACACCTGCATCCAAGGATTTTGTGACCTGGTCATAGAAGGCCACCAGGTTGGTCTGACAGGACCTGCCTCTAATGAACCCATGTTGGTTGCCCCTAAACAGTCTCCCCTGCTGGCCCCTCGCAGACATGCACCAGGATAATTCTCTCAAAAAGCTTGCCCAGGATTGAGGTAAAACTAACTGGCCTATAGTTTCCTGGGTCCTCCTTCCTCTCTTTTTTGAAAATGGGAACCACATTGGCCCTTTTCCAGTCCTCTGGCACATC
>NW_017728995.1:44287507-44287872 GCF_001723915.1 Gavialis gangeticus
GTCAGGATCAGCTGATTTAAATACATCCAGTCCCTCCAGAAGTTCCCTGACTAGGTCCTCTCTGACCATAGGCCTGGGCGTGCCTCCCCTGGAGCCTACAGAGGTCCCAGTGGGGGCAGGGGATGACCCAGTCCCTTCTCAGAAACATTTGGAGTTAAGAAATTGTTAAACAGGTTAGCTTTGCTGTCTGATGAGACGACCAGATTTCCTGGCATGTCCTGCAGAGGCCCCACGTTACCCAGTACCTTCTTTTTACCCCCTATGTATTCAAAAAAGGACTTCTTTTTGTCCTTGATCTGGGTAGCTAGTCCCAGTTCCATCTCTGCCTTGGCCTTCCTGACTGCCCCCCTGCAGCCCCAAGCAAC
>NW_017728995.1:44288265-44298687 GCF_001723915.1 Gavialis gangeticus
CCTATGAGGAGAGGCTATGGGACCTGAACCCATTCAGCCTCCACAAGAGAAGGCTGAGGGGGGATCTAGTGGCCATTTACAGACTCGTCAGGGGGGACCAGCAGGCATTGGGAGAGTCCCTGTTCCCCCGAGCACTACCAGAAGTGACTAGAAATAATGGTCACAAGCTGGCAGAGGGTAGACTCAAGCTAGGCATCAGGAGGCACTACTTCACGGTCAGGGTGGCTAGGATCTGGAATCAACTTCCAAGCGAAATGGTGCTGGCTCCTACCCTGGGGGGTTTTAAAAGGAGGCTGGATGAACACCTTGCTGGGGTTGTTTGACCCCCGTACTCTTTCCTGCCATGGCAGGGGGTTGGACTTGATGATCTGCTCAGGTCCCTTCCGACCCTACCAACTAGGAAACTATGACAAACAGATGTGCATTCCCCTTGCTGTGCCAAATATACCCAAAATGGTGGCAGTGAGAATAGGTAATATCATTTTGTGCTGCTTTTTTGCAGCAGATGTTTGTTTTGTGGCAGGAGTGTGCAGGCAGCCTGGAGCAGCCTGCAGTCTCCAGCAGCCCTGGTCAGGTGCTCACAGGGCTTCGGGGGCCTGATCCTGTGTGCCCTAGGAGCTGTGGGAGTGCCACCTGCATTTCTTGTTTGCGGAGGCATGCCCCTAAAGATCTTCCTGGGCGAACACATTGTGCTGCTGTGCCCCAACTTGGGGCATGCCTCTGCAAATGGGGAAACCTGGGATTCCCTGCTTTCACACCTAGGGCCAGGGATCCTGTGGGCATGCCTCTGCAAGTGGAAAAACTCCTGTTTTCAGAGATGCACCCTGAGTGTTGTACCGGAGAACCTGATATGCCCAGAGTGCTGTCCCAGGGGTGGCAGGGGTCAGACCATGTGGGACAACAGAGGATGTCTGTTTTTGCCAATGAAGCTGTTTAGTTTTGCTGGAGCACGTTCTGGCAAAACTGATCTACTTCATTTGGGGGTTTCTATTTATAGCCTTTATTTTGATCTAGTACTTCAGTCTCACAATTGGAATAGAAGACTTAAGTTAATTCTGACTTTAACTTTACTCCAAAAGACTTCCCACATGCCAGAAGGCAAACATGATACTCATGGGAAAAGGTTTCCTGGGGGGTACCAGTTGTTATTTGTGCTCTGTCTTTTTTGAAGCTTTCAGAGTTTTCTGACTCTCAGTATCTTTACATAAAGGGAACATTAAACTTGAAGGTTGTCTAGCCATAGGAAGCAGAATACTTAAGAACACAGAGAGGAAACAATCTATGCATTAGTGGGTTTTTTTCCTTCTTTTTAGCCATGGTCATTTTCATTCTTTTCATTGCTCATTATCTTCTATCATTTTTTTAAGTTGAACTCATTAATAGGCTGTAAATGTTTAAGGCAGAGGAGGGAAATAGGGACAGATCAGGAAATTTCAACAGTTTAATATGATTTGGCAAACAGGTTTGCATTTCCATCTGCTATTCTGTGAGTAGAGCACTGAAGATTTTTCCTGCCGTTGGCACTTTCTAGCCACAGGGGGGAAGAATTGTTATGTGCATTGTCTTCAGATATTGTGTAACCTGACCCAGTAAGATGCATATGATGTGCCACAGCAGGAATTTAATGAAGCCTTCCTCTGCAAGAAGCTTCCCACAAAGTGGACATAAAACTCAAATGCTCTTAAATTGCTATAGTTGTTTACTAGCATTCTCCTCTGCTCTTTTCAGAGTTTATTTTCCATATACTCTTCCAAACCCTAATGCTTTGCTAGACAAGATAAAAATGCTTGTGAGTGCAATTTTTTGTAATTTCTGTAAATGTTTGTCAGAAGGTGCTGCTTCATCAGGTGACACAGATACAGGGTGTGCAGTTTGAATGTATCCCTGAAGTTCCATGGGGTCCAAAGGACTTGGTATTACAGGATATGTTGTACCACTTTGCTATCTGTGGTTGCAGTGCTTTTCTGTTTAAACAAACAGTTTGTCACTGTTTTATTTCATTGAAGCTATAATAGGAAACATTGCATTTTTAAAAAATTTGTAGCAGGCAAGAAATCAGTGATTTATAGCTAAGAAAATAAATTATTGGTATGTCTGTGTGGCAGCACACAAAAGCCAAGCATAGAGAAATCCATACATAAAACTGGGAGGCAGTAGGTCTGCGTGAGTCCTAGATTTTGTCACCTATTTCAAATGATTTCCGTGGAATTCTTCTGTGAGGATGTGGGGGAATCCCTTCAAACATTTCTAGGTGCTCCAGAGAAGTCTGGAGTATCTAGACAGTGGGGTTGGCCCTATGGATATGTCTACACAGCAGTGGCATTATGTCCTGGGATGCCTCTAAGCATGCTTTGTTCACTCGCTCCTACATGCACACTCTAAGCCTGAAAGTTTGGTGCAGAGGGTGCTCTGGGCTTGCCTCCTGGCATCACACTCAAGATTTCCAAGGTAGTTAAATTAAAACAAGCCAAAAAACTATGCATGGCTATCTCATGCATCTGCTGATTTCTGCTCTTGCACAATTGGATGGTTTGAAAGGGAACTTGAATCCTACATTGTGGACTTCTGAGAGGGGATGCTAATTTACACACATACGTGCATATCTTCTTTTCTTGCTTTGCCATTGTAGGTTAGATGTTCAGCTGAATTCTTTGAGCCTCTTTGACCTAACCTTGAATGCTGTGGTTTTAGAAAAAACGGTTTGCTATATAGCAGAACTTTTCTCACATGTCAAAAATTAAAGTGTTTCTCTGATACTGTTTAATCCACAATAAATGTAATTGTGTAAAGTTAATGTAATGTTAGTAAATTTGAAAAAATACAGTTGACTGGATTTTGGAATACCTGATAATAAAGACTTGATATTGACCTGGATTTGTCCAGAGAATGTTCTCAAAATGTGGGATACTTGTTAGCTTATTCTTCCAGTATAAAGGGAAAAAAAGTGAATGAAAATATTAAAAAATCAAATTTTATCATCTATAATATTAAAAAACAAACAAACTTTAAAAAATAAGTGGTTTTATGTTTGCTGGTTTCCCAAATAGATTTATGCAGCCATGCTTTGATTTGTCAATTAAACAGAAAATTTCTTCAGGCATTTTTTGCTGCTTCACTGAAGTAAAGGAAATGTTCTATGCCCATTTATTACATTCACGGGCAGTTTCATTACTCTGAATATTCAAAACTCAGAAGTGGAATGGCAAGTTGGAAACAATCCAGTAAGATTGATGTCCTGCATTATCAGACAGAGATTGCTGTTCTCTACTAGATTTATTGATTTATCTTTATTGATGGTGGAGGGGGATAACTAAAAGAAAATTTGCTTCTAGAAAGATGTTGCTTATTTTGTAGTTTTGGTATGATGCAGTTCTGTCATTAGTTTTGTAAATATTGATTTTTTTTTTAACTGCTTATGCAGCTTTTGCTGAATACTTCATAAATAGGGATCCTGGTTTTCCCTGATTAAAAAATAAAAATAAAAATTCTAATTCTCTGATTAAAGCCCCCAAAACCTGTGATTTTAAAATGAAAGCCCACTATATATATATAAAAAATAAAATGTAGGTAGCAGTTGAGCATAATGTTTTCTTAATATATTTACAATTTTAAAGCAGTTTGGAAGCCTACCAGTGCCTCAATCACTATAATAAAATAAATTCTAAATATCTAAAAATGTTGGCATTTGATTTTGGGTTTTTTTATCATGGAAAATAAGAGCTCTCCCGTGCCCCCTTAGCTCACAGAACACAGGTCCAGGCTCCTCACTGCCAAGCCATAGCTGCATTTTGCCCATCCCTGTCCTACTGCCTGCTGCCTGCCTGCTGCAGACTCAGGTGGGGAGGGGGCTGGCTCCCCGCTGATGTGCACACTCCTCTGGGGACAGGGGGGGCCCATGCCCCCCAAGTCTTTGCATGGGGATGCGTGGGGTGGGCTGCCTGCTGTGGACTTAGGCTTCTGGCCTGCTGCCCTCCCTTGGACCCTCGGCAGCCCAGTAGGTCAGACCCAGTGCTGCGGGGCATAACAGGGCCGTGCAGGGAAGCTGCTGCTAGCTTCTTGCTGCCCTGGCAATCTGTCCCCTGCCCACGTGATAGCAGTTAGGGTCACAACCCTGTGCTGCTGCTGCCATACAGCCAGGGGATACCTCTGCCGTGCAGTGCTGGGTTGTACCCACTGGGCTGCAGAGGCCCTGGGGGAGAGCAGCAAGGTGGGTGTCTAAGCCTGCTGTGGGCAGCCTGCCCTGCCCCTGGCCCATGCACAGATCTGGGGGGCATGGGTCCCTGGTGTCCCCAGGAAGTGTGCACCGTGGTGGGGAGCCAGCCCTACCCCAGACCCTTGGATGTACTCCCTGCTGGGGCCCTGGCCCCTGGCCCCAGCCCCCAAGCTTAAGGCACTGCCCGGCTGGGCAGCAGCCCCAGCCCCAGCCCTGCCCAACTTCTTCCTTCCCTCACTCTCTATGGGGGCCTCAATCCCCACCCCAACTTACCTGCAGGAGCTGCTCTCCCCTTGCCTGATCACCCTCCTTCTGCTGCCCCAACCCCTTACAGGCTAGAATTCTGCCAGCCTGCAAAGAGCTCTTTGCAAAACTGCAGAATCCACAGGTTTCTCCATTAAAATGAGAAATCCATTGTTTCCTTAGGTAATGGGGAAAATCCATGTTTTTCTCCAATTTCCATGGGAAACAGAAAATCTGGATCCCTCTCCATAATTCTGAAGTGGTCACCTTTATATATTAAATAAATTCTATGGTTATATTGGATGTTGGGATGCTGTCAGCTTGCTTTGTTTCCCTGGTTCCTGAGGTCTATTCTAAATTGGACCTGCTACCTATGATACCTTTCTTTGTGGTTTAGTAATTTCTCTGTTCATTCTTCTGTCTTAGACATGGGACTATCATCAAGGAATGCAGAGAGAGAGATATAAAAGATGTCAGTGACATCTCTGTACCTTCTGCGTATTTCTACCATGCTGTGGGCATGATCAGATGGCTAATTCTGGCAGGTTTCCCTTGCTTTTGTGACACTGGAGATGTGCAGTGGAATCGGACAAAGAATCTGATCTTAAATCTGTATCTTGGGTGAATGGTGGTAGAAAGCTTTTCTCAATATGGGTTTAGAATGGCTGCATACAATCTTTCAGATCAATGATAATATTATAGGGAGCATAAGTAGTTACACTTCTATTTTAAGTTGACTGACACTTTTCATTACAAAACTATGTTTTCAGTTGCATATGACTCTTCCAAATATAAGCCATTCAGCCTGAAATTGTTCATGCTGGCTGTCAGCCATAGCCTGAAGGTTTTGCAGAGGTTTCAGTTTAAGTGGTTCACTTGTCTCCAAGAATGAGGCAATGGATATGTATGTGTGTATTTTTTTTTAAAAGCTCATACAGTATTATATTGAGAAGTGCCTATCCTTTTCATGCTTTGGACACTGACTTTCAGGGCAGCTAAACAGCTGCCTTGTTAGGAAGGGACCTGTGAAAATTTGCCCAGGTTTGGCCAAGTTACAAGCCACATGTTTTGTCTGTGTTGAGGTTGATCTAGCCCTGCATCTCTGACTGTTCTGTACATTGCCATCCATTGCCACAGAGCAACTGAGTCAGCTATATCTCAGGGTCTCAGCAGGACTTTCCTTGCATTTGCTATGGCAGCTGCTTTTGTATCGAGGTTGGAGCTGAAAGCAGGGAGATCGACTCTCCCGGTGCTTTGAGTCTGCCTCATGCAGATGTTATGGGAGCAAAGAAGCTACTGGATTGGAACACATAATTGTGCAGAAGGGGAGGTGAGGATGGGAGCTGGATGTGGTAGTAGGTTAAAAGCAGGAATGAAGCATGTGGGAAGGAGGAAGTGGAGTGGGAAGATGGACAAGACCTAAGGTATACAGTGGTTGATGCCTCTGAATCCTGCTGGGAAAAATGTTTCATAGTTTCATAGTTTCTAGGGTCGGAAGGGACCTGAGTAGATCATCTAGTCCGACCCCCTGCCATGGCAGGAAGGAGTACTGGGTTCAAACGACCCCAGCAAAGTGTACATCTAACCTCCTCTTAAAGACCCCCAGGGAAGGAGCCAGCACCACTTCTCTTGGAAGTTGGTTCCAGATCCTAGCCGCCCTGACCGTGTCTTTATTCCCTTCTACTGGCACGCATATAGGAAATAACAGACTTCTACTTCTTTCAGTTACTCTGCTATCTCAAGTGGTAATTTGACTGTGCTCTGGAGCTAAGGATCCCAGTCCTGTTGAGGGCCTAGATACCAGTTTGATGAAATTCAGTGAATACACTGATTTTTTTTTTTAAAAGTGTTTTTTAAACCCAAGCTAGCATTTAAATTACATTTCAATCAAACAAAAAATCTCCCATGTTGAAAGAATATTTAGATTCCAAAGTTAAATACCCACAGTTAGGAATGCTAGATGTAAGATTTCCTGTGCAACCTTAACTAGCCCTTTTGTGCATATGTATTATGATGATCTTTAATTACATCATGCTATTTGGGTTCTGTACCCCAAGGACCCATGCTTCACTCAATGTATTGAACTGACTGGTCTCTGGGAATGAATCAGGGTTGTCAGATTTTAGGTTTCTCAATTTGGGAAGCCTATTTAGTTGGCACTCAAAAAAACTGACATTGATTCATTCATGTTTTCATTAATGTATATAAAGAACTGAGTTGCTGTCATAAAAGCACAAAAGAAGAACCCTTGGAGCAATTAATAATTCTGTGTTCAGTTCAGGGTTGGAATACTGTATAGTGCAAAAACTCATGAAGTCATGTTTTGAAATGATAGTAAATGTTTCCTATTCATTTAGAACTGTTTGTGCACTGAAGAAGGCAGGATGATGAGGAAGAAACTGTATGTGATCATGTAAATAAAGACTGTGTCTTAATGTCGATGCATTGGAGGGACCAAATTAAGGTTTCACGGACAGTTTTAGTTCTGACATTTGCTAGGTTTTGAGAACTTGTCTTTGCAACCCTACTACTCTTTTAAGAAAGATTTCTTAATGGTGGATATCTCCATCTGTACACACACCTGCTGCGTGAGCACCCAAGAGTGCCTAGCTGGACTTGTGGGTCAGTGCTGTGTTCTCATGACTTCATTCACTTTGATTTTTATCTGTGCATGTCCTGTAGAGGGAGATAAAGAGCATATACTTAAGCTTGAAGCATTTTATACCCCTCTTCTTCCACCTTCTTGTCTTCTTAAGGCCCCCTGTGACAAGAGTATTGCTACTGGAGCCTTCCTATTGGTGACTCTGCCCTCCTTTTATGGGCCAACTGCCTGCTTACTCATTTGCCACACCTTGATCTTGATTGATGGATGTAATTAGCGGGAGGCTGCCCACTTTACTCACCCCAGTGCCAGGGGGTGCTATCTGCGGCTCCTTTTCCTCCCCTACACTGCAGCCCAAGCCTTGCAGATGGTACCAACGTGGTTTCGACCTGGGCCCTGCTGTGATTTGGCCTTCTCTCTGGGGCTTCTCACTGTCCCCCCTTGCTCTGGGGCTTCTCGCTGCCCCCCCTTGCTCTGGGGCTGGGGTCATTGCACCCCAAAGGCTATGCCCTCTCTGGCGCCAGGGTCCCCATGCTACCATGGAGCCTCTATGAGGCCTGCTCCAACCCCTAATAGCCTCACCCAGTCCTCCGGTCAAAACATCGAACACAAAAACATAAAGCCCCCGAGCTATAACATAAAAAGCTAAACCGTCTGGCCAAACAACATTCAATCCCTACCAGGAAATACTTCAACCCATAGCAGCAATCAGGGGATGCTCATGCAGTTGGGCTTCTCCCCTCTGTCTGCACTGGCCAAGCTCCCCCTCCCTTGGCCACCAGAGGGGAACTGCCCTCCTGGCCTCACACCTGGGGCTTAAGAAGGGCCAGGCCCTGCCCCTTCCTGTCAGCTGGCTCCCCAGCGGTTGTCCTAGCAACCAGCACCAGTGACTCTGGCTGCCCTGGTAACTGGCAGCTGAGCCTCCCCCTTCTTGCCACTAGGGGTCTCTCCCGAACTGTTTCTACTCTCAGGGGCAGGGCACCTGAGTGCTCTGCGACACCCCCTCTACATGTTACAGGTATGGTGCAATTAATTGGTTAATTGTGGAGTTACCTTAAGATCAGCTACATGTGCAAAGTAGCTATTGCACAATAAAAATCTCGGCCCAGCTGTGAAGTTAGACCTCAAAAATATTTACTAACTTCACAGTACCACCACTCATCCTGCACAGTCTGCGGCAGCTCCCCTGCCCTGCTACCCTGCCCCACACACCCGCTGGGAAGAGGCTTGCACTCCTGGGACACCATCACAGGGGCTGCTGCCATGTCAGGGTCCAGCCCCTCTTGTTGCTGCAGTGACACGGGTGTGGACATGGCCAGAGGCTGGCCGGCATGGCTCCTTTAGGTGAAGGGGGCAAGGAGGAGGTTTATTTTCCTCCTCCCTCTGGCATCTGGAGAAGGAGGCAGAGAGAGGGCTTATTTTGCCTCTTGCCCCGCACAGGGAGCAATCAGCAGAGGTTGGGACTAGCAGCCCCTGGCTGTGGTCCCCCGGGGCAGAGGAGGGAATAAGTCTCCTCCCTGCTCCCTTTGCCTCAGGGGGCCCTCCTGGCTAGCATCTGGCCATGCCCCTGCTTCTGCCACTGCAGCAGCGAGGGGGGAGTGCCAGGCAGACTGTGGCTCAGGTCTGTGCCAGTGGGACAGGGAGGTTGGAGTTAAATCCCCTCCTTGGCTAGTTCACTTGAGGCCACTGCTGGGGCTGCCCACTGCCCCGCCCCCCCCAACACAGCTTCCTTGCAGCTCACTCCAGCACCCCCCCCCACCTCAGCTTCTGGTCTGAGCCATTGCAGGCATGTGCTGGCATTTCCAGAGTCAAAAGTGAATGTCTATTCACTTGCAAATTGATTCAATCTATGCAGGTTAGACTAACCTGCAAACATTGAATCAATTCAGGCTCCAGCTTTTTGAATGTCTGTTCGTAACCTGGTTGTTCATGGTGGTAGGCAACAGCTCTAAGAAGTGAGCCAGAAATTAGCTTTGTCTAACAGGATTGTACTAAGCTGGTTCTCAGCTGGAAGGCAACATTTGCAGATGAGGCAGCAGCTCATTTACAGTCCTTCTTGAAGACTTCTCTTTTTCTCATTGTTAAAGCTCTCTCTAGGTTCTCTTGGCTGTCTTTATATAGAGCAAATGGAAAACCCCAAAGAGATAATGAATTGGAATGTGCATTAGCCGACAAGTTGGTGCCACCACAGAGAATGCTGGTTGAAAGGCTGGTTAAAATATGATGAACTATAACAGCATACAATGCTGCAAACACACTACAGTCAAATCTTAAAAGATACAAAATGCACTGACTGTCACACAGAATGTAGTTTACATATCTGAATGTAATTTTTGCAAAGGCCTTTTATTTGTAATCTAGATATGTGAATATCCTTTCTGTCCTGGGAAGCTAGCTGCAACATCAAGGGCACCTTGCTGTGCATCTGTCTTAAGACTTTATACTGAAAAAATATTGAAAATTACATCTGTGCAGGCATATGCAATTCTAATTGGACTGAAATAAATCTTGTGATTTTTAGCTATGCTTTGTCAGCTAGGTTCTGTAACTGCTGACTGTACCAATATATAAAATGAGTATATTATGAAAACTGACAGTCAGATGATCGCTAATAGATGCAGAAACAGCCAAAAAAACAAATCACATTACATTCATTTTTTCTCTCGCTCAACTTTAACAGGATTAATGGAATTTTACAACAGACTGCTGTCAGTGATTGGGTGGGTAGTCGTCATTCTCTTTCCATTTTGTATCATGCAACACTGTTTCAGATAGTATTGTGAACTTTGAAGTTTTTTAAACAAAAAAACTAACAGGTTACTATTAATTAATATTGATACCATTCAACTCTCATTTTTGAGGTTCTAGATTTTATTTTATTTATTCTTTGTTAGCTTTCCAAAATTTTTTCGAAGATGACCTTAAACTCTGCTAGCTGCTTATTGTGAATTTTAATTTATTCCCCTCCTTGGGAAAGTTTTTTCTCCAGAGAGCTACTATTATTATACCAGAGTTGAAAGGTAGTGGGACATCACAGTAGTTGCAAGCAGCACAAATAAAACAAGTTCACAAGTTCATGCCTTTACCTGTGTTTTTTGCAATTGCAAAATAAACTTTTTCTGCTTGACAGAAAAAATATACACAATGTGGCCCTTACTAACCCGAACTTAAGTGCAACTGTCTTGGGAGAGATGGAGATACCTTGATTCTTACTTTGTCTGTTTTATTTCTATTAAGTCTCCTGGAAAAAAAGTAGAATTGTGGAATTATTAAACTACAGACAAGGCAAACTAGGGAGTGTTCTGGTAATTTCCCAGCCTAGCTGGTCTGTGGTTCCCTTGCCGTCTTTTTTTTTTTTTTTTTT
>NW_017728995.1:44298802-44300141 GCF_001723915.1 Gavialis gangeticus
TTTGGTTCCCTTGCCGTCTTTTTTTTTTTTTTTTTTTAAAGATGGGCATTATATTTCTTCTCCAGTCCTTTTGGGGCTCACCTTTCACACAAGAGTTTGCAAATACTGCCTGTAGCACTAACATTTCTTTACCTAGTTCTTTCAGTTGCCTTTATGGGGCAACTTCCATCAGGCCCCACTGAATTAAAATTTTCCATGAGTTCCCTAGTGGGCACTTTTCTTATTATGACCTAGATTCTTTTCCCTTCTTTGCTTACTTTAATTTTCTACTCATCTGGTTACAGTTAGTATGCGTGTGTGTGTGTTTTTGTGGGAAGACTGATGCAAAGTAGGCTTTATCTTCTATGCATCTTCCATTAATATCTCCCCTTTTCTGCTGAGTCCTAGAACACTAGAACCTTGTGACTTTAGACCTATAAGTAGTTTGAAATCTGCCCTTTTGAAATCCACTGTCCTTGTTAGTTTCCTGCTTTCTGTGTCATGATCAGTTTCAAACTTCTGACAATCTTCATGCTCCAAACCAGTTCCTACTGTTGGTCAGAACCAGGTCCCCATGTAGATTAGTCTGCTGCTTTTTATTTAACTTTCTGAGACAAAAAATTGTCCTCTACATGTCATGAACTTTCTGGAAAATTTAAATTTTGAACAATTTTCTTCCCCCTGTTAACTCATCTATTTTAAATGTTCTTTTGACCTGCTTGAAGTATACCTCATCCACCACTACTTCTTAATTGTATACCTCCATTGTAACATCACCCTGTTTGTTTGTTTGTTTCTTTATTTTTACTTGCATACACTTAATTGACCTATTCCTTTCTCCTTGAACAGCAGACCAGCTCTATACATTGTCAGGGTAAAGTGCAATGCCTCTTTGTTTTTCCTCATTCCTAATCTTCCAGAAAACCCCATGCATCATTATTTTGTCAGTCAGGAGTTATCCAATCAAGTTTCTGAAATACCAGTTAAGTCTTCATTTTCTTTATAGTTTATCCAGCTTGTTCCTCTTATGCCTTACAATTGTTTATACACATTGGAAATACCTTGCATTCCTGATGCTTCAGCCATTAAGTAACAAACTGCAAGACTGGATGCAAACTTTGCTCCAATCTCCTGACTTTGCCTTTTTAGTACTGTAGTCTCAGATGTAAGCTGCATTTCTCCAGGAAATTATCTAGGAAGAGTCCTCAGAAAGCTTCTTATCTTTGTTGATTTTTAAAAAAAGGCACATGTCCGTATGCATGTGCAGATCTAGGATTTTGGAAGGGTGAGTGTGGGAGCAGTGAACTGTGCTGCAGGTGTGGCTGCACCCTAGCTTCCAGCCTCCCTGCCCCCCCCCCCC
>NW_017728995.1:44300379-44317542 GCF_001723915.1 Gavialis gangeticus
CCCCCCCCCCCCCCCCCCCGAGCAGGCAGACTGCGCTGCAAGAGAGACTTTTAAGTTCCTCAGTCTTCCTTACCCCCTCCCTTCCCCTCTGTGCTCAGTTGCATATTCCCTCCTGCCCTTCCCCCAACTGCCACTGCTGCTGTGGCTGTTCCCAGCTGAGCTGGGGGTCAGAGGAAGAGGGTCCTTTGTGGCCAGGCTGTATTTGGTGCCATGTTCAGCTAGAGATAGCAGCTGCATTGGTGGCAGCAAGTGGGTTCCCTTCCCCCATACCTACTCCTAGGCTGATAGGGAAGACATAGGGAGTATTGGGCAAGGAGGAAGGACCCTCCTGCCACAGCCTCTGTCCATAGCTGAGCTGGAGCAGGCAGGAGTGGCTCTGGAGCTACCTCCCTAATCCCTGGGGCAGCTGGAGACAGTGGCAGTAGTGGAGAGAGGCAGAAAGGGCAGCACTGCTATGCATAGAGGAGAAAGGAGGGGGAGACTTTGTATGTGCTTTGGGGACTTAAAAGAAAATGTCCTTGGCTGCTCTTCTTGTGGCATGGTCAACTGAAAGGGAAGGGCATCAGTACCACTGCACCCCCTGGATATGCCCCTGTCCATATGGTTGTCTGGTCATCATATATTGTTAGGGGCTGGAAGGGACCTTGTAGATCATTGGGTCCAGTCCCCCTGCACTAGGCAGGAAAAGACATCTGGGTTCAAGTGACCTGAGTGAGTTGACTGTCCAGTCTCCTTTTGAAGATCTCCAGGGTAGGTGACTGCACTACCACTGGAGGGGGTTTATTCCACAGTCTGGGCACCCTGACTGTTAAGGAGTTTTTTCTGGAATTGAGGCTGAAGTGACCTTCCAGGAATTTGTATCCATTGCTCCTGATCTTCCCCAGGGGTGCTCTGGTGAACAGCTGTTCACCGAGTTCTTGATGTACTCCCCTGATGTAGTGGTAAGCCACTATCAAGTCCCCTCTCAGCCTTCTTTTCTGTAGGCTAAAGAGGCCCAAGTCTCTCAGCCTTTTATTGTATGGCTTATCTTACAAGTCCCTGAATATATGGGTGGCTCTTCTCTGGACCCGCTCAAGTTTTTCCATGTCCTTGTTGAAGTGCAGTGCCCAGAACTGGACACGGTACTCCAGCTGTGGTTTCACCAGTACGGAGTATCACTTCCTTAATTTTGCATGAGATGCAATGGTTAATGCATGCCAGCACATTGTTTGCCCTGCTGGCCACAGCATCGCACTGCTGGCTCATGTTCATGTGATGGTTGATCACTACCCTTAGGTCCCTTTCGGCTGTGGTGCAAGTCAAATTGTTGTCACCAAACCTATAGGTATGTTGGGGATTGTTTGCCCCCAGATGGAGTACCTTACACTTCTGAGTGTTGAACTTCATTGGTTCTGGTCTGCCCAGCTCTCCAGCCTGTCCAGGTCTGCTTGTATCTGCAGCCTATCCTTTGGCATGACCACGGTTCCCCATTGTGATCATTTTGTGATGTTCTGGTTTTGTTTTTACACCTAGATCTATTAAATCTGCATGCTGGGAGAATTGCAACCATTTAAAAGAAAAAGATTAGCATTCAAAACAATTTTGACAAATTGGAGTAATGGTCTGAAATAAATAGGATGCAGTTTGATAAGGATACAAGGTTGTACTTCTGATGAAATTATATTTTATAGGGAATGAGTAAGTGATTGCGTAACAACAGTAGTTAGCTACAATAATGAGTTAACGAGGAAGGATTAACTCCTAAGAAACCAAAGATTACAAGAGGAAAGGATCAATACTGAGCTGGGAGCTCCCTGAAACTTCATTGTTAAAGGAACAGAAGCCCTGGTTCGAGTTGAACAGCGCCAGAGACTGGCTATTGGGACTGAATACCTCCCAATCAGCTGCTTTCAATGCCAAAAACTAAAGTAATCAAAATCATCAATGGACACTCGGAACTGCATGTACCAATGGACATGACCCCAGGGGCTGACAGCTGACTACTGGTAACTGCCCAGGGGACATCCCACAAGGGTCAGGGACCCCTGGATTGGGCAAATCTGAAAATGGGAGAGCACGGAAGTCTGCCAGAGGAGGATAAGAGGCAGTGAAGAGTTACCCTCGGTGGCACCCTTTTGACCTGATCAGCACTCTACCTATCCAGCCAGAAGAACCAGCAGGCGACTCCCTTCTGGAAAAAAACACTGATTGGAGGAAACCTCAGCTGGCCATTGTCCAATGCTTAGGATAGATATACGCGACACTGGTGCTCTATTGCAGCAACCATGTGTGTGTGTATGTGCATGCGTGTGGGTTTTTGAGATTGGACCCTTCATAATTTGAAGGTTTGCATTTATGGTTTTTGACCATCAATTTTGCACATACTGTCTAATAAACCAGAATTTTAAGGATCCTCGGAGTTGGTCATTTGTAGCCAACATGCTATGATTCATAAGATAAACCTATAAATTTCAAACAGGAATCCTTGTGTCAAAAACATCCTTATCTGTTATGTTCTTCCTGAGTTCTTAGCAACATAAAAATTGTACTGTTATTTTTCTGTAATCAGAAACCAAGTGAAAATAAGAGCTGACATTTTCTAAGAGGTGCCTTGAATCTATTCAGGAGTGCCTTAAGTCTAAAAAGTTAGAGAACCACTGCTATATACTGATGGGTCTAACTTTGACAATCAGTGAAGATGTAATTATAATGGAGTTGCTGTATTGGTAACTGAGGCACTGGATACAATTATTATAATAAAACAGTGTACAAAAATGCTTTGGATTTGATACTGGTTCCATTGTTTACTATTTTTTCTTCTATTTTCACCTAATGCATGATTTTTATGTGTAACAATATTAGATATTTTTGGCTTATGGAACACTTATTTCCCCTCTGAAGTTGAGAAATTACAGAGATATACTTCTGTATGTTACCTTCTAACAATGTGGAACATTTTATGGTCCAGATATTATGGCACATATTTGGAAAAATATAAATGAGGTAAGATGTTAGGCAACCCTAAATTAGGGTGTTAGTGCTAGTGACAGAGTAAGATAGCTATAGTAATAGAAAGTTTAGACAGGTCTCATTCTTTGTATTATTAAATATTTATTTCATTTTCTGTAACTTTGCACAATGCTTTGAAAGAACATTTCAAGGGGTATGGTTGCTTTTGAAAGATGAAACAGCGTAGTGCTGCAAGTATAGAAGTTACTTAGCCCAACTTTAAGAGGTTGCAGCATTTGTTCAAAATATAACACAAAGATAATGTATAAAAAAAAATAGTTGGAGAAAGTAAGAATTAGGGTTAAAACAAATTCTAAGAGTATTTCAGAGCCTCAGGTAGTATAAATTGTCCTAGCTTTTGAAATGTCAGTGGTGTTACACAGGGATTTTGTGGTATGCCTTTTTGTACAATTCAGTTGCTATATTTCTTGAAATTATCTGATATTTCCAAATAGGGACTGAAATGTCTTCAAGAGTAGGTACCATAGAGATGATTGATAGAAAACAGAACAAAAAGGTATATTTAAAGGACGGTGAGATGTTGTATGAAGAGAAGAAAGATGTTTCAGGTGCAGAGAGCAATGAGAGAACCAAAATAAGATAAGGCTCTTCTCCTGAGCCAAAGGGTAAGGCAGAAGAGTAGACAAAACTACCAGTGGTGAGGTGAGGAAAAATGGGTAATTAGAAACAATATATTTTACAAAGTGTACATTGAAAGAACACTAGAGCACAGGTGCTATAACCTCCCCCTGGCATGGCCAGATCTGGGCCGAGCCATACCCCCTTTCCTCTGAGTGGCCTGGTTGCAACTGGACTGTGCCCCCTTCCCACCATGGGGCTGGACCACCCTCCCATGCCCCCTTCTCCCTCCCTTCTCCCCTCCCCTCCATGGGGCTGGGCCATGCCCCCTTCCCTCTGCCTTGGTAGGTTGGGGCAGGGCCAAGCCACCTCCTGCTGTGGGGCTGGATCAGGTCTGGGCCAAGCCCCTTTCTGCCATGGGGCTGGATTGAGGATGAGGTGCCCCCCTCTTTGTGGCCAGATGGAGCCCTCCTGGGTTCTAAATTGGGTTCACTGGCTGTATCTGGCCCAAGGAGGGATTGGGCACTGCACAGCCATCTTGCTGGTCAAAAACTGTTGAGTACCACTGCACTAGGGAATTGAGGACTTTAAGATGGGTAGTTCTAGATTTTAAGAGAATTAGCAGGTACTGTTTTCAGTTTGTCCAAGCAAGTACTTTCTTTTTTTAAATGTTATGTAGCATGAGCCATGTTGCTGATGCTAGCTTACTAGCAGTTGCATTTACTCTGAGATGTGTTAAGCTTTAACCACCAGAGCAGCATATATTGCTGTAGGTGGAACGCCGTGACTTGCATTCTAATAAGCCATCTGCTTCTTACCAGGCAGACAGCTATGCTCTTACAACTTAACAGTTTTTCTGGTAGGAACAGGTTAATGTTGCCCAGAGCAGCACTGTGACAGCTGATGGAGCAATAATGTTATTCAGACTCAGAGCTGCAGTCTGGGTTTGGGAAATATTTTTAAATGGCCTTTGCATTTAAAAAATTTGTTTCTTTTTTTTTATCTTTGTCCATCTGTTTCCCTTTGTATTGGTCTCTTCATTATTATTCACCTTTTATTCCCAGGGTGGGGGAGGTTCTGAAGGGAAGTAATTTATATAAAACAAGAAAAGTATTTCCCTATGGGCCACCTATTTAAAAATCAATCTTTTGAGATTCAAAATGCACAGTAAACTGGGACTGCTCTGATGCGAGGTCCACTAGGTGGATTGGAAGGATACTGTGGGTGCATCTACACATGCGCTTTATTGTGGAGTTGCCCAGTTAGCTCTGCAGTAGAGTATCACTGTCTCCACATGAGCTGGTATTAGGGTGGAGTAAACTAATTAACTCTGCCATAGGATATTACTGTTGGGAACATTACTGTCTTACGGTGGAGTAATTTACTGCACTGAAACACATGCGCAGATGCTGACCAGGTGCATTAATTGCACCCGGTCAGCCCAGCCCACTGGGGGTCTGTGCCACCCAGCTCAAATTGCTGCTTACTTGGGTGCACATGTAGACGCTGCACTTGGGAGCAGTTGACTCCAGTGTGAACAGCTCTGGAGTTTATTTCTTCACATTAATTGTATGTCTAGATGCAATCTGTTTGTAGTAGAATAGTCTCCCAATGTCTTCTGTGCAGAGCTGATTGACATGCGTTAAAGATATCCTATTAACTAATCCCTATTTAAAATGGAAAGAAAGAAACCTAAAGCTTAATGCCTTGTTCTGTATTCAAACGGTTAGTTGCTTTCTTAAAAAAAAAAAAAGGGTAACCTTTAAGTCATGTGGATATCAATAGACTTTCTCCTAAACTTAGTCCCTATTTTTAGCTATTTAGAAAGATATGCTTGTATACATAATTAACTAATCATATAGTTTAGTATGCATGTATACAGATGATAAAGTTCTATACTTTCTTTTGTTAGGAAATGGTCAGATTTTTTTATTTATATATGGTTCATTTTTACTTCAGATTTGTGTCAAACTTCTTTTGGATATAAATTTGAATTTAATTTCAAAATAAGAAGGCATTATTTAAGTAATTTTTTAAAATCTGATGAAAACAGAAGAATATTATTTTTTCATTTAAAAACTATTAAAATATATATTATCTATAGTCAGCAAATTGAACTGACTGGGTACCAAGTCCCTCAGTATTTTACAGTTAATAGATCCTGGCTTCTCATAGCTTGTTTTTATTCACGTATAGTAAGCTGTCTTTCTTCTTTCAACTCTTATTTGTCGTCTTAACTTCTAGTGAACTAGGGCATGTATAGATGAAATAGGGGCCCTAAATTGAAGCAGTGAGTTTTAAAAACACCACTTCAATTTAGGGCTGATTAAACCCCTGTGTTGTGCACATCCCCCACTGACTTACCTGCCTCTCTGGCAGGGAGGGGAGGGTGAGCTGCTGGTGGGCGAAGTGGACCCTGGGCTGGGGGTGGGGGGTGGTGCTTTCCTCCACGGCAGTGGCTACTCCCTCCTCAGGCAGCACTGACCCACAGACACCTGGCTCAGGCGGTCCCAGGGGGCACCTCAGCCATGGAGGGAAGCACCAGGTCCCTGTACAGCTCAGGCAGGCTCCCGGTAGGGGGGAGGGGATCAGGCTAGCTGCTTTTTTTAGGTGGAGCCTGCTTTCCTGGGCTGCTATCAGATTGCCTGCAGGGCTTCCTGCAGAGCCGTGGAGATGAATGGAGCCTGGTACTTTGCTCTGTGGCTGTAGGGGCAGCAAACTAAAACTCCTTCAAGGGGTTTTAGTTTGCTGTGCCTCAAGTCATTTTAAGGTACATTATGCCACTGAATTTCCTGCAGCGGCTGGAATTAAGGAACAATATGCCACCGAGGCGTGCAAACACCAACACCATTAAAACGGTGCAAAAGCATTTAGCCCGATTTTAAAGTGTTATGCACACATGCCTCTCATTTCGTCTACAAACTGCCCTAGCTATTGAATTAAATTGAACTGAGTACACTGAAATGAAGGAAGTAATATCTTTGCACCTGCAGAGGAGAATACAACTGTCAAAATTGCGGTTTCAGGTGCCTAGCTAATAATTTCCCCCAAGCCCATTAATTTTTCTTCCCTTCAAACTTCAGTAGCACACATTAATAATAATAATAATAATAATAATAATAATAATAATAGTTATATTGGCTTACTACAATATTTTATACTTATATTAATATATTTTATATTGTATGTATATTTTATATTTATATTAAGCTTACTATAACATATTTTAAAATTATTTAATGTCAAATTTTGATCTTTAAATTCAGAACAACATTTTCTAGAATGACAGATGATGGCCTTCGTGAGCTAAATGATTAGACTAGCCCATGATTCTTATGTATTGTTTGTTAACAATTCCTAGAAACTTTCTTTTCTGATGCTGCCCTTCTCCCCGCTTTTCACATAAATTGGTATTTTGGCATAAACAGTAGAGCCTAAAGAAAGGGGCACACTTGAGTTCTTATGGCAAGATTCAGAAAATAAGTTTCCACATTCAAGACAGAAACATTGGTCATTATTTTTTCCCTTTTCATGCATCTGCCAGGACTTTCTAATCCTTATCTAGAATACAAAATAATGCACATATATAGTGCTTTGCAAAAACTAGTTAATTACTCCACAGAACACTGGCATGGAGAATAAATTTTACTATCCTTATTTTTTTCATTTGCTGTTGGGTAACAGCATTTATTGTTCCTGAAGACAGTAATATTGATTTCTGTGTATATTTTGATACTCATCAAAGAGATTGTATACTAGGTTTCCAAGGATGTCAGCTTGTTGTCTGTCACAAGTATTAAACAGCCTTAAAACTAGGCAATAGGATGAATTGCTGCTCTAACCCCACTATCCTTCTGAATGTAAATCTGGATCCAAGTTCACAAAAGGAGTCTACCTCTGTAACTAGTAGTTTTTAAACGCTCTGAAATTTGGAAGAATAGATTCAAATCAAGATTTTAAATTTTCCGATTTGGAAATTCTCAAAACTGGGCGTTTGATTTCACTTTTTACACAGACTCGGATTTCTGGCCTGACTGTATTTGAAACCATTGTATTGCAAAAAAGCTGCCTAACAGTGAAGAATACTTGACAGTATACTGGCTGATCCTATTCTTTGTTGAAACTTTTTGGGTGTATGCCATAAATATGGCTGGTTTTCAGAAAGACTTTTCTGCATATAGTAGATGCATCTACATGTGCACTTTACTGTGGAGTAGACAATTTACTTTGCAGTGAAGCATTACAGTCTACACGTGTGGCAGTATTAGGGCATGGTAAGCTACTTAACTCTGCTGAAAGAGAGTACTGATGGGGACCACTACTATTTTAGAGCAGAGGAATTTACTATGCTAAAATGCATGTGTAACTGCTGACTGCAGGTGTACATTGTGCCTAGTCAGCCCAGCCAGCCAGGAGCCTGCTCCATCCTGGCTCAAATTGTTGCTCTTCTGGACGCATGTGTCGATGCTCCCCCAGGAGCAGTTTGCTCTGGCTTGAACTGCTCCGGAGTTTACTGTGTCTTATTAATTGCACATGTAGATGCACCCATTGATGATGATGTTTAAAACTAGCGTTAGAGAAATAAATGTACGTAATTTGGTTTCAAGAAAAATAAATATAGTGATAAGGAATCGATACAACTCTCTAACCATATAATAGCCATTCGCAGAATCCTTGGCTAGAGCTAAACTTAGTGTAGATCCCTATAAAATGGCACGAAATAGTAATAATGAGATACACTTCATAAGACTGTTTTGGATAAACTTGTGCTGAGGCTAGGGCTAGGATTCAGAAAGACTTAGACAGATTACAGGATTGGACCAAAAGAAATCTCATGAAGTTCAATAAGGACAAGTGCCAAGTCCTGCACTTAGGGCGGAACAGTCCCATACACCAGTACAGACTGGCAACTGACTGGTTAAGCAGCAGCTCTGCAGAAAAAGACCTGGGAGTTGCAGTGGACAGTGAGCTGAATCTGAACCAACACTACGCCCATGTTGAGAAGGCTATCACTGTACTGGCTTGCATTAGTAGGACTGTTGCCAGCAGATCAAGGGAAGTGATTATTCCCTTCTGTTAGGCACTGGTGAAGCCACATCTGGAGTACTGTGTCTAGTTTTGGGCCCCTGACTATGGAAAGGATTTGGGCAAATTGGAGAGTCTAGTGGAGGGCAGTGAAAATGGCTAGAGGGAGGGTCACATGCCATTTGAGGAAAGACTGAAGGAACTGGGCTTATTTAGTTTAGAGAAGAGAAGACTGAAGGGGGATTTAATAACAGCCCCTGAATGGTGGTTCCAAAGACAATGGAGCTAAACTGTTCTCAGTGGTGGCAGATAACAGGCAAGGAGCAATAGTCTTAAGTTATAGCAAGGGATGTTTAGGTTACCTATTGAGAAAAAATTCTTACAAGGAGAATAGTAAAATACTGGAGCCAGCTACCCAGAGCGATTGTGGAATCTTTATCTATTGAGGTTTTTAAGACCTGGGTAGACAAAGCCTTTGTTTGGATGATACAGTTGGGGATGGTCTTGCTTTGAGCAGGCATTTGAACTAGATGACCTCCTGATATCCTTTCTAACCTTAATTTTCTATGATTCTAAGAAGAGTACATATTTTTGCAAAACAATGATGTGCTGCTTATGCCATGTAATTTTTTAAGATCAGTTAAATGGTCATTCATTTATTATGCTTAAGAAGGTTCCAAACCACAAGAATGTGAAAGACCATGCTTTTGCATGTAAACAATCAGTTATTATTTATATAAATAAAAATAATAGTCTAAATAAAAAAATCATGTAATATAGTTGGTACAATTTTTCCTGGTCTCTCAAAATTCTTTTATGTTTGCCAAAATGAAAATGAGAAAGAAAAGCAGGTCATTTATCCTATTGGCTCCTGCAGGAGAATTTGCCCCCTTATGAATTCCTCATCCAGTTCTCCAAAACAAAATCCTTTATCGTCTCCCAGACATTAGGGCTAGAAATGGATATTGCTGAATGAAGTGGATCAGCTGTGCTGCAGTGTGTCACAGCACAGCCAATCCACTTAACTCAGCCAAAACATGTTGCCCCTTGCCCTGTCTTTGGTGTGGGACAAGTGACTATATGATCTGCCTGCTTTCCTCATCCAGGCAGATCTGGGGCATGGTTCTGGCTGAGTGGGGAAAGCAGGAAAGGACCGTTATCTGCCCAGCCAGACCTGGGGTAGGAATCTGGATGAGCAGGGAAAGCAGGGAAGGACTTTCCTCACCCAGCGAGATCTGGGACACTGGTCTGGCTTGAACAGGGAAAGTGTGACAGAGGCAAAAGGTATCTGCTACAATTAAGCAGCAGTCTATTACCACCTTTTGTTGCACCATTGATTTTCTTTTCATATGGCACAACAAAGGGTGTCCCGAAGTACAGGTTTTGTAAGTTTTTGCAATACAGGTAATTTATTTTTTGCTGAATCAAGTCCTTAGCGATGTAAGATCTTTTTCATGTGGTAAATGCTAGTG
The DNA here is from genome assembly GCF_001723915.1 of Gavialis gangeticus. NCBI lineage: Eukaryota > Metazoa > Chordata > Crocodylia > Gavialidae > Gavialis > Gavialis gangeticus. The sequence goes on from NW_017728995.1 coordinate 44,310,444, forward strand.
AACTGCAAGCTATACTAATGAGCTGAGCTGTCCTTCTAGATACTGCTCACGTATCCACACTAAATTACTTAAAGTTAAGAGTATACTAAGTTAATTTCTGATGACAGTACCTCCCAGCTTTGTGTCAGTGTAGAGGAGGATCAGCATATCGTGCTAAGAGGCCTGAGTGACACTGAGGACTAGAGAAATAGACTGCATATTTATTACTTGGAAACAGCCGTAGAAAAGACGGACCTAGATGTCTTATCTACTTGCGAGATAACTGAGCCACCAGTGCGGCATGACTAAATGGAAAATGAGATCATGGGAGGCATCAGGCAAATTATTTCAAGTAAAATAGGGAAATATTAATGTTATGATAAAAGGTTCTATTAAGACCTCATCTAGAATACAGTGCATGGTTCTGGTCCCCTAAAATTATTTAGGGAAGATTAATTACAATTGGAACAGGATTATTAGGGGAGCAGAGAGCCTATTTTATGATAGGGGACTAAAAGAGCAAAATCAAGGCTGAGAGACTATACAATTGTATTCTGTAAATACAGTTGGGGTTAGGAGGGGAAAAAGTACTCAAGATAAAGGACAATGCTGACATAGGAAAAATGGGTATAAACTTGACATGAGTAAATTTAGGCTGGAAATTAGAAGAATGAATTTAGCACTAGAAAGGATCCCTGGGTCACTGAGTCCAGTCCTCTACCAGTACAGGCAAACACCTTACAATTCCATTTATTTATTTATCACCGCTTCATTTCCAATACGAGCAGTGGGCGGCAAATATTTTTATAATATGTCCACAAGAAGTTGCCATCAGGTCATCTTGGCAGAGCTGAAAATTTGAACATTATCTGTTTTCTTTACTACTCTGTTTATATAGGCCAGTATCATGACTGAAGTAGTGTTCAGTGACCTGGGGAAAGGGAGCCATATAATTATTCTTTATTCTTATTTAATCTTTTGAAATCACTGAGATTCCATCAAGACTTAATTTTGACATGAGCACATATTTTTGAATGCTAAATATATTGACGGGGAGGGGGAAAGGGAAATCTCATGTGATGGCATTTCTGAAATTCAGAAACAAATCTTTCATATATAGTAACTGACCTATATTTTTTTTTGTCCAGTTTGTTTCAGATCCTTGTGCCAGCGACCCATGTCACCATGGTAACTGCAGCAAAAGTGGAGATGGCTATCTCTGTATTTGTGATGAAGGTTATGAAGGAACAAACTGTGAACATTCATTTCACAGTCCTCCAGTCTCTGGATGGACAGAGTCACTGGCACCAAGACAGATCCGACCAGTTTCATCAACTTTGGAACCTGACATTATTTTACCACATTCAAGAGTGACTATGACATTACCTACATGGCAGCCAAAAGCAGGACAGAAAGTTGTAGATCTGAAATGGGATGAAATGAAGGTGAGAACACTCTGTTTAAGGGAGTCATACATAAAAGGCTGTTTTATCATTTGATATAGTTCTGTAGGTGTATATGTTGGAGTACTGGAGAATAAGTTCTGCCCCAGTCCACAAAATTACAAGCTAAAACATTAACACCTGCAAATGGTCATGGCTTAATTCTTTTCAAAATAGATGTAGAATTTTTAGATATAGTTTCTGGAAACTTTTTTGATATGTAGAAGACAATATCTTTTAGTTCTTTATTAATAAACATGAGTATTCAAATAAATTAAAAAAACTAAACAAAAAACTCAAAAGAGTAAATTATACAGCATACCTTTTAGCATGATTTTCTTCCTTTGATTGGTAGTGATATCCTTTTACATGTGTATAAAAAGAATCCCACATTATTTTGAAAACTGTAGCCCCATAATATTACTGAAATTAAGCTAACTCTGTGGTTGAACATAATTGCCTAGGTGACAAAAATGACACTCAGTACACTGTATGTCAGTAGTTGATGGCATGTGGAGTGGAGAGAACTTGATCAAGAACTGTGAAAAACGTGTGTTAAATAATCTTTTGAAAAGGAGCTTGATTTTTAGTATTCATTTTTTAATGGCCATTCAACATCTCTGTTTTTAATAAGATTAACCTCCGAGACAGTACATAGTGCCCTTCAAAGAAGATCTATCTGAAAGAATAAAGGCTGTGTGTAGACCATGTTGAGATTTGAACTTGCAGTTCCAGAGTGTTTTATTGTATGCTAAGGTAGTCACAGGTTACAATGTATAATTTTAAATTGTCATGTTTCTGTGTTCAGTTTTGTGAACCGTCACTTGACTTTATGAGAGAGCATATATGAAGCTCCCTATGGAAACTTTGTATTTCTAGTCTTCAGCCTTGTAGCCTTCTAGGCTCATGGCATCCACGTTAATTGTGCCATGCCACACATTCAGCCAATTTATGGCTCCATAAAATGGCAAACCATCCACAAAGATAATCTACATAAAATGTGGAACATCTTCACGGCTGGTTTGTATGGTACCATGCAATGAATGCATGGCATGCCCCATCATCCCAATGCTGACATTCAGCTGATTGTCAACTTTAGGACCTGGGCAGTCCCAGATTTGGAACCCATCAGGGTTTGCCCCAATACCAGTAATTGCTGATTGTCAGCATTAAACTGGAACAGCCTCAGTCTGGTGCCAACAGTGGGGTACAGGATGAGTGGGTTGCAAGGTTACTGGTGTGGGAAGCCCCCCTTGACTAGGACCCTTGCAAACTTTGTGCCCAGCCATTTTAAAACTACTCGGTGAACGTGTCTACTAATGCAATTAGTGCACCTGAATAAACTCTAACGCAGTTGGTGTTGGAGTTTATTGCTCCCAAGTTCACTATTTGCATGTGTGCCTGAGACCATAGCACATTGAGCTGGGGCAGAGCAGCCCTGGCTCTGAGGAGGCCCTAGGGGTCAGCCTGCTAGCCCGGGGCTGCTCTGACCCAGTTCAATGTGCTGCAGAGGAGCTAGCTGGGGTACAAGGGTGCTTCAGTGCAGGGCTACCCAGCAGGCAGTCCACACACTGAAGCACTCTTGTGCCCCCATTGACCAGGTCAGCATCTACATGTGTGTTGTACTGGAGTAAATACTCCATTGTAGGATGGTACTTGTGTCTGGTACTACTATCCTACGGCGCAGTTAATTAGTTTACTCTGTCGTAATAGCATGGCACATGTAGACGCTCACATTTTACTGCAGAGCTAATTTGGCAACTCTGCAGTAAACATCTCATGTAGATGTGCCCTGTATGTTTAAAATTCTGGGTTGCAGGAAGCCCCAGGCTCCCTGTGACCCAGACCATTGTTTCCTTGCCTTGAAGCTCCCAGGAGCCAGATGACCTTCAGTCTTAACTAATCAAGAGGCCATGCAATGCAATTTGGCTCTTTTCAACACAATTTAAAATAAACAATTTTTCTGCTTTTAAATTTCTCTTGTTTTACGTGTTTAAATTTTCCAGGGCTAAGAACTGATACCCCATCAGTGTGATTTGAAACTAGCAGATGCTTTCAATTTGGCATAATACTGCTATTTTAAATCAGTCTTATTATGTATATATGGGAAACAGTATTAAGTACAACATTATATGTACCTTCTAACACTAATGGCATAATAGATGCATAAAACATGTAATGCTGAGCCATGTTTGAACGACTGAGAACCAGCATTTAAAAAAATCAAGATTGCTAAAGGTGACTGGTAGTAAATTGTAAACAGTTATCATGCATCTTACAAAAATCTTATAATCCAATATCTGGCAATAAGGCATTCAGAATGTGCTTTATATATGAACTCTAATGAGAGACCCTTACTCTGTTGCTGCTTTGTGCAGCAGTCCACTCTCACTGGGGAATCTTGTATTCATTGCAGCACACCTTACCCTTTTTACTTGAATTTATAATGTTTTCCCCCCAAATCAACATGGGGGAAAAAAGCCCCTTGTCTTACATTCCCATACAAGGAAATCTCATTAAATGCATTGCCTGTCTTAGAACTGCTGCTAAAAGCAGTTTGTGCTCAGTAATGGAAACCAGATAGAAGCTAATTTAAATACAGCCAACATGACTATAAAGTACATGGCCCATATGGGGAAACATGCTGATGGAAACTTACCACTTTTTTTTTGCAAAAAATTAAAATAAAATGGAGAAATATAGATGGATATCTATCTATCTATCTATCTAGATTGAATATTTTGCTATAGCTCTACCAACCTGTGGGTCACTTGACAGTCCAATACACACTTTTACACTTGCACCATTCTCATTCCCATTATAAAACTGCACCACACACCCACGTTCCTATGTGCCTGAGCACCCATTTGTCCATTTCTGTCACCTTTTAACCATCACAGTTACATGGAGGGCACCTCAGTGCCCTCCCCACTTCCCCTTTCCCTTCTCCTCATTTCCCCACCAACTCCTCTGCCTATTTGTCCAGAACTTTCACTCATCATGTATTTGTCGTCATCAACAAATGTTGTCATCATTGTTGTTCTCATCGTCATCATTGCTGCTCTTTTCAGGGGACCTGCCTCTGAGCAGTCTATGCCAGTGCCTTCTCTTCCATGTGAAGTTTGCCGTCTCTCGTCTGTCGTCTTCTACCATTTTTCTGCAGTACCGGTACATCTCACTCAGTCCAATTTTGATTTAGCCCTTGACTGAGAGATTTGTTTGACTGTTTATGAGCAGGTTGCTAGTCCTCCACAGGGCATTCCTGAAGCAGAAGATGAATTGGTCAAAGCGGGCTGTTGGGGTCCCTTGCTTCTTAGTCAAGTGCCCATACAGAACTGCCTCTCTGGTCTGGGTTATGAACTCTGTCACCACTAGAAGAAGTACATGTATTATCTTCCAAACCTCTCTAGCATATAGGCAGTTCTGGAGGAGGTGGTTGATTGTTTGTGGCTCCCACTGGCAGGTTTGCCTGGGGCAGTTTGGGCCTCTGCTAATTCACTGTTTCTCCATGCCCATGCTAGGAGTGCCTGGTGGGATACCTGCCAGTTCAAGTCTCTATGCTCCTTCTGCAGGTCCTTATGGAAGATTTGCTCCCACATGGCCAGGTGGTTGTTGCTGGGTAATAGGTCCATAGGCAACATGATATGTCTTGCCTTTACTGTCTCTAGAATCTTACAGTGGTTCATCAGGGTTGCTGCGGCCTTGTCATGCAGTTTTTATTTGTCCAGAAGTGCTTCAGGACCTCATAGAACCATGGCAATGCCCTGGTCCATGGGCTTGCATTGGTTATTGTGTACACTGACCACTTTCACAGTAGTGGACCTGTAAAACACTTTACAAAGTTAGCTGTTTTGGATTCTGTCCTTATTGCCACTTTGCAGATCTGGCTTATGTACTTGACCCAGAAGAACAGTGGGATGCCTGGCAGTCCTCCGCCTCCAGACCATTTTGCTTTGTTCAGTGTGGCCCTTGCTACCTTCTCTCATTTGGAGTCCTGGAAGAAGATGCACATGGCTCTTTGGATTCTGCAAATGACTTGCTTTGAGGAGGGGAAGACTAGTGCAGAGTGTAGAGGCACTGGTAGTAACACTGCCTTTGTGAGTGCCCTGTGCCCCTCCCCTCCCCTCCCCCCAGTTGACAGGCAGTGCAGTTTCCATAGTATTAATCTGTTTGGCCTTGGTCTCAGTCTTTTCTCATGCTTTCTGTCTGGTCAGCTGTGGCTCAAACTCCACCCTGAGGATCTTTACCCTGTTGAAGAGGATGGAGACCCACAGGGCTGACAGGTTCCTGAGTAGGCAGTTGTTTTGCTAATGTTGAGCTTGGCCACTGTTGCTGCTCTGTATACTTGGGTGTGTTATAACACTCTTTAAATTGACCACTTGTCCCTGCATATGATATTGAGGTCATCCATGTAGGCCAGGACCGTTGTCTCTTCCTGGTTACTCCCAGGGATATCTACTCCGCTGATCCTGGGGTCCTGCCTGAGCCACTGTCATAGTAGTTCGAATTACACAGATGAGCAGAATTGGGGATGGTGGGCAGCCCTGGCAGATGCCTGACTCCACCACAGTTGGAGATGTCAGGCGCTCGTTTACCAGTACCCTGCTACTCACATTAATGTACAGCATCTTTATCTAGGTGATGAAGGTTCAGGGGATTCTGATCTTTTCAGTTTCTCAAATAGGAACCAATGGAACACTTGGTCATAGGCTCTCTCCAGGTCGAGGTTCAGCATGGCAGCATTCAGCCCCTCTCCAATTGGTAGCATGTGTTACAGCTACATCAGGGCTCCGTGCGTCTGTCATCTTGGCACCACACACAATTGGTCCTCGTGGATCACTGTACCTATAATGGACTTACAGCTCTTGGCCAGGATTTTGGCCATTAGTTTTGTAGTCAAAGTTCATAAGCATTGTGGGATGCCAGTGTTCCAGGTTCCACTTCTCCCATTCTTGTAAAGAAGAGTTATGAGGCCTTTCTCCATTTCTTCTCCCAGGTGGCCTCCTGCAGGGGTTCTCTACAGACCTCCAGCAGGTCTGGGCCCACCTGGTCCTAGAAAGCAATGTAGAACTCCTTGGCAGGTCATCGTCCCCATGAGTCTTACTGTTCTTGAAGCTGTGGAGAGTTTTGTTGATCTTCTTCAGTGTCTATTGCTCTACCAGCTTCTGACCCTTATCCTCCCCAATGACCTAAGTGAGCTTCTGCAGGCATTTCAGCATAGCCTCTGAGTCCTCTGGTCATGCTGTGTAAAGCTCCCAGTCAAAGCCCACTGCTATCTCCAGTATCCCCTTATTTGACCAGTGCTCCATACCTACTCTGTCTGTTAGGCTTGTCATTGCTCCTTCTTGGTTTCCTTTATTTTGCTAGAATAAGCAGACCACTCCTCTAACCAAGGTTGGATGCCCTTGAGTTTTGCTTGCCCTCAGCCATATGGCTGCAGGAACAAGCTAGGGAGGAATCTCTCATTTCCATAAAATGGGCGTAAAGCCAAGATCTTCCATCTGGAAATGAAAGTGGGAGGTTAACTATATGTTACCTCTGTGGGTACTACCTCATGCCAGAAAAGTGGTTATCCCCTATCCCTAGGAAAACTGCCTTCCTGGTCACGGTGTTTCCTCTGCCAGGTAAATCGCCACTTAAAAAAAAAACATACACACACACACACACACACACACACA
>NW_017728995.1:44317752-44321669 GCF_001723915.1 Gavialis gangeticus
CACTGTCACTCCAGCTCCTGCTGGAGGACCCACTGCTGCTGTTGCTGTCCCTGTCCCCGGTTCCATTCGTCTCTTCCTCTTCCTCCCCCTTCCCCTCTGGGAAGGGGGGTGGTGGTTTGAAAGATCCTGTGCCACATGCCTCTGTGCCAAGTGGCTTTGGCCACATCCTCTCCATCCTCTACTATCGATTTCTGGGAGTAGGTCTGGAGTTTGCTCAGACCCATTTTCACACAGCCTACCACCTGTGTGTCCATATGCCTGTGCAACAGGAGGTTCCTGGCTTTCCACAGGGCACTCCTGATGCAGGATGCAAACTGATTGAAACTGGCTGACAGGTTTCCCTGGTGTTTGGCGAGGTGCCTGTGCAGCGCTGCTTCTCTGGTTAGCTGGTTGACACCAGCTGCTACTTCGCAGAGCTGCTTTACCCTGTTTCATACCTCCTTGGCACAGGTGCAGAACCAGAGGAGGTGGTCAGTTGTCTTGGTGGCTCCATAGTAGTTGGGCCATGGGTAGCTGGGTCTCCCCAGCTGTCCCTCTCCATGCCTCTGGGCCCTCAATGGGAGGGCTCAGTGGGCTATCAGCCAGTTCAGGTCTCTGTGACCATTATGCAGGTCCTTGTGGTCTATGTGCTCCCACACGCCCTGGCACACGTCACCTGGGAGCAGGTCCATGGGCCACATGATCTCTCTCAGCCTCACTGTCTCCTAGTTCTTCTTGTGGTTGCTCATGGTCACAGGGCCTGCATTCTGCAGGCCGTACAAATTGTGGCACTGGTTTAGGATCTTGTATAACCACGGTGAGCCCATGATCTACAGTCTGTGGCTGGTTGGGGTGAACACACCCCAGTGTCTCAGGATGTGCCCTTCAAAATATGTCACCATGCAGGAAGTTTTGGATTCTGTGCCCATTGCCAGCTTCCGGATCTGGCTTGCATACATGGCCCACAGGAACAGGAGGATGTCTGGCATGCCCCTGCTCCTGGCCCTCTTGTCCTTGTACAAGGTCTTTTTGGTGACCTTTTCCCATCTGGAGCCCCAGAATAACATACACATGGCCCTCTGGATCCTGTGCGTAACATGCTTGGAAGGGGGGAAAACCAGTGTGGTGTACAGAAGCACTGGTAACAACAACACCTTCACAAGTGCACTGCGTACGCCCCCCCCCATGGAAAGGGAGTGCATGTGCCATAGCCCCAGTCTCTACTTTACCTTTGCCTCTGTCTTCTCTCATGCTGACTTGCCACTCGGCTCAGGGTTGAAATCTATTCTGAGGATCCTGGCCCCCTCATGGGGGACAGAGACCCCCAGGGATTCCAGAACCCTGAGCTTGCCTGCAGCAAGGCAGGTGCTCTTGTTCATGTTGAGCTTGGCCCGTGCTGCCACCTTGTATACCTGTGTGTGCTACAGGACTCTCTCTACCAACCACTTGTTCTGGCATGGGAAGTTCAAGTTATTCATGTAGGCCAGGACCTTGGCCTCTTGGTTGCTGCTACCCAGGATGTGGACTCTGTGGATCCCTGGGTCTTGCCTCAGGTGCTGGGCCAGGAGCTTGATGGTGTAGGCGAACAGGATCGGGGAGAGTGGTCAGCTCTGCCGCACCCCTAACTCCACCACAATCTGGGCACTCAGGAAGCTGTTAATCTGCACTTCACTGCTCACATCCATGTAGAGGGTCCTGATCCAGCTGACAAAGGTTGGGGGACTCTCATCTGCTCCAGCATCGGGAACAGGAACTGTTGAGACACTCTGTTGTAGGCCTTCTCCAGGTCCAGGTTTAGGACAGCAATGCTTATTACCATAGTTTAAGTGCAGTCCAACTGAGTAAGATATATAGTAGTACCCCTTGCACTCAGCCCCCTCAGCACCAACTGTTTTTCAAGTCATGGTAAGCATACATTGCATACATTTTGACTTCTTCATGCCTACAGCTGAGCTGCATCTTTCTTTCCCATTTTCAATGATTCACCAGCCTTAAATGTTTGGCAAACATCACCAAATGGGACCCCACATAGTTTACCCATAATCTCTCTGATGACCCTTCTCTCAGCATGACGTATGTGATTAGTGTGGCCCCGCCTTCCACGAGGGGAAGCCGGGTCTTAGGCCTCATCTGCATATACATTTTTGCAGGATCTCAAGACTCATGACAAGAATGCTCGATTCCAGTCATGAGTGAGGGACTGATTAGTACATGGATCCTTTGTGGCAGGTATTTGGAGTTCACATACACAAACTAAGCAGTGCTGAGCTGTGAGGCCACCATGGCTCCACAAGGACCTGCATAATGGTCACAGAGAGTTTGGTGGGGCTAAGCCCAATGAACTATATGGTAAATCATGAGCCTTTTGGCTTTAGACTAATATCACATGTAGGTTGTAGTCTCTCTAGGCTGCCTTTTGGGCTAAGATTGAGTGGTTTCTGGGGGCATTCAAATGCAAAGACCTCCAGGATTAAGCCTGCAAGTAGGGTGACTGCCAACAGATTTGGTAGGATCTGAAGTCTCAGAGTGAGAGCCTGGGATGGGGGATGTTCACTGGTAGCAGTGCCAGACAGTTGTGTTTAGAACAATTGAGCCCTACTTGCTCAATTGATATAGTTTTTGTTCACTTGCATTAATAGCATTTGTAGACATCCCCAGTGTGAACCAACTACTGCCATCTAAGGTCAAAAATCATTCCTACCAATAAGCTTAAAATGGGGTTTGTTTTTGATATTGGAATGTTACAGGAAAGGTGGAAGACGACACAGCCTTTGTGTTAAGAATTGTAATTCCAGTCAGTTATACAAGAGCCTAGATGCATACTTTGTGGTTTTATATATCAGCTTTTAAGCATGTACAGACAATGAAACAAAGAGCCTATTATGCCCATGCAAACCAGTAAGACCCAATTCCAGCAAAGATTTATGAATTTAGTAGTCCTATTGACTTCAGTAGACCTGCTCAGAGCAAATAAATATAAACATATGCATGAGTTTTTTCAGGAATGGGAAATAAATGCCCAACAAGACATTTTTAGTTAAAAAGTTGAGTTTGTGGAAGCTTTAAATTTTTTTATGGCATTTGCTGAAATTCAATGAAGAAAATATAAGAACTTTACAGTCATAAAGCACAATTCATAAGTAAGGTACTTCTTGGGCACTAACACTAGTGAATCCACATTTTTAATTAAAAAAGATTAAACAAAATAAAGCCTTATCAAGATTCATGACAGACTAGGTGCAGTGAATTTTTAATTTTGATTAGAAACCTCTTTTGCTGAAAAAACATAATCTTTAGTGTAGGAGGAATCTTCAAATGAAATTAAAAAACCAACACTGTTCTGAGATTTCTACTCAATAGTAGGAAGTAGCTAAATCTAGATGTGTTGAAGCAAAACCTTTAAACTGTTTCCTCTGCTGTAGCACATAGCAATAATTTATTGCTTCAAACTGAGTGCAAAACTCAAATTACAATAATTTAAAATCTTGTTCAACAGGCTGCCTGGGAGTTTCTAAATGAATGTTTAAGTTGTAGCATTATGCAGTTAAAAATTAAAATCCATATACAAATCTAAATTTAAATCTAATTAAAATGGCAATTAGTTTAAAAGAATATTAAATTGTATTTATCATATATTTTAGTTCTTAAAGAAGCACCACTTGCAGGTGGATATGAGATTCTCTTTTAAGTGCATGTATATGGACGTATTCTGCTTGTAAGTGTGTGCCAAGTTAGGGTGAAATTACATATTACAATTAGACCACATTAAGAGCACTTCAAACCGAAATGATCACACACTATGGGTTGTTAACATGTGTTAAGTGCCGTATTAAAATTATGCCATTTTGGGTGAAGATTGTCTTTGAGTTGTGCTACCTAGCTCAGCTGGACTGACAGCAGGGCAAAGAGTGGTTGGGGGTTGGGTGGGTGGGGAGGGA
>NW_017728995.1:44321761-44322296 GCF_001723915.1 Gavialis gangeticus
TTTTAAAGTGCTGAAGCTGGGATGGGCAGGAGATCCAAGGGGAGAGTGCATGGGGAAGAGTGGGGGGGAGGATTGAGGGGGGAAGTGGGAAGGGGCAGGGAGAGGGGGGCAGATGGGTTGGGAGCTGCCAGGCTGCTGCCCCCTCTGTCCCCCAAAGTGCCTTTCCCAGCCCCTGAATTGCTCCCTCCACACTTAGGTCAGTTCCCTGTCACTCCAGTAGTCCCCTCTGCCCCACATTGGGCCCTCTACCCCCAGATCACTTGCCTGCCACCCCAGTCAGTCCAAGTGCAGTGGAGGTGCTGGTGGAGGGTGTGGGGTTTCCCCTCCCTGCTTTTGGAATTCCTGCAGACCACGCCAACCCTGCATACCCAGATTGAGCCTCTGTTTAGTCTGGCAACTGAAGGAAGGGCAGGGGGCCCAAGGAGCTGCTGGGTAGCTGCAGGGCCTGGTGGGGAATGGATTAGGTAGGTGTATGAAACTGGCATAGGCTGCTTCTTACCTCCCCTTGCTGCTGCTGCTGCCACTTATATTTTTC
>NW_017728995.1:44327296-44328854 GCF_001723915.1 Gavialis gangeticus
TATCACATGTAGGTTGTAGTCTCTCTAGGCTGCCTTTTGGGCTAAGATTGAGTGGTTTCTGGGGGCATTCAAATGCAAAGACCTCCAGGATTAAGCCTGCAAGTAGGGTGACTGCCAACAGATTTGGTAGGATCTGAAGTCTCAGAGTGAGAGCCTGGGATGGGGGATGTTCACTGGTAGCAGTGCCAGACAGTTGTGTTTAGAACAATTGAGCCCTACTTGCTCAATTGATATAGTTTTTGTTCACTTGCATTAATAGCATTTGTAGACATCCCCAGTGTGAACCAACTACTGCCATCTAAGGTCAAAAATCATTCCTACCAATAAGCTTAAAATGGGGTTTGTTTTTGATATTGGAATGTTACAGGAAAGGTGGAAGACGACACAGCCTTTGTGTTAAGAATTGTAATTCCAGTCAGTTATACAAGAGCCTAGATGCATACTTTGTGGTTTTATATATCAGCTTTTAAGCATGTACAGACAATGAAACAAAGAGCCTATTATGCCCATGCAAACCAGTAAGACCCAATTCCAGCAAAGATTTATGAATTTAGTAGTCCTATTGACTTCAGTAGACCTGCTCAGAGCAAATAAATATAAACATATGCATGAGTTTTTTCAGGAATGGGAAATAAATGCCCAACAAGACATTTTTAGTTAAAAAGTTGAGTTTGTGGAAGCTTTAAATTTTTTTATGGCATTTGCTGAAATTCAATGAAGAAAATATAAGAACTTTACAGTCATAAAGCACAATTCATAAGTAAGGTACTTCTTGGGCACTAACACTAGTGAATCCACATTTTTAATTAAAAAAGATTAAACAAAATAAAGCCTTATCAAGATTCATGACAGACTAGGTGCAGTGAATTTTTAATTTTGATTAGAAACCTCTTTTGCTGAAAAAACATAATCTTTAGTGTAGGAGGAATCTTCAAATGAAATTAAAAAACCAACACTGTTCTGAGATTTCTACTCAATAGTAGGAAGTAGCTAAATCTAGATGTGTTGAAGCAAAACCTTTAAACTGTTTCCTCTGCTGTAGCACATAGCAATAATTTATTGCTTCAAACTGAGTGCAAAACTCAAATTACAATAATTTAAAATCTTGTTCAACAGGCTGCCTGGGAGTTTCTAAATGAATGTTTAAGTTGTAGCATTATGCAGTTAAAAATTAAAATCCATATACAAATCTAAATTTAAATCTAATTAAAATGGCAATTAGTTTAAAAGAATATTAAATTGTATTTATCATATATTTTAGTTCTTAAAGAAGCACCACTTGCAGGTGGATATGAGATTCTCTTTTAAGTGCATGTATATGGACGTATTCTGCTTGTAAGTGTGTGCCAAGTTAGGGTGAAATTACATATTACAATTAGACCACATTAAGAGCACTTCAAACCGAAATGATCACACACTATGGGTTGTTAACATGTGTTAAGTGCCGTATTAAAATTATGCCATTTTGGGTGAAGATTGTCTTTGAGTTGTGCTACCTAGCTCAGCTGGACTGACAGCAGGGCAAAGAGTGGTTGGGGGTTGGGTGGGTGGGGAGGGA
>NW_017728995.1:44329671-44340368 GCF_001723915.1 Gavialis gangeticus
AAGGAGCTGCTGGGTAGCTGCAGGGCCTGGTGGGGAATGGATTAGGTAGGTGTATGAAACTGGCATAGGCTGCTTCTTACCTCCCCTTGCTGCTGCTGCTGCCACTTATATTTTTCATAGATTCATAGATTGTTAGGGGCTGGAAGGAACCTTGCAGATCATCAGGTCCAGCTGCTCCACTCTAGGCAGGAAGGCAACTAGGGTGAGGTGACCCCAGCGAGGTGACTGTCTAGTCTCCTCTTAAAAACCTCCAGGGTAGGTGACTACACCACTCTGGAGGGAGTTTATTCCACAATCTGGGCACCCTGACTGAAGGAGTTTTTCCTGGTATTAAGCCTAACACGGCCTTCCAGCAGTTTGTATCCATTGGTCCTGGTCTTCCCTGGGGGTGTGCTAGTTAACAGTTGTTCACCGAGCTCCTGATGCACTTCTCTGATATAGAGGAGCTACTATCAAGTCCCCTCTCAACCTTCTCTTCTTTAGGCTAAAGAGGCCCAGGTCCCTCAGCCTTTTCTCATATGGGTTGCCTTGCAAGTCCCTGATCATTTTGGGCTGATTGGGGTGGTAGGGTGGGGGATGATCTGGGGATGGAGGGGCTGATTGGGCATGTGCAGAGGAGACCCAAGAACCAATGAGAGGCAGCAGGGTGATTTGGGGGCAATCCAAGAGGTGTGGTGCCAGTTCTCCACCCCTGCCCTTCCAAACACTGTGGCTAGAGAGCCAGTGAGTGGGTCGGGAATGGAGCGGACTTGCAGCCCCTAGCTACAACCCTGCTCACCAGCCTTCTAGCAGGAGGTCTGAGCATTGCACATTAGAGACAGTATTAACTCATAACTTGTCTGATCACTAGCACTTGTTAACCTTATATAATGAGGTGCTCATCCCAGGGGAATGCCCCTCCTGGTGGCCACTCTGCCCTTGCTTGGTCTGCCTTACTGGGGAGCTCTTCCCATTGCTTGCCCACCATGACTTGATGTTATAGTCCTTTGAAGGAAGGGAGGCTGCCCCAGGGCTTTCCAAGCCTGGTCTCACACCCTACCTTCACAGGCTAATTGTGTGTTTAATCTGGGGCTAATCCGATGCTGGGCTACCTCAGGTCTTGATATCTTTGTCAAGACTTATTCTTCCCAGCCTCAGCCCCCTTTTTTCTCTTGGCTGGTCCCCCTAGCCTAGGCCCACTGTACTAGACCTGGCTTCTGCGTCTCAGCCCTTTCCCGGCCCTCCTCAGGCAGTAATCCTGCTTTGGCTCTCGTTAGGCCTCTGGCCCCACACTCTCCCTGGTTTTGGGTTCTGTGGCCCCACACTCTGCCTTGAGTCTGACCCCAGCAGGGCTTGAGGCAATTGTGTGCCCCGAAGCACCCCAAAGCACCAATGCGATGTGCAAAAACCATCCCTTACAGTTCCAACCACAACCACCAGTGTAACTTAAAATGCAGCAAGCAACTGCTTAATACCAGCCTTCCCTTCTGGGCAGCCAAACACCAGCAAAAGGAAAACAGCATGCTACTGTTTAAAATGGAAAACCTTCCCCCCACATCAGAATAGATAAGCATCTATTCACAGAAGCTGTTGCTTGGCGTGGGGGGGAAAGTGGTCCCTCCCCCTCCCACTGGTGGCAGTTCACTGCTGCAACTGCCTGGAGACTGTGTGGGGCTGCCCTGCATCTATGTCCATCACCGCTGCTTATGGGCTGCCCTGTGGGGCAGTGGTGGCAGCACAGAGCAGACACAGGGCAGCCCAGTGTGGGCTCTAGGCGGCTGCAGCAGGGAACTGCCAGCAGCAGTAGGGGGAGGGGCCAGTTACCCTCTGCTCTGAGCAACAGCTTCTGTGCTGCACCGGAGCTGCTGAGCCTCGGTGGGTGAGCGTAGGGTACATGGGATCGGGGCTGTGCAGTGCAAGTCTCCGCCGGTACTGCAGGGCTGGGGCGGGTGGCAACAGCAGCTGGAAGGAAGCCACCTGCCACTTGGGCTGGCTAGAAAGGAAGTCGATTTGCAGAGCCACCCCATCCCACTGTGTGCCCAGGGGGCTGAAGGACACACCACAGCTGGACTGTTTCGGTTGCAAAGGTAAGAAGTTATGTCCCAAGATGGAGACCAGGGGGCAGGGCACCTGTCAAGGGGCAGGGCTACTCTTGTGGCCCTCGACAGCTCGCCAAAACTTGTTAAGTGGCCCTCCAGCTGAAATAATTGCCTGCCCCTGATCTAGACCAATGGTTTTTAACTTTTTAGACACAAGACACCCAGTATTAGACCCCTGAGAAAACACCAGCTCTTAACTTTCACTGATTTTTGGATAATGGAAAAGTGCTAGAACAATTCTTCTGTTTTAAGGAACTCAGAAAGACTACAAAAGGTCAGAATGCTTTTGACATTATGGATTCCTATTTGAAATCTCTGTGTTTAACTTGTGAATTGTGTAGGTGTCTATACATCTAACAGTTCTAATATTGTGCAGCCCCCTAAAAAGTATCTTGCAGCACCCAGAGTGAGGTGTGTGTGTGCATGTGAACTTTTGTAAACACTATCAAAATTAAGCAAGTTCACTGCATGGTGCTTTGTGATTAACTATGATGACATAGCCTGGTGTGTGCTAGGGATTCACAGTTGGATCAACAGGCAAGGATGGGCATTGGATCATGAAATATGAATAAAAAGTGAATTGTTATGTGTTAATGTAGTATTAAGTTGGTAAGTGGGGGAATTTTTAGAAATGGTTCATGCCATTAAAGATCATGTCTATAAGCCTAAATGGAGATTTAGCAATTCTTTGATGTGTAGTCCTCCCTTTCAAATCATTAAATGCAAATATTCTTAGTGTTCTAGAGTAATATAGTGCCATGAAAGTAGCATCTTGATGTTTCAGATTTTCATGTGTACTTCCACACCTCCTGAAATGCACCTCTGCTCCTTTTAATTGTGATATCCAGGCAGGATAATATCTGTGCAATGTGTATTCTTTTGTTTTTGCAGGGGGCCCAAGAAATAGGAACACAGCCTCCCAATTTCATAGGAAAAGTAAGGCTGGAAGGGCTCTCCGAAGGTCATCTAGACCAACTCCCTATTCAAGACAGGATCATCCCTGTCTAAATGATCCTACACAAGTGCTTGTTTAACTTGTTCCTAAATGCTACACAAACAACCCTGTGGCACAACAACAAAGCACATCGCTCAAGCACACCCTAAACTATCATGGGTAAAACAAATTCACTGTGAATGTCCCACCACTGCAACATTAAATATGCTTGATGGATCCAAGAAAGAGGGCCAAAGGAAGGCACAACACCTCTCAGTCTATACCAATTCCTTGGTGGTTTCATATGGTACCCATCAAAGCCCAGAAGCATGGGAAAAAGCAATGCCCTCCACTGTTTTGCACCCTGTGAAGAACAAACAGCTCCATGCATCGCATCCCTTTTTTGTCGTCCTTTCTCCTCCATAAACTTATCTCAGATCCTTTAATCTTCTTTTGTAACTAAGTTGGTTGTGGAGCTCTGCTTTGTTATCCTATTGCTGAGCATTGTCCTCTTCAATATCTACCTTCTCTGGGCTGCAGAGCACTTTCAGGATCTTCCAGCATGATTTCTTTTTGCTTTCTTCCTAAGCAGATTCCCCTCAGGTAAAAGAGGGAGTTTGATAATCTTCTGATCTCCTTCTTGCTCCCCTTTCTCATTCTTTAAGGGATTCTAAGGGTAAATCCATCCTCCCATCAACTTTGCTTTCTCTTTTTGGCAGATATATGGTGGGCCTGGAGAGACAGAAATGTAATTTCTGGATTATTATGTCCCTTTTGAAAAAAGAGTTTGATTTCAATCCAGATTGATTGTACTCATTTTGTATGTGTTAGTCTACTGGTAAATAGTCTTGATGGCAGATATGGACATATAACTGTTCTAAATCCTGTAGTACATATTGAAAAGCTTATTTCTGTGATGATTGAAGAGCTTGTAAGCAGTTCCTTCGGGGCTTTGGCTGGTAAAGATTTTATATTTCTAGTGGTGACTAAAATACCTGTATCATTGGTGTTGTAGCAATTAGCATTTTTTAGGAGTTTCCTTGTTGGTTTAAGGGCTATGTGCTATCTGAATGCTACAGAGATATTTTAGGAAAATGTGGTGTTATTGCAGGAGGTAAAACAAGCGTGTCTCTCTTTTATTGCTGTGGAATTGGACAATATAGGTCATAGAAATTTCAATGTCTGCATTTTTTTTTTTGGAGGGCATGTAGTACAGTATGTGTCTTCTATCTAGAGTCCTTTAATTCAACTTTTTTCCTGCTGCCCCCTTTTCACTAGCTTCTGAGCTCTTTCAGCTCCTTTTCTAGATGTTCTTCATGTTCTGGTTGAGTTTTCTCTAGTTAATGAAATACATTGGTCTTGCATGCCTTTATTCTCAGGTCTTTAAGTTTAGTAAAACATTTCAGAACATAGACTGACTGAAACCTTTTATACAACCCTGTTGCTGGAGTAAAGTTCTCTCTGTAATGCCTTCTCTCTTCTGGATGCCAAATTGTCTTGCTCATGTTTGGCTAAGGATATGCTGCTTCTGACACCATTTCATTTCTTATCAGTGCTAGAAGGATGCTGCTGCTGCTTGTGCTTTTGTCTGATTTAAGTCGAAGGACTTAAATAGAAAAATGTTGATTTTTCTGCCATTATTAAATCCTGCTTTGCTTCAGGATCCTACTGTTTTAGGTTATAATTATATCAGATCAATCAGGCAGGGCTCCGGAGTTGAAGCACAACTGGAGTTCCTAGTTAGGCCTGCATTAACTGGCCCCTGCTCTCTAAATACAATTGTTTAAGCTTTGCACATTGTCTCCCAGCTCCTTCAGTTAGCATTGAAATGCTTGGATTTATGTGGCCTTTGCTAAAAATTTTTAATTGTAGTGAGTATTTCTGTTTGGTTTAATGTTCATTTTGCCATCTCCAGCCTTTTATTTTTGGGCTGTCCTTTTGTAGTCACATTTTCAGTTCTTTTTTCTTTCCCCCATACCTCCAAATGAATTTTAATGTTTGTTCTTTTATTATAGCACCGAACAGAATGATACATTTTACTCGGTTATCTAACTTATTTCATTATCCCTTATGTTGGGGCAGTATAAAGTAATCACAGAATCCTAGAAAATTAGGGTTGGAAGGGACGACTTCAGGCGGTCATCTAGTCCAACCCCCTGCTCAAAGCAGGACCAGCCCCAACTTGTTTGTTCCAGCCAGGGCTTTGTCAAGCCAGACCTTAAAAACTTCCAAGGATGGAGATTCCACCACCTCTCTAGGTAATTTGTTTCAGTGTTTCACCATCCTCCTAGTGAGACAGTTTTTCCTAATATCCAACCTAAACCTCCCTTCCTGCAGCTTGAGATCACTGCTCCTTGTTCTGTCATCTGTCACCACTGAGAACAGTCTAGATCCATCCTCTTTTGAACCTCCCTTCAGGGACTTAATGGCTGCTATCAAACCCCTCTCAGACTTCTCTTCTCCAAACTGATATAAACCCACTTCCCTCAGACTCTCCTCAGAAGTCATGTGCCCCAGCCCCCTCACCATTTTTGCTGCCCTCCGCTGTACTCTCTTCATTTTGTTCACATCTTTTCTATAGTGGGGGGCCCAGAACCAAACACAGGACTCCAGATGTGGCCTCACCAGTGCTGAATAGAGTGGAATACTTTCCTCAATCGTTGGCAACGCTCCTACCAATGCAGCCCAGGATGCTGCTAGCCTTCTTGGCAACAAGGGCACACTGCTGGCTCATATGCAGCTTATTGTCCACTATAACCCCCAGGTCCTTTTCTGCAGAGCTGTTATTTAGCCAGTCAGTCTCTAGGCTGTAGCAGTGTATGGGATTCTTCTGCCCTAAGTGCAGGACTTTGTACTTGTCCTTGTTGAACTTCATGAGATTTCTTTTGGCTCAATCCTCCATTTTTTTCTAGGTCACTCTGAATCCTTGCCCTACCCTCCAGTATATCTGCTACACTGCCTGGCTTGGTGTCGTTTGTGATCTTACTGAGGGTGCAGTCTATCCCAGCTTCCAGATTGTTAATGAATTTGTGCAGATCGTTGTTTTTCTGATTTGTTTCAAGTTGCTGGTATATAAAATTGTGCACTTAGCCATCACTCAATTCTACTACTTTATGTTTTTAGATTTCACTGTTCTGTTGCATGAAAACAGAGTTGTTACTGATATTTTTCCCATAGGTTTGTTAAAAATCAGACACTCACAGAAAATGAATGCAGTTTGTGTGTTGGCAAATATAAAGGGAAGGCTGCTGGCAAGATTAATTTTGGTTTGATGTGCTTTGAATATAATCTCCACAATTTTTACAAGATTCATAAATAGTAACATTTATTTTTTCTGCATTTCTTTCAACTAATGCAACTAAATTATTCCTTGTTTCTGTAAATTAAAGAGCTATTCAACTTGCTGCTTGAAACTGAAGAGGAATTCAGATTTGTATTGGTTGGTAATGCACTAAACTGACCCAGAAATGCATTTGTGCTTATTGTGGCTAACTGGGCTCTTCCATATGACTGGGGGAGGGGGGGGAATAAGAATTTTTTTAGAAGATTGTTATTCATACATATTGGCAAATGTGAAAAAAGTTGGCTTACACTACATCTTCTTAGGGATATGTTAAAAATGATTTAAAGAAAAACTTTTTGCTGCATTGTTGCTGCAGACCAACATAATCTACAGCAATTTATAGCATATTATTTTGAAAGGCTTTCTTTATGGCTTCTTGGAAATGTAGATAATACTATTGAAGAGAGATGAAGGGCCTGTAAAATGGTAATGTAACAAGTGTCCATAAAGGTGTACATTTAGCTAATAGCAAACTGATTCCTATTAGGCAGGTAAGTGACTTGAGCAACAAACTGAGCACAGTTATTTTTACTAATTTCTTTAGGTAGAGAATGGATTCTTCGTTTTTTTGCAGAAAGCCTCTCATTGTGAGATTCATTATTGCTATTGCTGGGATAAAGCTGAAGAGTATTCTGTGAGGAGTCCGTGGGTTTGTTGTTTTGTTTAAATTACTATTGTTTTATAAGCGCAGTTGAAATATCGTATCAGTAGATCAACTGGGATCATCTATTATCTACTCCATGGATTCACTGGCTTATCAAATAAATGTAGGATTCCCATAGTAATATAAATTGATTTATCATTTTCCCAAAGATTAATGCAGTACCTCACCTCTCATAGTAAATGCTCACTGAAATGAGTTTCTAGAATACCCTCG
Source organism: Gavialis gangeticus (assembly GCF_001723915.1). NCBI lineage: Eukaryota > Metazoa > Chordata > Crocodylia > Gavialidae > Gavialis > Gavialis gangeticus. Next base: position 44,336,904 of record NW_017728995.1, read on the forward strand.
ATTGCATAAAAATATCAGTTCACATGCATATTGATAACAAAGCATTCAGTGTCTGCCCTGATCAAGGTTAGGGTACTGGTGCCATTCTTGTATCCCTTTTCCCCATGATATGTTTAGCTTTACAGTTAAAAAGAAACATAAAAACCTCATCAGTCTTTATTCTGTTCAGATAATACCAGACGTGGCTTGTGGAAATGCCAGTTCTAACAACTCTGCTGGAGGTCGGCTTATCACCTTTGAAGTTCCCCAGAACACATCAATCAAGTAAGAATATGTTTTTGTCAAATCAACTTGGAATGTACACACATTTTTTATGGCAGTGTTTAATACTGAATTTATTTCCAGTAGTCTTGAAAGGAAAACTGTCTGTCTTCCAAACCCCTGGCACATTATTTTTCTAGTGTGATTAAGTTGTTAACTGTAATGGCAGAAATGACAACTGGCTACATTTATAGAGCCATCAAATCCAGATAAACATGAAAAAAATGTGTAATATATTTGTTGTTGGTTTGCATGGCACCATGCAGGGACCATCCTCAGGCTGGATCCCCAGAAGGGTCCCAATCAGCTACCAGCAAGTCAGAACTGCCCCAGGATGATTATTTGATTGTCATGATCCCAGGCTCAATCAGTGTGATTGTTGGGATCATGCATCAGATACTATTATGCTTTAATTGCATGTCTGCCAGGGGTGCCAGATAGCCAGATGGGTCATTTTAGACTTCTCCTGGAATAGCATACTACCTTCTCCTTTTTCATGTTGCCATCTTATGGTCCAGGATCTCCATTTCCATTTAAAACATCAGCCAGACACCAGATAGTTTCTTATTTTGTGATGGTTTTGAAAAGAGTTAACTTTTGAAACAGGGTCCACTTTGAGTCTTTAAGAACCTGTAACAAGAAATCCTAAGAGGGACCTAGTCTGTTCATCCCTTTGGGGCATTAAATCATGCCCAGTGGTGACAATTTAAATATTAATGTTGTTGAATTTTATTCCTCATGAAAGCGTGTAAGAAAGGAGAAATAGGATACAACTTGCACAGACATTAGCTGTCTTGTTTCAGTAGATGCCTTCGGTGAATGGGCTTCACAAGCATGCTGCCACTACTTTTCTATCATATATTAAAAAGCCAAACACAAGTACTCTCAAGGAGTCTAGTAGAGTCTGAAAGAAATCTGAGTCTTGCTAAGAAGGTGGCAATTCTGAGGAGCCTAGGAGGGCTCATGGATGTACTGAGACACACTAAAGGAGAAAAAAAATCAAATGAGCACAAATCATTTGCACTGTCAGTTGTGTTTGGCAGCTGATTTGGAAAAGGTAGTAACCTTTTTTTCCCCCCAAGCCATCCCTTAATAGGCATGTATTTATGCTGCTAACAAGCTGAATTGCCACGGTTTCCCAATCATTTGTAATAGTTTTCCATACTTTCTGTGTTTAAATGCAGATGTACTACATCTGACAACCATTTCTAAAAGAACAGTCACTAGAGATTAGTAAGATTCCATTAATTCTGATAATGGAATGTGGCACTCCTTGCTCTCATATTAAGATTACATGAAGTTGTTAGAAATACATACATCAACTTGGATTAAAAATAGACACAAAATAGTGCCCGAAATTTGAGCCTCAAGCACTCCAGCTGTAAGAGGCTCTATCCTTGCATGAATAACATTAATAAAAGCCTATGGTTCTTGATTCCAACTGCAAGCAAAAGCATGGAAATGGGAAAGGCTGCTCTTACTGTATTTCTACCATGGCTAAAACCACCTGTATGTGATGAAATTCTACAAGAGCCCTTGATTCTCATGAGACTTGCAGCCCTATTTCCCATAAATAGAGATTCAGATTAATTTCTGACTTTTGGATGGTTATATACATTGAATGTTGAGCCTTTGGAGATCTGTTCAATCCTAGTTGGAGTTCTTTCAGACAACTGATGCAGATATCTGGATACTTGCGAGATACACAGTAAGATTCATATTTCACACGTTTCATAGCTAGGTATGGAAACAGTGCAGTAAAAGGGCAGAACAGTAGAAGTAAGTTATTGGCATGGTGCTTCTGAAAATTTTCTGAAATCCTGTGAGACTGACTATACTTGATTTACTTTCCCTTAGGTGGTTTTACTTTAAGCAGCAAGTTTCCTTATCCAGCAACTCGCTGCAGATCTTAGTGACCTTCATAACATGGCCTGACTCATTTTATTTACAAGAATAAATTGTTCTGAACATTTTATCCAATGTGTTAAAAAAAAAACAAAACACACAACAGAAAATCCAAGATTTCAATTGGCCTCAGTCTCCTACCTTGACTACGTGTTAACATGAGCACTAGCAGAGGGAACCAGTACCACTTAAAATTATTAGGGATGTAGTCATAGTTGGGCAATCAGTTATATAAATATAAGATATTTATTTACATTATCTATGAGTAAAGAATCTGCTTTTGTGCTGTGTTATATTATAGACCACATTAACTGGGCATTAAGATGGTTCTCTAAGTTAATGGACAAGAAGAATACATAAAAATACATGCCTGGGTAGATTCTCCTGGGTCAGTGAAGTCAACTGTCATAGAATCCTGTTAATAATTTTATCAGTGATTGTATCTGCTTTCAGGTACACCGTTAATCAGATCTTACTCATGAAGAATTTTGTATGGGGAATGTTTTGGAAGTAGAATGCATGCATCTACCCCTACTGCTGTGAAAATTGTTTGCTAATAAACATATTTACATTTGCTAACGCACATAGTTTATTTGCAAAAACTCAGCCTTTCTGCATATTTGAGCCTTGTCTGTTTGCTTTTCATTTGAAATTATGTGTGTTTTATGAGACCAATTTCCCTTGAGATGATGTGATTATTTTTATCATTCTTGCCTAGAATAAGGCAAGATGCCACAGCTTCTCTTATCTTGTTATGGAAAGTTACAACAACTGGATTTAATCAGTGCTCACTTATAGAAGGCAGAAGTGTTACTCTCCTGCAGGCACTGGGTGGACTCGTTCTTTCTGAGGAAATACTCACGCTAGGAAACAACTACTTTATTGGTGAGTAACAGTAACATCTCTTGATCATGTAAGAGAATAATTTTACCTATCAAATGCAGAGGTAGTTAGAGTTAGCTCTCTTTAGGTGGCACTGAAAAAAATGGCTGTGGATGGATATTTTGTTAATTCAAAACAAGTAAATGCTCCATTAAACTGTATAGTAGCTATAATTACACCTGTGGAACTACCTAATTTGGAATCCAGTAAAGTTTCTTGGCCTACACTTAATTAAGATGTACAAAATATTTATACACTTCAATTTAATGAAATACCTTTTGATCAATACTGTAATAACTGCCACACAAATTGATATTCAAGTTGTTTGACCAAATTCTGTTATATCGAGGTATACTTGGTAGAGAATTTTAGTCTTAAATAAGTTGCATGAATACAATTCTTTAAACACACAATTAA
>NW_017728995.1:44340411-44342538 GCF_001723915.1 Gavialis gangeticus
CACACACACACACACACACACACACACACACACACGAACTGGAATTCTAATGTAGCATCCTTCATTGAAGAATCATATTTAATGTCTTGGTAGAAAGTGTAAAATAAAAATGGTGTGCACTTTATTTAAAAGTATATGGGAGATATCAGTTTAAAGAGATGTTTTATCAATGGAGCCTATGTATTTAATTAAATTGAGCTTTGTGGACAGCTGGTTTGCTATAATGAGAACCCAAAATATGAAGCCATAGTAATAATAGTGTTTATTTGTTATCTTGAAATATTTTTAATTCTATCATGAAGAAAAAAGTTCTTACTATTCAGTGATCAGTAATTAATGCCGTTTCTGAAATATAGTGCGCTTTGCAAAAAAAATGATCAAAAACACTTAGGTACAGAAATTTTGGGTCAGATTCTGAATATATGTGTGAGCCAAGGAGAAGCTCACATGTAATAAAATGCCATATTTTCAGTGTTAATGGTCTAGTTAGCAGAAACCTCATTAAGGTTGTTACCTATTTTATCAGCAGCAGGATTCATTGAATAGCATTCATGTTCTCAATTTGGTATGCTAGTTTTTTTTTACATGTTTCTCTTTTGGCTGAGATCATGGAATCACATCAAATGATATTCACTTCCTCTTAAGACTTCTATTATTTTCTTAAATAAAAGCCTTTAATTTGCTGAAGTTAAAGTTCTTATCCAGGAACCTGTCTTCCCTAGGAATAAAGGGTTGCTTTTACCTCATATAGTTAGTTAGTTAACACCTGTAAGTTAGGTGTTAACTTAACTTAACTTAACTTAATTCCTTGTGAAGACAAGGGAGTTTGATTTTCATATGGTGGCAGGTTGAAGTAAAAACAACTGGCAAACATGGACTTTATCATGCTCTTTAAACTACTCCACAGCTGTCTTGACTTTAGTAGGGTTTTACCTTGAGTTAATTAACATGTTAAGAAAACAGCTCTTTCTTTAGTGAAGACAAGACCAAAGTACAAATATGTCAGCTTTCATCAATAGTACAAAGTTTGCAGTTACTACTAACTCATCCTACCATTTAATTCAGGTATTTGTGACCAGTCTTTCTTTCTTTAATTTATGGATATTAAAAAATATCTGTACAGAACATTCCAGAAGTTTTTAGTTTAATTCTATAATAAAATGTCACAATCATCTTGACTGATGCACGAGGCTAGTATTCATGGAATAGGTGTGCACCTTCATGGTGTATACTTAACAGGTCTAGTCAGATGCCTGATGAATCCATTTGTGGCTGACAGGTGCAATTCCTGAGCGACACAGCTTGTTACAAGTTTCACAGATCTATATGTGGTCTGAGTTGGAGTCCAGATTTACAGCATACTGCTGCTGCTTTCTCGCATTGCTTCCATCCTCTGGATCAAAGCTGCTTTCTGTTGAGCTTTATCCAGTACCAGATATTCCCTCCAGATTGCATGGGATTCTGCACCCTCCTCCCAGCTTTCTACGCTGATGTAAAATGACTTCATATTATTTTTGCACATATTGTGGTACTGCCACAGAGGGTGACCTCACTTTCCAGGGCTGTCTTGAATCTCACTATACAAAATATTTTTTATCATATTGTCTTCTCCCATTCCCTTGACAGGCCGATCTGTTGTAACCTTTTCTTTTTGATAGTGGTTTCTAAGTGTGTAAGTCCTGTGTGCTCCAGTACCTCCGTGTTTGGTATTCTGTCTTCCCACTTTATTTTTAGGATCTTACGCAGACATCTCATGTGGAAGCTTTTTAGTCTCTTGATATGCCTAGCACATGTAGTCCATGCTTCTGAATGATAAATAAGGGATGACAGCACACAAGTCTCCTACGTTTCTATCTTTACCGTAGCTGATAGCTTGCTTTTACTCCATGCATGTTTCTGTTATAGCCCCAAATTCTTAGCTGCTTTTCCATTTCTGTTAGTTCAGTCTGAAAGTTAAGATTCCTGTTAATCATGGAACCCAGGTAGCAAAAACTGTCAATGACACCAAGAGATTTATCCTCCAGAATGCTGTCAAGTATTGTTTTTTTTTCACCCCTTGCTAAATGATCACAGTCTTCTTGGCTAGTGATAGAAGTTGCACATAAACTGGTTTAAGTGATCAGAAAC
>NW_017728995.1:44342762-44345878 GCF_001723915.1 Gavialis gangeticus
GCTCCAGAGAGCAGGGCTGGCCCCACCCCTCTGCTCTCTAGCCAGACAGAGGGTGGGGGCCTTGCCAGACACATGGCCCCTTGAGGCAAAGGGAGCAGGGAGGGGGCTTATTCCCTCCCTCCCCTACCAGAGGACTGTGGCTCCTGTCACTCATTTTCCCCCTTGTCAATCCAGTGGCAGGGGAGGGAGCATGACCAGAGCCAGCTGGCATGGCCCCTGCCGTCCACCTGCTTTGCTGGCAGCTGGGGTTGCAGGGCTGAGCCCAGCCAGCCGGCGAGTGCTGCTGAGGGTGGAGGCAGAGGGGCCAGCCCGGGCTGGGCTGTCGGGTCCTTCCCAGCAAGCTGCAGTTGGGGTGGGGACTGCACGGTTCCCCATGCCCAAGCTAGGTGGGGCTGTCATGGAGCCCTAGCCAGCTGGGTAGGGCCCCACAGGGTGGCCCATGGGGGCAGGGCCCTTTTCAGTGCACTGCAACTGCATGACAGCATGACCCAGCAACATGGGTGGGCCTGGCTGGGGAGTACTTCCTGGGCCAGCTTGGAGGTGTCACAACCTACACGCCACTGTACAGCACTCAGGCCTGCAGCCACACAAGCAGCAGTGGGCTGGCTGGGGCAGGGGGCTGTTCTACCCTCCTCACCTCCAGCTGCTGCTGCTACAGCTGCGGCTACACCACACTACCCTGAGGGAGCGAGCAGGAAGCTTTAGCCCCATGGCTTCTTTCCCATACGTGGAGCTCTGGCTCCAGCTCCCAGATGCTTTGGAAGGCATCTGGGTAGAAGGCATCCAGGGGCTGCAGCTGGAGCACCACATGCTGGGCAGAAGCTGCTGGACTGAAGCTACCCCTGGTGTCTCCCTCCGCCATCTCCCAGGGTGGCGCAGTGGTGGCAGAAACAGGAGGGGGAGTAATTGTTGGAGGCGAGGAGGAGCTGGCTTGGCCTGGCAGGGTTGTTTTTCGTCCCTCACCTCCAGCTGCAGCTCCTGCTCCTACCATACCATGCAGTGCTGCTCAGGGCAGGGGGGATCTTTCTTCAGCCTGTCCGCTTCACCTTGAGGTAGGCTGAAGCTGCCGGGCTGAAAGAAGCTCCCCCAGCCCTGAGTGGTGCTGTGTGGTGCCACAGCTGGAGGGGAAGGGACAAAAGCAGCTCTGCTGGGCCAAGCCAGCTTCCCGTTGCCTCCAGTGATTATTCCCCATCCCATTCCTGTTGCTGCTGCACTGCTCTGGGAGGCAGGCAGGGCAGGGGAAGCTTCAGCCCGGCAGCTTCTGCCCTGTGCATGGAGCTCTGGCTTTAGCTCCTGGATGCCTTGGACGGCATCTGGGAGCTGGAGCTACATGCACTGGACAGAAGCTGCAGGGCTGAAACTTCCTGCCTCCCTACTTAGAGCAGTGTGGCATGTAGCAGCTGGAGGAAAGGGGAACAGAACAGCTCCCCTGCCCCAGCCAGCCCACTGCTGCTTGTGTAGCTGCAGCCCTGGGTGCTGCACAGGACAGGGGGTGCGGCAGTGGTGGCTGCCGGGATCAGGGCCCAACAGCACCTCCTGAGCTGGCCTGCAAAACCCATTTCCCAGCCAGCCCCTGCCTACACTGCTGGACCAGGCTGTCACACAGTTGCAGTGGGCTAGGAAGGGCACCTGGGGATCCATGACAGTTCCACCCAGCTTGGGCACAGGGTGCTGTGCAGCCCCCACGGCCTCAACCTGGGCTGTCCCTTGGCCTCTGCTGTCAGCAATACTCACAGGCCAGCTGGGCTCAGCCCCGCAGCCTCAGCAGCAGCCTCAGCCCCAGCCCTGGTCGGATAGCAGGGCCATGCTGGCCAGATCTGGGCAGGCCCCCCCCCCCCAGCAAGAGCAGGAGGGAAAGCTGGGCAGGCCCCACCTGGGGTTCCACGCCCAGAGACAGGGGAGTTTAATCTCCATCCCCTGCCCCCCTGTGCCTGAGGTGCTGCCCTGGCCAATGTCTGGCCTTGGGGACAACCCTGGCAAGGGCTGCTTCCCCACTCCTCCGCCAGGCTGGGGTCCCTACAGGCCAAGGTAGGGGTTTAAACTTCTCCTTACTTAGCTCCTGCTGGGGCCTGGCCATGCCCTACTGGTCAGCTTCCCTCCAGCCTTGCAGCTGCCACAAACAGATGGGAGGGCTGCTCTAGCATCCCCCGGCTTCTAGCCTGAGGCAATACAGGCATGTGCCTGCATTTCCAGAATTAAACATGAATATCTGTGCACTTGTAAATCAGTTTGGTCTTTGCAGGTTAGACTAACGTGCAAAGATTGAATCAATTTGGGATCCAGCTTTCTGAATGTCTGTCCCTAGGCCTTGAGACTAATTGCCATCTCGAAGTTTGAGATTTTACAGGAAAGATTCACTGTGGGCAACCAAGGTCACATCATTCACAAACAGGAAACCTCTTAGAACCAGTTCTTTCACCTTGGTTTTCACTCTAAACCTTGTGCTGTTGAACAAGCCTCTATCTAGTCTGGTTTAAAGATACATGATGACATTGCTGTCCTTGAATGCATGAAGAAGCAGGAATGAAAAATAGATGTTAAAAAGCATGGAGCCTTATAAACACCTCTGTTTCACCCTATTGTTGATGTTAAAGACATTTGATTCTTTTTTTTCATACACTATAATTACCTTCATATCTTGATGTAATGAGCAAATGATTTTCAGCAGTTGGGGGGGGGCACCGCAGTTTCTTCAGAAAAGTAAAAAGGCCCTTTTTTGTTAACTGTATTGAAGGCCTTTGTCAGACTGATGAAGGCTATGTAAGTGGTATTCATAGAGTAACAGGCAGACATAAATAAAAATAAAATGATACATGCATTGTAGGACTGAGCAGTTCTATCATTTGCAGTAGGCCTTTGTGAAGCAGCTAGTATTTGCTTTGCCAGCCCCACTCCTCTGCCCCCTACTTAGCAGCTCCAAGTCCGGCTCCAGCTCCCTGCTGCAGTGGGTGGGGACTGCCGGAATCATCGAAGCTCTCCAACTCTTTTCTGAAGATTTAGAGAGCTTCAGATCGATTCAGACCTTTTTATTGGTCCCATGATTCAATTCGAATTTGGAGATTCAGCCACCGAATTGGGCCGAATCTCCTCTGAATCAAATCAGCACCCGAAGCTTC
>NW_017728995.1:44355999-44357060 GCF_001723915.1 Gavialis gangeticus
CGGAATCATCGAAGCTCTCCAACTCTTTTCTGAAGATTTAGAGAGCTTCAGATCGATTCAGACCTTTTTATTGGTCCCATGATTCAATTCGAATTTGGAGATTCAGCCACCGAATTGGGCCGAATCTCCTCTGAATCAAATCAGCACCCGAAGCTTCACACAGCCCTAGTTTGCAGTGTATTGGTCATACTTTCAGTAGATTTTCATATACCTTTTCTTTGAAGAAAAAAATTCCTTCTTTTGGTACAATTTTTATTTGATTAGGAAGATTCTAATATACACTGGAATATTTGAGGTCAACAAATACTTTATGAATAATCTAACATTTTTATGTCCCTTCAACTAAATTATTTTGTTATCCCAGACTACAGTTCTTTTTATTAAAAATACTGGGAACATGGGAGCAATGTTCTAAAGGAAGAAGGGAGATAGGATACATACCAGGGTGCTAGAAAATCTGACAACTCATAAAATTTGTTAAAAGGAAGGAAGGAAATGTATTTTTCTCATATTTTTTTCTTCTCAGGAGATTGTGGAAATATTTTATTTACTTTTCATCTGTATAAGTTTTCAGCCACCAAGGTACACGCATTTGGTATAGACAGATGTCATACTTGTATCAAAATCAAAGGGATACTGATACAAGTTGTTACAGTGCAACAGCTTCATCTCCATGATTTTTTAGTGTTATACAACTTCTCCTTTAATCGTGCTTCACTCAATGTCATAGGACAATTAGATCACTTGTATCACTACAGGTTCATGCAGAGGTAACATTTGCATCGTAATGGTGACTGCATGCCCCGAAGCAGCAGCTCCTGTTCCCTTTTAAAGTGGCAAAAATATATGTTTACCTGCATTCCTTTGGGTTGTAAAACAGAGCCAAATGAAGGTCACAGCATGAAATTCAGTCTAAAACATGACATTTCACCTGCGTCTGTATCAATGATGTACAAAACCACAAACTCTGGTTTCCATGTGTCGCACCTAGATGCCGGTGCACCCTTGACCTGCGAGCCTGGGTCGGTATGACTGGCTTGGCGCGAGGGGGGATTTATGAC
>NW_017728995.1:44357581-44362433 GCF_001723915.1 Gavialis gangeticus
ATGAGTTGGCACTTGTGCTCTCTTTGTTTGCTCAAGTTTCATAAAAAGGGGGGGTTATATTTTTGCTTGGGTGGTACTGGTCCTGTTTGGTCACAAGAGGGCAAGCATAGTATATTATTTAATTTTACAATTCTGTTAATCTCAGCCAATTTGGAGTTTCATTTTTATCTGGTCACTATGGGTACAGTATCTCTCTTTGACTAGGCTGCAATTTGTTAAAGGTTAGTTTCTCTCTCATATGAGAAGCTCAAGTGATTTGAAATGAGGCATAGATGGGTGTGAATATGCAGCACTGTTACAAACTAAAGAATAATAGTGTGAGACTACAATTACAGAGTTTGTTGTGTTAGCTTCTGACCTTTTGCCATCTGACCTTTTGCCATTGGCATCTAAAATCAAAGACTTTGATCTTTGACACCATGGAAAAGCAGGACTTGGCACATGGTTCACGTTTGCTTCAAATATGACAGAGTTTTATGAATGTTCTGACAGACATCTAAGATTCACGTTTGTGACAAAATCAGGTTAATTATTTACAGTTTTGTGTCTCACTGATAACATTTTATGTTCTGTTAGTAGGCACGCTATGTTTTACTCTCTGTAAGCATCAAAACAGACACATAGATGAATTTGTATACCAAAGAACAATTAGTTTAATAGCTGATTGGTACTTACTCTAGTAATCTTGAGCCTACAAGAGATTGTCAGATGATACAAACAGGTCTTGGAGCCACTCTAATTAAAGCGCCTGCTCTTCCACCATGGAGCACATGTAGAGACACCCTGAGGCACTAGGAAAATGCACATTAACCTGTGTTAATGTGCATTAACTAAAGAGCACTATTTTAAAGTAATGCTTAATGCTCATTAGTTTATTTTAAAGCACATTAACTAAGTAGCACTTCTTTGTGATGCTGTAATGCACATTAAAATAGGCTAATGCACATTCAAGCACATGTGTAGGCATACCTGCATAGTGCCAATTTGCTTCTAGGAATATTCCATCAAGCATGCTGTATTTTCTCACATATAGCACATCCCGGAATTTGATGCATACCTTTTTAGACTTATGGCTCCATGAAGGAGGGATAGAGCCTAATTGCCAGTTGACTCAGTCTCCCTTCCATGCTTAACTAAAGCTGAGATGCTAGCAGTTGCTGAAAAATGGTCTGGCTATGAAATAGGAAGAGAGAAACCAGAAGCAGAATTGCTCTAAGGAAGTTTAGCTTGATTAGTGGAACATGAAGACCATTAAAAAGGAAAGATTATAAGTAACACTTCTGGAGTGAAGAACAATGAGCCATTATGTCAATTGACTCTTTCAGCTGCCTGAATAGTAATGTAACAGTTGCTGTAGTATGGAGTGGGAATCAAAGTAGAATGCTTCTGTCCTGGTCAGAAAATCAGCTTACTTGGTTAATACATGCATGCCAATTTTTTTTTTTTTTTTTTTTTTTGGAGGGGGAGGGCAGATTTTGGGAAAAAGATGTATATTGTATGCAATAAAATATGGTATTTACTATATTTGGGTATGTCTGAAAAATGCAAGGGTTACAATAAAAGTACTTTTTCTGTGTTTTCAAATTCATATTTTAAGTATTTGTTGGGACTTAGCTAATTCTATGCAATTCAGTAATGTATTGGCTGCTTCTCTCTTTCTTTCCCAATTTCTAATTAGAACTGTTATAGAAAAAGGGGAAATATGAAATGCAATTTTTTTTTTGATCTACAGCTTACTCAAGTTACTTCTTAATCTGTAGCTTGAAAATGTGTTATTTGGCCTGGTACTTTAATTATCTCTTACAAGACATTACACATAATCTGATGTACCTAAAACAAAACATTCAGGGACATATTACTTTTTTTTACTCATGGTATCTATTTAACTAAATTAACATTTGTTTTAAGATGTTTAGACATCACTGAAAGGAATCTGAAAGGAGGACACAATAAGATACTGATGAACTAATTGAGTTATTCAGGGAAGAATATCTCTAGGACTAGAAGTAATACAGCGTCTTAAAGAACCAGAAGTAAATAACTGTGAACATATTGCTTCCAACATCTTGAACAACCACCCTGTTCTTTTCACTGTCAATGACTTTTGGAGGTTTAACAAAGAACAACATGTATTCTCTATAGTACAGTCCCGAAATTTCATCTCTCAAACAATTGCTATTTCTGGAAATGGACAAATTCCTTACTTCTTAAAAGCTTTGGTGCAGGGTCATGATGGTTCCATGGGTCTGTATAGAATAGTTATTAAATTGCTACATTCCATTCCTGTTGCTAAAAATGAACCATCATGAGAAAAAGGAAAGGGTGCTACATCCAATATTTGAAACTTGGTATCCATATTCCATAGCACATTTTTATTTATATTATCTGCCTGAGAGAATGATTTTAATGAGATTTCAGTAAGACTCCATATCACATTTACAGCTGAGAGAGGGGATTTTAAAAAGACGAGTGTGTCATGGATTATTTGATAATTTAGGTGTGGGATAGGGCACGTCCCTCCATGTTTGCTGGTTTAAATCCCTACTAAATTGCTACTGACCAAAATGGCTATTGTGTAGTATAAATGAGGTGAGCTGTTGGTTCAGTCCAATTGTATGTAGTAGAACTGCTTCTGTTTGGCATTAAAGGTAAGGTTTTCAAAGTTACTAGTGCCCAACTTGAGGTACCTTTTTAAAAATGCCTTTTTCTTTAGGGAACACTTGCACAATATTTTCTGAAAATCAAGTTGATTTAATATGGGCCTCCAAAATTGGAAGCAATGACAGTTGTTAAAATGGGGGGAAAGAACAGACAGTTGAACATATGGGAGAACTGAGAAACATTTTCCTGTATTAAAAATAATCACAATACCTATTTCTTCCTTAAAAAGCTATGAAAAATGTACAAACTTAGTAATCAGTTTACTTTTTGAAAGCTCTTCACAAAGGAGCATGTTGAAATAAAAAAGTAAAACCAGAAAAGATTAGTTTTTTGAACTCATTAAACCTCTTGCGGAAGTTAATGATACACTCTGGGTTCATCACATAATACCTTAAATTAAAATCTTGTGCTCCTTGTTGCTCTTCAATTTGAGGAATGGTTTACTGTGTCAGCTTGCATTGGGAATTGAATTAAAGGGCAGCTTTGAAGTTTGTACATTAAATTCTATTTCCATGAGTTATTCCTCTGCTAACTTCCCTACTCTCCATGTGCATTTCCAGGAAGTGGACAACTGGTCATGCAATTTGCATTTAAGGGGTTAAATATAAAATGTATGCTGGTAGGGGTAGGCAGGCAGCTGGTAAATCTGGAAGGGGATATGCAGTAAGAGAAAGTTTGGGAACCTCTTCTTTAGAAAGTAGGCATGTTGCTGAAATATATCATGATAGTAGTTTTAACTCTTTTTATGCCAGAGTTTACTTATTTGGGGTTTGGATAGTGGATTTTTCCAGTCAGGGCCAAATATGGTTCAGGATTAAGTTTAAATCAGAGGTGCCAAAATAAAGGGCACAGGGCCAGTCTGTGAGCCATATTGGACCCACAGACTGGCCCCAGGCACCGGAGTCAGTGCACAGGGCCAATCCAATGTGGGCATCTCATGCACTACATACCCTGGACCAGCCCTGCGTGTTGTGTGCAGTGTCAGCTGGCCCCAAGCTGGGCTTCCGTATGGAGGTGGCACAAGACATGTGCTGCATGATGTGCATAGGGCTGGTCTCTGGGCCTGATCTGGACCACCCCCAAACCTAGTGTGCAGAGCTGGTCCAGCGTGGGTACTACATGCAGCATGCACCCTGGCCTGCCTCTGTCATCTGTAGCGCTTGTGGCACCAGGTCTAGTGTGTGCTGTGTGCGATATGTGGGGTTTGTCCAAGGGCTCTTCCACAGGCTGGATCATATGGCTCTGTGGACCATATCATTAACAGCCCTGGCCTAAATGATAATAACTGCACTTTATCCGTTCTTTTGTTTCTGTTGTTTAAATGAATTTATGGGCTTTGTTCCACGTTCTCTGGACAGACAGTGAAGAGAGAATTTTTTTCCACACTGATAAGAGGTAAGATTTTAAAAGGAAAATTTCATTCTTAGCTGTGAATATAACTTCATAATTAATACATTCCATTTAGGGCTAATTCACAGGGGTGACTGGAAAACGTCATGAGAAAATTATACTGAAAAAATGATGCCTTTTTAAAAGAAAGTGACAACCTTTATCATACATTAAATCTTGGCTCCATTGAAACAAGTGAAAATTTTGCCATTCACTTCAGTGAGGTTAGAATTCAGATTTCTATACAAAATGTCATGCCCTATAAATTGATGGGAGATACTTATATAAATGCTATAAACTTGTATAAATGTTTAACTGTACTTAAGAGATACCTCACCTTTAAGTTGTTTAACTTCAGAGTGGTGATTAATGTTACCCATTGTACGCTGCAAATGGGGAACTGCAAAAACTTAACCCAGTTACACTACTGTGCAATTTCATGGGCTTTATTAAAAATTGGAATTGGAGGTCATACATTTTACATGTTGCTGAAAATGACAAAGCAGTACTGCAGATGATATGCTATCAAGTTGTCGCATGGGTCTTTTATACTGTGACATGGCCACAAATATCAATAGGAACTGGACAGCTACCATGCAAAGTGAGTTGAGACTTGAATATTGCTTACTGATTGCTTTTTGTAAAAATGTAGTATATCTGGCAGCCTGTATATTTCTCATTCAGTGAATAATCCCCGGAGGATCATCAAGTCCAGCCCCCTGCCCCAGGGGCAGGAAGTCAGCAGGGATCATAGGATCCGAGCAAGATAAGCATCCAAATCTGTCTTGAAGGCGTTCAAAGT
>NW_017728995.1:44363384-44366000 GCF_001723915.1 Gavialis gangeticus
GGTCTTCCTTTTAAGACGCAGGAGGTCCTCCAGTTCCCTGGAGAGCCAAGGGGGCTGCTGTGTCCTTTTGCTGCCTTTCCTCCGAGACGGGATGGATTTTGCTTCCACTTCCAGGATTGCTCCCTTGAGGAGCAACCACTTGTCCTGAACTCCCCTCTCCATTGGGTTGTGGCCTTTAAGGGCCTCTCTAACAAGCCTCCTTAGCTTGTCAAAGTCAGTGTTCCTGAAGTCGAGGACTTCTGTATTACTGACTGATTTGCCAGCTTTATGGCAGATGGTGAAGGTGATCAGTTCATGATCATGGTCACCCAGCTTCCCTTTGATTGTTCGGTTGCTAATTAGGTCATCCCCGGTTGCCAGTACGAGGTTGAGCAGCGCTTTACCTCTTGTTGGCCCGTAGACTTCCTGCATCAGATAGAGGTCGTCCACACATGAGAGAGAGCTTTGCGACTGCTCAGATTTGGCCAGGTGCTCCTCCCATGAGATTTCTGGGGAGTTAAAGTCTCCCATGACAACCATACACCGGGATTGTGTGGCCTCAGCCAATTCCCTGGTGAACTCCTGGTCAGGGTCTTGACTCTGGGTAGGGGGTCTGCAGTAGACCCCCACCATAGTATCTCCTGCACTGTGTTCCCCATGGATTTTAACCCAGAGGGTCCCAAGTCATCCACAGTGGGTGCCAATGTCAACTTGCAGGGATGCGTAGCTTTTCTTGACATATAGAACTATGCTCCTGCCCATTTTGTCCACTCCATCCCTCCTGTACAGGTTATAGCCATCTATACCCATGGTCCAGTCATGGGTGGAGTCCCACCTGGTCACCATTATCCCAATGACATCATAGCTGAGAAGAGCCTCCTCCCCAGTGGAGAGAGGTGGAGGCTGTCCCTTCCCAACAGCTCACTGCTTCTCTCTCCAAAGAGTGGACTGTGGTCATGGAAGCCAAAGCCTTCCTGATGGCACCAGCACCGCAGTCTTTGGTTGACTACCTGGATCCTCCTCTCCCTCCTCAGCCCATAGCCTGAGACTGGGAGGATTGAAGAAAACACCACCTGTGCCCCCAGACCCTTTAGCCCTGTACCCAAATTCCTGTAGCACCTCATGACCTCGCTAGGAGCATTCCAAGCCATGTCACTGGTGCCCACATGGATGAGGAGCATGGGATAGTGGTCAGTGGGCTGGAGGAGCTTAGGGATCTTCTCCGCAATGTCATGGATGCGGGCCCCTGGGAAGCAGCAAACTTCCCGGGCTAAGGGGTCGGGGCAGAAGATTGCCCTTTCAGTCTCCCTCAGGATGGAGTCTCCCATGACAAACACTTCGTGTTTGGTCTTGGGGAGAGTGGGGATGGTAGCTACAGTGTCTTCTGTGTTGCCTGCAGGAGCTGGCAACTCAGCAGGCTCTGCTGGGGCTGCAAGAGGCTCGTACCCGTTGCAAAGCTCCAGCAGGGCAGGGGCCTTGGTGTGGCGGGCCCTGGGGCCTTGACCACCTTGGTCCAACCCCATGGCTGGACAGAAGGGGAGGTCCCCGGGTCCTCCCTTGTCCTGGAGGGAGACCGTGGTCTACCCTCTGCCTCCCGGGAGAGAAGGGCCTGGCAGTAGGAGTCAATCTCCTGCTCACAGTCCCTGATGGCATGCAGTCTCTGGACTGTGGCCTGGAGCTCCTTCAGCTGGCGTGCCAGAGACCCCAGTAGGGAGCAGACCCCACAAGGGGAGATGGCCATGCTCCCAGGCCCCAGAGCCTGAAAAAAGGGACAGGCAACCCCCACAGCCAAGAGCCAAAGGCTCTGTCTGCGTGAAGCCCGGAACCATGGGCTCTGTCTGGGTGGCGGTCTCTGAGGTGCCAGAGGGGGCTGCTGCAGACACCAAGGGGACCCTCTGGGTGCAGCGCGTGCCCATCCATGTCAGGCCAGTGGTGGACTGGCTACGGCTGGGACTGTCTACTCTGGGGGACTCACAGGCAGGGCCTTTGTTTCTCCCACTTGCCCTCCTGCACGAACTCCTGCGCTAACTTCTGTGTCGGGCCCATGAGTGTGCCTGTTTGCACGGCCTGTTCACGTGGCTCCAGTTGCGCAGCTCCCTGGGGGGCTGGGCGAAGTAGGAGCTGGGGGGCGTGAACCTCCTCAGCCCACTTAGCCTGCTCCATGGGCTGTTGCTTACCTGCCGGCAGGCCAAGGCTCATCAGGGGTCCTGGGGTCACTGCTGGGGTCCCTGGGTTCACGGGGGTGCAGTGGGCTTACACCCAGTATTTTTTCTTTTGAAATGGACTTGTTTAAGAATTTTGAAGGGCATTTTAGATAACTAATTAGATCAGAAATATCTAGGACAACACATTTTAAAGGACTTAAAAACCTTTTAGTGTCTTTAGAACTAAAAATGCAATTATAATCGGATTTGCATTCTTATAAATACTATAGTACTCAATCTACTGTCTAAATTGCAATAGTGCAACCCTACTCATGTGCACGTTTGGTCATGTAACCTACTGTGTGTTCTAAAATTTGCATGTACTCATTAGGTATGTAGTTTCAAAAGCTTAACATTGCTTATGTTCATTCACTGATTTGTGCTTTAAAAGATTAAACATAAGGAACCAAGGGAGGGTGGTGGGGGGCGGGGG
>NW_017728995.1:44371000-44383272 GCF_001723915.1 Gavialis gangeticus
GGGGCGGGGGTGGTGGCAAATCTTTGTACCACTAGCACTCTTTCCCTGATCTTTTCCATTTGGAAGTTACACCTGGGCTGCAGAAGACTCTTGGGTGTGGGACTGGAAGTTTTCATGGCAGTTAGGGCACAAAAGGGGGTAAGGGAAGGGATGGCAATGGGAGCAGCAGGGGTCTGAGGGGCAGTTAAGGTGTGTAAGAAAGAAAGCTTCAGGGCTGTGACTGAGGAGAGCCCAGGGCAGGGGCGGGCAATTATTTTGTGCGGAGGGCCACTTACTGAGTTTTGGCAAACCATCGAGGGCTTCATGACAGGCAGCCCAAGGCAATTTAATATTAATTTTCTAAATTTTTTAGGGGCCCTACAGGCCAGATACAATGGCTTGGCAGGCTGCATCCAGCCCGTGGGCCACTTTTTGCCCACCCCTGGCCTAGGGAGATTCTATTGTGGAGGCCCCCTTTAAAGGCATTGTCACTGAAGCTGGTAAAATCTTCAGTAGTGATTCTCATCAGTCCCTTGATATGAAGATGACAGTCTTGTGGTGAATAGGGAAGTCATTGGTGAGGTCATGGATGACTGAGGAGGTCCATTTGAGATCTGCATATCTGAATGCAGATGTGGCAAATAGCTATTGGAGACAAGGGAGTAGATCCTGGCCACAGTTCTTTCCCTTTGTTCCTTTCATCTATCTGCCTCCATAGTGAGGTGGGTTTGCTCAAAATGATGAATGCCTTGTCACACATCTCAGTGCCATTGTGGATGATGTGGTGCTTGTGCCTCCTAGGTATTGATGTTAGTATTGCATTTCTTCAGATTGGCCAGTTGGCCTTCAAAGTGCTCTTGATTCTATTCTTTTGGTCACCTTGAGCAGTGACCATTGGTGAATTGGGAGTAGACGACCTGTTTTGGGTGCTTGTTGTCAGGCATCCTTATGACATCCCCTGTCCAATGGAACTTGTGCCATGTCAACATGGCTTCAATGCTGGCTTCAAACATGACCAGAACACTGGCATTCATTTGTCTGACCTTCCAATTGATATGGGGGATTTTCCAAAGACATCCCAAGCCTGTAGGTGTTTTTGATGTCGTCCAAGTTTCACATTCATACAGCTGGACAAGGATGACAACAGCCTGGTAGACTAGAAGTTTGGTTTGAGTCATCATGCCATGACAGTCCATTTCTAAGCCATTACTTAGGATGATTGCTGACATGTCATCATGAAGGAGTCTGATAATGGTAACAAATTCTGGCTGGCATCCATCTGCCTCTCTTTTGATTGAATCAAAGTTCTTAGGTCAATGAAGGCCATGTAAAGCTCTTGTGTTGCTCATGGCGTTTCTCCTGCAGCTGTCTAGAAACAAAGATCATACCTATTTTACCTGAGTGTTCTGAAACTAGTAAGCTGAAGTTGTCTTACTAATAATAACTAAGATCCCAGAAGAGGTGCCCTCACCAATGCCTCCACGCAACAGCAGGTAATGATCATGAGAGGCAATAGGCCTCTCATGATCATTACCTGTATTCAGAGAGTGGCATCAGGCAATGGAGACCCTAAGCTGCAACTGCTGAGTAATGGTGGCAATTCTGACCTCATTGGCACTCTCTGAGTAAAATATTTGATATTTTGGGATATTTAATAGTTGGGGTTCTGATATTTAGGGGTATTTAATAGCTGGGATATTTAATAATTGGGGGGTGGAGTTTGATAAGGCTTAATCATTTTCATTTACCTTTAATCAACTGTTAATTTGTATTACAAAATTGCTTGTGAGTGCTGAGTTGTTCTTTTAGGACCTCCAGTTAGGTGGAGTTTTCCCAGGTTTCTGGGTGGGGGATTGAACCAAATCCCCTGTAATTTTAACCCATTCCTTCTACTGCACTGGGACCTGGCAGATGGGTTACAATAGCAAGGGAAAAAGCATTTAAGTTATTAATATTCCAAAATCAGAACTTGAGACAGTTATGAAATTTACAGTTACCATTTTCCTTTTATTATTTAATAATCTGCTCATACTGTAAAACATATTAATTTAAGTTAAATATTAATTCACTTAAAGGTATATCCTATGTGACTTATTACAGAAGATGCACATCCAAAGATGCAGCCTGGAGAGGAGTAGGGGCAGAAATGGGTAGTGAAAAGTTAGTTTTGGATCTACTCAGTTTCTAGGGGAGATGAGGATAAGTATGGTTCTGACATAAATTGAGTAATAACTCAGTAACTCTAACTTAATACAGCTTGGCTATAAAGATTAATTGGTAAGCACTGTGAGAGCTTTCCAGCCCAGCACATACCTTACACTATGGGGGGTTTTAAACAGCCCAACTGTATGCAGCCCTTGAGCCTAGAATATTCCTTCTTTAGTTTATCATATACATGCATCATAAGAGTGAGATATTGAGTCCAGCATGGGAATTTGAATTAGGCGCCTTAGTCTTTAGCTTTTTACCTTTGATGGACTTATAAACAAGTTCCTTAGAGCAACTGAATCTATAAAGCACATAACTTTATGGATTTAAAAATACTAAAGTTATGCATTTTAAAAAATATTAAAGTTCTGTTGAATATAATAAAGAATGTAAAATGCATCCCAGGTTGACTAGCTACAGCTTTTTACTTTAGCAAATAACATTTAATAGTTTAATTTTACCAACATTACAAAGCAATTGCAATAATCTGAGATGTTTTGATGCACTTAGAAAATATCTAATGAAAGTATATAGCATATTCTGTAATCTTCTGTTTTAATCAGTTACACAAAAATGTTTTGTGGGGGAATGGGATTGTAGAGCATACAAGTGGATAATAATGGTTCTGAACAATAATTTTTTCCAAAATATTTCCTGCTGTTGTTATACTAGCACAGTTCTGTTAATGATAATTTGATTCCCTCAAGGACCACTAACATTTACCACATTGCAAAAATATGTTTCTGGTCAGTTTGCTTGACATGATGGTGAAACCGCTGCTGGCAGCACTGCTATAATCACACTCCCATCACTGACCCTGGTGACGGAAGCACAACAGGATGAAATAGCTCCTTAGGCTTTTTCAGTGAAGAAAGACTTTGGGAAAGCTGCTTTCTGTGTGCCTTAGTTTCCTCTGTCAGTAATTTGGGAGAAAATTATTTTGTCTATCTCACAGTGTGCTGGGAAACTTAAAGCCTGTAAAATTCTGTGAAATCTTTTGCTTTTGAAAGATGCCCTGTTTATGTTTTATAACTTCTACAGTGAAGCTTCAAAGGACCACTTTTATACAGTAGGATAACTACATTGGCCCCTCTTATTTATGGTATGTATAAAAAAGAGCAAATTTGTAGAGAAACATTGTCATTTCATGTAAGAAATGACAGCTAGTAAACCAGAAGGATTAGGACATTCAGGTTTAAATCCTTAATGCTTGTCTGTTCCTTTTATCATTATGCAGAAAATAAAATAAAGTTTAGAGTTGCCATGTTTGTCCTCTGCGGAAAAATAAAATCTGCTGAACATGAGTTTTATATAAAACTTTTTTATTGTTACTCCCTCAGTCCCTGCCCCCACTGCCACCCCCTTCCCCCTCCCCAGTGCTTGGCCCCCTTCCACTTGGCTCCTCCCTCTTCCTGTCTCCCTACCACCTGCTTCCCTCTCATGCCTGCTCCCCAGCCACTTGCCACCCTCTGCTGCAGCTTATCCTGGTACCATGCCCTAACCAGGTAGCTGTGGCATCAGCTTTGGTTCCAGCTCTGACCTTGGCCAGGCAGTGGTGGCAGTAGCAGTTCTGGCTCCAGCTCCGGAGCCTCAGTAGGTCCCCTACCACTGTGTGTTTTTCCTTGTGCTCCTGCTGCCACTCACTGCTTAGTCTCCCACTTCTCCCTTCCCCTACCCCCAGCCTTTGTGACTTGGGTTCCCCTGGACTGTGTGGTCTGTCCTGTGCTACCCTCCACACTATGCAGTCTCCTACACACTATCCCCCAATACCATGCGGTTTTCTCTGTGGTTCCCATCCCCTCATACTTGCCCCTCCCCATCCCTGTGCTTCATGGTCTCCTTTTCACTTCCCCACCATATGCCACTTTCTGTGCTGCATTAGCTACCTTAGCCATGGCTAGGCAGTAGCTTGGACCCCAGCCCCAGCCCAAGCCCTAGTACTCAAATCTAAGACAAGGCTTTTTTCTCCCCCCATATTAAAGCTATATTTGTATTTACAGATTTCTCTTAGCAACTTAAACACTTTGCTTTGTTCAGTGCATGTTGCAGTGGTAGGAATATACACATTTATGTTAACAGTACATTAACAATTATCATGAATGTTTCTATATACAGGAGGTAACATTTTCCAAAACAGAATCCTTAAATTAAGCTCCTAAATCAGTATGTAGCCACCTAATGATGGGATTTCAAAGGCTCTGAATAACTGAGTATAAGTTACATTAACTCAGATTGCAAATGCAGATGGGATATCTTAGTAATTCAGAAGATTATGCAGGTTGGCTCTTGAGTGTGTGTGGGTGCACACACATATGCACTTTCAGAAAAGGTATGATTTCCTGTGCTTGTCTTTTATGATGTAGGTGAGTGTTTTAAGGCTAACACCAGATAACAGTTACTCATTTATGCAAAATCTGATATTTCTACTCTTCTATTTGAAGAAAAAAAAACATGCATCTGGGTTAGCTGTATAAGACCTAAAGATTATTGGATAGAGTGGGTCTATATCTCTGTTCCTTTACCATCCACCAGAAGGTGATGTTGTGGTTAGAGTGCAATGGAGAGCTTTAAGGGGTGAGATAGCAAGTATTTGGCTCTGTTCCATTTAGCACATGCATTGCAGTGTAGTTTTGCATTGCACTGTTTTTCAGTACTACAATTTTTCTACAGCCTTCAGTATGCATTATTTTAACAGAATTTGTGAAAGTCACTCATGTGAAAAGTACATAGTAAATCAAATTTTCCAGTATATTACAGAAGTAATTAACTATATAATATAATGCAATGGTGAAAATATGTTGCTGTCTAAATACTGCCTAAAATTCATTATTGTTGGCTTAGTATGTAAATGCTGTCTCCCCTAAATTATTTTAAGATGTGGTTAATTAAACTGCATGAAAATTAGTAATGGATCTGAATGAAACCCTCAGATCTCAACATTTTTCTGGACCTTTGAATGGTTTGCATAGCTGTTCTGTGTATGTATTATGTGTATAATAACGTTTGGTACCAAAAATGCTAACCTGACTTTGTAATGCCAGAAGGTTTCCACTTAGACATATATGCCCACAGGAAAAGTTTTATTAATCTCTTGTTTGATAAGCCTTAATTATCTGGTTTGGTGATGCTCTGTGGGCCATTTTATACGCCTCATTTTAACTCTTCTCCATGCATGAGCTATTGGCCACCCGTAACCTGAACTACAGGCAGATTAGTGAACAAAGGGAAACTCTTTGGTATAAATCATGATATTAAAAATACATAATATAATCTATAGCTTTCTGAAATGAAGTAAGAGATGATTAAATCTATATTCTTATTATGTCTGGCAATGAGCATTTCCATTTAGAAGACAAGTTATAGCTTGTACCGAATGCATGTCAGGGGAGGCATCTGGTGTTACTCCATTTTCTCATGCATTAGAAATATAGCCACGTTTCCAGGTAAAGAAATGCTATGCAGCTTAAATTGTAATTTTATTGGCTTAGTCAAAATTGAAATAGGACAATTTAATTTCAATATAGATATTCTCTACATAGGCTTTCACCAAAATAACAAGTTGTGAATTTTATTGATTTGTTTATTTCATTTGCAACAGAATTAGATATTTTGGTAGAAGACAGCCTTGTGTGCAGGTGGTATTTAGTGCATTGTGCTCAGATAAACAGAATCTTCATTATTTTTCTACAGTTTACCTTTAAGGGCTAGATTTGTACAAATACTACCTAGAGTGTGGAGCTTTGTGCATGTAGCTGTGAATATTTCCTTTGGGTTTAGGCCATAAATTTCAACCTTGCACAAAATGGCCTTTAGACAAACAATAGCAGTAGCAAAAAATGTGAACTGCATTAAATTCAGTGAGGTGATAATTTCAAAGACTGTTTAAGTGATGGCCTTTGTAAGTCAAAGAATAAATATACAGCTGAAATCAAAGAATACCATATCCCCACTTTGTGCTGGTACCAGATACAGTACCTGAAGCCTGGCAGCAAATCTGCAATAGAATATTTATGAATATAACAAGAATCAATATCAGGCCTGCACCTTCATCCATTAAACCATAGCTGAATTCCCATGAGCCTTGTGACTGTGTGAGTGATTCTGGTTTTGCTAAAACATAGTGTTAGTTTAATTTTTTCACAGTTTCTGTGTATAAATATGCTCTTTTGATTTCATGGATTTCATAGACATTTAGGCTGGAAGGGACCCCACAGGATCATTGAGTCCAGCCCCCCGCCCCAGGGGCAGGAAGTCAGCAGGGATCATAGGATCCCAGCAAGATAAGCATCCAAATGTGTTTTGAAGGCGTTCAAAGTGGGCACTTGAACCACCTCAGGTGGCAGTCTGTTCCAAACCTTGGGGGCTCGGACAGTGAAGAAGTTCTTTCTTATGTCCAGCCTGAACTGGTCACAATGGAGTTGGTGACCATTCAATCTTGTCATCCCTTGGGGGTTCAAGGGGGGGCATCTATAAGCCTTTTTTAATTTTAACAAATTCTTTATAGTTCAGTAAAAGTACTTCTAATCTTAGCAGTTCATGCTGGGAAATGATTTTTTGGCCCCCTCTATGCAAAAGGTAAAGGTAAAGTTGGATCTAATGCATGAATCACACAATTGCACTTCCTGTGATGCTACATGTGCATGGCAGAAAGGATGTGCTGGGGATCACACATTGGAACCAATTGTGCCTCATTGCTGGTTTAGCAAAAGCTTGATCCTGGGCTCTCTTTCGACCTGCAAGTAAGCCGTGGGGGGCCATGCAAAACTGGGACCAAGAGTCGCACAATTCATGGGGCTCGGCTGCACCTCATATGCAGCTGTGACCCAGAGTCCTGTCTTGGCCCAGGGATATCTCACACCCCTAAGCCTTGGGGGATCATGGCAGCTGTGATCCCCAGCACTGGGGGGGGTTGCCCCTTGTGGCTGGGAGCCCTGTCAGCTGAAAGGCTTCCAGCGACAGGGGGAGACCCTGCTGCACATGCAAATTAAAGCTGGATAGCAACCAGTTAGTACATATTTTCAAGGAATGATTGTATAGCTGGTTGAAGCTTTTTATGGCATGACACCTACGTTGCCATGTGTAGCTGATCTTAAGGTAATTTTGCAATTAACTAGCTAACTGCAGGATACCTATAATATGTAGAGGGGGCCTTACTCAAGTATCTGTTGACATCTTCTGCTGTCTGGAAGTCAAATTATGTATGTTATTTTGAAGGCTGTCAGATGTGCTGTGAGACTTTAGGCAAATTCGTAACATCTTTCCTAATCTGTAAAAAGGATATACTAGTTCAAAGTCTTGTGTTGCAAGGCCACAACTACATGGAAAACTTAACCATGCCTGGAAGCTGTGCTTTGAAGCATACTCCGCTGGTGTATGCAGGCTGTCTCCTCGTAAGCCAGAAGCAGTATAGCTGCATCTACATGGCACTATAGAAGAACCAATTGGGCCAATGTAGTCTCAGCTATATTGCTTGTGATTTAAGAGGCAGTTTGCATAGGAGCAGCAATTCTTGAATGCTTTAGGGTATCACTACTGGGCATAGTGGTTAGGGACAGCAATTATACATAAATTGGTATAAGTAATCAGATACTGGTTCAAATCTGTAACACAACAGAAGTTCAGTGCACATAAACCACTTTCAAAATGGCCAAAAACAGTTTAAAATAAGCCTGGATGGATGTAGTAGGCTTAACTCATTTAGTTTAAATCATTTTATTGTCTCAGATCCCTTTCAGATTCAAGTTAACTCACAGTGTCCCAGGATTCTTTGCACTTTCCCTGCAACTCCCCCCTCACAGGGTGGGCGGGCTAGCCGTGGCCTGTCCACTCCAGCTGAGCAGGGAGGCATGCTCTAGTGTCCCCCTTGGCTTCTGGCCTGGGTCAATGGAGGCATGTGGCTGCATTTCTGGAAGCAATAATGAATGTCAGTTCACTTGCTTATTGCTTCAGTCTACACATCTTAGACTAACCTGTAGAGATTGAATCAATTTGGCCTCAGGCTTTTTCACTGTCTGTACTTTGATCTAGTATCCCACAATGTTCTCATGAGAAAATTGGAGGACTGCGGGCTTAACCGTGAGACAGTTAGGTGGGTAGGGAGCTGGTAGTGGGATAGGACCTAGAGAGTTCTAATGAACAGATCTGTATCATCTTGGTGAGAAGTTGCCAGTGGTGCCCCTCAGGGGTTGGTACTTGGTCCAGTGCTTTTCAACATCCGTATCAATGATTTGGATGCGGGGGTGAAGAGCTCACTGGCCAAGCTCATGGATGACACCAAGCTATGGGGAAACATGGTCATGCTTGAAGATAGGCTGCAGATACAGGCAAACCTAGATAGGCTAGTACGTTGGGTGGATTGGCATCAAATATTTCCATTGAATCAAAGTTCAGCGTGGAGAAATGTAGAGTGCTCCATCTGGGGACAACCCCCCACCTACACACCTGCAGGCTTGGCAACTCCAAACTGACCAGCACCATGAATGAAAGGGACCTGGGGGTAATAATAGACCACAGCATGAATCTGAGCTGGCAGTGTGATGCTGTAGCCAACAGGGCAAATAATAACCTGGCGTGCATCAGTTGATGCATCTTCAGCAAAACTAGGGAAGTGATTCTTCCACTTTACTTGGCATTGGTGAGACTACAGCTGGAGTACTGTATCTAGTACTGGGCACTGCACTTCAACAAGGACATGGTAAAGCTCAAGAGAGTCCAGAGAAGGGCCACACATATGATCAGAGACTTGCACAGCAAGCCATATGAGGAAAGGCTGAGGGACCTGGGACTCTTCAGCCTGAAAACAGCAGGCTGAGGTGAGACTTGATAGTGGCTTACTGCTACATCGGGGCGTACATCAAGGGCTCATTGAGCAACTGTTCACCAGGGCACCCTTGGGGAAAATCAGGAGTACTGGCTATAAACTCCTGGAAGACCATTTCAGGCTTAACATCAGGAAAAACTTCTTCACAGCTAGGCCTGGGTCAGTGGAGCTGGGGTGACCAGACTGTGGAATAAGCTTCCTCCAGAGGTGGTGCAAGCACCTACCCTAGAAACTTTCAAGAGGAGACTTGGACGGTCACTTTGCTGGGGTCACCTGACCCCTGTTGTTTTTCCTGCCCGGTGAAGGGGGGCTGAACCCGATGATCTTCTGAGGTCCCTTCCAGCCTCGCAATCTATGAATCTGCTTAGCCACTAAGTTTACTGTGGAAATGGGGATACAATTTATTTGATTTTGCAGAGCAATTTCAGATCCTCAGGTGCTAGGTGATTATATAATATGTACAGAATTTTTAAAAATCGGATCAACCAGTCCTTGCGTGATTTTGCCAGTCCTCAAATTGAACCAGTTGGTAGAGAGAGAATTTCATGGAGATTAGGTGGGTGGCAATCTATAGCACAGCTCCTTTTTACAATCCTAGCTATGCTTATTTACTTACAATTACTGCAACTTGTTAAGGTAGAGAATAAGAAGTGCTGGCAAGCTGTCTGTCTGTTCCCAATCCAGTGATCATTATTAATTTGCTAGCACTGTGGTGATTGATTCAGGAATACAAGTGTTTTGATGTGGGAAATCTATTTGGATAGTCAATTTTGGTATCCTTTACTATACTGACACTCTCTAATGCAAAGAAACAGCAGCAAAATATGATCAAAGCTAACATTGCCTCTCCTGATTTTGGGTTTTTTTTCCCTTTCTCATCTTATAGTGGGGTTTTATCTTGCTATGTTTAGCAAGACAGCAACTGCTATGTTTAGAGACAGTAACAGTGAAACCAGGTACCGATACAATATTTCATTACAGTTCTATGTTTAAAATGATTTTAGAGTTTATTATGCCACAGTGGTTTCAGCTCATGTTTGTTCACTTCACAAATATATTTTAACTACCAGCCCTGCAAAATTCAGCCTCTGCTTTGAAAGTCAAGTGGGTTTGTTTCTTCTCATGTTTCACTGCCAGTAAAAAAGATTTGTAGGTCAAATTATGTTCTCTGTTACACCTGTCTAACCAAAAAGTAATCAATCTGTTCCTCAGTGATATCCATTGAAGGATAATGGCATTGCACAAGTGTCACTGAGAGCATAATTTGGCCAGCAGCCCTGTATCTCTGTTACTGTGATAGTCATTATGCGTGAAAAGTAAAGCAGTCAGCTTAACTCTCAGAATCTAGTGTGCATTTTCAGTGCTAACAGTTAAGAAAGAAAGCATTTTTATTTGTAAAAACTGAGAGCTTTTTTATGGTAACAGAAAAAAATATGTAACAGCAATATAGTAGTTTAGTCATTGTTCAGAGAAGAATTATTTCACATGACCCATATCAAAGTAAAGCATTTGAAAGGAAACTTGAAATGTTTCTCATTCATCTCTCTTGTGTAACAACTGGGATTAACTATGATGCTGTCAAAATAGATATCATCTAACTGATACAAAACTAATGGTTTTTCCATTAAACCATGGTGTGAGAGAGAATATTTGTAACTGACTAGAGACTTGGTTAATGTAATTAGGTTCCTGTTCCATCATCAGAGTTGTGTATTTGGATTTGCAGCATTTTAAGAGGGGACATTCTGGGCAGTGATCTTATAGTGCATTTGTAACTACTAAAGTATAAGCTATTCAAGAGTAGGGGAATTGTTAACCCAGTCTGCTGAATCTGCTTCACTTTGCATAGAATACTAAAAGGTCACTTGGGTGAAAGAGTGCCAGAGCAAGCATGACTATAGCTTTGTTAGAGCAGTCACCCAGGTTAGGGGAGGTGGAGAGAAATGTGTTCTAGTCTGTAGTCCATGGGCTCTTTGTCTATTTTATACAATCTCTATTTAAATTAAAATATATAAGCAGGGCATGGATTACAGACCATAGTTCTCTTCATCCTAGATCAGTGTTCTAGGCTAGAGTTGTGCTTGCTCTCTTTAAATGAATCTTAAGGTTTCATTTTAAAGTGGAACAGTTTTTAACCATGAGTCTGCTCCCTCCAACTGCACTCGGCACCCCCCATTGTTGCCCCACATGGGTTAGATTCCCTCCTTCATACCCTAATTTCCCCCTTACCTCTCATGTGGCCTGAACTCACCCTCAGCTCCCCATGCTGTGCTACACTGCTCTGCCCCCTGGGAGGGTGGCTGCTGTTGCAGCTGGAAAGATGGAGGGAGTAGTGGATGGTGAGAGCCTGGGGGCTGCAACATATCCTCTTGTGGGCCACATGTGGCCCATGGGATACCAACTGAATAGCCGTGCCCTAGAAAATGGGAGATATGGATGGAAAATGGTCAGGCATGGGAAAGAATTGATCCTAGGTCTCCTGCTTCCTTAGTAGGTTTTCAGGTTTGAGCTATTGTACACAGGGAGGTCACCTTCATCTCTACTCTGAAAGAGCCTGGTCCCCACTGTACTTTGTGTGAAGCCTGATGGGTGTATGTTTTGCCTTCCCACTTGATTGGCCCAACAGGTGAGGTAAGCATAGAAATGGTTAGTTTTGTGAAGTGTAGATGCTTGGGGCCCTTGGACATTGAAGACTGAAGTACTTCTGGAGTTTAGGCTGAGCAGAGATTTTGAATATCACAGTTCTGGAGTTAGATGCCTAAATTGCTGCCTAAATTTATTTGTGCATCTAGGCCTTAGAGTTTTCATATAAGGTACTACATATTACTGTGTTTCAGTCTTAAAATTACTGTTTATTGCTCCAACTCTGAAGGCTAGTGTATCCTGCAAATTACTGCAAAGGGTGCTTTCGAACATGCAGTGCTGTTCTGCCCAGGCTACCTTTTGAAATGGAAACAATATAGCTATATTCATGTGATGCTGTGGACAAGCTAGTTAGCCTGTTCCTGCACTGTAAGCTTGCAGTATAGACATAGCCAAGGTGAGCATGGGGTTGTAGCTAGAGAAGTTTTCTTCACTCCAGGTGCATAGCATGGCCAACATAGTTAGAATGTTTACCCTCACCAAGCACAATAACAGGAGGTGTGAATATGTAATGCTCTTCAGTTCATCTCTATGCATATAACCAGTTCCACTTATTGTAATGCTTTGCCAATTATCTCAGTTACATATCTTCCCCGGGGGGGGGGGGGGGGGGGGGGGGGGG
>NW_017728995.1:44383424-44387286 GCF_001723915.1 Gavialis gangeticus
GGGGGGGGGGGGGGGGGGGCTGGGGTGGCACATGGGTGCTGAGGCACATGGTTGACAGCCTAGAGGTTGCAAGTTTGAGGCCAAAGCAGAAGTGCTTATGGCATGGCCTGTCAGATTCAAATGAATCCATGAATTCTGCTAAATACCTTATCACAAGGACACAAAAAAGGAACATCTTCCTATTCTGTTGCCAGTCTGATTTGCTAAACTCCATCTTCTCTTTCATACGTTGGATGTTCCCATTTACAATTCCATTGCTTTTCTCAAAAGTTACTGATTTTGTGGCTGTCATGTCTGTCAGATGTTAGTCATTTGGACTTTTCCCCACAAATCACTGCATATTGTTCTCTACAAGCACTACAAGACCCATTGACTGTTTTGGGTGATTTCAAATCAGTCTGGGTGCCTTCTTTTTATAAGATATTGGTAAATGTCTTGATCTCTTCTTGGCGCCTTAGGTACTGTTTTAGCTTTATTATCATAGAGATTATGATCCATGATTAATAGTTGAGAGCTATGTCCAGCAAAAGAAGGTAGGTATTTTAAACAGGCCTTTGGCTTCCAATAGTGATATAGCCAGAGTACAACTGTGTGAGGGCACAACCCCATAGGGCTGGCACCCATTGTGACACCTTCATTGCCACATAAGATGTATGGTCAGATGTCTAACTGTGTAGATCTGTGGGAGAAGGGAGGACTAGCTTTAGTGTTTACTGTGCGTATTTACATGGTTCTTGCCACCGTAGCAAAAGAATCACACCTAAGGCATTACAGAAACAAAATTGTGTGCTAAAGCAGTTTGGAAGTAGCTTTGTGGTTAAATCATTCCTCTCCATCACAAAATTCCTGTGTGACCTTGGCCTAAGTCACCTAGGATATGTCTACATTACTTGTGCAGCACTCTTGGGAGGAGATTTTTCTGAGCATGTCCGGCTCACCTGTTCTTATTTTCATGCATCAAAACTGGAAATTCAGTGGTGAAACTGCTCTGGGGTCATTCCTCTTGGCCAGTCCAGGATGATGTTGTTGACCAACTGTTGACAACCTTTTTGTGGCAGTGGGCTGGAATGACCTGGCTCATATCCAAGACAGAGCAAATGTAGGACCTGGCCACCACTGTTGCTTCTCCATGCTATCCAGCTGCAGCAGAGGTAAAGCACCCCGCTATCCAGCTGTGGTTTGGCCCTCTGAATTGCATCAAAGACCGCCAGCTCCAGCTCGTGGGCCGTAAGTTGCTGATCCCTTTTATAGATAGAGGTATCAAGCATGGTTGCCTGGGGATGCCCCTGAGACAGCTTTACTGGGTATTTCTAGGTTTGGTATGTGCCAGCAGGAGTGGGCAGATGGAGCATGATCTACACCAGTGTTTCCCAACCTTTTTCATCCCACAGCACACTTACATGGCCTTTCCCATTCCCATGGTACACTGGCCAAATATGGGGGGGGCACACGGCCAAACATGGAGCGGTGGCGGGGCAGCGGTGGCAGCACTGGCTGGAGCTACACCCTGCCAGGAGCCAGCCCCCCCCAACCCCCCA
Organism: Gavialis gangeticus; assembly: GCF_001723915.1. Taxonomy (NCBI): domain Eukaryota; kingdom Metazoa; phylum Chordata; order Crocodylia; family Gavialidae; genus Gavialis; species Gavialis gangeticus. The sequence goes on from NW_017728995.1 coordinate 44,384,963, forward strand.
AGATCCTGTGGTACACCTGGTAATGTCTGATGGCACACCAGTGTGGTATGGCACATCGGTTGGGAAACACTGCTCTACACGCATTCTTGGGGGCAGGTTCTTCTACAAATAATTGTCAAGGAAGATACTACTCAGTGAGAAGGCCACATCTGCACAGTAAACTTGTCATACCAGGCAGCAGTGTCCCCAAGCAGTTTCCGTTGCTCTGTGCAAGCTGCCTCCCAAACTGGAAGTGGTGTAGCTGCATGACTGCTACAGATGGGCTAATTGTTACTGCTGACTGACAGTGCCAATTAGCCTGCCTCTGCTAATTCCAGTGTAAGAGGCAGCTGGGGTGGAGTAGTGTGGTGTGCCTGGAGACTGTTGCTTCTGGGCACAGGCAAGTTTAATGTAGACATCTGCCTGAGGATGGCCAAACTTAAGGCTTACTTTGCCTGTCTGAGTTCCGCACCTGCAAAATAGATATGCAAATATTATGCTAATATGGCATTGTGATTTCTTCATATACAATGGTGGGAGCAATGTAAGCAGAGGGACATACCATATTTAATCACATACATTTAAACTTTTTCACCAAAAATTGCCCTCCAAAATTGGGGTGCTAATTTCTGTGCTGGAATGGAGATATGGGGATGATGAAATGGCTGCCTTGGACTGTCTTCCCAGCTGCTTAGAGGAGGGGCAGAGTCTTGTTTTTAGTATCACTCACCTTTTCACTGCAGCTCCATGGGTACAGGTTTAACCTTGTCATAACCACTGTCAAATCAGCTCAGCCAAAAACTGCTGCCATTTTGGCAGTGGCTGTGACAGCATTAAATGCAGCTGCAGTGAGAAGATGAGTGCTGCTGATGGTGAGTCTCTGCTCCTCCTTCATGCATCTGCTATTCAGCCATGGTGAGACCATGCTGTGGCAGGGAAGGTTCTAGAATAAACTTTTTTTTGTCTTTCTGCCTTCTCAAAACAAGGTGTGTCTTATTTCACAGCAGGTGGTATGTGAGCAATACAGTATAGGTTGTGTAGCTAGTGGGGTGGCACTAGCAAAGATTTACTGGTTATTAGTTGTATGTACACAATTTAGTCTATTGTGTCCTACCTAAGTAAAGATGCAGTGAAAATTTCCTGTGCGGGCAGGATGAAAATGTAGAGCAGTGATCTCAGTTTCATGATCCTGCCTAAGGCAGCCAGCACAAACAATATTGTCATCTTGCATTTTGATTTTCCCACTTTTTCATCCTCTGTCTTCTTGAATTAAGAAGGGTAGGAAGGCATATACTCTGTATTCCTAGGCTGAAATGGAGGAACAATGATGGAACAAAGTCCAGTGTATTTTATCACATAGTTTACGAACAAAATCATACAGGCATTTTGCAGGTTAAAAACTGAGCCTGTATGGTGTTAAAATGCTTCCTTCTGTCACAACAGATATAGACCTCTGCATTTTCAAATCCTGACTCACGGGGCTTGCAAATTGTTCACATAACATGGCTATAAATAGTTCAACCCTGACTTCTCCGACTGAAAGTACTCTGATGTCATTACATGTTAAGTAGGCCTTGGAAAGACTTTGAGGTTAAAATGGACAAAGTTACCTTTCATTATAAGCAACTGTATTATTTTTCTCTAGGCTTGAGATTAAGAGAGCTATAAAATGTTTTTGAAATTACCATTATACCTAAGGGTTATAAATAGAGTTAAAACTTGCTATAGATGAACTCAGGCTACTAGAACTGAAGCTCAAGCTAATTCATGAAACTCCTATGACATATGTCATTCAGCAGGTCTGATAAGAAGATCATAATGATCCCCTTGGCATTTAGATCTAGAAATTTCACGCACTTAGACATTGGTGTTTTATAGAAAATAAATAGGTTTTTTTATTGTCGTCTTACTGCTTAAAAATTAGGTGAGATAATTAGGAATTACAAGAAAACATGTGGCATTCTGGTAAGAATATTGATTTCTTTAGCATTTTGCCAAGCTTCTTGCTGCCAAAATAGTAACAGGATTCAAACAGAAAGACAGTTAATTTAAATTTCCTTTTGGGAGCTATTGTGGAGAGTATGTAATACTATTTGTACTGGCTATCTGGCCTAGAGGGGTGTGTATGGACTCCAGAGCCAAAGAGTTCTGAGTTCAAGCCTGGGTGTGTGCCCAGACTCCCAGCTGGACGTCCAAGAATTGCTTTTTACTTTATGGTTAAGGGCTGCCAGGCTCTGGAATGGGCTCCCAAGGGAGGTGGTGCTCTCCCCTACCTTGGGGATCTTCAAGAGGAGGTTGGATAGATATCTGGCTGGGGTATTACGATCCCAGCACTCGTTCCTGCC
>NW_017728995.1:44392286-44429225 GCF_001723915.1 Gavialis gangeticus
CCAAGAATTGCTTTTTACTTTATGGTTAAGGGCTGCCAGGCTCTGGAATGGGCTCCCAAGGGAGGTGGTGCTCTCCCCTACCTTGGGGATCTTCAAGAGGAGGTTGGATAGATATCTGGCTGGGGTATTACGATCCCAGCACTCATCCCTGCCCAGGGCAGGGGGTCAGACTTGATGATCTGTTCAGGTCCCTTCTGACCCTAGAGACTATGAAACTGCTTCAGACAAGCAAATATAAACCCAAAGATAATTTTTAAAGCTGTATATTTCTATACATACATGTGCAAATACGTGACTATATTATCATATTTTATTGCAAAAGGAAATAATTTTTGTCAACAACTTTGTTCAGGTGTGTAGAAATATGTTTATCAAGGTCAGCAAATTACCTCTTTGTTAGCCAAAAAAGAGCATTAGATATATTGGACATATACCTCATAAATTTTGCATCCCCACCTTTGGAATATTGGCTAACTGGTGGAGGTTATATTCAAGTTCATGACATTTGTGTTGGACAGGAAGTTTTTTTATATATTTTTATTCTTGCTTGCAATTTTAAACGTAGAACATTAATGTTTCTAATTTCCAAGTCATTACCCAAATTTTACAGTGTTTATAAAATGAAATTTGGAGATGAACAGATTGAATGGAAAAGTCCTACATAGCATTTCCTACAGTGCATATAGAATTGATAGCAGCTGATTTTTACTTGTCCAGTAACTAAGTAGTATTTCACAAAAGCCCTAGGAAGCGATTTCTTTCAGTATCCAAGCAATTTCCTGGAACCCTGTTTTCTTAGTACTCACTTCATTTTTTTTAAATGGCACTAAAGTGTGTGTGTGGGGGGGGTTTGTGACTACTGTACATCTCCAGTTGGGTTGGAAGCTGAATTTTTCCTTTGGGGCTAAAAGAAAAGGAATCTTCTATTATGTCAAGCTGTAGAGTTGCAACAGAACTGCATGATGGCCATCAATCCAGTTTTAGAGGCAGAATAGTCTCCATGGTGGCTGTGCATCCAACACCCAGGAGGAATGCCTAGTGAGTTTTCTGGTATGATCTCATATTAATGCTAAATGTCTTCATGCAGGGAGCTTCCAGGAAGCTGGGTCTTGTTGTATACAGTGTCTTCTGACTGAATTTCCTAGATCTTGCTCATTCTATGCATTTGCTTTGCAGTTTTCACAGCTGGGCCCCTTGGAACAGTAGCAATATTTGCTGCCTTATAGGGAAAAAATTAGAGAAACTGGAAAATGCAAGTGTATTCCATTAAATTCCTTTGTGGAGGGTAAGATAATTTAAACTATGGAATACAACCATCTTTAACATCTAAATATTATCTCTTTCAGACTAATTACATTAGGATTAAAATGAATGAAATATTACAGTGAGAAAGGTGGCAATGCCTCATTAAACAAAAACACTCTTTATTATTTTGTATATCTTTGGCATCTTTCTTCTGTTATTCTTTCATACTAAGAATGTATTTGCAAAAAAAATAGAATACTTCTTGTTTTGGACTCTTGCGGTTTTATTCCATAACAGAAATCATAACCTTTCAATGGGTAATATAGATATATCAGTCAGATTCAGAGTAATACATTTTAAAGTCAAAATGGACTTACGCCTTGAGGTGAGACAAAACAGTAGGAATAAGTGAGCTGTAAAGAAATCTAATTTTCATGCAGATATGTTCATAATTATGGGTAACATAAAGAGAAACAAAGTAGGTTTTACAAAAGTTTTCATTATGTGTTAGCCACTCTGAGACTCAAAAGCTGGGATGTTTGGATCAAAACTTAGTTTTAACTTTTTTGTATTTGACATCAATAATAAACTCTCTATTCATCTTTTGAGTGAGTATCATGAAGGATGTATATTGCGCTTAGGTTCTGTTTTATATCATAGTTACTTAATTAAATGGAGAGATTTTGTGGTCTGAGCAATATTCTTGAAATAATACAATCACTAGAAAATGAAATTAAATGAATGTTAAATCAACCCTTCAGTCTTCTCATGAAGCATAGATACTTAAGAACAAGATTTTCAGAACATGGCCCCTGCTTGCAGTTGGTCTCTTTTATATTTGCAGTTGTGTGCACTTTTTTGATCAGTTATCACCAGGGATCCTGGTTTTCTCTGTAAAAAGAAAAAAAAATCAAAGTTGTCTGATAAAAATCCAAAATACTCTGATTTAAAAACCCTGAATCTCTGTTTTTCATCAATTAAAGTGAAACACCACTAATATATATATATATATGTATGTATATGTATAAATGTATGCATGTATATATATGTATGTATGTATCATTTAAACACACAGTTTTCTTGATATATTTACAATTTTAAAGTTATGTAGAAGCTTACCAGTGCCTCAATTATTATAATAAAACAAATTCTAAATGTCTATATATTTTAGTATTCTTTTTGGTATTTTTTTATCGTGGAAATTCGAAGCTCCCCCGCCCCCTTTGTTCACCAGGAAGTGGGTCCAGCTATGGCTTTGCTCTGCTGCTGCTTTGTGATGCTGAGCAGCCCTGAAATGCCAGTGGCCTGCCCCTGCCCCTGCTGTTGCCCCTCACTCCCAGTCTGCAGCCCTCCCCTCCCCCAGCTCTGCTCTGGGGGTGAGGGGAGGAGGGGAGGGTTGTGGCTTCACTCTGACCTACAGCTCACTGGCCCTGCTGGTGCCCTTCACTTATGACTCAGACCCCCACCCCTCACTCTTGACCTGCTGTCTTCTGCTCCCAGTATGTGTGGCAGAGAGTAGGGGTGGGGGGTGGGGGCAGGGTGTGTGTGGGCGAAGGCAATGTGTTGTGGGCTATAGAGGGGCACATGCCCCACCAGATTTCAGCACCCATAGTGGGGCACAGGGCTGCAGCATGGCTGATTGGCACCAGGCAGGAGCTGCCTTTGTGGCCCAGTGGGCAGGACCCAGAGAAGGGGGGAGCACTGTGCCACCATGGCTACCAATGTGAGGCACTTCCTGCCAGTGTGGGGGGCACAACTCCACACTGCTGCCAGAAGTCCTGGGCTACCTGTGCTGCCATGGCCAACAAGGTGAGGCACTGTGGCAGCAGCAGCATGGAGTTGTGCCCTCCTGCTGGTGCTGGGCAGGCAGGGAGTGTCTTACTTTGGTAGCCATGGTGGTATGGCACTCCCAGTGGTGGTGACAGTGGCAGCACTGAGCCTTCCCACCCTGCTCTGCCCTCCCTTGCTGGGTTCCACCTGCTGGACTGTGGAGGTGGCTCCTTCCTAGTGCTGGTCTGGCCAGTGTACAGCCCTATGCCCTGCTGTGAGCACAGAAATCCGGAGAGGTTGGGGTGCACGTGCCTCCCCATTCCTCACCCATGTGTTGCCTATGCCACCCCCAACCCCCATGCATTGCCTGTGCCCTCACTGTACCTACAGGGAGCTGCTCTCCATCATGTTGCTTGGCAGCATTTCAAGGCACATGTATGTGTGTGCACGCATATGCGCATAACCCCTGGCCTCTGATCACCTTCTTCCCACTCCCCCCAACCCCAAGCAGACCCTTGCAGGCTGGAACTCTCCCAGCCTGCAAGAGGAAACCCGTGGTTTCTTGGGTTTTTTTCCTTTAAAGGGGAAAATCCATGATTTTATGCATTTTTCCGCATTTTTCTGAGGGAATTGGAAAATATGGATCCCTGGTAATCACTTGTGCATACAAATGAGAGAATTACATATACAAATACCATTTCTCACAGAAGGCAAACAGGAATATGCAAATGTTTTTTGTATGTGTAACTGTTAACCCTTACAAGCACTTGTGTACACATTCATCAAAGAATGATGCAGACAGGTGATATGTGTTCACAAACTCTCTTTTTGTTCTTGGACCAAGCATTTTTTTAAAATGAGTTTGAATGGGAAAGTGCAGAACAAGAAACTTTCTACAAACTGGACTTTTAAGTGTGATTTTTAAACAGGGACTACAGAGTCTTATCTCATTACCTGGAGTAGCTTCTGTGACCCGTTTGTTCCTATGGGTTCTTTGCTTGTATGTCTCTCTCAGCATTTCCCCTACCCCTTCCCCACCCCCGCTCCTTCCTGCTTTTCTACCTATTGTATTCTAATCACTCATTCCACTTTATACTCTTCTCTATCCTGTCCTTTCACAGCATCTGATGAAGTGACTATGAAAACTTGTGCTCTTTAGATATATATATCTTGATCTATAAAGGTGCATATCTATTTTGCCTTCTGACTGGCTTCAGACTAACACAGCTAACTACCTCTGCTTACAAACTGTGTTATTTGGTAAAGTGAGTGTTGCCACCATAACCTTTGCCAAAAGTACGGGACAGTAACATGCAATGCAGTTTCTATCAGTGCACTATCATTTTCCAAGACTTGGAGGCCTGGGCTTTCTTGATGCTGTATATATAATGTAAGATGGATGTGCTTGAACCTGTTACCAATGATAACCAGATTCCAGGATTTCATGTGAACCCATTTCCCCCGCTAGTTTTCAAGTTCTGCCCTTTGATATCTTACTCATTCCCTTAAGTTTTAAAACGGTTCATATAAAACATTAAAACTTATTGTGTTAACGCCTGATGAGAGAAACGTCATCAAATTGTGATTAAGACCTCTCAAACTCAGCCAGAAATTTAACAAGGAAACTATTTAGGTAGTACTGATGCAATGCAGCTTATGATTTGTTTGGTTATTATCTCTGTTCAGAGTATATTTTCCATATCCCTGTTAATTTAAGTTAACTTTTTAACTTGATTTGTTTCTTGTTATTATATATGTCACTATTAAAGACTGAAGAAAAGATAATAAAAATGTTATAGGAATACTAACATTCTGCCTTAAGCAGACAAAATCAAACAGATATTTTGTTTGTGTATTTCATTCTCTTCTAGAGTATTGTAATAATCTACAATGTGCTTCATTATATACTAGTGTTGCGAGCAGTTTTAATGGTTTGGTTGAATACTTATTCATTAAACGTTATATTTAGCATGTAAGTTCTTTGAAGTGAAATGGGAGTCTTTCAAGAGAAGTGAAGTCAAATCAAGTCAGCCCCGAGGCTGCTGCAAATGTTGAGGCACCTTAGATACTATAACAACCCTCCTCCACTCTGCCCTGTGTTTGGCTAGCTTTGTGGACTCTGTTAGTTGAAGGCCTGTCCAGTAATTAATATTGGTTTCCCTGCTCTTCTTGGGTTTACCTCTTTTTCTCTTTCCCTCCACTTTGCCCTGCATTATGGTGTTGGTAAGGGTGTCCAGCCTTCACATGATGTGTCCAAACCATTGCAGTTTCCTTTATTGCACAACCTCGATCAACAGTTCATAGGTCCAATTTCTTGACTGATATGTGAGAGAAAGATGCACAAAATAGGGCACTTTTGTCAGACCCCCTGACCAATATTTTGATATTTCCAAAAACTTTTCCAGTTTAAATCTCATGCACACTTTCTGAGGATTTGTGAGACTTGACTTAGGGTCAGACTTGGGCTATCATTTCATTGCATTCAATTGTATTATTTTATTAATAGTAAAACATTAATACTCATGACCATCTGTTTCTTTTCAGGTTTTTTGAATGATTCAGTTAGTAAATGCATTGTGGCTTTACGCTTAACTGTCGTAGTAAAAGTGAGCACCTGCATGTCAGCAGAAAGCCACTCAGAAGACATTCAGTGTTCGGGGAAAGGAAAATGTATCACAAGACCATCTGAGGTAAGGTGAAACATTACTAAAATCTTCATGCACAGGTTAGATTTTAAACTGGGTAATACATATAAACAAGTCACAAGTTTAGAATGCAATATTTCTGTGAGTGTGTGCACATGTGCATGCACACCTGCTATTGTGTCCATAGATGTCATTGAATAATAACATTGTACTATTCTGTTACACTATTTGCAGAACTAAAAACATGAGAGGAAGGGAAAGACTAGTTCATAGAAGTTAGGGGCTGGAAAGGACCTCATGAGATCATCAGGTCCAGCCTCCCTGCTCTTAGGCAGGAAAGAAAAGACTGCTGGGGTCAGAGGACCCCAGCAAGGCGTGCATCCAGTCGTCTTTTGAAGATCTCCAGGGTAGGTGACTGTGCCACCTCTGGGGACTAGTTAAAAACATGAAGAATCATTCACTGACCACATAATAAACAAATTATTTTTATCTAGTCCAGAGTATATTTCATCACACTATAACAGTGAACTTTCACCCTAAAGGAATACTCTTTCATTAAGAATCTCAAAATATATATTTTTTACTTAGAAGTGTAAAACTGATATATGTTCAACTTGTCATGACAACACTGTAAATGAGATACGTTCACACACAAGAGAAAGTGGGAGCACACAGCTTCCATTGTAGACTAAAGCCTGGCCTGAGAGCATAGAGGAAAGGGAAAAGGAGAGGTTGCATTGGAGCAAACTGAGATACTCAAAGACTGTGATTAATGGGAGAGCAGTTGACAGTTGGGAGTCCAAATCTTTAAGTAACCCTGCAGCTCTGTTGGATTCCACATGTGCTGTCTGTACATTTTACAGGTGTATAGGTTGTATCCATGTTAGTCTGAGGATATAGGCAGACATGGTTCTTTTGGTAAATCTGATATCTTTTATTAGATAGTTGGAAAAATTCCAACTCAGATCATTGGAAAAATTCTTCTTTGCCGGCTTTTGGGTACAAATATCCTTCTTCAGGCTGAGGAAGCATCTGCAGTTTGTCTGTGCTCTTCCTGGATGAATAGTAACAAAGCCAGAGCCTGGTATGCAGGCAAGAAAACCAGTCAGTGAAGATGTAAATTGAGGAGTCAGTGGGTAAGAGACAGGTTGCAGGGGAGTGGGGGAGAGGGTAGAGAAGGGGAATGAATGTAGCTGGTAAACCGTGGAGAGGTACCTGGAGAGTCAGAAGTTAAGCAGGTTATAATGTGTCATAAATCCAATGTATATATTTAGACCATATTTTTTTTGTATCTGGTAGGTTGATGAAGTGAAGTTCACAGGTTCATCTGTGAAAGATGTTTTGTAAATTCCCTTTGAGAATTAGAACTGAGAGATTGGAGAGCGTGTGGTTTTCTTGTGAGGAATGTGCCCCCACAGGTAATTGGGTATTTTTGTCTTTGATGGATTTCCGGTGTGTGCTCGTTCTGGTACACAATTGTTTTTGATCTCTCCTCCATATTTTCCATCAGTGCATTTGGTGCATTGGATGAGATATATTACATGTCTGGAAGTGCAGCTGCAAGATCCAGGAATGCTGGTGGTTCTGTTATGGGGTATAGTAATTGTGTGTGTGGTGGAGATATGTTGTTAGGTTTTACATTTCCCCTCATGGCATAATCTGGATCCATTTGGTGTGTTTTGGGCTGTAGGAAGTTTGCTTCTGGTGACGAGGTTAGCAAGGTTTGGTGCTTATTTGAAGGCTAGGATGGGTGGTTCTGGAAAGATCTCTTTAATAATAATTGGGTCTTTTTTTAGTATGGGTTGCAATTGTTTGAGGATTTTCTGTATAGTTTCAAGGGAGGAGTGATATATCATAACCAGTGGTGTGTGATTCATGGGGGTTTTCCTTCTGTACTGCAGCAATTCTTTGCATGGTATCCAGGTGGCTCTTTTAAAAGTGCGATCTATCTCTCTAGAGGAATGTCCTTGTTGAGCAAAAGCCAAAAGCAGGAATCGTGATTTGTACCCAAAAGCTTGCAAAGAAGAATTTTTCCAACTACAGGCAGGCATCGGACTTATGACACAATTGATTCCTGAAAACCACATCTTAAGTCGAAACATTGCAACTCAGAACCAATTTTCCAATAGGAAACAATGTTATAAATGGGGGATTGGTTCCTGAACCAAGGTCCAATACCTATTTCCATAAAAAAATAACCTAGAAATTTGTATTCAATTACAGAGTACAGAGATGAGTAATATAGCTACATTAATATATTTATATTGTAAATAGCAATCATATTGATTTGGAAGGACTTCTTTGAGGTGACTTTGCTGGGCTTTTTGAAGGGTTCTTGGCTGGAGTCTTCTCAGGAGTCTTGGCTGCAGGTTTTTCTGGAGTCTTGTCTGCTTTCTTAAAAATAGTGTCCAAGGAAGTGTGGACAGATGTTCTCCAGACAGATGGGTGATGCAGCAAACTTGTTCACTGGCATGGCATGGCATCAGATTAAGCATTGTAAAGTTGAAAATGACATCAGAAAGTTGAAACAGGGTGTCAATTTATAAATGTAAATGCGAAACGTTGTAAGTCGAGGACTGCTTGTATTTGAGTTGGTCTAATAAAATATACCAGATTTACTGAAAGAACCCTGACAGTACATCTTTCTTTTTATAGTTTTATATAGTCTAACTCCTTTCTCACTCTGTGCTTGTATGTTGTTCAGAAATTATTGAATAGTGCCACTGATTCCTCTGAGCATAATCTTGGGAAGAAACAAAGCAGAACAATTTTACAAAGTCTCGAATTTTTCCTTTCTGTATCTGATTATTGCTCTTGTTGAAGTTATCAGTGCACTATTCTTTCCTTTTTAATAGTATTATCTTAAAGGACTATAATAATGATAATAGAAATTTCAGTGATCACTGTGGATGGTTTTTGTGGTCAAATAATTGTTCCAGACAAAATAACTTACAAATATAAGAATATTCCTATTAGATAAAACCTTTCTAGTCTGTTTTCTGTGTAACACTGAAAAACTAGGGATTCTGTGACTTAGGCCATATCTTCTCTATTAGCTTACATGGAAAAATTGTGTTGAATATATGCTGTTTTTATTGCAAAAATAATAATAAAAATCATAGAACACAAATGTGCACATTTAATCTTGGCTTTATTAAGATTTATTTAGGAGATAAAAGTAGTAGTTGCTGTTGAGCAAATATTAACAGCTGTGAGCCTGCTGTGAGCACAAAAAAGTTGGCATGGTTAGGACATTCAATCATAGCTCAGCTGTTACAATTTACTAATTTAAATTCTAAATTAAGCCCACTAAATTGACAGGAAATGAAAATTTGAATTATAGCAGTAATAATTGAACTGCTACAAAAATATGTCTACCCATGACAGTGCTAATGCCTGGAAAAATGCAACAGCTGCTTCAGTCCTGAAAATGAATTTTTAAAAATGCTTGAGGTAATGTGTATATACAATTAGTATAATTTTACAGGACGTGTAGAAATAAATAAATTACAGATGTTTGTCTCATCATTTCATAACAGTAGTTAAACTGAAAATAACTTGTACGTTTCTCTGTATGAACTAGGTTGTTCACTAAAAAAGAGGGAAAAAATCAGGTATTTTTCCCTTTCAAATATTTTCTGCCTGTTTCATCTATTTGGACGAGATGCTAATATCTTACTATATTCTGTGCTTTGTTAATGAAGACATGTATTACACTGAGGGCCCCTCTACACATTACAGGTGTTGCATAATTGAGCAATTACCTGTAGACCAGGTACACGTGCAAAGTAGCTATCACACAATAAAAAGCTCCAACCAACTATAAAGTTAGACCTAAAACATGTGTACTACTTTTATACCTGGCTGTTATTGGGCTTTAATTTTCACATGTAGCAGGGTCTTCCTTGCTGCTGAGAGACCTGTCAGCTGATGGGGCTCTCAGCTGCAGGACTGTATCATGCCCAGTGAACCCCCCCCCCCAACCTTTGGGATCATGGTAGCCATGATCCCTAGGGCTCCATGGTGTGGGAAACCCCTATGGCCTGGGTATTGCTATAGGGGTGATCCCTCCACCCTGGGGATGCGGAGGAACCCCTAGGGCTAGAGGATCACCCTGGTGGGAGGATCACCTCTGTGGTTATCCTCTGGCCCCAGGGGTTTCCCCACATCCCTGGGATGGGGAGATCACGGCAGTGGGGATCCTCCAGCCATGGGGGTGCAAGGGTGCCCCCATGGCTGGTAGTCCTTTAACTGGGTTGTGTGGGGCTTCCAGTCATGGGAGCCTGCTTCTTGCTAGTACAGGGGAAGCCTGTGTGGCATTGCAGGAGGCCAGATGGTATGAATCATGCATTAGATCCCATTCCACCTTTACCTGCACATGTAGAGGGGGCTTAACGATGTACCTAGCCTTGTAGACCTTTAATATTTGAAATAAGAAGCTCTAGCAGACAGAAAATTACCCTAAAATAGGTTAGCTTGTTTAGTGAAATGACTATTAAAAGGAGAGCTGATTGGTAACACCTGTGAAGTAAAGAACATGGCTCATTAATGAACCATTGACTTCCTTAGGTGCCTGAATAGTAATACCAGAGCTGCACCATACCGCCCCATCCTTGTCTCTACTTGACTTGAGGCAGAGTGGGGGGAGAAAAGGGGGGCAGTGTCTGAAATGTCACATAGTCCCAGATGTCACATTGCCCTATATGGTCACCCTACCATACTCCATTTCCAGAGGCATAACACAACAGCCAGGCAAGTGCAGCAACTGCAACACATGGTGGCAGCAACAGCTGTTTCTTTTTCCACCTGTCCCTCTCTTCTTCCTGCCCCCGCCTCCCCGCCAAGTCAGTGCCCAGGGCAGTTATCCCGTCCTAGTTATGCTATTGCCCATTTTGGTCCTGAGACAACCAAAGTATTAAATAATCTCGATGAGATTAGTATTTGAAAAAACTATTGCAACTTGTTAGTGAGACAAAAATGATTAAATGGTTTTGTGCAGGGGGGTTTACTGAGATTCAAGAACATCCATAAATTGCATAAGCTATGTCATTTCTTCAGGTTGCTGCTCTGCTCTTAACTCATAATGTTCATCTCTGACTGTTTGTGGTTGAGATTGTCAGCTACTCATTTACCCTTCAATCTCTGTTAGAGTCATTCTCTCCAATCTCTGTTAAAGTCATTCAGCTGTATTTGCAGTATTAGAAGAGAGAGAAAAATAGAATTACACACCATTTGTTTACTCTGACTACCATAGCTCCTATTTCTTGGTGAAATGAACAGGTGTGGCTGAATACAACTTTTGCAGTTACATTAAAGCACCCTGTGGTAAGATAAGCAAATATCTATTATTACCCTCTTGATTTATTTTAAAGAGAAAGACATGGGGTCACTTGAAGGACTCTGGTTAGTAAGGCGATGCAGTCATTAGTCACTCCTTTCCTAGCTGTTCTAGGAGTTAAGAACCTACCCTTACATGTTTCTTCAGTCAAAGCAGAGTTAGCAGATACTGTGTCCCTCACCTTTTTCTTTCCACGGGAGTTGGTAGTAGGCAATCATCCATCCTCTGGATCATGGCATACACCTAAAAGGTCTAGTCAGATGCCTGATGAATCTGTTTGGGGCTGACAAGCCCAATTCTAGAGCAACACAGCTTTTTACAAGTTTCACAAATCCCTATGTTGTCTGAGTTGGAGGCCAAGTTTACAGTGTGTTGCTTCTTCTTTTTCACTTTGCTTCCATCCTCTGGATCAAAGCCGCTTCATGTTGAGCTGCATGCAATGCCAGATGTTCCCTTCAGATTGGACAGATCTACGTTGATGTTGAACGACTTTATATAATTTTTGCATGCATAGTGTTTCTGCCATAGACGGCAAGCCCACATTATAGATTTTTCTTGAATCTCAGTATACATAATATTCTTGGGGAGATGGTAGCATTTGCAGTAATGAGTATTTCTTGACATCGGGAAATTGAGACACATCAATGCTAATTGAAATCCATACGAATCAAAGTTGCTTATTAATCCATAAGTAAAGTTCCAGGAACTTTACTTATCCAGATACAACAGTTTTAGTTTATATTTGTTGTTAGCAAAGATAATAAATAAGTACTAAGAGAAACATTTGTTAAAGGCATGACTCTCAGTGGAAGCCACTTCTAATATAGTGTAACATATGGGTGACTGACAGTGCAGTCGTTGGAACTATGGGACAAAGAGAAGCTACCAAGTAGCCAGTTTCTAAAAGACATAGAAAGACCTACAGAGAGCAATATCCTTAATTGGCCTTAACTGCAGTTCACTTTTTGGGTTCAAAACTATAGCTCTTCTCCTTTAGTTTTTACAGAAAATCCCTTGTATTGTAGCATTTCAACTGGACTATGTTTTATGATCCCTCTGTATGCTATTAAGCTATTGCAATGATCACTTTACATTGCATCATTCTGAGGTTAAGCCACCAAAACATCACATATGATGTTTCCAAGCTTAACTAATTTATGATTAGCTTCTAACACCAATCAAAATAAAAATGCTTAATTGTGTGTTTAGCCATAATGGTTTTTCAATTCCATTTGTTTTTTCTTACTCCTTGACCCTTTAGTTACATGACAGCATAAGCCAAGAAACTTTGATACAGAACCAATGTGACCAGTGTTGTTCAGTGAACTTGAGTGTGGGAGATGCAGGCTTAATTGAGTGTGATATTTCTGAGTCTGTTTTCTTCATCTTAGGTGAGAGAGGCCCTGAAATTGTGCTGTCATTTCCCTAGTGACATAGCAAATAACTTCCAAAATTGTGTAGTCAGTGAGTGCATCTATGTGTGAATCTTACTGCAGAGTTGACTAATTAGCTCTGCAGTAAAGCATCACCATCTACATGTGCGGTGCTATTAGGCCACAGTAAACTAATGAAATCTGCTGCAGGATAGTATTGCCCAAGACAAATACTATCCTGCAGCGGAGTTATTTGGTGCGCCACAATGCATGTGTAGATGGTGACCAGAGCTGACTGGGGCATGAGGGTGCTATAGCATCAGGGCTGCCTGCTAGCTTGTAGCACCCTTGTGTCCCAGCCAGGCCCTCTGCAGCATGTTATGATGGAGCCAAACAGTTCCTGGCTGGCAGGCTGACTTTCTGGTTTCCCTGCCACAGTCCCAGATGCAAAAGTTATGCCTACAAGCAATAAAGTCCAGCATGAATGGCACCGGAGTTTAAGGCATATTAATAGCACGTATAGATGTGCCCAGCGTGTATCAGCCATTGTTAGTCCTCCATGAGACTAATCTTCTGTCCTTCTTTTTGCAATGTTGAATGGTTAATTTTCTTTAAATTTACAACAAGCCTTTTGTGATTTCCCTTTTTAAAAAAATCTCTAATTCATTCTGTTATACAGTCTAATTTTCCAAGGTGCAAAGCATGTTCTTAGAAGAAAGCACAAAAGGCGTAATGCCAGAAATAAACTAAGAACTCTGCTGACAGTAGTCATTGCTTCCACTGCCAACAGGAAGATTAATGATGGTCTTTGTATATTTACACACCTCCCAGTTTTGGTTCAAAGCTATTTTAATGTAATAGGCTATATCGTGTACTTTAATGGGACTATAAAGTACAATTAACAGCGTAATTGTACTTACTTGCTATAGTAAAAATACAGAGGCATGCTGTAATTTGTGGAGTGTGTAAAACAACAAACAAACTAACCCTGGGTCAAACCAGAGGTTCCTACTCATTTTTTTCTCAGATAAGCATACACAAGCATACCATACTTCAAATGGTATTTTCACCTACTTTTGAATACTTTGTAAAATAAAATGGAAAGGGTTTCTAGGGAAATAGTTTCCCTTCCATTTTTTTGCTACAGTGGGAATGAAAGGAGTTGAAAATATATTCCTTTAGGAGAAATTGTGCTGAGGGAGGGGATGCTGAGTGAAGGTGACATTCTGTTCTCTTTCTTCTGTACCCAGAGGTACTCTTCTATGTGAACTTCACATTGTTATGATCTGTAGGTGGTGGGATTGTGGCATGGGTGCGCAGGAGGAAAGATCATTTTCCCTGACACTCATTTTCCAGCAATAGAATTGGTGTTAATTGTAAGATGCTAACCATAAGATAGTACTGATAGCATCATTGTCATCATCATCATCAACTTTTATACTTCAGCTTCATACAGACAAAACTACCCTCAAAGAAATCAAGGTATACGGAAAAAGGAATAAGTAACTCAAAAGTAACTTTTCTTTGCTTTGGCTTTCCACACAGGGTTTTTCTTTAGATCTTGAGACATACCTTGGGTTTTTGGGTCATTGTTTTGGCTACCTATATAGAAGGCAAAAATCACTTCCCCAAAAAGTTGGTTTATCACTTAACCTTCACCTCTCCCACAGCCTCTCTACAGATGAGTTTAACACAGGTTTCCCTTGATTTATGTGGGTTCTTTATATGTGAATTTGCTCTTACGTGATAAGCATATTTAGACCCATAATTCGTTATATGTGAGGTAACTTAGCTCTTATGTGATCAGCATAGATGCCCCCCTGCTGCCCAAGTAGGTAAGTCTGTGGGGGGAAGGTAAAGGGCCGTGGCTCCACTCACCCCAGCCAGCTGCCTGCAGCCACTAGGCTGTGCCATGCTCTGCCTGTCCCCCCACACTTAGGCTCTGCTTGTCCACACTCACCTCTGCTCCTGGGCTGCACCATGCCCTGGTGCAGGCAGCTGGTGTCAGCAGCTCCCAGGGCTGCTCCAGCACAGGCTGGGGTGAGCGTGGACAAGTGGAGCCCCAGGCAGCATGGGGCAAAGCACTCACCCCAGGCCTGGCTGCAGCAGCCCCAGGAGCAGCTGATGTCAGCTGCCTGTAGCCGCTGGGCTGCACTGTGCCCTGGTGCAGGCAGCTGTTGTCAGCCACTCCTGGGGCTGCTGCAGCTGGGGCTGCAGTGAGTGCCGTGCCACGCACCACTGGGGGCTCCACTTGTCCTCACTCACCCCTGCCTGTGCAGGAGCGGCCCTGGGAGCAGCCGACACCAGATGCCTGCACCAGGGCATGGCGCAGCCCAGGAGCAGAGGTGAGTGTGGACAAGCTGAGTCCAGGTGCGGGGGGACAGGCAGAGCATGGTGCAGCCCAGTGGCTGCAGGCAGCTGGCACCAGCTGCCCCTGGGGCCACTGCCGCTAAGGCTGGGGTGAGTGCCACTCTGTTCCCTCTGCTTTGCTGCCTTGTGCAGCCCTGGAAGTGGTGCCCCTCCCCCCATCCCTTCCCTAGTCCCAGCCCCACTCCCTCCCTCCCTCCCTCTCTCACCGCCATAGGAACCTATCCCTATTTGTTACATTGTAAAGTGGGTTCGCTTTATGCAAATTCAATTTATGTGCCATTCTCTGGGAACACATGAACTGCATAAATCAAGGGAAACCTGTATACGAACACATTGATGGAGAGCAGGGAATTAGGATCCTTGTTGCTTAATTCCAGAACCAAAGATCTCTATTATTTAATGTAAAGTAGAATTGGTTAGATTGTACACTGTAATAAACCACATATCTTCCTTAGATGCCAAAGGGGTAGCACCATTTGTTATACATACTCAGGCTAAGCTTTTCACAAAATGGATGCCTAAGATAAGTTCAGAAGCCCATCTGCAGGGGAGCATAAATAAACATCTCAACTTTCGAAAAGTGCTGAGTACACAGCAGCTTTCATTCAAATCTCAAGGGGAAAAAGTATTGTAAGTTACACAGGGCCAAATTAGGTCAATGGGGGCTGTGCACCTAGAAATCAGGCAACATTTATTTAATATAGATTTAAGGACCTAACTTTAGGTACTCAGGTTCAAAACATTTTGGCATTGTATAATATAATAATCATACAGTCACAGAGTCCAGCTGAACTCTAGGTTTATTGAACCCCTTTCTTATGATTTTTCATCATTTGCCAATGATTCCTGCTATTCTTCAAGGTTCCCAATTTTAGTGAATTTGGATGTTCTGTGATCTCCCTCATGCACATTCATTGAACACTGAGATGCATGACTTTATTGTTGACTTAAACTATTGCTGTGAATTGTGTTTTTGGTTTTGTTTAATGTGCAGATTCCCTTAACCCTTGTAAAACAACCAAAAATTATTTATACAATTATGTAAATTTGAATAAATTTGAAGTCCAAAGATTTTAAATTATTAGATCTATGGTAATTACATCCCTGAAATGAGTATTCCTCAGTAAACCATGAAACATAATGTGCACCTTTGCAGTTCACCCTCATTTTGCTCAGAATAAGCTGTATCAGTGCTGATTGGATATCTTAATAATGCTGCATTTCCACAAGTTTGTAGGGTGCAACTATACTGGAGCCTTGGCACCAGCAGTTGAAAAAAATGTAAACAAAAATCTAAGATAAAACATAAAATAACATACTATGCTATTACATATGTGACAAGAAATTAGAATTAATGAGGAGTGGCACCCCAGTTCTGGACTCCGACGTACTACATATTCAAATTAAAGTGCTGTTCAAACTAGCCACAAAGATATTTCACATAAAAAGTGGAACATCTTTCTGGCTGGTTTGCCCTTTTATGGTGCAATACATTTTTGCACATGTGGCATGTTGCAATTTTTCATGCAGTTAACATGTTAATTGCACAATAAATTTAACATCTGCCAGGGACCGCTGTTGTACTAATGAATATATCTAGTATCAAGAAAATGATGCAACCCCTCAGCATTGCCTCTGCACCAAAACCAAACTCAGGTGACCTAGCTGCAAAACTTCTTATTGCCTTTGGAGTATCTGAAACATATGTATGTTTTCATCCATTGCCTGTAAATGACATCTGTGTGATAACAGTTCCATGTAGTACTAGAAAAGCACATTTCATGGATTATACCAAGTATGTCATTCAGTATTGAAGCAATTAATGTTATTGGCATTTAAGTAATGACAAATAGGAGTTTATTAAGATAAACAACAAGAACTGCACAAATCTCCTGATGCCATTGTTTTAGTCTATCTTGAAGCAGGTGTAATCATAAAAAGTTAGGATTGCAAGGGACCTTGGGAGGTTACCTGCTGCTCTAAAGCAGGACCATTCCTAACTAGATCATCCCAGCCAAGGCTGTCTAGCCAGGTCTTAAAAATCTCCAAGGACAGAGCTTCCACCACCTCTCTGGGTAACCTGCTCCAGTGGTTTTCTACCCTCTTAGTGAGAAAATTCTTCCTAATATCTAACCTAAACTTCCCTTGCTGCAACTTGAGACTGTTGCTCCTTGTTCTGTCATCTGCCACCACTGAGAATAGTCTAGCTCTTTCAAACCCCGCTTCAGGTATTTGAAGGCTGCTATTAAGACTCCTTTCAGTCTCCTCTTCTCTAGACTAAATAAGCCCAGTTCCCTCAGTCTTTCCTCACAAGTCATGTGCTCTAGCCTCCCTCACCATTTTTCTTCTCCTCTGCTGGACTTGTTTCAAATTGTCCACATCCTTTCTGTAGTGGTGTGCCCAAAACAGAATACAATACTCCAGATGTGGCCTCACCAGTGCCGAATAGAGGAGAAACATCACATCCCTTGACCTACTGGCAACACACCTACTAATGCAGCCCAGGATGCTGTTAGCCTTCTTGGCAACAAGGACACACTTCTGGCTCATGTTCAGCTTATGGTCCACTGTAATCCCCAGGTCCTTTTCTGCAGATGCTCCAGCCAGTTTTCTATCCACCTTATAGTCCATTCATTCAGCCTTAACTTGCCTGTGAAAATGTTGTGGGAAACCATATCAAAAGCCTTGCTAAAATCAAGGTACACCACATCCAGGTGTCTCCCCACATCCACAGAGCCACTCATCTCATCATAGAAGGCAATCAGGTTGGTCAGCCATGACTTGCCTTTGGTGAATCCATGCTGACTCTTCCTTATCACTTTCTTCTCCTCCAAGTGCTTGGAAAGGGATTCCTTGACAATTTGCCCCATGATTTTTCTAGGGACTGAGGTGAGTCTGACTAGTTTATAGCTGCCTGGGTCCTCCTGTTTCCCTTTCTTAAATATGGGCAGTATGGTTGCCCTTTTGCAATCATAAAGGATCTCTCCTGATGGCCATGGGTTTTCAAAGATAATGGCCAATGGCTTTGCAAACACATCAGCCAGCTCCCTCAGCACCCTTGGGTACATCACATCCAGCTCCGTGGACATTCTATATGTTAGTTAAGTAAAATACACAGGAGAATTATTTATAAATGTTACATTAGTGGTTTAGAGCTGTTTTGTTACCCTTTAGGCAAGGACTGTGATAGTGTATCATTTCTTTTGCATTTTGAATTGTTCAGACAAATGAGTACATGTCACTTTCTCAGGGAAAAAAAGTGTAACACCATCATTTAGGAAAAATGAAGATGACAAAGCTAATAACAAATAATGACACCTAATCATTTCTAAAAAATAATGTCTGAATCTCAAAGCTATTATCTGTCATTAGACATTTGAATTTCAAGTGTTGTAACACTTTTCATTGTCAGAGTTTCAAAACCCATTTTGTTAGCTATACTTTATGGCAGATTGTTACCTCCAAACCATCTTTTGACATAAGTATCCTCATTATATTTAGCTTTTAAACTGCCAATTTTGTTGATATTATTGAATGAAATCCTAATTGTATCATTTTTGGTGAAATTTAATTAAATAGCGGTCTCAATCAGCTACTCTAAGCACAAGTGACTGAACCTGAGAATAATGTGGGTGAGAATATATGTTAAGTGGCCAGGAATGCATTATGTTCTCACTTTTGCTATGTTAGGGTTAATGAGTTATACATACATGCATAAAATACATATGCACATACATACATATGTGGATTTGTAGAAGGAATAGTAATTTTAACCTAACTATGTCTACGCATGAGCAGTCTTTGCTAGGGCTGTATGAAGCTTTGGGTGCTGATTCAATCTGGGGGGAGATTTGGCTATGAGGGGGCTGGGACAGCAGGCAGGGGTCAGGGTGCTTGTGGCAGAGCCTCCCCATGTGGTGTGGGATAGCAGAGGGCAGCGGGGATTGCCCCCCAGTGGGCAGGAGCTAGTGAGTGCAGGCTTTCTTTTTCTTCCAAAAAGCCAGGAGCTGGGGCCACGTGGAACTGGGAGTGTCAGTGGGGGATGGTGCCTGTGTGATTTGGAGCAGCTGAATCTCTGAATCAGATTCAGCTGAATTGATTAGGGACAGTGATTCGAATCGCCGAATCCAAAGCGAATACTAGCCGCTTCACACAGGCCTAGTATTTGCTGCTAAACTGTATTTTTGTACGTGTTTACTTTTTAGGAGCAAGCCTGTGGGCAAGTGTGCTTTTCTACATATTTTGAATTATCACTGTTCACCATAACTGTTTAGTGACCTACACCAGGCAATTAATTCTGTTGAAGATCCTGAACAAATAATAATTTGGCTATACAGTGTAGCATATGGTAGTATTTGTGAACTTCTTCAAAACTAGAGCCTCACAAAGATACTCTCATGGACCCAGAGGAACAGACTTCCACCTTCAGCTCCCTCTGTGCAAAAATCTTTTTTATTTTCTACCTTTGGGGACTTTTTACCATTTTTAATGTTCCCTGAGCTTGAGAAAGGTCATGTGCGCCCAAAAGCTTGCAGAAAAAGATTATTATTTTTTTTTTCCAATTTCTTAGTTGGTTTAATAAAAGTTATTATCGCTGAACCAAGAGTTTTAGTTTCACATTTCTTTTAGTCTCAGACCAACGTGGCTATCAAATACATCCCTAAATTTAAAGCCAGCACTTGAAACAAATTACAAAAATACAAATAATATGGATCAATTTGAGGATGAAAACCAATTTGCACTCTCTGAAACTATCAAGATTTTTTGCCAGCATTATGTGTAATCCCATTTATTACTCAAAAGTTCAAAGATCAGAAGAGGTTTATATATGGATGACTTTAAATGCACAGATGATGATAATGATTTTAAAAAAAATCTTAAAGGTGACAGAATGCCACGGAACTATGGGTTCAGTTTCTGTTGTTTGTCAAAAATCATATACATCTATTTTATGGCAAGGGTAAATACAAAACAAATGCAGGACTTTTTTTCTGACTTTTTGGCCCCCCTCATGCTTCTTTGGCATGCTTGGATATTTTAATGTAAGAGAATATGGCATCTTTCTTATTCTTGATCCCACTAATCCTTATTCTGAGCCTCCTTTCCTATGGTAGACATGGGGAAACTTAGCCTAATATTTTAGAATGTAGGTTTACCTATTCTGTTTCTTTCTTATAAATCTAAATCTGTATTAGGACACCAAATGAGATTTTCTAGATCTTTGCTCAAAGATACTATTTATTTTAGATCTTAGATGAAATGATTATGTCTTTCCTCTGTAGAGGTATCCACAAGCATGTTTTAATGTACATTGCTCACATAGGGTTTTATTCACCAGACTTGCATAATGTACCTCCATCAACTTCAACATGTTTTCAGTTGTTTATAACTTTGCCTATGGAGCCTTAAATCAGTAATCTTGTGTATATACATCATGATAGCCTCTCTTCTTTCATGATCATGTTTGTTTTTTTTTCCAGGACCCTTGCCTCATTCACTGCATATGATGGATGGTGCTTAATAAGAGAGAAGTTATTCAGTATCTTGTTTTCTCCCCTTCGTTCAACATCTGGCCCCATGCCTTATACTGAATAGCATTCAAACCTTGCTAAGGCAGAATTGTTAATTTCCTCATGAACTTTTCCGTGGCACTCATTACTGGTTTGAGTGCTTTATAAATGTTGTTTTATTTTCAGAACAGTCCTTGAAGGTGAGATGGTGGTAGTATTCCCACTTTACCAGTGAGGAACTGAAATAGAGAGAAAGGTTAAAAGTAACTTTAAGTGTTTAACCTGAGATGCCAATGACCTAATTTTTCAAAACCTACTTTATGTATGTGTTTAAAGCAGAGCTCCCATTGCATTCAGTTGCAGCTAAGAGTGATGAGTGTCTGTGCATATCATTGCAGTGTCTTAAGTTATGCATGCAAAAATGAGGGAGATGTAATTAGTGAATTTCCTTGGAAAGTCTGGGTTAAATGTCTTGCCTGGCATCATAGAGGAATTCTGTGGCAGAGGCAAGGATAGGAACTGTGTTCTGGGGCAGCTTTCAGCAAAGGCATAGCTAGTTCATTGAGCACCTAGAGCTTTTGGAGGTGGTAGGGATAGGAAATACACTGCTCACTGAAGAATGGAGAAAGGAAGGAATGTTTCTAGTTGGGGCTTTCTTCACCTGAGCAGCAGCTGCTACTGCTGTTGCTGTAGCAGCTTGAGCCTGGGCTGCTACCAGTGAGTGACAAAAACACCCCAGGTGTACCTCTCGGTGTCCTATTCATCCAACCCCATTAGGGATACAGCTGTCCCCTTCCTGAGATGGTGTCATTACACTGCCCTCCTTTTACCCCTCTCCCCAGTACACCATTTAGCGTGGGGTAGGCTATGCTGGTCATGACAAAAACTCTTGAGGGGAGGTGACCATACTGGTGCCCCCTGTAAGTCAGTGAGTGGGGCTGGTGCCCTGTTTGCCACAGTTTAGTTGCTGGCTTTTAGTGGCCTTAAGCTTTGACTAACCTCTCTCCATCTCTGGTGTCCTGCCTCATTCTCTGCACCTGTTCTATCTTTTGCAATAAATGAGTGTTTTGTTACGTAGCTATGAGTCATTTTCAGAGCCAGGTCCAGAGTCTTCGTTGAAGGAGCTGGGGGTCCAGTGGAAAAAAAGTGACTATGAAATTATTTTGTCTCAAAATACATGCATATAAAAGGGGGCTGTATTAAGGTTGCATAAAGAACTTTACTTTTGGCATTTCCTAATTTTTAGGATTTTTTTCTTTTTTAAGCAGAGTGCATTTGTATGCATGTACTTAATGGAGAAAACAATGAAAAAATGACTTATTTTAGATCATGCAAGGCTTGACAGGTTTGCTTCTTCCTGACTGCCGCCTATGTCCTTTCTCCTTGCTTCCATTATCCTTCATTACAGCTGGGTTACTGAGTCACTTACCTTATGAATTCACTGTAACCCATTTATATATTTTCCCAGGAGGCTTAACAGTTGTTAGTAGGGGTGAGTTCATTCAAGCATTCCTGGCCTACATGAGGGTTGAAGTGTGACTGGATCAGTGCAGAAGAAAGGCAACTTTGGGGCTCCTTTTTTTCGTGGCCTTGCAGCTCCTGGGCATGGTTGCCATTTGTATTAACTTTTATTTGACCTGTTTTCCCTGGAGTTTGTTCTTAGGAGCACTTTCGGTTTCTTACTGCCAGATTTTCATCGCTCTGGTTTTGGTCAACACTTTTAAGAAGCAAAGAAAGATTTTACTTGCAAAATAACTTGGCTGTTAACACTTTTTAGATTTTTTTCATACTCCATGAAACACACAAGAGATCTGTCATGGAAAGAATTTCTATATTATTAGCATTGTTTATTAAAACATAAGCTTCCATGACCTCAAGCTCACTTCATCAGATGCTGCGAAGGGACAAGCACAGAGCAAGAATATAATACACTAACATATTTATGATGGACCTTGAATTCCGTTCCTTCACAGCTGCCCACTAGAGAAATGTCACCAGGACTTTAACAACTTCCACCACTCAGTCTAACTCCACTCAGCATATTCATTTCCTGGACACTACAGTGAAAGTTTGAAATGACCACAGTATTACCATACTGTATTGGAAACCAACCAACAAACCACCACAGCCACCTTCATGCCACCAGCTTTCACCCTAAGCACAGCACTAGATTCATATATTCAGGGTCTGTTACAACTGTAACTTCTTTGGTTCTGCAGCCCGGGATGAATACCATAAGGATCTGGGGCAGGTGTTCCTATAGTTACAAAACAATACGGAAACTGCAGCCACTTGATTCAACAAAGACAGACTTGGACCTTGTTCTAACACACTACAAATACCAACCCTTGGATGAGAGAATCCTTCTGGTTGTCACTTACAGCTCCCAAGGTTGAACCCCTTAAACCAATGGTTTCCAACCTGTGGTATGTAGACCCGTGGGGTCCATAGACTATGTCTTAGGGGTCCACAAAAGATTGGTACAATCAATCAATATCATGGGAATGACTATACTTACAATTGAAATGGGTCCACACCTCCATTTGAAATTCCCAAAGGGGTCCACACTCCATTCAAAATTTTAAGGGCCTGAAAATCAAAAAAGTTGAAAACCACTGCTTTAGACATATCATTAATGAACTCCAACCTCCCCTGGAAAAAGATGACTGTGTCAAGGTAGCAAGGGGGTGGGAGGGAGAGACTCATACTGTCTTACAGACAGCCCCTAACCTCAACTGACATCTCTCAAGCAATGGACTAACTCCCATCCTCACAGAGGCACCAGACCTTGCAACGGACCCAAATGCCTGCTGCGCCCCCACATCAACACAGACCACATCACCACTGGACAAAACAACAAGGCTTAGACTGTTATACAATGTTCATTCACTTACAGCTGTACCAGTGTCATATACACTGTCAACTGCTAACAGAGCCCCTCTGCTGTCCACATCAACATATGGGGTGATGTCTATATTTGACATCAGTTACAGAAAAGAACAAAGGCCTATCACAGAAGACTTTAATGTCCCTGGGCATCCCATGACTGACCTCAGCACTGCTGTTCTTGGGAAGCAACATTTGATAACCCAATTTGAATGGGTTAGTTAGTCTATAAGGTGCCTATCTACCCTGTTTTCTGCCTGACTTCAGATTAACATGGCTCTCATTAATAGTGTTTGTCATAACTCTATTGGTGTATCTGCCTCAGTGGGTCCAGACTTGCTATTTCAGTTTCAGGTGCTGGATGGGTAGCTTCTTGCTAGCTCTTTCTGTGCATTTCATGGCAGGGGGAGATCTCATTGTCATAAGAAGAGGAGGAAACATTTGTTGAAACATTTATCCTTTGTTTGAGTACAGAGAAAGAGGTAATCTGAAGTAGTTTTGGTCCTGATTCTTGGATGGCATGCACTGCACACTTTATGCAGCCTTCTTGATAGGTTGTTTGGAAAGGAGTCACTTGGTAGTTTTTATTCAACTCTGTGAGGCCATAGATAATAAGAGTTGCGCTCTTTTATTTTAACCATATTTCTGGGCAGTGACTTATGCTAGACCGAATGCTATCAGCCTGGTAAATGCCCACAACTTTGTTTAAAGAAAGTAATGCAAGCCTTAGCACTTAAAATTGTTGGGTGGATATAGGACAATTTCTGAACGATGTTATGTTATATAAAACATTAACTTAAGGGTTTGTGATTAAAAAAAAAAAGAAAAAAACAAAACAAAACACACATTGCTCATATAGGGTGCATATATTACAAGGGGAATGACCATTTTCCTCAGACTAGCAATCTGAATTTTCATAAGTATTTTCTGAATGGGTGAGAGAGAGAGAGAGAGAGAGAGGGGTATATAAAAAAACCCCAAAACCCTGAACTTGGTTTTTTGGGTTTTTTTTTTTAAAAAGAGGTGAACAGAGTGATTAGTTAGTTTTATGACCTTGCGTATGTAAGCAGCATTTGTACTGTAGCATTTTAAAGCATATGGCTTTGAAGTAAAAGACATGTCATGCAGTTTATTTTAGCTGTAGTTTGTTTTTATGTTGGTGCAATCTCTACTGCTTTGTTCTAAAAGGATTAAACATAGTGAAAATAAATGAGACTTGATATTTATTCCTGTTCCATATTATTTTCTTAAATATGTGATGTAGGAAGAATGTTTTAGATATAAAGCATACTTTTTATATGAAATAGACCTGAGCCTATTGGATCTCTCTCTTTAGGAGAGTCTTTGCTTTGGCATCCTTTTGTCTACAGGAGTCAGTAGATATTACAGCCTATGACATAGATGGTTTGCATCGTCTCATGTGACTGAATAGTCCAATCTGAGGTTGGCATGATTTGCTGTAGTGGTTACAAATGTATATTTTATGGTTGGGTGGTTCAGGAGCTGCTTGCTTCCTACAGGCTCTTTTCTCTTTAGGCTCTTGGAGCCAATTTCTGTTGTGGACTTTGATGCCCTGGTGGAGACAATGATGCCACTTGTTACGATCACTTGCCAAGGTTTCCCGTTGGTCAGGATCGATTCCAGATGCCTTCATATCTTGCTTGCATGCGTCTTTGTAGTGAAGCTTGGGACATCTTGTTTTTCTTGTTCCCTCCAATAGTTCCCTGTATAGTATGTCCTTGGGTATGCATCCATCTTCCAATCTGTTTAGATGGCCTAACCAGCTCAGTTGGGTGTGTTTGAGTAGGGCTGTTACACTAGGTAAGTTTGCCTTTTGAAGAACCTCTGAAGTAACTTTATCTTGCCATTTGATATTGAGTATGCAGTGTAAACAGCTCAGGTGGAAACTGTTTAACTTTTTCTCTTGATGTGCGTAAACCATCCATATTTTCTCACCATACATGAGTGCTGATTACGCAAGCCTTGTAAACTAGCATTTAGGTCTTCATAGTAAGCTCCGAGTTGCTTCATGCTCTTTTAGTTAGTCTGTTGAAGGTGGTGGCAGCCTTTCTGATGCAAATATTAAGTTCTTCATCCAGTGAGAGTTTGGTGCTCATTGTAGAACCTGGATAACAGAACTTTTGGACTGCTGCTAGCTGGTTCTCATTAAGGATGATTGATGGATCTTGTGGAACTCAGTGTCCTAGTGCAATTGTTTTCTCTATGCTGATGGTGAGAGCGAATGCCTGGCAAGCTCTTGAGAAGCAATCCATGAGTTCTTGGAAGAGGTCTTCCTGGTGGGCTAGAAAGGCAGCATCATCCACAAATAGAAGCCCCCCGATAAGCACCTTTCCAACTTTAGTCTTTTCCTTAAGTCGTGACAGCTTGAGAAGTTTCCTGTCCGATCTTGTGTGGAGGTACACTCCACCTTTCATGTCTTTAAAACACAATTCAGAAGTACCAAGAATAAGATTCCAAGGAGTGTGGGGGCAAGAACACATCGTTGCTTCAATCTGTTTTACACCATGAAACTGTCCAAAGTGAACTCAAACTGAACAGTTGCTTTCATGTTGTCGTGGAAGGAATGTATAAGACTTAACAGGATTGGTGAGCATCCTATCTTTTTTAGGACTGTGAATAGGCCTGCTTTACTGATAGTCTCAAATGCTTTGCTTAGATCCATGAACATGGTGTACAATGCTTGGTTTTGCTCTCTGCACTTTTCATGAAGTTGACGCTGGGAGAATATCTTTGCATATACATCTTTAGGAAGGTCTAAGCTGTGCAATTCTACCCAGCTCAGTATCAGGTAATGCTTATATGCTGTTTTATGATGATGTTTCCTAAAGAGAGAGCTCTGTATTTATTGCATACAATGTGCACCTTTTCCCCAAAAATTAATTACTGGAAGTTGGGATGTGTGTTTTAAACAAAAAACTGGGGAGCTGACTGCCCAATCATATGGGGCTGAATTACCCAGCCCTTCTTCTCAACCCAAGTGTACAGCCAGTGGTGCCACGCGAGTCAGCTGAGGGTCTGATCCTGCTGAAGCCAGAAGGGTGTCTATACGTATGCATTGAGGCTGCTCTAACGGACTGTAATTACTTAATCAAGTCTGCTGGAGCATGGAAATTACTGCACTCCAGCAGACTCCAGTGTTATGTGCATCAGTGTCCCTGCATGAAAAATAGCATCAGGAGCCCTTTAACTAAAGCTTTAAAGTGCTTAAACCTTCTGAGAACCCCTCTGACTAAAGCACCCCCCTCCCCTCACCCCAACACTACCTCCTGGAGCACGTGTATAAATGTGCCAACTGCCTGGCCCTTCTTCACAAGGGTGGTCCTTCAGGTGGCTTGACAGAAAGGGCCTAATTGGAGAACAGCAGCTGAGCAGTTCATCTCGGCCAGCAGCCCCTTCTGAGTCAGCTGAGGGCCAATCCTGCTTTAGCCAAACTGGCTGGCCCCTCTTCTTGAGCTGAGTAGTGCAGTGCCTACTGTGTTCTTCAGCTAGGGAATTAACAGAGCAGCCACAGGTTTTTCATGCTGCATCTGCTTGTATCTACTTTGCAAAAACACTTATTCATATTTTCAGTGAAAGATCCTCTTTTTTTCGTTTCACCTTCCAAAAAAAGGTGCATATTTCATTTTGGGAAGAGGGGAGGTTGTGTGCAACAAAAACAGTAAGTACTGCCTATACATATTGTTTATAAGATGCATTTCACTTTGCAATCTATTATCCCTTTTCTCAGATCAAGAGATCATGTACTGGAGGAAAGAATTCACACTACAATGGTATATAGAGAAAAACAAAACTTGCAGCTACTGCTGTTATTAACTGACATTCTAGAAAGTCTATTTAAGAACAGATTTACTTTGCAAATACAGAAATCAAAATGCAAAGTTGACTAACCTGATTTCTTAAAGTTATTGTCTTCAGCTTCTGTGGGGGTAAGACCCAAGTCACTTTTCTCTTCCCTAGTACAAATTCACCAAGCAATACACATTTCCCTTGAAAATTTGAAACTTCAGCTGCAGGTGTTTCTAGGTTCTATATGTTATATTCTATCTAAAATACTTCACAGAGAAGGGAGATGCAAAAAACAATGGCAAAGTGTTTTGCAAAACATATGGGGGCCTAAAATATAAAATGAACATATCAGCAAATCATATGCTTTAGTCATTTGTTTGTACCTTATGTACAGCTGGAAGAGAGAACAGACCTTCATAAGTTTCTTTTGAAATGCCATCATGAATAGTAGGAGATTTTGTAGTAATTAGTTACAGCATTTTTCGCCAGGAAATTCCCTACTAGTATTGGAAAAAAGAGGCACTATGGCTATCTGATCATTATAGCAAATATTGTAGAAAAGGACAGACAACCGAAGGCAGAGAAGAAAAAAAGAAAGCATTTTATATTAGGTAGAAGAGATTTTTCAGAACTCACCTATAAAAGCAAAAGAAGGCTAAGAATAAAAATAAAACCCAGTTCTTATGAGATCAGAGGGAACTGAGGAAACTAAGCCTGTGTCAGGTGCACAGTCAACACCAATGTTTGGCGGTATTTTGTGGGGGTGTATGAGAACAGCTTAATTTGGGCCTGAGGTGGGCCAGCAAGAGGACCCAGCTGCAGCTGCCACCATTTCTCCCTGCTGTCTAGCTGTAGCATGGCACACACAAAGCATCCTGTGCCTGGCTCTGGCATGGCACAGGCAAAGCCCCCTGCTGCCAAATACTAACAAGGCTCCAGCTTCATGGGCTGGGTCTGGCCCACAGGCCATAGGTTACCAACCTCTGGTCAACACCCTGTAGAATGCAGCATCCACATTTCTGAATACTTAGCATTGTCCTAACCAGGACATAGGTGGCCAGGCTTGGGTGCCATCTTGAGGTCATGGTTACCAGACCATGCCATCAGAACCGAGGTAACGGAGCTATGGAGTCAAAGCCAGAGCCATAGCTGGTGAGCAGAGTCCAGTAGCAAGCCTGGTCATGAATCAAAGGATCAAGAGACAAGCAGAGTCTAAGAATAAGCCAGGATAGTAAGAACTCTGTTACCTGGACACTTCCTGGTCCTCTTTCCTCATCTTAATAATGGAAGTGGTTGGTCAGATGTTGTGGGTTAGCCAGCTGGGTCTCAAGAAGTGGGCAGAGCCTCAGGCTTTGATGGAGGTTTCATGCAGGCTGTGTCTAGTCCACTGGGAGTTGGTGGGGGTGGTTGATTGGGGCAAGATGCTGTGTTGGTGAGATCAAGGAAGACTTGACAAACATGGGACAAAAGTGGACTCAAGAAGAAAGTAATAGAGTAGAATCCCTGGCATTTCACCTTTTCAGTGAAAGAGCCAAGAATATTAAGAATGATATCATGCAGTTGCAGTCAACAATTTGGGCCAGATTTTGTATTCTGCTGAGTAGAAAAAGTTTCATAAGTTTTCTTCTCTATCTGCATTCTTTATCTGTGTTTGACTACCAGACCAAGAGTCTGTGAGGAATGAGACATACACAAGTAGCTCCTGGTATGTTGCTGGATATTGATTGCACCCTGTACATATATTTATTACTGGAAGATTTACAAATGTTCTGGTGGTCTGTTCATAATTAGATCCACATATTAGGAATGTGTATTACAGTGGAAAGTATTAGCCAAGCATGGGGACAGTCTGTGAAATTAAATGCAGACACTGTCTTCTAAACAGAAAGTGCATCCTTTTTTGTATGGGACATCTTGTCCTGTATTCACATACACATTATCAAAAACAGTATTTTTTCCTTGATAAATATAAGTGATTTGCAGGAAAGTGCTCCCGAGTGACCACCTGGCATTTTAGTGATTTGAATGTGTGTATGGATAGAACTGGTTGGGAGGATAAAAAGCTTCAATTATTAAGGTTTTGAATCCTGTTTGTTTGTTTGTGTGGTACAACTTCAAAATTTTACCAAGCACTTTTTTTTCAAAGTCCTTGAAAGGATACTCCTTTTTTGTCTCTGTACAAAGAAACACTTTCCTATTTGGCTTTGACACTGCAGGGTGCTGCTGCAGCTGTGGCTTCAGTTCATCAGTTACTGCCCATCCTGGGTCCTGCAGAATTCTGATAATGAGAGTGTGTCATTTCTATTTAGGTCACCACGACCTTAAGAACAGAAATGGGCTCAGAGGAGGTAACTAGAAACAAAATTTGAAAATCTAGCAACCATTTTTTTCAGTGTAGAACTAAGTTGGTAAAAAGTTATTCTAAAACTTTGGTTCTCAAATACTTGATTATAAAATTAACAACAAAAAACAAGACATTATTGCATGCATACTGTGTAGGCACAACTCATGTACACAGGTGCAAAGTGCTGAAGTTCTCCAAGGAGTAGGATGTTTACCTCATGCACCAACTGACTCACATAATTACATCAAAAACAAGTGTAGCCAGATAATTCACATTCTTGCTTGAATAAACACTATGAAGGAGTTTTCAAACCTTACTCTCTAAAAAATTGCTGGGTGCCAGAAAGATTCCTATACAACTTTTGGATGATTTTGATCAAAATATAAAATTCAGGACTCCAAGATATCATACAGCTTGTGAAGTTCCATGGGTAAATATGAGTCTGGAAATTACAAATGGATTATCATCACCTGTGGGCAGAGTCATCTTTAATCTCTGAGAAACACAGTAATGATGATTCTTCTTTCAACAAGCCAATTTCACTGCAGATTACTAAAACATTCTTAGCATTACTTACCGTAATACCACAAACAGGTTTAGTCAGGCTTAGGCTGAATTGTACTAGGCACTGTGCAAACATGCTGTTACAAGTGGATGTTCCAGGGCCAGTCTAATCATTGGTTCACCCACTTTTCTCAGGGCTAACCACCTTCGTACCTCACCTGCCACACCTTTGATGAAACAGCTGAAAGTTGTTAACCAGGTGGGAGGCTGCCCATTTAATTGCCTTGATCTCAAGGGCCTAAACACCACTCAGAATCTTCCATTATACCATGTCCCATGCCTCGCAGATGGCATCCATGGCCTAATACTCAGCCTATAGCTTATTTGGTTTAACACCTGGCCTATAGTGTACCCCACATTGGGTCTCCCATGCCCTCATGCTGGGACCCTCACTTTACTGCCTCACACTAGGACTATCACTCCTGTGCCCTCACACTGGGGCTCACAATCCCTATGCCCTCATGTCAGGACTCTTGATCCCTGTGCTCGTGCACTGGGCTCGCATTCACATCCACTTGGGGCTCCTAGCCCCTTTGTCATGGGTTCCCTGCTCAGTTCTGGACCCTCTTGATCTCCTCACGCCCCACGCTGGGCTCTCAATCCCTTGTCCAACACCGAGCCTCAATTGCCTTGCCCCTGGAGCTTTACACCCAGCTCCTTCTTGGGGCTCAGAATCCCACCTATCTCGAACCTCACACCTGGATCCCTTTAAGAGCCCAGGTCCCTGCAGGACCTGTGGTTCATTCTCAGGTCTCTTCACATGACCTGGACCCCACTTCAGGCTCCACACAGCAAACCCTTGCTTTGTCTTTGGGGTATGCTCCCCTAGCCTTTCCCCTCCATGGGGTAACCCACAAGGCAGCAGGGGCTGAGGCTTTCTGGCACCCCATACTCACCCTTCACTGGGGAGGCACAGGTGTGGCATTTCCTGGAGACTGTCCCACCACCGGCAGCCCCACCACACCATCTAACCCCAGCAGAGTGTAATTTTAGGTCATGCCTCAGGAGCAGAAGCCTCTACCATCCCCATAGTGGCTGTCCTGTACCTCCAAGATGTTACATGAGCAGCAGTTCCAGCTAAATGATGCTCTCTCTTTGGCTGGTTGCAGCAAACTGCTGGCTCCACTGTTTAAAGCCTGTTCTTATAACAAACAGCTGAACCCTGTTCTCAATGAGGCAGTTGTGCCTGATTGGGAGTGCAGCCACCTGCAGGCAGCTCTGCTGCTTGCTCATGTCCCGTTGAGTAACAGAGCACAACTTGTGTTCTGTTACACATGTAGGTAAGACAGTAACCAGTTCAAAAGTTTACACCCTAATTTAGGATCACAGTCATACTTGTTGTTGTGACTAGTGGGGAAAAAGGTAGGAAAGATGTCAGAAATAGCGTGTTCCTGTTTAGACTGGTTGGAAACCTTCCAATGAAATGTTTGGGGGATTTTCTTAGAAAACTTTCATTTGTTGGAACCAGAACTCTTTGTGAGACATGCTAGTTTCAGTGCATGAGAAGCAGGTGCCCATACCTCCACAGAAATCAGAGCTATGATATTCAGTTCAGAAGTGGGAGACCCCAATTCAACTTCTTGCTCCGTTACAATACGGGAATGTAATCCTGGATTTTCCACATCTCACAGGTGAATATTGAACCAAATTGGTCCCAGGACTGACACCTGAGGCACTCCATTTGACACCAGTTGCCAACTAGATATCCAGCCATTGATTACTACAGATTATCTGGCCAATTTTCTGTTTACCTTACAGGCTGTTCATCCAACACATACCTCCTCAGCTTGCTTGCAAGAATGTTGTGGGGGACTCTATCAAATGCCTGCTAAAGTTGAGGTATATCACATCCACTGCTCTTCTTGCATCCATAGAGCCAGTCATATCATTATAGAAGTCAATCAGGTTGGTCAGGCATGACTTGCCCTTGGTGAATGCGTGCTGACTGTTCCTAATCACCTTCTTCTCCAAGTGCTTAGAAATGGATTCTTTGAGGATCTGCTCCATGATTTTTCAAGGGACTGAGGTGAGGCCTGTCACTTCCCGGATCTTTCTTCTTCCCTTTCTTAAATATGGGCACTATATTTGCCCTTTTCCAATCATCCAGGACCATTCCCAATCTCCGTGAATTTTCAGAAATAATGGTCAGCACCTCTGGAATCACATCAGCCAACTCCCTCAGCAACCTTGGGATTTGTATGCATCCAGCTTTTCTAAATAATACCTAACCTGTTCTTTTGCCACTGTTGGCTGTTCACCTTCTTGCCAAACTCTGCTTCTAGGTGCAGTAGTCTGAGATCTGACCTTGCCTGTGAAGACTGTGGTGAAAAAGGCATTGAGTATGTCAGCCTTTTCCACATCTTTTGTCACTAGGTTGCCTCCCCCATTTATTAAGGGACCCACAGTTTGCCTGACCTTCCTTTTCATGCTGACATACTTGTAGAAACCCTTCTTGTTATCCTTCATGTCCCATGCTAGCTGCAACTCAAGTTGTGCTTTGGCCATCCTGGTTTTGTCCCTGCATGCCTGAGCAATACTTTTATACTCTACCCTAGTCATTTGCTGAAGTTTCTACTTCTTTTAAGCTTTCTTTGTGTGTTTTAGCTCACTGAAGAGTTCCCTGTGAAGCCAAGATGGTCTTCTGCCATACTTGCTAGTCTTCCTTTACATTGGGATGGTTTGTTCCTGAGCCCTTAGTTATGTTTCTTTAAAATATAGCCAGCTCTCCTGGACTACTTTCCCCCTCAGACTGGCCTCGTAGGGTATCATGCCCATCAGTTCCCTAAAGGAGTCAAAATCTGCTTTTCTGAACTCCAGGTCCTTAGTTTGCTGGTTTCTTTCCTTCCTTTCTTCAGGAGCCTGAACTCAATCATCTCATGGCTGCTGCTGCCCAAGTTGACATCTACTACTAGTTCTTCCTTGTTTGTGAGCGGTAGGTCAAGAAGACTATGGCCCCTTATTAGACTCTCCAACACTTGCCCCAGGAAATTGCCCCCAACACTCTCAAAAAACTTCCAGGATTGCCTGTGCATTGCTTCATTGCATTCCTAGCAGATGCCAGGTTGATTGAAAGCCTCCAAAAGAACCAGGGCCTGTGATTGGGAAACTTCTGCTAGCTGTTTGAAGGAAGCCTCATTTATTTCATCCTCCTCATCTGGTGGTCTACAACAGAGCTTCACTATGACATCACCCTTGTTGCTCTCTCCTCTGACCCTAACCCAGAGACTTTCAATAAGTCTGTCTGAAGTTGCATACAGGAGCTCTGAGCAATAAATCAAATCTTTTAAATCAAGTGCAATCTTCCTCCTCCTCTTCCATACCTGTCCTTCCTGAAGAGTTTGTACCCATCCATGACAGTGCTCTAGTCATGCAAACTATCCCACTGAGTCTCTGTTATGCCTAGCACATCATAGTTTCGGGATTGTGTGAGGACTTCAATTCTTCCTGCTTGTTTCCCAGGCTCCATTCATTTGTTTACAGACACCTGAGGTATCTAGCTGATCACCATACTTTGTCAGAAAGAATAAGGCAGTCTCCCCTGTTGCTTTCTCTTGCTTGTGCTTCCTCCAGGTAACCCACTTCCCTCCGGGCTTTGGTCTCCATCCCTTGGCAAATCTAGTTTAAAGCTCTCGTCACTAGGTTAGTAAATGTTTCTGTGAAGATGCTCTTCCCTCTTCATCAGGAGAGTTTATCTTGTAACTTCTTATATTAAATGAAATATGACTTTAATATGTTCTTATTTCTATTGTTTTCCTAACAGGGTGGAGACCACATGCTGATTCAGAGTCTCTCTTGCCTCCCTTCGTAGTCACACTGTAATCAGGTGTTTGTATCTTATGGTGGAATGTAAATGAGTCTACCTTCAGCTCTCTACATAGACTTGAAAAGTATTTAGGCTGTGTTACATCATTAGTTTTAATGCGCTAAAATATGTGATAATTGCAAGTCTGAAAATAATTTGTGCACTGATTGAGAGCAAAACACAGAATCAGAATCATAGAAAGTTAGAGCTAGAAGGGAGTCTGGAGGTCATGTAGCCCAACCCCCGTCTTAAGATAGGATCATGCCTGCTGAAACTGTCCTAACAAACATTTGTCTAACCTGCTCTTAAAAACAATAAAAAACAGGTTGGCTATATATATATAAAGTCTGAGTTAGAAGTATTTTAAAATACAAAAATAAGTTATGCTTAGATGTTTGTTTGACGAAATATATGCGCAATGCAGAGAATACCCCATATTTAAAGAAAAGACAGAGTTAATAATTAGTCTTGTACAGGGTTCAGACAGCAAATGTATGTTTGGGAATAATTTTGCTGGCATAGTTTTTAAGCATGATGGGAGGATTTGGGGCAAATTTGGTCTATGGCTTATTTATATGTAAAATTACATTTAGTTGGTGTATAAATTCTGTCATTTCATATTTACAAGGTTAGTACATTTTACTAACATAATATTTTTGTATCCAGATATTTCTGTTCAAACCTGAAATTTATTTGTAATTTGTCTGTGGACAGGATAGCACACTTTTTTTTTTCTGGGGAGGGAAATGTGTGAATTTAACTAGTAAGGAAGGAGAGGTGGGGAGTCTCAGTGGTAGGATGAATAGAAGAGAAGTTGTATAATGTGCTGGAGTGAGAAGTGCAGTCTGTCTTATGTGTGAAATGAACAATTCCGATTTAATTAACAAATTACAGAAACCTTTATTCACGAGTGACAGTCTCCAATAATTACAAAGATACTTATAATGTATCTGTTTGCGGCATGTCTGTGGTGACATGTCTGCGGCACCACATACCTCATGGCTCCACTCATTTGGACAGGGCCTGGGTGTTTATCTGTATCGAGGCTGTTTTAATACATAGAATGAATAATTAGCATGATCCTCTTGGCTGCCACCCAGTTATGTTTGTACTTTGCATATTCCTTGTTCATTTCTACCTTTCATTTTCACCATTCTTTATACAGATTGTGCTTCCTGTCTGAAACTGTCATCTTTTTGCATTTTGCTTCCATTTTACCCATTTAACACTGCTGTGCTATCTTCATGCTTATGCATGCATGGCTAGCTTTCCCTCTGGGGAAATACTGATTTTTTTTTCCTTTTAACAGGATGTTCTACTAAATTCAGTACTTCACCCAACGGTTGAAAGGTGCAGTACCAATAGAGGCAGTCCAGGCTGGTAGCTCAGTGTACATGCAAAAATTCAGAGTCCCCATTATATTCCATATGTTTACTTCATCTTTTTATGTATATTTAGATGGACTCTATCACTGTTTAAGAGCTTGAGACATATTTCCTGGTTTTTCTTGTCTCCTTTCTTGTGAGGATGATCATACTGTTAGATTATTTCTGTGCTGCTAGGTATTATAGAAGTATAATTTTCCATAGTTTTGGTGCTTCAGAAGCATTGCCATTGGACTCTGCATGCTGATGAAAAGGGGCCATCAGATATGTCTGAATCTCAAGTGGTCAAACAAGAAGAAAAAAATAAAACTGAGAACAACTTAAAAACTACTTCCCCAATGTGTCTACCTTTTGGGATATACATGTGTTCCAAGAAACTGGGATCTTGGTTTTATTGAGTACCAGTGAGTTGGAATCTTGATCTAGACTCTGCAGAAGTCTATAAAAAGATTTCCACTGATTTCAGTGGGCTTTAGCCCATGCTCTAGATGCCAAGAGAACTACTTTAATCTAGTTAAGTATGTTCATCAAGTTAAAGCAAGTTTAAATCTTTTCAGTAGTGTGATGAGGTGCCAGATTTTGGCACCTCATCATATGTGCCTGTATCACTCAATTTATGTTTTGCTTATGAACATCAGTTCCTGTCCCTGGGTCTGATCTCATCACTTAACTATCAAGTATAGCCCAAATGCCTCTGGGTGTGCTACAGCTAGTAATTATGCCAGATTGTAAATGTTGCCAGGATAGAGCTGTTTGTTACCTAGTATGTGACTGTGTGATTTTAACAGGCCAGAAAATATCTAAAATGGATATAAGGTAGCTTAAGAAAATGTTGCTGTTTTGCCCCGAAGTAGAAGAGGGAGCTATTACACTGGGACAACATGCTTGCTATTTATTATTTTGGACTCGTCAATCTGTGACAATTTATTTTGGCCCAGAACAAGGAACAACGGTCTCAAGTTGCAGCAAGGGAAGTTTAGGTTAGATATTTGGAAGAATTTTCTTGGAAGGTAGTAAAACGCTGGAACAGGTTACCCAGAGAGGTTGTGGACTCTCCATCCTTGAAGGTTCTTAAGAGGTGATGCTCCCTCTCTATGCAGCATTAGTTAGGCTGCAGTTGGAGTACTGTGTCCAGTTTTGGGTCTGCACTTCAAGAGAGGGACACAGAGGATCTGGAAAGGGTTCAGAGGAGGATCACCCACATGATTTGTGGTCTCCATGGAAGGCCCTACGCGGAGAGGTTGAGAGATCTGTATCTCTTCAGCCTATACAAAAGACAGCTGAGGGGTGAACTTGTGGCCGCCTATAAATTTATCAGGGGAGGACAGCAGGGAATTGGGGATGCAATGTTTACCAGAGCGCCCCAGGGAGTAACTCGAAATAATGGGTGCAAACTAGTGGAAAGTAGTTTTAGGTTAGACATTAGGAAGAATTTTTTTACAATAAGGGTGGCTGGAGTCTGGAATGGGCTTCCAAGAGAGGTGGTGCTGTCACCTAACTTGGAGGTTTTCAAGAGGAGGCTTGACAATCATCTGGCTGGGGTCGTCTGACCTCGGTCCTCTTTCCTGCTAGGGGCAGGGGGTTGGACATGATGATCCATTGTGTCGCTTCTGACTCTATAATCTATGAATCTAAGATCTGGCTAGACAAAGCCTTGGCTGGGATGATCTAGTTGGGGATTGGATTAAATGACCTCCTCAGTTCCCTTCCAATCCTAAATTTCTATGATTCAAAGGGTGACTATTCAAATCCAGCATTCAACCTTTCTCCTTTTGGTACATTTCAGAGAGAAATTATTGTAACAGACTATCACATGTAACTTACATAAAATAGTTTTGAATGAATTGCTCTCTATACATTTGGTAGATATAAAACTATTTTCATTTTTATTGTAAGTCAA
>NW_017728995.1:44434225-44438823 GCF_001723915.1 Gavialis gangeticus
GTCTGATGACATTTGGTAGATATAAAACTATTTTCATTTTTATTGTAAGTCAAATGCAAAAAAGGGTTGTGGGGTAAGGTTTTCAAGAGAAAGGCTCCATGCATTATCAAGATGCAAACCCTGATTTAGATCACAAGTGAAAATGAGTTTGCTAATATTTCTAGTTCCTACTGGGTAATAACATTTTAGAGTAATTTGTTATGAAATATGATGTATTTGTTTCAAAAAAGGCCAGTACAAAAATAGTAGGGAAGGTGCAGAGCAAAAGGGAAGTGCATTACACAGCATCTGCTTGCATTATTCTTGCCTTTGGACAGGACAATTAAGCCCCTGGCACATGTTCATTTAATGGGGTGATGGGATCTGTTCAATCATGCCTCCTGCTGTGCCATATGTGCCTAGCAGGAAGTGCAGTTTTGTGATGGGAGATCATATTGCAATCACACCATTGCTACTTGCCACTTCAGGGGGATCCTGGATTTATGATGTGCAAGGGATTAACTGACAAGTTGGCCTGGGGCTGACTATCAGTCAATTGTTGGCTCTTACCATAGGATCACACTGCATCTCAAACTGGCTCTGATGCAGTTCAGGAGCCAACAATCATCTGTTTGTCAATGCCAGCCTTGGGACTCAAACTGGCCACAGTACGGTTTGGGGCTGGTGCTGACAGTTGGCTGATTGTTGGCCTAGGACTCAGACTGCACTGGAATCAGTTTGAGCTAGGGGCTGTGGCTGGGCTGTCAGGTGTAGGGGGATCAGAGACTCCTGGTGAGGGGAGCCAAAGAGCTTCCTCTGCTGAAGACTTTAAACACTGCCAGTTTAGGTGGCTTCTGGAGCTTTTTACCCCTGAACTGGTTGCATTTTGACACCTTTTAAGTGGCTTAAAGCATTCATT
The DNA here is from genome assembly GCF_001723915.1 of Gavialis gangeticus. Lineage (NCBI taxonomy): Eukaryota > Metazoa > Chordata > Crocodylia > Gavialidae > Gavialis > Gavialis gangeticus. The sequence goes on from NW_017728995.1 coordinate 44,435,124, forward strand.
GTTTGGTTTAACATTATGCCACTTTAGGGCAGAATTATCTCCATTCTGCCCAGTTTTGTTCCTGTTCTGTTACTGTGTGGCCACTTCCCACAGTATTCCATCCAAATGGAAGTCCTCCAGTGTCACAGTATGTAGTCACCTCTCCCAATTTTAGAGTGAACAGGAACACTGGGTGCAGGAGGCACAGTGCTTTGCTCCCTGGCAAAGTCATGTTGAGTGAGTGCTGCAGCCCTAGAGTGCCCAGTGCATGGTGCCTCCTGCTGCCAATCGGACTGAATGTTCCTACTGGCAGTGATGCCAGGGGTCAGTGCCACCTGAGCTCTAGATTAAATAGGATAAAGTTCCTTGGAGCTCAGGTGGTTCCCAGCCAGCCAGCAGCTCAGCTGGCAGGGCATAGGGCAGCGGACATTGCCTGAGCTCTGGATCAAAATGGATTGGGCCACTCAGAGCTAGTGATCTCTCTAGTCTCACTGAAACTGATGCAACAGCTCTGTCCTGAGAGTGGGGCCACCAGGCTTTAGTCCTGACAGCCCTGTTCTCAGTGCAGAGCCACTGTGTCAGTTTCAGTGAGACCAGAGAGTGCCAAGGAAGCTGCTTCCGTTCTTTTTGGTTTTGATGAAACTGACACAGTGGCTCTGCAGTGGGAGTGTGGCCACCAGGCTTAAGCCCTTGCAGCCCGGTTCTCAGTGCTGAGCCATTGCAATGAGACCAGAGAGCCCCAGGGAAGCAGCTTAACACCATAAAGCTGTGACAGCTCTGCACTGAGAGCAGGACTGCCAGGTCTTAAGCTCAACAGCCTGGATCTCAGTGTGGTGCTCCTGTATCACTTTCAGCAAGATCAGAATGTCCCAGGAAAGCTGCTTCCCCACGTCTCTCTGGTCTTACTGCAACTGACATGGGAGTGGGCCCACTCTCTTCCTGGTAGAAGCAGTGAGCAAGTCCTTCTCCTTCTAGTCCTGCCCCTGCCCACTAACACTGCTGTATTAACCCTTCAGTGGGCCCTAGGCAAACAAACTTGTGGGTCCTGGGCTAGCTGAGACCTGCTTCCCAACCCTGGCACTGCTGTCCACAGGGAGCAGGGCTCAGAGACACTGCTAGGAAGCAGCTGCCATGGCAGTGAGGCCAGCGGAGAGAAGGGAAGGGAAGGGAGGCAGATGGGGCCATTTGTGCCACCGCCGCAGAGGGAAGGACTTGGGCCCTGTCAGCTTAGGGCCCTAGGCATGTGCCTGGTTTGCCTGTGCATTCATCTGGTCCTGCTCACTAAGCCTCTAGTGGCAAGTCACAGGTGTGCAGGTGAAGGACAGCCAAAGCAGCTTTTTTGCCTTACTGTGTAACTGCTCCACTAAGTCGAACAACATCAAGCTGATTAATATTTGTTTGGCTTACAGGGTAAGGTCTAACAAGGCCCTTGCATTTAGAATTTTATACCTCTCTGACTGCAACACCTATGTAAAGCAATGTCTAGTTCTCTGTAGGTGCCAGATAGTAGAGAGCACTATTTAACTCTGTTGAGGGAAGGACAGAGAAACACAATATTTCATAGTAATTTTAATTATTCCATGCTGTCTAGCCTAAATAAAATGTTGCTCATATCTTTATAGCTGAGACCCATTATGTGAAGTTTAGCAGTGTCTGAACACAACTCTGGAACTTTAGTTAAGTTTGCACTGAATTCAGAGGCAAATTTTAAAACTGATCCTGATTTGTATAATAGGCTGAATCTAAACTGCAGATTCAATCATTCCCAGATTCGGTGAGAGTTGACATCTGGGTCCTGATTTGAGCTTCATGCTTGGGAGCCTTCTCTGAAAAAGAATCACCATGAAAAGTCTTTTATGTCACTGATTTTAATCAGAAGTTCTTATTGCTTGCATTACGGAGTTCTTTGAAACTGATGATATATCATGGCCCTATGCCACAATTTTGTTACTTGTACTCTACAGTCCCTTGTTTTTCTGCATTGTGTATGCTCCTCCCTGCACTGGGTTGAGGCAATCCAGTACTCTAGATTCACAACCTATGTGATATAAATAGGCAAAGCGATTACGCTGGTTGAAAATGGGGAAGGAGATTTTACCATCTTTCAAGCTGATCCATTGTCTTTTGTATCATATCCACTTTATCACAGTAAGTAGACAATAGATGTCAATAATTTAGCTTCTGTTTCATTTTGGTTATAAACTGCTCTGGTAGCTTCACTTACTGCAGGTTATGAGCAAACACATAGAACAGGTACAACAGATTTGCTGACAAATACTCATGACAGCAAGTCTTCTGCCACTCCCCCATTTAAGCCATATAATTGTCATCTGTCCACAACCATAATACCTCCGTGATTCATTGGCAGCAGAGTTAAGCTCAATGGGGAATTTTTCACTTTCACGGATGTTGTTGAAAGTTGTCTGTAGACTCAGACAGGTGCTTCTTGCGGTCAGTTTATGTTCTCAACATTTTTATTACATATACTTTTGAAATGAAACCAAGATTCTGATGTACCACTTGACTGTATGATCTGGCAGACACTGTGATCTTTTGCTGTACTCCTGATTTATTTCAGTATAAGAAAAAAAAAGTTGGAAACTTAAACTGTTAAAATAGAGGTATTAAATTGGGAGTGATGGGAAAGCTTCAGTAAGCCTACCCTTGCCTCCTTTATAATAACTAAAAAGATTACTTTTATTTCAGAAAAAAAAATATTTAAAAAAGAGATTCCCAATAGCTTCATTTATGAATAATTGAATTCAGAGTGAATAACTTTAAACTTTACATTTGTAATGAATCTTCAATTCTTGTTCTCATCCTGATCTCAAATTTCCAATTCAAATTAAGCTTAGTATCTCAGAGATAGATTTATTTTGTGTTGCCATTATATGCTCCCCATACAATGTTTATCAGAATTAGATATGAATATTATAATGTACCATGCAGTTATTCAATAGAGACTTGACTGCTATTTTAGTATTCTAAAAAAAGTTATGTTTTAATTTTTGCTTGCCTTTCTGCAATTTCATAAACCTGTATAAGAATGACAATAGGAATGATGTGACAACCTTATTAAAGTATAAAAACAGAGTAGTTTTGTTTTAAGTTTCATAGGATTTGGTAAAGGTTTTTAAACAGTAGTTGAAAAGTAATGCGTAAGGATGTCTAATTTGTAATTTTCTTTTTCATTCTTGTACTATAAAATTGTTGATAATGGGCATAATGATGAAGTTAGTTGATAAGATTTAATTTTGAGCTCACTCTTACCTTCCAGATTAGCAACACCTCAAAATAAAAGCTGCCTTCCTACACTTTCCCTTCACTCCCTCTCTTGCTTGTCTCTCCGCCCCCCACACCAACTTCCCCTATTCCTCCTCTGAAAGATGCATGTGTACATGCCCTACCCTTCCTCCCCCACTCCAAAAATGTTTGTATTTTTCTAGCACAGCACCAGGCTACTATGTGTATTTTGAAAGAACATATATGGGAGCCATATATGTAGAATATCTGGGTGAAACATTTTGACTGATGTTTTTGAAAAAATAGTGTGAGAGAGATATTTAACTTTGGAAATTTCAGTCCCAAATTGAAGATGACATCACATTTAACCCCCTCCCCAATAATTAGCTTATATATATATGGAAAATTTATCAGTTTGCTATAATTGTTCAGATCTAGAACCTAATGATTAGAGACTTGTCTCAAATTCCTCTGCTCC
>NW_017728995.1:44438921-44439404 GCF_001723915.1 Gavialis gangeticus
GATGACTCAAGGAGTCAGGCAGCCCCCATGCCCTCTCCCCCCACCCCACCATGTCTTCCCCCTGCAGCCTGTCCACCCCCTTCCCTCACATTGCCTGCACCCCTGGCCAGGTAGCGGACAGAGATTTCCTGTGCTCTGTGCCCCAGGAGCGAATCCAGCCAAAGTTGAAGTAGTTTCTGGCAGAGGCTGTGGGGGCAGGCAGGAGAGGGCAGAGACTGCAGAAGGTAGGTGGAGGGGGTCTGTGGCTTTGACTTGGGCTCAAACAGGAGATGAGGGCTTTTCTTCAGTGGACTTCAGAAAAGATTCCACAGGAAGTCAAGCTAAGGAGGAAAGGACTTAAGGAAAGTTGGCTGTTCCAAAAATGGCCACAAGAGCATGTAAAATAAAGATGGAAAACATAGCAGAAAACCTGCTCGGTAGGCCTGTGTGAAGTGCCTAGAATTCACTTTGGATTTGGATTTGGCTGATTTGGGGGACAGTGAT
>NW_017728995.1:44444404-44444865 GCF_001723915.1 Gavialis gangeticus
CCTGCCTGCTCTCTCAGCCCCCCCATGACTGCCCCACCCACCCTAGCTCTTGGCCTTTTAAAAAAAAGAAGAAGCCCCAATTCACCGGCTGCTGCCAATCCCCACTGCCCCCCACTGCTCTGCACTGCATGGGGGGCTCTGTCAACAGCTCCCAGAAGCCCTGAGGCTGCTGCAGCAGCTGGTGAGTCTGGGGTTGGGAGCTTTGGGGGCCTGGAAGAGCAGGGAGGGTTGGGGGGCTTGTGGCAGAGACCCCGAAGTGGTGTGGTACAGTGTGGGGTAGCAGGGATCGCCCCCCCACCTGGTAGAAGCTGGTGAGTGGGAGCTTTTTTAAAAAATCTGGGAGCTTGGGGCAGCCTTGGGGGGGGGCTGGGACAGTGGGCAGGGGTTGCGGGATGCTCATGGGGGTTGGGGGAGCAGACAGGGGATGGGGCCTGGCAGGGGTCTCTCCATGGTCCCCTCCC
>NW_017728995.1:44445775-44466616 GCF_001723915.1 Gavialis gangeticus
TCCATGGTCCCCTCCCTCCCTCCTCCAGTCCCCCTCCCCCACCCCCTACTTAACTGCATGGAGTCTGGGTCCAGCTCCATGCTGCAGCCAGCAGGGACTGCCCAAATTACCAAAGCTCTCCAAATCTTTTCCAAATTGATTCAGAGAACTTTGAATCAATTCAGACCTGCCCCCTTGGACTTTGTATAGATGATCGTGGGCAGCTTTTGAGCATTCCCTCAACCCCATCTGAGGGGTGTGTCCCTGGAACTTATGCATTGGATTGCGCTCCACCCTGACGGGAGCCCTGACAGTCACCTGCCACGGTTTGATTTTCTATGTTTCCGGAGTGGGGTCCCTCCTGGGGTTTCTTACTACTCCTGGTATCACCCGTCGGAGGTGTTCTTGAGGCTCCACCTTCCCTACACCCCAACCAAGCACCAGCCTTCCAGGCTGCTGGATGGTGGGTCTTTGGCCTGCTCCTTGGTTCGCCTAATCCTGACGATCACTGGGCATATGATTATCTCTGCCTTCGCACTCACCCCTCCTCTGAGGCTCTTGCCCAATCTGGCCTCAATTTTTCTTCATGGCTCTGGACCCATGGCTTCCTGGGTCACCCTCTGTGCACCCTCCAAGATAGGAAAGGTCAAAAAAAAGAAGAAAAAAAAAAAGATAATGAAAGGGTCTGCGTGTAGGCTTCTGCCCACCCCACTCATGGGTCCACCATCTTAGACCTTCTCTGGTCCCCTGATGTCATCTCTCTTCCTTGGCTGTCCTGCTGATCAAGGTGGTGGGCCCCATCAGCGCGGGGAGAGTCCCTCTCAAGGCATCTCCGTCTCACCCCTGCTGGGGCTGTCAGCCTCCCTGGGACGTTGGCTGGGGAGCACCCTCGCCCTTCAGCGTCCCTGCCGCTTCTGCCACCATTTCCCCATTGCTGGCTTTTAAATCTGCCAGGCAGTGTTTTTTTATGATGTCATCTGCTGGTGCCGCCGCCAGCCGGCAATAAAAGCGGCTGATAAACCATGCTGATGGCCCTCTTTGGCACGGCTCGCTCTTCCCTGCGGGAGGTAAGTATTTCTTCTTTTCAGGACTCTTTCCCCCTTTCCTCAGGCATGTCACCCCTGCCTTGGGTCCCACCATAGGAGGTCATTCTAGTGCTTCCATTTTTATTCCCCCAGGACAGGATCTTTTAATTGGTCTCCTGATTTGATTCGGAGATTCAGCCAATGAATTGGTTTGAATCTCCTCCGAATTGAATCAGCACCTGAAGCTTTGCACAGCCCTACTGCTTGGCTAAACCATGAAAGTTCTTCACAAACTTGAAAGCTGAAAAAATGTCTTACAGAAAAATGTAAACTTGAGAATGTAACAGTGTGTAGTTTCAGAATGTCGAGCCAAATTAAGATACAGGAAGCAAAATCTATAAATGTCTCAAACTCATTTTATACATAAGTTGGAAGTTAAGAGGAAGACCAAGGGAAGTACATGCCTCTTACTGGATTAAAAGTGGAGACCAATAATGGATAACGTTTCAGTTTCTTTCACAGTTGATGCCTTTTTTATTTCAGTCTTCACAAAAAGGTCCTTAGGAGAAGATAGGCAAAATCTGTACTAGAGGCAGGAGTAGTAGGTACTTGGCTTAGAGTAGGGAAAGAACAAGTTAGAATTTACTCAGATTAGCTGGATGTTTAAAAAGCAGTAATACCTGATGAGATGCACCCTAAAGTATTCAAGAAATAGGTCAAAATAATTGCAGAGCCATTGACTATTATCTTTGAGTTCTCATGTAGGTGGAGGGCTGGAAAAGGGCAAAAATAATAACCTCCTTTAAAAGCAAGTATTACCAAAAACTATTATTGTTTGGCCTTTGGAGAGACAAGACTACAGCCCATCTATGGTCATGACCTGTTTTGCAAGCTTAGACAACAGGAATTAAAATGAAACTACAATTTCCTTAATGATTTCCCTTTACACACATAAAGGTACAGTTACAATTCTCTTAATTATAACCACTGAGTCAAAAAAAGGCAAGAGACAAGTCTACAACCTGACATTTTGTTATACCCCAAAAGTGTAAGAACAAACACTTACTTCAGTGCCCATCTAGCTAACCCCACAAAATAATACAGCATAATACCAATTCTTAGCAGTAGGGAAAGAGGTGTTGGAGATTGGCAGCAGGTCTTCTTGAGTTTGTGGCATTCCCCTGCCAGCTTTTCCTTCAGTCTGATCACTATATTTATAGATGGCTTATTCTAATAATGGTTCTGTGATTGGTTTTATTCACATTTCTTCATTTCACTGAAACCTTTGGAATTGAAATGAAGCAGTATTCTTGTGGACCTGGAAAATGTCAGTTAGTTGGGATTTATGTTTCTGTGGAAGTTACACAGCTGGAGGGGAAGATCCCTCATCTCCTTCTCTTCATCATTGTGGAATGTTGTGCAACACTGTCCCTTTTTTTCACCTTAGTTTATGGTCATCAGTGACAACGCTGCTTTGTTTTTACAACTTATCTAAGAACCTTAACAAAAATATCTATTATAAAACTATATCATATATTTGATTCCTAAGCTAATCATTACTATAAGCTACAGCTACAATATAGTATGTTTGGATTGTATCATTTAAGGTCTTGAGCTCTGTTTGATCTGATTTTGTTCTATTGGATGTGTTAATTGCTTTTTTTTTTCCTTTGCTAGGTGTCATGCCTGTAAATGTTCATTCCATGGTCACTCAGAAACAGATTTTTGGGGCCTCTGTAGTTTTGCATAGGCTCTGGGATATACATCACATGTGGTGCCCCACCCCACCACTCTGCATGTAGTGCAGGTTCTAGCATGGCCAGAGCAGGTGCTGTGGGTGCTGGATCTGACATGGGTGGCGGTGGGGGGGAGGAGGTCTGGGGTTTCTGGAGTGGCCCTGGGTCTCTCATTTGGCCCACAGGTCTGATGAGTTTGACACCCCCATCTAAATTAAAATATTTTTAGGTGTGTTTACAAGTGGTTGGATCATTAGGCTCAAAGAATAGTCATCAATTGCTGATTGTCTAACTGGGACTAGTTATTGAGTAGTTTCCCAAGGGTCTATTGGTTGTGTGTTCAATATCTTCATTAATGATTTGGAAGAAAGGATCGAATGTCCGCATGATAGATTTGCTACTGATTGCAGGTGCTGATCCTTTGATGGTAGGATTAGGATTTTAAATGACCTTGATAAATTGGAGAAATGGTCTGAAGTTAATCAGATTCAATTCAATAAGGACAAGTGCCAAGTAGGGCTGTGTGAAATTTCGAGGGGTGTTTCATTTCAAAGCTATTTTAATGCATTTCGAGCTCAAAAAAGCAAAAATTGAAACCAAGCAAAAGGCTTCAAAATGAAACATTTCAAGTGGGAGGCAGGGGAGAGCCAGGGCTGTGCTCTGAGTGGCTCTGCCAGCCCCACAGAGCTCAGCCTGGTGGCAGGAGGTGGTGGGACAGCCAGTGGTGGAGCCACTTTGAGCGTAGCCCTGGTTAGTGGTTCTCTGCCACCTCCTGCCACCAGGCTCAGGTCCAAGGGGCTGGCAGAGCCTCCAGCCACTGAGCTGTGCTCCCTAGGGCTGCACTCAGAGCCAGGGCTGCACTCCAAGTGGCTCCACCAGCCCCATGGAGCTGAGCCTGGTGGCAGAGAGCCACTGGCCAGGGCTGTGCTTGGAGCAGCTCCACTACTGGCCCTCCGGCCACCAGGCTGAGGTCCATGGAGCTGGCGGAGCACCTTGGAGTGCAGCCCTGGTAAGCAGAGCCTGGTGGCTGGAGGCTTTGCAGCCTCACAGAGCTGAGCCTGGTGGCAGGAAGCAGTGGAGAGCCAGTGGTGGAGCCACTCGGAGCACAGCCCTGGCCAGTGGCTCTCTCCCACCTCCTGTCACCAGGTTCAGCTCCATGGGGTTGGCGGAGCCACTCGGAATGCAGCCCTGGCTCTGCCTCACTTCCTGCCACTGGGTTGAGCTCCATGGGGTTGGCAGAGCAGCTTGGGGTGCAGCCCAGTGGTGGGAGGTGGAGGAGAGCCAGGGCTGCACTCTGAGTGGCTCTGCCAGCCCCACAGAGCTCAGCCTACACTCTTAGCACTCAAAGCAGCTCTGTCACTAGCTCTCCTGCTGCCTTCTGCCACCAGGTTGCACTCTGAATGGCTCTGCCAGACCCACGGAGCTGAGCCTGGTGGTGGGAGGCAGGGGAGATCCACTGGCCAGGGCTGCACTTGGAGCCAGGGCTGTGCTCTGAGCAGCTCTGCTACTGGCTCTCCACTGCATCCTGCCACCAGACTTAGCTCCGTGGGGCTGTGCTCAGAGCCAGGGCTGTGCTCCAAGTGGCTCTGCCGCCAGGCTGTGTTTGCCATGGCTATGCTCTGAAAGGCTCTGCCCTTTGTTCTCCTGCCACCGGGCTTAGCTCTGTGGGGCTGGCGGAGCTGCTCAGAGCGCGGCCTGGTGGCGGGAGGTGGGGAGAGCCAGGGCTGTGCTCTGAATGGCTCTGCTAGCCCCATAGAGCTCAACCTGCCCTCCCAGCACTGCCAGACTCCTCCTGGAGGTGCAGGCCCCCACATCTGTGTGGGATGACAAGAGGCTGCCGCTGCTGCCTGGGACCAGTGGCAGCAGCAGTCTTCCTGGCACTGGGCATGGGCTGTACCCAGTGCCAGTCCCAGGTGGCAGCAGCAGCCTCCTGTCATCCTGTGTGGGAGGAGTCCAGCAGGGCTCCACAACCCTCCCATGGGTGTGGGCTCCCAGATCTGCATGTGGGATGACAGGAAGCTGCTGCTACCAGCAAGTGACATGAGTTTTGCTTTTAGCAGTTTGAGATGCAGTTTCCCAGAAACCCCTGCACCTATCTCTTTAAAACATGGCAGGCTTCATGCCCTTTGAAGGGGCTACTATTCCTGCAATTTTCATCCAAATCAAGCAAGTTATGACAAAGTTATGGGCATTTTCATGATTCCCCATTGTAGCCTATGGGTGAAACGGCGAAATGCGTTGAAACAGCCAACGTTTTGACTAAACAATATGGAACACTGCTTTGAAATGAAATGAAATGATGAAACAAAACACTTTCCCTTTGAAATGGTGAAACAGAAGTCGTAACAAAACAGTGCTGTTTTGCACAGCCCTAGTGCCAAGTCCCTCATTTAGGATGGAACAGTTGCATGAACAAGTACAGTCTGGGGAATAAGAGTCTAGGCTGTAATACTGTAGAAAAAGACCAAGAAGGGTAAGGGATTTTAACAGAACTGAACAGATTCAATACAAGTCAAAACTGTGCTATTGTTGTAAAGCCTATAGCAGACTGGGATATATCAACAGACATATCACATATAAGTAATGGAAAGTGGCTCTTCCACTCTATTTAGCACTAGTGAGCCTTCACCTGAAGTAGTGTGTCCAGTTTTAGGCATTGCACTTCAAAAAAGACACAGACAAATTAGAAAGAATCCAGCGGAGTACCAAATATGATTAAAGTCCAGAAAATGGATATTATTTATTCCAGAAAATATTTATTAATTCTGGAGGAGAAAAAACTTAAGGGTGATTTGATAATAGTCTTCAAATACAAAAAGAGTTGTTTATAAAGTGGATGGTGATGGACTCTTCTCTCAGATTACTCGCTGTTCCTAGTAATGCAGCCTGGATACCATAGTGACAGACTTGCTAGAAATGAATACGTGAATCAACTATATTAGTGAGATAGCATTGTTTATGGAAAAAAAATTGAGACAAAGTTAGATTTCCTAAATAAAATTGTTCTCTGAAGCAGTGTCTCCAAGGTAAATGTACATCATTAGCACCTAAAGAGCCTTTGTATACAAAAACACATATTTTGCCTCTTGGTTTATGCAAACATTTTATAGGATTAGAAGGCAACTATAGGTTACTAAGGAGATTTGTAAAACAGCAGGAAAAGACTGCAGTTTTTAAGAAAACAAATATCTATTGTATAAATCTTCAAAAGTATCAAAAACTTGATTGTGTAAATCATCATTTGACTACTAATAAAAAGGTAATAGTAGGGTAAAAAAGAAGGATAAAGATGTCACCTCGTAGGCAACTCATTTGTACAAGCGGCAACAGCATGTTTCAGGTAGAGGTTGTCTACCTGTGTCAGAAAAGTCATGTTGCCAATTTGGCACGTAGTGCCTGTAGCTGCCATATTTGAATCTAAGATAACTGCTATGAATTCACATTTTGGTCAATATTTCAGCCCCCAGTAGGGTTAGAAAATTAATTCTGATGACAAAACTAGTGTTCTTTGAACCAAGAACATTTTATAACATTTCTACCATAGATTCTAAGATGGCTGCTGTGACTTTACAGTTTTATTCATTATTAGATACCCAAAGAGACTTGCCCTTATTACCCTTAAGCAAACATTACAATGGAGCTGATGGCATCACTGAGTCCAGCTAAGTGCTGGAGTTATGACTCGGAATCTACAAGATGCATCAGCTACCTCAAAGTAGGTTCACAGTCAAAAATTAGCCAAAGTACACCTGCTGGAATTGCACAAATAAATGAGGCATTTTTTCAGTGTAGGACAGTTGCTGAATTCAACACTTGTTATGGCAGTATTCTTGATAGACTGTCACATTTTGTTGATCCTGTGCTGTAACATTTCAAAAGCCTCAATTGGCACTGTTCTTGCTACAGTTCTTTTACACACACAAAACATATTGAGAGACTGTTAAGAAAGTCACACAAGGTAGAAGATGAAAGTGAAACCCTACCAACAACATCAAGTGAAAACACATTAGGACATCAAGCAGATCATCTACTCCAGCAGTTCACTGGAGTATGTGCATATTCTGCTAGAAACATTCTAATATGAAGAGACTGAGTCAAGGGTTGTTGTCTGAATCAGCAAATGCAATACAGAAGCTGGCAGAGAAGAATGAACAACTGCATTGCTGAATTGGTGTCAGCTCTAATAGCTGCTGAGGTATGTTACCATCCTGAATGCAGGTGGGAGGAACAACAGAAGCAACAAGTCTCTCATTCTAATTTACATAAAGAGACTGCAAGATATTCTTCTTTCTCCTGAAATAAGAGCAAGACATCAAGTGACTGATGAACTAGATGCCAGTTTTGCATGGAAAAGTGTGCATAATCTAAAAGATATACTTGAAAGATACTGCAATTTAGTAGAAGATGAAGGTGGTTAACATCCTCTGACCACACTGAGGCAAATGAAGCAAGAGCTTCAGACTTACTATAAGACAGCCATTCAGTTTCAGCCCCAAAGAAATGCAGATCTTCCACTCCTTGTCTTCCAAACTGTGACAGCTGGTAAAGCCATACAAACAATTGTAATTTTGCATATAAATCTTGAGGAAGCCATTGGCCTGCAGTTCAGAGAAGAGTTCTTGGACACATGGAACTTGTATTATGCTGTTGTCAAGATCAAAGCACATTTGAAAGTTACAGCCGGCATGATGGGATACAGCACTTTGAATGAAGAGCTAGCCCAAAAATGTGTTTCTGAATAGCCTTTATGCATTAATCCATTTGATTTTGTAAGATGACAATGATGACTCAGATGTTGAAAGTCATGTGCAAGATAAGAGTCTAGACAGAGATATACTGAATATATGTCAGGATTTGGTTTACCTGCAATCAAGGGGCAAAAAGTTAACACCAAAAAATGTTGGGTTAGGCTTGCTAATACCCATGCAAGATCTGAGAAGTTGGTACAAAGTCTCCATGCTGCTGAATGCAGCATACCGTGTGACACAGTTTGTCGCATCAAGACCACCATTGCTGAGAAAAACTTAAAGGAATTTTGAAAAAATTGAGTTGTTACCCCAAGGAATCTTATTCCCAGTCATTTTGTTCAGTTATCATCAGACAACACTGACACCTTGGAGGAGACATTGGATAGAAAACAAACATTTCATGCAACACAAATTGTAGCATTTCAAAGAGGAACATCAAAACCTGTTGGGATTGAAGAAAGCACAGATGCAATAGAAAGGAAAACAATCTTGAAAGATGTACCACCTTCATTTAACAAAATCATTCCAAGATGGTGACCCATAATAGGTTGTTGCAGGGCATTAAGATGTGCTTGCTGTCTTTAAGGGCAGTAGCAGCCCAGCCAGGGAGTCCAGAAGGCTAGGCAGGGGTTTGTTCTCTGGGAACTGCTAGGAGAAGGAGTTCTTGCCTGAGGGAACTACCTGGAGATGTGTGGTTGCCTTCTTTGCAGCCTACATGAGCAGTAAGGCACCAGAAGCCCACAAGGTACCGAGGGCTAGGAGGAACATTGTCCTAGTGGGGGAAGTTTGCTCTCTTAAAGGGGCAGAGAAACTTCTCTATTGTTATTGTTATACTATAACCCAAGGACTTACGTTTGTGTTGTTGTTTTCCCAGTGATTTGGGATGAAGCTGTAAGGGGAGGTACGTAGGCCCAGAGGGGACCAGCAGCTGGCTTGGGGGTCACATAGTTCTAGAGCCTGTAGCAGTTGGAGTGTGTGCAAAGCACCAAGCACACAAGGGACTGGAGAGCCTGGTACCAGAGGGGTACAGCAGATTAGGGCCAGAAGGCCCAGTGCTTGTGGGGCACAGAATATTAGAGATAGAGGGCCCAGTGGCAGAGGGGCACAGCTACACAGGGCCAGGGCCCAGTGCCTAACGGGCACAGCAGTTGAGTGCCAGGGGGCCCAATGCTGGAGGGGAACAACTACTCAAGGGGCCGTATGCCTGGCACCAGAGGGATGCAACTACATGGGGGCCAGGGGCCTGGTGCCAGAGAGGTGCAGCCAGATTGGGGGTGGGTGCCCAGCAGACAGGGGCTGTGGGATTGGTGAGAGGAAGAGACCAAGTGCCTCCAAGCTAGGTCCAACACCATGGGCCTAGGCTAGAAGACCTAGCCAGATTAAAGGGGTGGAGGCCAAGTAGGCCAATACCCCAACAGAGCAACAGAGTGGACAACTTTCATGTAACACCCACGTGGCATGGGGCGTGGTATCAGGGAGTTTGGAGCCGCACATTTAGCTCATAAGGCTCAAGGTGCCCTGTGTGGCACAGTGTTAGTGAGATCTGGTGAAGGGCCCAAGGACCAGTCAGTTCTTATGGGTTTCGGCAGATGGGCCACGCGAAGGCCCATGGGTAGCCTCTGAATTCATTATTTTACCATCAAGATGTGGCAGGTGAAACAAAAGGGCACCCTTGGGGTGCAGCTAGTGCAGTCACAGAGCTGCCAGGGGTGCCACCACCAACCCTGGGGACCCTGACCTATGGCACAAGTCATTGAAACCACCCATTCATAATACAGGTAGTAACACTCCTGAAAAGCTCAACAATACAGATGTTCAACAGATGTTATCAGACCTACCATAGATACTGGGTAGAATATCAGCTGACAACCAGAAGAACTTGCCATACCAGGGTGGACAGCATTAGCCAGTTTCTGTTTGATGATACTGTACCACCTTCAGTTATTGGATTTTGTCCAATACTACCTGGACCAGCATCTGAGTACAGCACCCATTCGGACTGTCATCATGCAATGTAGAACAAAAGCAGAATGCCTAGGAGAGCAGCACGCAGTCATAACATTTGATCTGGCATTGTATTGCAAGTGAGTGAACTTATATGGGATCAGCCAGAAGAGACTGAAGGAGTAATCATTTAACTGGGAGGGTTCCATATAATCATGGTTAACATAATAGCAAATGGTCAGTACTTCATCACTTTAAGACTTGAAGATCACTGGACAGAAAGCAGATTATTTACAGAAAACATTACCACCAATATAATGAAAAGAAAATTGTACAACCATGCTTTCAGAGCACACAAGATAACATTCAAAGCAATATGGCATATTTTGATAAATTAATTAATTGTGCAATCATCTAGTTCAAGCAAAGGATTAGATTATGATGTCACTGACCAACTTTCCAGTAGTGTAGCTTTTGAATTCTGAAATGATGACTGTGAAGTGGGATGGAATGCAGTGAATGAACTATTAGTGCATCTGCCAATGATTGTCACTGTACTTCAAGAATTTGTGGAAGAACACACTTACCAAGGTACATTCAAGTACTGGATGAACTATTTGAAAGTAGTCAATACTCCCTTGTACGTCATCAGGGCTGGGTGTGAAGGGCATGAATATTTACGTGCCTTTGAAGAAATGCTTCTGCTGATAGCCTTGCATGATCATCCCAATTACATGAGATGGGGTCAAGTATATCTTGAATGTATGAAGGTTTTAGTGAGGTTCTAGTTTTAGAGTACTGTTTAAGTGAGTATTTGTGAGTTTTTCTTATTAGAGTAATTTTTAGTTGTACTGGTTTGATACATACATGCTAAAGTCTCAGCCATCCTGGAATCCAATATGGGTATCATGATGGAGATGTTATGATTCATCTTCTCAGTTCATACAATGTTGGTTTTGTCATTAGACTTAATTTTCTAACCCTATTGGGGGCTGAAATATAGACCAAAATGTGAATTCACAGCATCCATCTTGGATTCCAATATGGCAGCTACAGGCACTACTTGCCAGCTTGACAACATGACTTTTCTGACACAGGCAGACAACCTCTATATGAAACATGCTGTTGCTGCTTGTAGCAATGAGTTGCCTTTGGGGTGGCATCTTTATCCTTCTTTTTTACCCTACTATTACCTTTTTATTAGTAGTCAGGTGACTTTTCTGACATGGGTAAATGACCTCTACCTGAATCACACCGGTGCCACTTGTGTCAATGAGTTGCTTACAACAACAAAATCTAGAGACATTATTGGTCAATTTATACCCTACTATAAAGAACATGGGTAATGAATAGCATTCTGAATAAGGGTACTGACATGAAAGGAAATGCCGGGACTGGTCTTTACAAATATGAGTTGAAAGCCATTTGAGATTTCCCAGGTCAGAGTAAATATGAATGTAACTTGCATCCTTTTCTCTGATCTGTTAAACTGATATATGGATGATGTAACCCCAGAAGAGCCAGCAGTTGCACATGAGCATCTGTGGAAGAATCAGGTGCATCATTCTTAAGTCCTATTTTGGAAAAACATAAATTCAAAATGCCCTATCTGCCTAATGTACAGGAAGCTGCATATTGGACTATTTTTACGTTTATCTGTGCATGCAAATCCAGGTTTGGAAGGAATGAAATTCCATGTTTCTGTTAAACGTGCTTACATACAGAGAATGTATTTGGCCCACTAGAAAAGGAAATGAGTGAAAATTAAGGCTACTTGCAGATGTTTAAAACAACCCCCCAAAAACATGTTTTACCTGAAGAAGCGGTGTGTTACTTTGACCCAGTTCTGCAGCGTCTGTATAGATCGGGCATTTCAGCAGGGCTTTTTGGAGATAAAAGAACCATAAAAGCTTCACTAAAGCACCTGATCTATACAGACACCAGGCAAGCTGGGTCAACCTAAGGTGCTGCCTCTTCTGGACACACATGGGGCTTGGTATGGGAATGTGCCAAATTTAAAGTAAAGTGCAATTTTTTGTGGCTTTTTTTTTAAATGTCTGCAACCAGCCTAAGAACCTATGATGTACAGGAGATTACATTATATCATTTTCTTCTGGTGCCTTTTGGCCTAAAACCCAACATATACAGACATCTCTGGGACTGCATATAAAATGAGTGTTTATTTTCTGAAATATATTTAGTTTTAATTTTTAGGCACCTAGCTCCCTAGTCATGCATTCTCTGGATATCATCCTACAACAACATAGAAAAACATTGTACTTAAGGAAATGTTGCAGCTGTATTCCAGTTGCTTTGACTAGCATCACCGGGCTGCCCTGTGGCACTTAGCCCCAGGATACAACCCCATGAAAGAAAAAATAAAAACAAATGCAAAGAAGCAGGAAGTGAAGATGCAGCATTCCATACAACCTAACCAAATTCCTTTTGCTGTGGAACCTTATAAACAGCCTTCCTAATTCTTAATTTTAGTTGCCTTGGTATTACATGAAGTCTTTTAATTCAGTTAACCAGATTTTCTGAAAAAGTAGAAGGGAAGTGAAACAAAACAATGCAATGGAGGAAAAGAGAACTCTTAGAATAACAGTTCACCCTTGCATGCATCCTAAAACCACAAGCCAATTTCTTGCATCTACTCCTGTCTCTGTGAATCATTCAATACCTTTACCTGCATTTCCAGTACTAATGCTTTTTTAAAGATTTTTGGAAGTCACTGAATATATATTTTAAAACATGGCAGTATTGAATTAGAGAATAACTAGAATAACTGTTGGGGCTGACTGCAGGCTGCTAGCAGGGACAAGGGTTATCATTCAGTCTCCGCAACCTGATTAGTAGGCCTGTGCGAAGCGGCTAATATTTGCTTTGGATTCAGCCGATTTGGGGGACAGTGATTCAATTTGGTGATTCGAATCACTGTCCCAAATTTATTCAACTGAATCTGATTTGGAAATTCAGCTCTTGCTCTGATTCAGGCAGGCCCATCCCCCCACCCGCTCTCCCAGCCTGGCAATGGCTGCCCCGCCCACTCCAACTCCTGGCACTTGGGGAAAAAAAAGCCCCGACTCACCAGGTGCTGCCAGGTGGGGGGTAATCCCCGCTGCCCCCCCCCACTGCCCCATTCTGCGTGGGGGGCTCTGCATGAGTCCCCTGACCCCCTCCATGCTGTGCCAGTCCCTCCATGGCTGCTCCACCTGCCCGTGCTCTGGCTCTTTAGGAAAAAAAAAATGAGAAAAACCTCTGGACTCGCCATTTCTGCAGGCGGGGGGTGATCCTTGCTGCCCCATGCCATGTGGGGGGCTCTACATGAGCCCCCAGAAGCCCCAAGGCCACTGGAGGAGTGGTGAGTCCCGGGGTTTTTCTTTTCTTTTTATTTCCTTTTTCTTTTAAAGGGCTGGAGCTCAGGTGGGAGGGCAGCCATGGGGGTGCTGGATGAGCAAAGGGGGGTCAGGGGGCTTGTAGCAGAGCCCCCATGCAGTATGGGGCAGTGGGGGGCAGTAGGGATTGCCTTCCTGCCTGGCAGCACCCAGTGAGTGGGGCTTTTTTTTAAAGCACCAGGAGGTGTGGTGGCCAGGGCAGCCTTGGAGGGGCTGGGGGAGCAGGCGGGGGTTGAGGGGGCCTTGGAGAGCAGGCAGGGGATGGGACCTGGCACTGGTCCCCCATGGTCCCCTCCCTTCCCTGCCCCTACTTACCAGGTCCGAGTCCAGCTGCAGCTGCCTGCTGCAGCCACTGGGGACTGTCTAAATCATCAAAGATTTGGAGAGATTTGAATCAATTCAGACCTTTTAATTGGTCCTGGATTCAATTTGAGTTTGGAGATTCGGCCACCGAATGAGGCCTTATCTCCTCCAAATTGAATCACCACTCAGTGCTTCACACAGCCCTACCGATTATTCCTTATTAGAGCAGTGGAAACAGCTTAAGCAATAGCACTGTTATGGGTTAATGTTACTGGCTGTAGGAGGCTGCTTCAGGATCAGCAGCTCTTTAGGGTTCTTGGCTTGCAGGCAATCCCATTACCCTTGCTGCCCAGTAGTATGGTAATGGGCAAGGGGGCCCAGGACTGCCTGTAAGCCCCCAGTGACAGCATGGGCTGACATGGGGTTTGCACTTCTTGATCAACACCTGCTTCCATTATAGACCATTCTGTTGCCGCCCATCGGCCAGAGGGAAGTGGCTGCCTAGGCCACAGTTCTTGCAGGATTCCCTAATACCTCACCAGCTAGGTAAGTTATCAGAGAGCCAGCTGCTCTCCGTCTCTCCCTCATCTTGGATAGGGAAGAGGTAGAGAAGAGTCCTGTGGGATATTGAGGGATGTTCAGACCTGTATGCATGTTAAATTAATTGCAGACAACCTTCCTACCAGAAAGAAGTTGTTGTTTGAAACAGCAACTTTTTTGTCCTGAATTCAGTATTTTGTGCCTGACCAGCCATTTTTAGGGGGACAGTGAGACAATATGTGGCCATTTACTTTTTGTCCCCCTAAATTCACATGTCACAAGCATGACATGTAACCTCTGTCAGAGCCATAGGTGGATCTAGAATTTTGAAAAGTGTAGGAGCAGTTGGTGTGGTGCATTCTCACAGATGAACCAACACACATTTTTCCCCCAGTTAAAAATAAACTAGAAGCTTTACCAGTAAGCCAGGGGCCTAGGTCTGTATCATTCAGTGTAAGATTGAAGCAAAAACAAATAGAATTTAGTCATAATGAATTAAAAATAATCTGCAGGGCTGTGAAGTAGGAGCTTTATTACCAGGAGCAGCTAACAGACAAGAGAATTGCAGAAACAAAGGATAGCTAGATTGGTGGAATGTCAAGACCACGAAAAAGGAGAGGGTCATTAACACCTGTGGAATGAAGAGTTTAGAAGGCATCAGGTAGATTACAATAAGCCATGAAGTCAATTGACTCCCTCAGAACTGCTTGACTTGAAATGCTGCTGGTTGGCAGTTGTTTTTTTAACTGCCTGGAGCAGAAATCAAAGGGGGGTGGGGGTACAAGTGCACCAGCGCATTCCTCCCCCATCCTCCCTGTGGCCAGAGCCCTAACACAAAATAGAAATAAAAGCAGAAAAGTCAGCTGGTGCCTGAAAGAGTCAAAATAACCAAAGAATGCAATTTGTGACATTTATGTGCTCTCTTCCTCTAAGCTTCCATCCTTTGCTTGCATAATGGAACTGTATGTGATTCAGATGGTATGTGGTACTGACAGCAAAACAGCTTTGGCAAAATTGATGGACATCTTTAGGAGTTTTGAACAGAACTGAGCTTGGAGTTGATGTATTTTTTTCTGAAAAGCTACAGGGAGTTTGTGGGAAATATTTCTGAAAACTTCACTAATAGCAATTTTTTTCACCAAAAAATATATCTTTATAAATTTCTATTTACTACATATCTATATAGGCTTATATGATTTACTTAAAAAGTAAATTACTGTGTCCTATTATAGTAAAAACAGTTGTGTGTTTAATTATTTTTTTCTGCTTTCCTTCAAACTACGGACAACATGTGCCATCACTGATATTGACGATATCCAGATTTGGTGATGTACAAAATTTGCAAGGCATAAAAATATGTTCAGACCACCAACTTAGCATAGGCTTTTGGGAGTTCCAGTAAAACATAATGGCTAGGGACAGAAGTTACACAGAAACCAGTTTAAATGGTCAGAAACTGGTTTAAACCTGTAACAGAACATAAATTAGTAACAGAACATGAACCACCTTCAAAATGGCCAAAACCTACCTTAAGGTGAACCTGGCTGAATGTAGTATCAGACTTAACTGATTTGAGTCAAACCGGTTTAGGGAAATTCTGTCCTAGGCCCCTTCCTGGTTTAAGTTAAATCAGAGTCCCCCAGCATCCCAGCATGCTTTTCAGCCCTGGACTTGACTGGGATGGGCTGAGCCATCTGCTTCAGAGAACAGGGCTGGCTCCACCCTGTCCCTAGCCGGAGCTCTAGTTGGCTGAGAAGTGGATGGGGACTGCAGCCGAGAGACTGCAGCATCTGCCTGGCTTCCCCCTGCCCCACCCTCCCCTTATTCTCTGCTCAAGCAGGGATCCCCCCTCTCCTGCAGCAGGGACCCCAGTGGCACAGACCTCAGCAGGCATCTGGCCATACCACTCCCATGCCAGCTAATGCTGAGAGGTGTCTGTGTGTGTGTCTCCAATTTCACTGGAACAAAGGTAGACAAGACAGTATCTGTTTAGAGCTTTTTAAAACTAATCAGCAGGTCAACTGGTAATGTCCCTCCATTCCTTCCTTGGAAAAAGCTGCTTAAGAAGGTTTTGAACTAATGAGAGCTGCCTGCTGGCTTGCTTGCTTCAAAGGCTGCAATCTGTCAGTGTTCAGGAGGGGACAGAAAAAGATGTGAGAAATTACTTGGTTTGCACTGCATGGGACTGTGAGTACCATCAGTTTGCTGCACAGTATGAAGAAGCAGGGAGAGGGAGATTGAAAAAGTCAGTATCATCAACAGATGCATGCACTCCACACAAGCCGTCCTCCCTGACCTCACCCCACTTTTGCCTCAGTGCTAGCTAGGGGCTGGGGGCTGAGGTCTGGCAACTTGAGCAGTCAGCCGGGAAAAGCCTGGTGAAGGCTGCTTCTCCCTTCCACTCCAGGCACACTGCCCAGCTGGGGGCTGTGAAGGCCAGTGTGGGGGTTTAAACCCTTCCCTAAGCATAGTGTTCTGCAGGGCCTGGCCATGGCTCCCCTCAGCTCTGCACTGTGGCAGGGAAGGGAGGGTTTGCTCTAGCACCCCCCGGCTTCCAGCCTGAGCCACTGCAGACATGTGCTTGCATTTCCTGAATCTAAAGTGAATGTCTGTCCACTTGCAAATCGGTTCAAGCTCTGCAGGTTAGACCTACCCTTCAAAGATTGAATCAATTCAGGCTTGGGCTTTTTGAATGATTGTCCCTAGCCAACATATTTAAATTTCGGTGTTATGCAACCTGTATGTGTACGCAAAATCAGATCTGTAAAAATCAAAATGTTGTTTTATGTTGAGTGTAGACTTTTACATTGCTTGATGTTTAATACATTTTTTCTGTTTTAAGATCTAGCTGCCTCTTCATATAATTAAGTTACAAGTAAAAATAGGAAATAAAATACTGAGCCTATCTCTAAGCAAATATTATAGTTTGTACCAAATTATTTATGTATGCAACAGCCAAGGTTCTTTGGGTGAATCTGATATCTCTTATTAGACCAACTTAAATAGTTGGAACAATTTTTCTTAGCAAGCTTTTGGGTTTAAAAACCCTTCGTCAGGCTGAGGAAACATCTGCAGTTGGTGCGTGCTCTTCCTGGGCTCAGTATTTTATTTCCTATTTTTTCATATTTATTTCCCGGATGCAGGAAGAGCACGCACCAACTGCAGATGCTTTCTCAGCCTGACGAAGAGTTTTTAAACCCAAAAGCTTGCTAAGAAAAATTGTTCCAACTATGTAAGTTGGTCTAATAAGAGATATCAGATTCACCCAAAGAATCTTGTCTGCCTATGTCCTTAGACCAACATGACTACAACCTACATCCCTGTATGAAACAGCTGAATTCTAGTTGCAGTGTACTGGCTTTTTGTATATGAGCAAGTGAATGATCTTGCCATGCAGTGCCTAATTCATAAAAAAGGCTAAGCAATCTATTATGAGGTACTAACAGCTTATTCCATCTTTTACCAATCTTAGCTTTCCATTGATTTTTCATTAAAATATTAAGCTTTAAGTAGCAAAAATTATCAGTGCTACCTAAAATTATTAATTATACTTACTGAATCAAGTCTTTTAAAATTATATAGTTCTTGGTCTTTTTTAGCAATTAATATTTGCAATATATAAGAAACATCTTTGTAAGCATAAATCTTTCAGAATGTATCTTGTAATTTTGGAGAATTGACTAAGAGACTTTCCCTAGGTTTTATGAGTTGCTGGAACTGGAATATGGAACCTCAGCCTGTCCTTCATATGCATATGTACAATTCCCATTATGTTCTCTTCAGTAGAACTGCTCATTATTTATTTAATAGAGTGTCTTAGGATATTAATTAATAAATAGCACAGAAGAAAAATTACTGCAAATAATGTTGCATGTTAGTTTGGCACAAGTTTACTGTGGGGGTGGGGGTTGATCACAGCCTCTCTACTTTGGGGAAATTAATGTAGAGTTTTGCCTGTGGAAATGGTCCAGGATTAACACTGTAAAAGATAATGTTTCACTGTGTTTTTCTGTTTTTGGTTAGCTAACCCAGAACCACCTAAGACAACTTAACAAAATATACAGTAAAAGTTTTGAAGCCTCATAGTAATGCATGTATTGTGTTTGATTTTAGGCAACTTTTTTCTGTGACTGTGAAGATCAATACCTGGGTGCTTTCTGCGAAGAATTTAATGCATGTCAAAGTGGGCCTTGCCAGAACAATGGTACTTGCACTGATATAACACAAAAACATGATGGGAAAAATTTCACCTGCACTTGTCCTACTGGTAAGTTTTACGTTACATTTTGAACGTTGCTTTTTTTGTTGTAACATCCTATGCAAATCTTTTTGCAAAGCAGTGTTTTGTATGTCTTTACATGTATGGAAAGAAAGAGAAAATGTGTATGGGATCACAAGTCCCAGTCTTTCAGAAATCACTAGATGTAGATCTGATAGTTGTTGGGGTATATGAGCATGCAAACAAATTACCAGGAGGCAGAGGATAGCAATTTACACTGCATCAGCTGCTTAGCAGTAACTGAACACATACTTTTACACTTTGTAAATTAAAGCTGGCCCATGACAACCACCTACTTAGCACTGTGCATGGGATAGTATGCATGTGAGAGGTTACTGTGGAATGGTTGAAACATTGTAAATCCCTGCTTTTGTCTGCCTCTTGGTAACATGAACATGTATCCATGCCCAGAATAATCCCAATGAAAGCCTAGATGCCTCTGAGCAAACAGCCCAAAACTTAGCATAGCTCCAATCAGTGGGAACAGTCATCATTGTAAAAATTGTACTCACATCAGGAGTTTACAAAATCAGGAACCATATTTTGCTGCTTGAGGTTTTTTAGATAGAATTGCCATTGTTCACTTTTGGGCATGTCTACATGTTCATTAATGCACAGTGGTTACTGCACATTTAATTTAGTATTTGTATAATTAAATACTAAATAAATGCACAGTAACCGGACTTTGAGCAGTAGCAGCGCCAAATGCCTTTTTAGTGACGTTACTGTGCATTAGCCTATTAGTAGTGTTTGTGCTGTGATGCACTACTGTGCAGTATTATTAGGCGACTGTGCAGTTAACATCTTGTATAGACACACCCTTATGAGTAACAAATGTTTCACTATGGTGCCTTCATTGTAAATTGTAACCCATTTTTCCTTCACATGGGTCAAATAAAAGATGTTTCTTTACAAAGCATGAAGCTGTTGGATTGTTCATAAAATTAATTTTAAAATTAATTTTGAAAAAATTGTATAAATGCAAAAGAATTGAGTGATGTGCTGGTTTAGTTAACGATGAAATGTATGTGTTAAATTCTTTGAAATTGCATTATAAGCATTTGTTTTTAAGATTTGATCAAATTCATATTGGCATCTTAATTAGAATGAAAATTAAACTAAATTCAATGGTCATACTTGAATGCCAGAGGGTAACTTGATATAATTACTGTTATGTGCTGATGGAAAATTCTTCTTACAGAATTGTATGATAGAAATTTAATGCTGTCAGTATCTTGCATTTCAAAGGCTCTGAGTGCACTTAGGTAGACCACTTTAATGTGGAAATCATTGGGTATTGATATATTATTTTTAGAACTGCTAATATTGGCTAGAATGAAAATAGATTCATTCAAATTAGGTTCCCAAAACTATGCATAAAAGGTAAAGATTTGAAGAGCATAGAAACTGTACAAAGAAAATTGAAAAGAATAATAAATAATTCAGTATCTCTCAAAGTAGCCTTAAAGCCAGCCATGTTGACTGTTGAAAGAGTGCCTCAATGTAAAAGATCAGTCAGTGGTATAATAAGGATTGAACAACACCTATTTTACCCTCTGAATTCCAGCCAGAGTAGAGATGACCTGGGTTTCCCTATATTCCATAAGTCTCCAATTCTTATATCCATTCCTTTGGTCTTCTGGTAGCCAGTTCAAGCTTAGAGAAACATTCTAGTAACTCTAACTTGTGGCTGGGTACAAGACCAAAACAGAAGCGACTCAGAACTGAGAGTATGCGGATATATCTTCAGGTTTCTTTCTAGAATTCCTACACCTTCTTCCCTAGGTGCTCTGTGTAGTCTTTAGCCAAAGTAGAGGTTCTGCACCAATCATTTTATAAATCTTCCTATTTATGCTGCTATTCATGCCTCTAGGCTTTCCATCCTTCTCCTTTCACTCACTTTAACTATTTCGTATGTGCAGACAAAACCTGGTTTGTTTTTAGGTTTTTATGTAGAAGACCTGGATTTATATTTTAAGTGCATTAGAAATAAAATATGACTTCACTGTGCACAAACATTCTCATCCATTATATTCCATAAATATGCAAATGGACCCAACTGTTTCTTGAACAAGATATGTAAACATAGTTAAGTAATGATTTCAATTCTGTTAACTGTGAAGTACATTTCAGCAGAAAAAGATTGAACTGAAATGGAACTTGAAACTGAGTGACTTGAACAATCCCTGCTGGTAAGGTCATAGTAGATGTAGCCTTTTAAGAATTAATTTGATAGAAAAAAATTACATTATTGACATAAGATTGTCTCAAACTTGGAGGCAATGCTTTGTATATATTGTGCAGAGAAAATATTTTGAAATTCCTGCGTAGTGAGTAATATAGCTAGATTCAGATTTACCAATTAAGATTACATTTTAGAGGAAATCAGAAGTAATGTTAAACAAAATAAATGTAAGAAAAATAAACAGAACCAAGTTCTGCTCCAGGCTTGTTACTGACATTTCCCATTATCTTAGTGATGTGATAACCTTGAGACCAGTTCTTCTCTGGGAGGTACTCATCTGAATAATGGTTTGTATGATCAACCCTTGGAAATGTTCAGAGCATCTTAAATTTCCCAAAACTTGCCTGAAATTGGGTTTGGATCTGTAGTCCTTAACTAATTGAAATTCCTGTTGAACCGTAAGCCTTTAATCTTAATATAGACCTCCTTAACTGTGGTATTGAAAAGACAACCTTAGAAGAGAGTCTCTGTAAGTGATTTCTGTTGATTCCTGGTTTTAGCTGAGCACTAAATGCTTCAGTAGAATAACATTATTTGTGATATTCCTTATCCCAGCCAAAACTAGGAGTTCTAGAATTTGATTTTTCTATTATGTTAGCTAAATATCACAGACTTTTTCTCCCTTCCCCCTTGCCCCCCCCCAACCC
>NW_017728995.1:44466632-44484604 GCF_001723915.1 Gavialis gangeticus
AAATGATGATAGCTGAAACTTTTGGACAGCTTATTTGTAGATTTAAAACCAAATTATGAGGGTTTGAGGAAGGGACATGATAGCCTTTAATGTATGATTGTATTTGAGAAAGATGTATGTTCTTTTTTATCATTATTTATACTGAAACGGTATTTTGTTCCCCAGGACACTGGCCTAACATTTCATAAAGAGAACAATATCAGTCTCTCTTCGTTTAGTGGACCTCTTTCCCCCATATAAGCCCTACCACTTTTTATATACTAGTTGTATTTGACTTTTTTGTGAATACTACAGTTATCATTAGGATTCAAATGTCTTCCTTGCCAATATTACCACTGTGACATTGTGGAATATTATATATTATTTGATTATATATTTTCTTATTTGGATTTTTATAAAATAAGCCTGCCTCTCTCAACCTTTCCATTTTCAGTTCAGTTCTACAATGACAATATTCTTCTGGTTGTTACTGGAAAATGGGTCAGCTCCTACTGAAAAAATTGCGTCTTGTCACAATTATAAATGGTTGTTTCTGCAAAAAAACCCCAAACCTTTTACCTTGTTGAATCATGGCAGGACACAAGGCATGCTCTAAGTGTAGTGGAAACATTGGGTTCCTATACATGCAGACATCACTACTGTAGAAAAGCAATTTGGGGCCATTTCCTTTAATGTCTTTGAGAACATGACTTTAATTTTCTTTGTTCACTGAAGACTTAATATTGCAATGTACTTGGTTACTTCACCTCAGTGTAATAACTGTATTCAGGTTTGACTTTTTGGGGGGGAGAGGGGTTGTGTAAATAATTTCTTGTTTTTGTTCTCTGCAACCAAATGTTCTAGTAGTTATTGGGATGACTTAGTTATTACTAGTTTGAGCTGCTTCACTTGATATTCTATTACAGTACCTGTTGGTACATCAAGAGAGGAGCTATAGAAACTGGAAGTTGTCATGTTATTTGTTTTTGAGATTCACTTAGCTAAATATGCCAAGTCATTAAAGAAAATAGAAAATAAAAACATGGTCTGAAAACTCTTCTGCTTGAAAGCTTTCAGGACCAGCAATATCTGGATAGTATTATATCACCCCAGCACTGCTACAAGGAAAAAGCCCAAATATTTGTAACAGCACAAAGTGAGCAGGTCCAAGTATGTTGATAATGTTTTTGACAAACTGCTGTTTTGTTGTGTGACTCGTTTAGAAAAGCCTGTTAATTTACAGCACTCATTGTTTGCTTTTAGATACCAAAAGAATATTCTTTCAATTTGAAGTACGCATGTAATACAGATAACAATTAGATGGATCATATTTGTTTTTGGAAATCTGGTGATTAAATGTCATCTCTCTATGATATGATATGATGTACTCCAAACTACAATGACAACGTAGCCAGTTATTTTAGCTAGCTGCAGAGCCAATCAAGTACATGTTGCTTAATTTGCCACAGTCTTTACAACCAGACATTGAATTCCAGTATCATTTTTAGTTTTGACAAACTTGGTAAACATTTTGAAGACAGGAATTATTGAAAATTAATTGAACATACATACCATACTATATTCAATATTGCACTATCCTTAAAAAATTAATAAAACGTAGAAAAGAGAAAGAACTTGAAACAAATTAGGGGCCAGTAATTTTTGTGTGGTTCAGTGTGCTGCAGTTTTGTAAATGTTATGTAAATTTAACACTCATTACCTTTACAGGAATTCAATCGTTATCCACAGAACAGGTACAGTAACAAACAGTGACAATTAAAGTTTTCTCATGCTGCTTTGCTGTGTTCTAATTCAGAGCTGAATCTGGAGTTCTCCAGACTTGTTAGATGTATTATTTTTGTTTGTCCTAACAATGAAGAACTTAAGTTAAAACTGAAATACAAATCTGAGTCCATATCCACTTCTCTGAGAGTTTGTGGATAGGTCTACTGTTTCATCAATACTAGTTGGTACCTTAGAGCTTTAAATATTGTGTATTTTTTAACTAATTTTATATTCTTATATATTCTTTATATTCTTAGCATTTTTTCATCTGAACTTTTCCAATAATTTAATCTGTTTAGGCAGACTTTTTTACAGAATGAAAAGCAGGAACACATAACAGAATAAGTTACGTGCTCAATGCTAAACACCTGTTTGTTGGTAAAAGCAAAGTACAACTCGGATCTGCTGATCCCCCAGTCTAGTGCCCTAGACAGTAGACTGTACTTCCTCTCTGTTGTCTCTGGTAAAGTACTGTGAAGGTCATGTAATGCTCTTGATTAGCGTTCCAAATGCCATTCGATATGATTGAGAGCAATCTGCTTTGACCAAAGATAGTGTATGGTGCCATATGTTGCTTATTGCAGATGGTTTTTAAATGTTCCACAGAAATTGTATCTGGTAAAAACAAGATATGTAACATAGTAATGTGTTGTTACACACAAATCCCCAGATAACTACTAGAAATAAATGAATGAAATGAATTTTGAATTTAGAACAAGACATGTGTGGTATTCATTACAGGATTAAGTTTGCAGCTTTTTTAACAGCAGTGAAATGGATTGTTCTTTGTAGGTTTGTTCATTGTTCTGATCCTAACATGTTGACTTCAGGCATCTGCAGAATAGCTAGTTTATGGATAGCAAACAGCATTGTACTGTTTCCAGTCTGTGGTGTGAGAGCCTTGAGAAGCTTATTTGGTAGTTTGCAACTGTGCTGATCAGTTCCCTACAGCTCTCACTTAAAACAAACAATCCTTTCTGAGGTTCAGGAGCAGGAACAAATGACAGTCATTCAGCATATGCACAGAAAATTTAGGAAGACTAGTCTTGTTTAGAGCGTCCCTAGAGGATTTTGTGTTCAGATTCAAAATAAATTTGAAATTCATTTCAAGTGCTTTGTGGTTGCACAGGTGTCTGTGAAAATCTCAACCCTTAAGCCCTTATGTGCTGGTGCTGTCAGAATACTGCTGCTGGTAACATACAGTTTGATAGTATCACTTTGTTTGGATTTTTGCTTTACATTGTTGGTTCCTGTTAACTGATTTTTTTAATGAGAGATTGACTATTGGTAGAATATCATGGATTCCAATACTTATCTCCAGCTTTATTTAAGGAAAATAACTTTGCTCTGTGAATAATATAATGGTATATTTGATAATAGAAACTTAATTTTCTCTTTATTTTTTAAAACATTTGCCTTATGGTGTAGGTTATACTGGAGAGCTATGTCAGTCAGAGATTGATCACTGCAGCCCACAGCCATGCAGAAATGGGGGTACCTGCTTTTCTAATACCAGTGGATTCAACTGTCGGTGTCCAGAAGGTAAATAGCAATGACTTCTCTATTTTAAATAACATTTTCTCTCTGTTTTAGTAAAGCTAATATTATACTGGATACACTTTGATGGTGTCATGTCAACTACAAGAAAATATATTTAGACATCAACCTAAGTAGGTAAAACTACTTACATTATAATTTACATTATAATTTACAAATCACCAAGTTACAAGTTTAAGCACTGCTGGTTAAATGTATATGTTGAATTAAAGCTTTCTTCACTTCCTTTGAATTTCTCATCTGAAAATCAGTTTAAAACTCTTGTCAGAAAAGCACATGAGAATTGGAAAAGATTTACAGTGCTTCCTGATTTTTGTCTTGCCTGGACAGTACTAGAAAAGCTGCTGCTTTTCATGGTAGTTGGTTGTTTCTCTTTCTGCTTCTGTGTTCAGATGAAATTTATAAAGTGTATAGGACTGTGTGTTTTCATAGAATCAAAGGACCAGAAGGGACCTGTAAGATCATCAAGTCCCTCTGCCAAGGGCAAGAGGTTATTGCGCTCAAACAAGCTCAATGAGGTGCTTGTCCAGCCTTCTCTTGAACACCTCCAAGGTTGGTGACTGCAACACCTCTGCTGGCAGTGTGTGCCAGATTCTAGATACCCTTACAAAAAATAAATTTCTCCTTATGTCCAACCTTAATTTTTCCTCAATTAGCTTGTGTCCATTGGTCCTCATCCTCCCAGGGGGTGCCTTTCTGAAGAGTTGCTCCCCTAGATCTTGGTGTTCACCTTTGACATACTTGTAGGCAGCTATCAAGTCACCTCCCTCTTCTTTTGCTCAGACTGAACAAGCCCAATTCCCAGAGTCTCTCCTGATAGGGTCTATCCTCCAGGCCCCTAATCATATCGGTAGCACTTTTCTGTACCCTTTCAAGCTTATCCACATCCTTCCTGAACTGTAGTGCCCAGACCTGGACACAGTACTGCAGCTATGGCCTCACCAACCCTGAATAGAAGGGGAGGAGCACCTCTCAGGATCTGTTCACAACACATTGGCTGATTCACGCCAGAGTCCTATTTGCCTTGCTGGTGACTTTATCACACTGCTGGCTAATATTAATCTTCTGGTCAGTTGTCACCCCAGGTCTCTTTCAAATGCAGTACCACCTAGTGGACCACCACCCATCATATAATTATGGTGAAGGTTATTCCTACTTAGATAAAGGACCTGCCACTTGTCCCTATTGAACTTCATCAGCTGAAGTCTAGGTAAATGATGTCAACCTCATTTCCTTTTTCCAGCTGGTTAGTTACCTGGTCATGAAAGGACCTGCCCTCCACATAGTTTCATAGTAGCTAGGGTCAGGAGGGACCTGAACAGATTATCTAGCCTGACCCCCTGCCACAGGCAGGAATGAATGCTGGGTTCACAAGACCCCAGACAGGTGATCATCCAACCTCCTCTTGAATTTGCCCAATGTAGGGGCGAGAACTACTTCCCTGGGAAGTTGGTTCCAGATTTTGGCCACCCTAACTGTAAAAAATTGCCTTCTGATCTCTAATCTAAACCTATTCTCCATCAGCTTATTGCCATTGTTCCTTGTCACCCCAGGTGGTGCTGGGGAGAAAAGGGCTCTACCTATTTGCTGTTGATCTCCCTTGATGAGTGTGTAGGCAGCCACCAGGTCCCCCCTCAGCCTCTTCTTGCTGAGGCTGAACAGGTTCAGGTCCCTCAGTCACTCCTTATAGGGCCTGTCCTGCTGCCCTCTCACCAAGCGGGTGGCCCTCCTCTGAACCCTCTCCAGGTTGGCCACATCCCTTTTGAAGTGTGGCGCCCAGTATTGGACACAGTACTCCAACTGCGGCCTGACCAAAGTTGCATAGAGAGCAACAAAGCCATGCTGGTTGCTTTTTAGTACCCCATCAGTTACAAGCTTGTGGTTGATGGCCTCCTTGACAATTTTTTCAAAGATTTTTCCCAGGACTGAGGTCAAACTGACCGGTTTGTAGTTTGAAGGGTCATCCTTCATCTCTTTCTGAAAGATGGGTACCACGTTAGCCCTCTTCCAGTCGTTTGGGACCATTCCTGAGTTTCATGACTCTTTGAACAGCTTCGCTAGATGCCCTGCTATGAGCTCAGCCAGTTCTTTCAGGACTCTTGGATGCAGGTCATCTGGCCCAGCAGACCTGAACACATAATAATGTTCTAAGAGTACCCTTACCTGTTTGGGACTAATTTCGTGTGGATTGTTGTCCTCCCCGTATTCTCTGGGCGTCTGGACAGGTGAACAGCTCCCATATGATTTCAGGAATACCAATGTGAAGTAAGTATTTAGGAGCTCTACCTTTTCACGGGGATCAACTGTAGGCTGCTCCCCCCCACCCCCAGTATTCAGTAGGGGTTCCACAGTGGAGCTTGATTTTTGTCTTGCTCCCTATTTACCTATAGAAAGACTTTTTGTTGTCCTTTATTTTAGTTGCCAGCTTGATCTCCATGTCTGCCTTGGTTTTCTGTGTCTCATACCTGCAGACCCTGGCCATATGATTGTACTCCTCTCTGGATGCTGAACTGTTTTTCCATTGCTTATATGCTTCTTTTTTCTTTTTAATTAATGAAACATTTTCAAGTCTCATTCTCATTCCTGTTTGACCTAATTTATCTATTACTACATGAGCACCTTAAAATAATTTTATCAGTTAACACTATAATGTCATTTCTATAAAATAAAACCTTGTGGCACTGAAAGTTTATTATTTTTGTAGCATAGTTCTGGCTAGAATGGTTATTTTCATAACTTGATTGCTACAAAATAATTATCTATAATGAAAGCTCTAAAATAATCTATTAGTCATTGGTAACAAAATAATTACAATCAGAACCCTGAGGCAATTATATTCCTGCTTTCAGTTACTGTAGATTCCAGTTCTTCTAAAATTACACTTGGACTCAGTCTTAGGTAGAAGTGTTTTGCTAATTCATAATTGCTTAGATGGGGAAGCATACATCTACTCAACAATGAAAGGTTATTTTTAACTGCTTCACATGGGTTTCACTCTTTCCCTTGAGTTAGTTGCTCTAATGAGTGACCCACTCAGCTGTGCTAAAATCCAGAAACTGACATTGTTTCAGCAATTTGAATCGTGTATTTAGATAAAAATTACAAATGCTCTGCTATATAAATAGTAGCAGAATTTGGGGAAACAATCATTAGATGTTGAGAATTAATCCAACTTAGCTGACCTTTCTAGAGAAATGTGCTCAAGTACCCTATAAAACTAGTTAAGATGAAAAGTTATCAAAAAGGACTATAATTATACTGTGTGTGTGTGTGCACGCGTCTACACACACACACACACACACAGAGAATTTTTGTCATATTTGAAGGTGACATGTTCGTGCCTGTGTATAAACTAGTAACTCATATTATTCTCAGACTGACCAGCTAATGGTCCTGGGTCAGCTTCTCCTGAAACCCTTCCCTCTCCCACAACCCCAGGCTCTTAATTTTCTTTATTTTTCCTGTAGGTAGCAGTAGTGAGCAGGGATGCAAGGCACTAGCTGTTGTGCACTTGTACCTAACTGCTGTGCTTGCAATGTTCTGAGATAATACACCAGAATGAGGCCCCTCCAACTCTTTTTACCCCTTTCAGCATCACTTGTTATGGAGATCTGTGCGCTATGTTCAGCTTCATCCTGTGGTTAGGTCTGCTTCTGTTTTCCCTGCGTGTCTTTTTTTTCTGAAGCTTGGTTTTTTCTGCCATCAGCCCAGAACAATCAGTCTTCAAACTCTAAAAATATCAAAAAAATTTTGGTGCTGTGGCCCATGTTCTACTCTGAATAGCAAATGCCTTGGTGATAGAGGTTCAGCCCTTTGCTATTTTGTTTAGTGTTTTACTGTTTTTCTTCTTGCCACTTTGGTGCCATTTTCTCAGCGTTCTCACATTTTGCTCTGGCATTTCTACCTTCTTGTTTGCCATCCCTTATGAAACCTTTGTTCCTAGTTCTGAGTCTTCCAGGCTTCTGTGCTATCTGTGTTGTCTTTTGCAATATTATGTTTCATTTCCTGAGAATGAAAGACAACTTCTCAGTCACAGTAAGGTTTCTGTGCTGCACAGATATAACTAATGCATGCTCATTTTTTTTTCTGCATCACCTACTATAACTTTCTGTGAAGGTATGTCAGAGCTACTGTCACTGTCAGCCCTGGTACTCAAGTATTTCAGAGAAACACCTCCATTCCTTTCACAGAGAGTCCCATAAATAAATCAGGAGGTCAGAAGCATAATTTTGAGTTTACCCCTTTACCACTGGACACTACAGCTTATGTTGGCACTGTGATGGCACAGTAGGGGATGCTACTATACAGAAAATAAAAGGACAAACTTATCTGCCCAAACAGGGGGGTGGAAGGCCTCCTGCCTCTACAGCACAGCAATGAAGATTGTAACCTGACACCTTTATTGAATGGGGGGGAGGGTAGAACAAGGAAGTCAGAATATACTTTGAACAAACAAAAGCAACTTGAGTACTTGTCACATCTTAAAAGGGTCATCATATCCAAATCTCTGTAAAGACTCAAGTGTAGCTGCGTGGGCTGCTTGCTTGTAGTTTTCAAAATGCCTGCTGGAAGGAAGAGAGACCTCTCCCCATCCTCCTAGGAATTTTATCTGGCCAGGTCACCTGATTGACTAGCCTGAACCAAGAAAAAAGCAAGGAGAGAGAGGGGTCACCTGGGCTGACCCAAGTGAGGGGCAGAGAGAGGTGGAGGGGATTTCTTCACAGGCACCCCCACATTGATGCACATTATACATTTTCTCTGGGCCCCACAAGCATAGCTTTATCAACAAAGCTGTGACTTAACCCTGCTGAGTCCATGTTGTCCTGTGCATTTCAGTAATGAAGTTTATGGAACTGACACCATCTCACTTTTATAAAACTATGAAACTATAAGAAGCATCCACATAAGAAACCTAAAAAAAACTAAAGGCAATGATTTTTGTGGGCGATGTCTTTTATTGGGCCAGTTACCTGGCTGAGATAGATGTAGACAAGCTTCCAGGTGCAGTACATTCTTCTTCAGGTCTCACTCCAACACTGCTAGAAAGAGCTGACTTCCAACATAGTGGTATCAAAGTCTCTGAGTATAGTGTATCCTGCAGGGGATGCTTGCTTGGGACCTTTGCAGCCTTGTGTGGTCTCTGAGAGTACCTCTTGAAGCAAGCTCAAGCTTGCCTTCTAGAGCAAGGGAGGAGCCCAAGCTCCTTCCCACCCTGGGTTTTCAGTATCTTATCTTCCCTGGTTCTCTACTCTTGAGATGTTCTATTCCAGTTGGGGTTACCCAATACATTATGCAGTTTCAAGCTGCACACCACGTGGTCTCTTCAGTTAAGACATTTACTGGGGCAAAGGCCAGCCAGCCAGAGGTTCCAAAGGGGTTAAGTGGTCCCTCTGTCACCAATCTAGCTCACACAGCCCTGAGTACCCCTGAAGGTACTTAGCTGTTTCCTTTCCAGCTCCCCAGAGCTCCTTTATTTTTTAGTCCCCTGGCTTTTCTCACCAAGAGTGGCTATGCTGTTTGTTTTCTAGTGTACTTTTCCATGTCATGTTCCTCTCCTCTGGACATCTCCAGGTTGTCAGGCTGTCTCACCTTTGAATGGCTTTGTTGACCTAATAACAAGGCTCTGCTGATGCAAGTTCATCTTGTCTCATCCTGCATCCAGCTCTGGCTTAACCCTTCATTTTCTGTGCACAGGCTAATGCGGTAAACTGAGTCACACCATGTTGCAACAACTTGAACACAACTAACAGAAATATTGCAATAAAACAAGTAGTCCAATCATAGCACCACATTAAAGGCTACAGAGTTGCCACCTTGTCAGGATTCAAGACTGAGACTGGCAATGTACATTTGGGCCCTTGGTTAAGTCCTCAGTCATCTGCAAGTTTCCTTGAACAGTAGAGTTTAGATTTCTTATTTTTGTGAATGTACAATGGCAAGTGCACCACTTGCTGCTGTATCATTTTAATATAAAATGTTTTTAGTATTTTCTTAATAGAATTAGCAATATATAATTGAACTTTTTTTGAAGTAGCAAAAACAAAAGCTTGGATGACACATTTTGAAATAAAGTTTGAGTCAATGTAATATTATTTTGTATAATGCATTTGTATCGAATACAAAAAAGTGTAACAAAGAATATTAACCCACCCTTAAAATAAAGCCATGACATAGCTATTATTAAGGTTTTGGAGTGATTTACAGCTTCTGCCTTTATAAAGAGTCAGGTGGATCTGGGTAAGAAATTGTTACATTGACTATATTTTTATTTTCAGTATTATACTGGCTGATTCTGTACTGCAGGGGTTGGCAACCTACGACCTGTGGGCTGGATCTGGCCTGCAAAGCAATCCAATCTAGTCCACAAAGGTCTGATATGGCACAGGGTCAGTGGTATGGATTTGCACCATGCCACCCATCTCTTCCACAATGCTCCCTCTGGCTGAGGAGCCTGCTGCACCACCACATCTTTACTTAGGGCCTTGTTGCACGTTGTACTTTAAGCATCTCAAATGTTGATCACTGTTAGTGTTAGTTCAAGCTTGGAGTAATTACACTTTCTCTACATGCTACAGATATCATGCAATTAACTGGTTAATTGCACAGTTACCTGGAGACCAGCTACACATGCAAAGTAGGTATCACACATAAAAAGTTCCAACCAGCCGTAAAGTTAGACCTTGCAAATGTGTACTAACTTTATAGCTGGTTATTATCCAGCTTTATTTTTCACACGTAGCAGGGACTCTGTTGTGGCTGGGAGCCCCACCAGCTGACTGCATTCTACCCAGCTTGCTCTGAGAGTCTGGTAATTGTGGGGACTTTCAGCCTCAGCAGCTGCTGACTCCAGAAGCAGCATGGGGACTCAAAGTCCCACAGCTGTGGACACTGAGTGGAGGGACCCAGCTGGGACCCAGCAGCAGGGGGTGCAGATGCCCTGGAGGCAACTGAGGGGCTTCCAACTGTGGGAGCTGGCTTCTTTCTGGTGCAGGAAAACTTTGGATCAGGCTGTCCCTACACTGGCAATAGAGTGCGATGGAATTTAATGCACAATCCCACAAGTATGCTTCCTGCCATGTATGTGTAGCAGGCAGGAGGCATGATTGTGTGGATCACACATTAGATTCCATTCCACCTTTACCTGCACATGTACAGGGGGCCTCACTATCCCCGACCTGCATGGTTACGACTTTCCACTAGAAGGGGAGGAAGGGGAAGATAAGAGAACCCAGAGGGCTCACAAGCAAGGGCCTGACTAGGAGCTACAGCAGTGAGTTGTCCACACAGAATAGAAGGGGTGGGGGGCACTGCATCCTGGGATGCTGGAGCACTGAAACTTAGCTCTGGGAAGTGGTCATGCATTTGTGGAACATGAGTTGGGTAACACGGATAAGAGAGAAACCTGCTCTGAAGTGGCATAACTTCAAGATACCTAAAGTGTGTTTAGAATTAGTTTACCCATTTTGGTGCAGACAATTGAGGGGTTAAGAGTTCCCTGAGCTGCATAAAATTAATGTGCAACAAGGCCCCCTACTTTTACTGCAGAGGGGTTGGGGTTTAGAGGTGAGGGTTAGTGCAGGCATCTGCCAAACCAGGCAATGGCTCATGGTTGGGTCTGGGTTGCAAAGGGAAGCCCACACTGGCAAAAGATTACCATCCCCTGCTCTGCTGGATTACAGAATGCAGCACATATGCTTTTGTATTGCCATTTAGTAGTATCACACTCTGTCCTATTTGCATTTGTCATTAGAGTAAATCCAGTGCATGGATCTAATATTCCCCTTGTGCAGAAAAAACCCTTGTGTGTGCAAAAAATTACACTAGATAGACCCACTGAGTTTTCTAGAATCACTTCTTTAATCAGGAGCAATTTGTGAGATTGGAGACCTGGCTTCCTTGTCTTGTGTACATCAGAAATCTTCTGGACACGCTGGCATCAGAAATAGGTGCTGTCCTATATGTACAGTTTCGCTTCTATATGACTGTCCTGGTCCTTCCCCAAGGCAACACAGCTGGTGCTGAATCAGTGTTACTGCTGACAAAATCCCCTTATAACAACTCAGTAGCAGCCATGGAGGAGACTCCTAGTCCTTAGTAATTACTCCTAATGGGAGCAGTGTTGAGATTTCTGTGCAGAAGCTCCTGAGACATTAGGGCAGCCATCTTTCTTAATTTTGGCTTCAAAGAGAAGGGAGAATAATGCTACAGAAGTTGAACATGCCCATTCTGCAAGAGAAAGGCCAGTTGTCCTGGGCTATTCTCCATGTTGGTTAACCAATAAGGGATTGCATTTTTATGCCGTACTGGGCAGTACAATAATGTTAACAATAATTTTAGTTTTTTGTGAGGGAAGAGAGAAGAACTGAGCTTACAGATGCCACATTATGAAAATAATATTGATTAAACTGACCTTGTTCATGTGCTTTTATTTAATCTGACACACTATTAATCTCCCTTTCTGACTCAGATACAATTTGTGAGCTCAATTTAGGGATGGTGAGAGAGAGGCTTATTTTGGTAAATAAAGCAAAGAATAGCTGCGTTAATATTGCAGGTGTGGTACATTGCAAATATTCTATTTTTAGAGTGCCCTAAAATTTTCAGTTTCTAAAAAATATTATCAGCTTCCAGCTTAAGCTGCTGCCTTTCTCCTACTGTGCCTAACAGTAGTTGCATGTTGAGAAGAGGCCTTTCCTTCTGAAGAGCTAATTCAGCACAGTGGGTGGAAGGGAGGCCAGTGGCTAGTATACATTTAAAAATTAAAGACTAAAGTATTGGGAGGTCTGACATGGATATGCAAGAAATAAAGAACCACATAGCAAAGAAGAAAGAGAAATAAGATGAAGTAATAGAAAGCAGCAGAAAAGACTGAGAAAGAAGGTAATGAAGAATCATTTCAATATGGCCCATTTATGTTCTAGAAATGGCACCTGTGGTTTAAAAGTAAGGCATGTGAAAAGTATGGGAAGTGAACTTTTCAGGCAATGGAAAGGAGAACAAGATGAATTATCATTATTCCATAACTTCATTAAAAAACTTTTTATTGTCTTTCAAGAATATTTAAATAAAGCTTAATAATTTCAGGGTTGAAGATTTGATTATTTTCTTCTTAGTATTATTTTTCATCTGGGAAATATATCCAAAGTAAGTCAAGCAATAAACTTCTAAGTGAAGATAGTGAGGGAACCCTTTGGGGCTAAGGAGCAGTAAACAGGCTAGCTTCCAGGTGGGTTTGCTAGGGAAGGTGTGCTTGGAAGAAGAGTAGCAAGATAGAAAAGGCAGATTGGGACCCAGGAAAATGGCTGGAGGATGTTGCAATGCCAGAGCCACTGCCACGGCCATTGCCTCTGCCTCTGCTTGCATCTGTAGGTTCCTGTCCAGACAGGACTGCTCACCATCAAGGCTTCCACCCAGGTGCAGGTTTGGCACTGTGGGCACTGGTTTGTGGGTTCTTTCTGGTAAGAGCCAGGTCAGGGGATGTCTGTGGTGTGAGCAGTACCTCCTGGAAAGAGAGCTACAGGAAACGGTGGTGAGGCTCCAAAGCATCCCTCTCCATAAGGAGTTAATTGATTCAGTGCTGGAGGAGACCTCCACGACTGTGGAGGGAGGACTGCCAGAGGCAGTGCTAGAGAAGGGAGAAGACATGGACTCTCACGAAGGTGGAAGCTGGCAGCTTGTGACCTCTGGCAGAAAGAAGAAATCTTGATCTACACCTGCAGCAGTTCATCTGGAGAACAGATATGGAGCCCTAACAGCACAGTGCAAAGAACATGTTTCATTGGTGGAGGAGGACAAACCAGGCTTCCCCAAAGTGGAAAAGGTAGAGATGACTGCCACCAAAAAGAAGCAATGGGTGGTAGTGGTTGGAGACTCTCTTCTGCAGAGGACAGAGGGATTCATCTGCTGACCTGATCTGATGTCTCAGGAAGTCTGCTGCTTGTCTGGAGCCCGGATCCAAGATATCACAGAGGGACTACCAAGACTCATTTGGTCCTCTGACTACTACTCCATGCTGCTCATCCATGTGGGCACCAATGATACTGCCAGGGGAGACCCTGAGCAGACAGAAATGGACTACAGGGTTCTGGGTGTAAGAGTGAAGGGGACAGGGGCTCAGGCTGTGTTCTCTTTGTTTCTTCCAGTCAAGGGAAAGGGCCCAGGCAGGAGTGGGTGTGTCCTGCAGATCAGTGCCTGCTAAGTAAGCCGCTGGCGTCACCTAAAGGGCTTTGGGTTCTTTGACCCTGGAATAATGTTCCAAGAAGAAGGATTGCTGGGGAGATATGGAATCCACCTGACAAAGAGACAGGGTCACTAACTTAGTGAGGAGGGGTTTAAACTAGGTTTGCCAGGGGATGTAGACCAAAGCCCTGAGGTAAGTGGGGAAATGGGTGACCTGGAGGAAGAGCAAGCAGGAGGGGGCAACAGAGGAGGTGTTCTCATTCTTCCTGAGAAATCAGGGCAATTGTCTAGTTACCTCAGGTGCCTGTACACAAATGCACAGAGCCTGGGAAACAAGCAGGAAGGACTGGAAGTCCTTGCATAGTCACGGAACTATGACATGGTTGGAATAGCAGAGATTTGGTGTGATAGCTCACATGACTGGAGCACTGGCATTCATGGGTATAAACTGTTTGGGAAGAACAGGCAGGGGAGAAAAGGAGGGGTGGCAATTTATGTAAAAGCCATATAATTGCTCAGAGCTCCAGTATGGAACTGGAGATAGGTCTGTTGAAAGTTTCTGGGTTAAGGTTAGAGGGGAGAGCAACAAGGGTGATGTTGTGGTGGGTGTCTGCTAGAAGGGGGTGGGGGGGAAGGACTGCTCTGATATTAACATCCAGACCAGGAGGATGA
The DNA here is from genome assembly GCF_001723915.1 of Gavialis gangeticus. Lineage (NCBI taxonomy): Eukaryota > Metazoa > Chordata > Crocodylia > Gavialidae > Gavialis > Gavialis gangeticus. The sequence continues at coordinate 44,480,805 of NW_017728995.1, forward strand.
GGTAGATGAGGCTTTCCTCAGACCACTAGCAGAAGTTTCCAGATCACAGGCCCTTGTTCTCATGGAGGACTTCAATCACCCAGACATCTGCTGGGAGGGCAATACAGCAGTCATAGGTAGTCCAGAAAGTTTTTGAAGAGCATTGGAGACAATTTCCTAGTGCAAATGTTAGAGAGATCAATTAGGGGCCATGAACTTCTTGACCTGCTGCTTACAAATAGGGAATGATTGGTGTGAAGTGTAGTAGTGGATGGGAACTTGGACAGCAGTGACCATGACAAGATTAAGTTCAGGGTCCTGAGGAAAAGAAGGATGGAGAGCAGCAGAGTAAGGACCCTGGACTTCAGAAAAGCAGACTTTGACATACTTAGGGACTGCATGGGCAAGATCCCCTGGGAAGCCAGTCTGAGGGGGAGAGGAATGCATGAGAGCTGGTTGTACTTTACAGAAGCCTTACTGAGGGTGCAGGAACAAACCATCCTGATGTGCAGGAAGACTAGCAAGTATGGTAGAGGACCAGTTTGGCTTAGCAGGGAACTCTTCAGTAAACTAAATCATGAAACATAAGCTTATAAGAAGTGGAAACTTGGACAAACCACTAGGGAGGAATATAAGAGTATTGCTTGGCCATGCAGAGATGAAGTCAGGAAGACCAAAGTGCAACTGGAGTTGCAGTTAGCAAGAGACGTAAAAGGTAACAAGAAGGGTTTCTACAAGTATGTTAGAAACAAGAGGAAGGTCAGGGAAAGTGTGAGTCCCTTAATAAATGGGCGGGGGGAGGGGAAACCTAGTGACAGATGAGGAGGAAAAGGCTAAAGTAGTCAATGCCTTTTTTTACCTAGGTCTTCACAGGCAAGGTTGGCTTCCAGACTACTGCACCAGGAAGCACAGTTTGGGGAGAAGGTAAGCATCCCTCAGTGGTGAAAGAACAGGTTAGAGATTATTTAGAACAGCTGGAGAGAGGGTGCTGAGGGAGATAGCAGATGTGATTGCAGAGCTTTGAAAACTCATGGCAATCTGGGGAGGTCCTGGACAATTGGAAAAGGGAAAATATAGTGCCCTTTGAGAAAGGAAAGAAGGAAGATCCAGGAAACTACAGACCAGTGAGCTTCATGTCAGTCCCTGGAAAATCATGGAGCAGGTCCTCAAGGAATCCATTTCTAAGCCCGTGGTAGAGAAGAAAAGGATCAGGAACAGTCAGCATGGATTCACCAAGGACAAGTTGTACCTGACCAACCTGATTGCCTTCTATGATGAGATGACAGGCTCCATAGATGAGGGGAAAACAGTGGACATGATATACCTTGACTTTAGCAAATATTTTGATATGGACTCCCACGGCATTCTAGCAAACAAGCTAAGGAAGTATGGGTTAGATGGATGGACTGTAAGGTGGATAGAAAGTTGGCTGGTTTGTTGGCTGGGCTTAACAGGTAGTGATCAATGGTTCAAAGTCTAGTTTGCAGCCAGTAATAAATGGAGTGCCCCAGGGATTGGTCTTGAGGCCAGTTTTGTTCAATATCTTTATTAACAATCTAGGAGATGGGATAGAGTGTACCCTCAGCAAGTTTCTGGATGACACCAAGCTGAGGGAAGTAGTAGATACACTGTAGGGTAGGGCTGGGATTTAGAGAGACATCAACAAATTGGAGGATTGGACCAAAAGATGTCTTATGAGTTTCAGCAAGAACAAGTGCAAAGTCCTGCACTTATGATGGAAGAATCCCATGCACCACTACAGGCTTGGGACCAAGTGGCTAAGTGGCTAAGCATCAGCTCTGCAGAAAAGGATGTGGGGGTTATAGTGGACAATAATATGGAGTCAACAGTGTGCCCTTTTTACCAAGAAAGCTAACATCATATTTGATATTTGTAGTCTTTAACTACCTGAAGAGTGGTTCCCAAGAGGATGGAGCTAGACTGGTATCAGTGGTGGCAGATATTAGAACAAGGAGAAATGGTTTTAAGTTGCAGCAAGGGAAGTTTAGGTTGGATATTAGGAAAAACTTTGTCACTAGGAGGGTGGTGAAGCACTGAAATAGGTTACCTAGAGAGGTGGTGGAATCTCCATCCTTGGAGGTTTTTAAGGCCCGACTAGACAAAGCCTTGGCTGGAATGATCTAGTTGGGGATGGTTCTGCTTTGAGCAGGAGGTTGGAGTAGATGACCTCCTGATGTCCCTTCCAGCCCTAAAATTTTTTGACTCTTTGAGTCTATGATTAAGCCTTACATGGGTGGCTAGTACGTTGTTTTAAAAATTGTTAAAAATGGGATTAAAGAAATTGCCTGGAAAAACATGATAGAAATGGGTCTAATTAATAGGACTATGCAAAATTTTGATGGGTGTTTCATTTCAAAGCTGTTTTGACACATTTGAAAGTTTCAAAACATTTTGAGTTTCGAAGCCAGGCTTGCTTGCAGCTAAACAGAAACTAAGGAGAGGGAGGCAGAAAGGGGGGGAGGGAGGGAAGGACTGCTCTGATATTAACATCTAGCTCTTGGTTTGATTCCCCAGCTCTCTGATCATTTCCCCAGCTGTTTCTGGGAGGGTGCAGGCCCCCAATCTGTGTGTGGGGTTTCAGCAGGATGCTGCTGCAGGCTGGAGCCAGCAGCAGCTGCTTGGCGCAGCCTGCACCGAGTGCTGGGAAGACTGTGGTGCTGCCAATGGCCCCAGCCTGCAGCAGTGGCCTGCTGAAACCCCAGTCGCAGATCAGGGGTCTGCGCCCCCCAGGAAGAGCTGGGGAAATGATTAAAGAGCTGGGGGAATCAAACGGGGAGCTAAATGTCAGTTATCAACAGGCTGGAACCTGGCATGCAGATCCAGGGGCCTGCATCCCCTGGGAAGAGCTGGGAAAATGATCAGAGAGCTGGGGGAATTGAAACAGGAGCTGGGGGAATGTTCAGGTCCCTGAACATTCCCCTACTTCCTGGTTGGATTCCCTAGCTCTCTGATATTTCCCCCAGCTCTTGGATCACTTCCCTGAGCTCTTCCTGGGGGGAGGCTCAGGCCCCCAGATAACGTGGGATGATAGCAGGCTGCTGCTGCCAGCTGGTGATGGCTGCAGCTCTGGGCTATTTTCCCAGCTGGTAGAACCCCATGCACAGATCTGAGGGCCCGAGTCCCCTAAGAGGGCTGCGGGGCTGTGCCAGACTCTTCCCTGGTGGGTGCAGGCCCCTGGATCTGCACATGGGATTACAGCAGGCTGCTGCTGTTGGCTGGAGTCAGCACCAGCACTTGAGTCTGCCCAGTGCTTGGTGTGGGATGTGCCAGACAGACTCAGGTGCTGGCACTAGCCCCAGTTGGCAGCGGCAGCCTGGTGTCATCCCACACGCAGATCCAGGGTCCTGCACCCCCTGGGAGAGCTGCGGGGCTGTGCTAGACTCCTCCCAGGAGGTGCAGGCCCCCGAATCTGCACGTGGGATTACAGCAAGCTGCTGCTGCCGGCAAGGGCAAGGGCAACCAGCACGGTTTCATTAGGGGCAAGTCATGTCAGACCAACCTGATTGCCTTTTATGATCAGGTCACAAAAGCTTTGGATGCGGGTGTTGACGTGGATGTAATCTTTCTGGACTTCAGCAAAGCCTTTGACACCATCTCCCACTCCATCCTCATTAAAAAATTGGGCAACTGTGGCATTGATGCCTACACAGTCAGATGGATTGCAGATTGGCTGAAGGGTCGCAATCAGAGGGTGGTGGTGGACGGGTCATATTCAACCTGGGGAGAAGTGGGCAGTGGAGTCCCCCAGGGCTCGGTCCTTGGGCCCGCGCTGTTCAATTTCTTTATCAGTGATTTGGATG
>NW_017728995.1:44484614-44497176 GCF_001723915.1 Gavialis gangeticus
GTGCCCACTGGCATAACAAGGAATAACTGCCACAAGTTGTTGGAGAGTAGGTTTAGATTAGACATCCGTAAGAACTACTTCACAGTTAGGGTGGCTAGGAACTGGAACCAACTTCCAAGAGAAGTGGTGCTGGCCCCTACCCTGGGGGTCTTTAAGAGGAGGCTTGATGCCTACCTAGCTGGGATCATTTGAGCCCAGTTTTTTCTCCTGCCCAGGCAGGGGGTCGGACTTGAAGATCTACAAGGTCCCTTCCGACCCTACTTCTATGATTCTATGAAGTGATATGAGTTTTGCTTTGAACAGTTGGAGATGCAGTTTCCCAGGATCCCCTCTACCTATCTTCTTGAAATTTGGCAGGCTTCATGCCCTAAGAAGGGGCTACCATCCCTGCCATTTCATTCAAAGCAGGCAAAAGATGACAAAGTTATAGGCATTTTCATGATTCCCCATTATAGCCTATGGGCGAACCGTTGAAACACGTCGAAACAGTGTCGAAACATTGTGAAAAAAAGCGAAACAGTTTTGATTAAATGAAATGGAACAGTGCTTTGAAACAGCAAAGCAAAATACTGTCCCTTCAAAATGATGAAACAGAAGTCAAAACAAAATGGTGCTGTTTCACACAGCCCTACTAATTAACCTAGTTTCTATAAAAGAAAATCATCTCTCACCAGTCTATTAGAATTTTTTAAACATGCCAAAGAAGTGAAAAAAGGAGAATTGATTAACATAATTTAGATTTTCAAAAGACTTTTGACAATTCTGTATATATATATAAAGGGCTCAGTTTGTCTGTCTGTGTGTCTGTCCGTAACAGTCTTGTGGGGCATGGCTCCTGGCGGGTTGTGGCTCCAGCCAGTGCTGCATCAAGAATGCCCATCAAGAATGACAGATGAAATGTGGCTCCAGTGGAGTGGGCCAGGTGGACGTTGGGGGGTAGGGGAGCTGGGTGGCATGGGGCTAGATGTGGAGCAGGGGAGGTGGGTGGCACACAGTCAGATGCAGAGCAGTGGCAGCTGGAGGGGTGCAGGGTGAGGATGGATGGTGCTGCCTTCCAGATGGATGCTTCCCCCCCCATGGCTTCCTGGAGCTGGCTGAAGGGTGTTGGGCACAACTCCATGTCCCCCTCCGGCATCCATCCCTCTTCCTTCCATCCGCAGAAGGTGAGGCAGCATCTGAAAGGGGGGTTTGGGACCTTCTGGAATTCAGAACCATTTCTCTCACCCAGGTTACCAAGTACCTAGTGCTCCTTTCCTCCTGTCAGATATTGGGGGGGCACAGTGAGGGTGGGTGTGGGGCCGGATGCGGAGCGGGGGGTGGACATGGGGCCGGATGTGGAGGGAGGGGGTGTCGTGGGGTCAGATGCAGAGTGGCAGAGATGGCACATGGCTGGATGTGGAGTGGTGGTAGCATGGGGAGGGGAGGTGCGGGGCTGGACATGGAGCTGGGGTTGGTGTTGCGGGGCCAGACATAGAGTGGGGGGAGGAGTGGTGTGCGGCTGGATGCAAAACAGTGGCAGTGTGGGGTGGGCTCTGTCCCCGCCCACCCCATCTGCCCCCCCCATCATTCTTGACAGGCATTTCATTAGTGTTCTTTACAAAAGCCTATTTTTAAAATGTTAATAGTGAGGAGGCGCGTCTACATGTGCCCCTATGGAGCTGTTGTAACTGTGCCGTCATTTAGTACTTCCTTTTAGAAGTACTAAATGACGGCACAGTAAAAGCCCATGGGGCACACATCCTGGGGGCTACCAAGAAGAGGTGTGCCTGAAGGATGGGATTGGAGAGGGGCTCACCCTGGGTGTACTGCTTTCTTTTGCTGCCTATTTCTAGGACACACAATGCCAGCACAGTCAGTGTGTCATGAAGTGCAAGGTGTTTTGGAAATCATACTTTTGCAGAGTAGCACTAAAATTGGCTGATGTTGGAGAAAGATATGATCCCCATTTTTTGCCACTAAATTCAGCATTTTTTTGCCTTCTGGACACAGGCTTCAGCAGCAAAAAATGAGGTGAAACTTTTCCTTCCACGGTAGCAAATTCCACTGCTAGTCTAGAGAACTACATTTCCCAGAATGTCTTGCAGTCCAATAAACAAATCAGTTGTCTGCTCTGTTCTTGATCCTGAAATCAATAAGTTGTGGGTGGAGGAAGGGGTGCATAGGGTACAGGAGTGTGGAAGTGTAAGAGGTGGTCCCAGGGGTGGCAGGACTAGCCCTGCCAGTAGGCCAGCTACCCTGCCCACCCCACCTTAGCTCTTCCAAACTGTTGCCCTGTATCTCACCTGCCCCAGGTTGATGGAACAACCAATTGTGTAGGAGGCGTCTTGAGCCTTAGAGTACAGTTTTCCTTGGGTCACTTGGCTCCATCATTTTCATACGTGTCTAGGCCACAGCCCTACTGGCTCTAGCTCAGGGGTGGGCAATTATTTTGGGCAGAGGGCTACTTACTGAGTTTTGGCAAGCTGTCGAGGGCCACATGGGTAGCCCCACCCCTTGACAGGTGCTTTGCCCCCTGGTCACCATCTTGGGACCAGAAGTCCTGCCCCCTAACCTCTGACCTTTGCCACCGGAAGTCCCTGCCCTTGCTCCCGGGAGTACTCCTTTCAGCAAGGGGTTTTGCTATCTCAGAACCAGAAAAATACCAAATTGTATTCTAAAAATGAAAACATCTACAACATTCATTTATTTGATTTAAAAAAGTAGGTTTGTCCTGATTTACATGCGTTTGTGTAGTGCACATAAAGCTGATTGCACAGTAGTCCAAAATGGAGATTTACTCTTGTATATTGTGGGGGGAGGGGGTTATAGGTTTGTGGGGGGCTGTGAGTATGTGGGTGTAGGGGAAGGTGTAGGTGTACGTGGGGGTTTTGTGTGGGGTTGGATAGGTGTGGGGAGTATGTGTGTGGGGTGAGGGAGCCATGTAGGTGTGTGTATGGTTATGGGGTTTCTGAGGGGCTGTGTGTGGGGGGGAGGGTGGCTGGGGTTTGTGAGGGGGTGTGGGGGTCGGAGAGTATAGCAGGGCGTGCTTGTGGGACTCACCCTATGAACACACACACACACACACTCTCTTTCTCCCTCCCTCCCTTACTTCATACACATGCACACACATTCTCTCTCTCCCTCTGTCCCTCAGTGCTCCCACTCCTGGCCCCAGGGTACCGGCACAGTCCCATGCTCCCACAGTCTGGCAATGCAGCCAGGAGCCATGTGGTGCTGGAGCAGGCATGCAGGGAAGCTGTGAAAGCCAGGGCAGACAGAGGCTTCCAGTTGGGGGGTGGGGCTGGGCTGGTCTTGTTGCTGGATCCTGCTGGCTCCCCCTGGGTCCTACTGCCCCTGGTTCTTATCATCTTTGATAGGCAGCCAGGATCAGATAAATATTAATTTTCTAAATTTTTTAGGGGCCCCATGGGCCAGATAGAATGGCCTGGTGAGCTCGATCCAGCCCACAGGCTATATTTTACCTGCCCCTGTTCTAACTGCTGCTTTTCAGCCCTAGGTCATCTTGGTTTGGCTTTGGTTCCTTGGTAGCAATTAGGGCTGTGCGAAAAGGCAGCGTTCCATTTTGACCAGCGTTTTGACGTTTCGATGGAACATCATTCCATTTCAAATTCTGTTTTGAGTTGAAACAGCTGGTCTGTTCTGTTCTGTCGAAACAGTTTCACCGTTTCGCTGCTGTTTTGCCATTTCGCCCATAGGATATAATGGGGAAGGTTGAAATAACCTATAACTGTCATTTCTTGCCTGATTTGGATGAAACATGCAGGCATGGTAGCCCCTTCTGAGGGCATGAAGTGTACCAAGTTTCACAGAGATAAGTGCAGGGGCTTCAGGGAAATTGCACCCAAAAGTCTTGAAAGCAAAACTCATGTCATGTGTATGTGTTAAACCACAGTGGGGTCAAAGCTGCAGGCATGATAGCCCCTGCTGGGGCCACAAAGTCTGCCAAGTTTCAAGGAGATAGGTGCAGGGGTTTGGGGGAAACTGTACCTCAAGCTGCGGAGAAGCAAAACTTGTGGCATGGGTGACACTGCGTGTGTTAAGGCGCAGCAGGGTGAAAGCTGTAGGCCTGCTAGCCCCTGCTGAGGCCACGAAGCTGCCAGCTGTCAAGGAGATAGGTGCAGGGGGGTTCTGGGTTCTGGGGCCCTGCACCTCTGGCTGCTGACAAGCAAAACTTGTGTCATGGGTGCTTGTGCAATTGTGTCTGTCTTTGGGCATAGGGGAGGGGGGACGGGGACTACTGCAGGCCTGGCTGCTAGCCCTCGCTGTGGCCACAAAGTCTGCCAGCTGTCAAGGAGATGGGTGCAGGGGGGTTCTGGGGCCCTGCACCTCTGGCTGCTGACAAGCAAAACTTGTGTCATGGGTGCTTGTGCAACTGCTGCCTCTCATCAGGCAGCAGGACTGAAGATCACCCATCACTTGCCACCACAGACCTGGGGGTAATAATTGACCACATTATGAACATGAGCCAGCAGTGTCATGCTGTAGTAGGCCTGCAGTTTTCACCCAGCTGTGCCCCAAGACCGACAAACAACAATACCCTGGCATGGATCAATTGATGCATCTCCAGCAAAACCATTGCAAGAAGTGATTCTCGTGCTCTACTCAGCTCTACTTAGAATTGGTGAGACCGCAGCCGGAGTATTGCATCCAGTTCTGGGCTCTGCGCTTCAACAAGGATGTGGTAAAGCTCGAGAGAGTCCAGAGAAGGGCCACCTTTATGATCAGAGACTTGCAGGGCAAGCCATATGAGGAAAGGCTGAGGGACCTGGGACTCTTCAGCCTGAAAAAGAGAAGGCTGAGAGGTGACTTGGTAGCAGCTTACTACTACATCAAAAGCATACATCTAGGGCTCGGTGAACAGGGCACCCTTGGGGAAAACTTGGAGTAATGGTCACAAACTCCTGGAAGATAGTTTCAGGCTCAACATTAGAAAAACTACTTCACAACTAGGGTGTCCATTGTGGAATAAGCTCCCTCCAGAGGTGGTGCGATCACCTACCCTGGAAATCTTCAAGAGGAGACTAGACAGTTACCTTGCTGGGGTCACCTGACCCCCAGTTGTCTTTCCTGCTTGGTGCAGGGGCCTAATTTTGCTGGAGGTGCATCAATTGATGCATGCCAGGGTATTGTTGGCCCTGCTGGCTACAGCATCACACTGCTGGCTCATGTTCATACTGTGGTCAATTATTACTCCCAGGACCTGTGGTGGCAAGTGATGGGGGATCTTCAGTCCTGCTGCCTGATGAGGGAGCAGTTGCACAAGCATCCATGTCATGAGTTTTGCCTGTCAGTAGGTAGGGGTGCAGGGCCCCAGACTCTCCCTGTACCTATCTCCTTGACAGCTGGCAGGCTTTGTGGCCACAGCAGGGCCTAGCAGGCCTGCAGTTTTCACCCCGCTCTGCCCCAAGACAGAGACAGTCCCACAAGCACCCATGACATGAGTTTTCCTGTCAACAGCTAGAGGTGCAGGGCCCCAGAACCCCCCTGCACCTAACTTCCTGAAAGCTGGCAGGCTTCATGGCGTCAGCAGGGGCTAGCAGGCCTGCAACTTTCACCCTGCTGCGCCTTAACACATGCTGTGTCACCCATGTCACGAGTTTTGCTTGTCCACAGCTTGAGGTACAGTCTCCCCTAAACCCCTGCACCTATCTCCTTGAAACCTGGCAGGCTTTGTGGCCTCAGCAGGGGCTATCATCCCCACAGTTTTGACCCCACTGTGGCTTAACACATAGGTGTGACATGAGTTTCGCTTTCAAGACTTTGGAGTGTAGTGTATCTGAATCCCCTGCACCTATCTCCTTGAAACTTGACAAGCTTCATGCCCTTAGAAGGGGCTACCATGCCTGCAAGTTTCATCCAAATTAGGCCAGAAATGACAAAGTTACAGGCTGTTTAATCCTTCCCCATTATAGCCTATGGGTGAAATGTTTTGACCTGCCTCGTTTTGTGTTGAGGTTGTTTCGACCATATCTGTTTCATTTCAATTTTGTTGTTTTGAACTCAAAACAAGTCAAAACAGTGTTGAAACAAAACTGGCAGTGAAATTTTGCACAGCCCTAGTAGCAACGGCACTGCTGTGATTTTAAGCTTTATGGCTGGAGTTCTGAGCCATCCAGCCTTGAACGGGTTAAATCATAGTTTCATAGTTGGTAGGGTCAGAAGGGACCTGAGCAGATCATCAAGTCCGACCCCCTGCCATGGCAGGAAAGAATGCTGGGGTCCAACAACCCTGGCTAGGTGGTTGTCTAGCCTCCTTTTAAAGACCCCCAGGGTAGAGTGAGGACCACTTCCCTTGGAAGTTGGTTCCAGATCCAGGCTGCCCTGACTGTGAAGTAGCAGCTCCTGATATCTAGTCTGAATCTACTCTCCATCAATTTATGGCTGTTATTCCTTGTTACTTCCAGTAGTGCTCAGGGGAACAGGGACTCTCCCATTGCCTGCTGGTCTCCCTTGGCCAGTTTATAGATGGCCACCAGATCCCCTCTCAGCCTTCTCTTGTGGAGGCTGAACAGGTTCAGGTCTCATAACTGCTCCTCGTAGGGTCTGCCCTGCTGCCCCTGATCATGTGGGTGGCCCTCCTCTGGACCCACTCCACGTTGTCCACATCCCTTCCAAAGTGTGGCACCCAGAACTGGTCGCAGTACTCCAACTGCAGCCTGACCAATGTCATATAGAGGGAGAGGATCACCTCCATGGACCTGCTCGTGATGTATCTGTGGATGCATGACAAGGTGCGGCTAGCCTTCCTGACTGCATCCCCAAATTGGTGGCCCATGTTCATCTTGGAGTCTATAATGACTGCAAGATCCTTTTTTGCCTCTGTGCTGATGTGAAGGGAGTTCCCCAGGCTGTAGGTATGTCCTGGTTCTTTCTCCCTAGGTGCAGTACCTTGCACTTGTCAGTATTGAATTCCATCTTGTTCTCATCCGCCCACCCCTGTAACCTGTCCAGATCCAACTGCAACCTGTCCCTCCCTTCTAGCATGCCCACTTCTCCCCACATCTTAGTGTCATCTGCAAATTTGAACAAGGTGCTTTTCACACCCCCGTCCAAGTCGCTGATGAAGATGTTGAACAGCGTGGGCCCAAGGACCAAGCACTGGGGGACTCCATTGCCCGCATCCCTCCAGGTCGAAAATGACCCGTCCACCACCACTCTCTGGGTGCGCCCCTCCAGCCAATTGGTGAACCATCTGGCTGTGTAGGTATCGACACCACAATCTCCTTATTTTTTAACAAGAATGGGGTGAGAGACAGTGTCGAAGGCCTTCCTAAAGTCCTGAAAGACTATGTGCACCCTGACACCTGCATCCAAGGATCTTGTGACCTGGTCATAGAAAGCCACCAGGTTGGTCTGACAGGCCCTGTCTCTAATGAACCCATGTTGGTTGCCCCTAAGCATACACACCCCTGCTTGCGCCTCACAGATGTGCACCTGGATAATTTTCTCAAATCCTTCCTCCTCTCTCTTGCTCCTTGTGTATGACCCCCTCTCCAGCAAGGGGTTATTCTTGCAGGGCACTTTCAGGTACCTGCAATGTTGCTTCACCTCCCCTCACAGCTTCTCCTGGTCCTACAGTTCAAACAGAAACAAAAATGCTTCAAATTAAAGTACAAAGTACTTGCAAACCAACCCAACATGAACTGAAACCCTTTACCCCTTCTGGATCCTGTGGCAAGAGAAAGAAAAAGAAGTCATTACCCACCAGGGGGCACCACTATGGCCTGCCTGGGAGTCCTTCCTCCTCCCCAGCCAGGGCTAGAATGCCCCTCCAGCCTGAGGGCAAGCTTATTTAGTCCCACAGATATGACCTAGTATGGCCGTTTATTTTTAGTGAAATGATACCACAGTGCAGTCAATATTTATTGGTCAATTTTTATTGGTTAGTAGGCTGTTTTTTTTCAGACAATGCTAAAATATTCTGCTCAAAGGTGCTTTCTATTTGGCCAGGAGTAGATCTGTTTAAAAACATGTACTGTTGTAAAATAATAGTAAAACATGAACAAAAAAACAAGCCCTTCATGCTTCTGTTGTTGCTTTGTGAAAACAAAACAAATGACCAGATTTTTATATAGAAAAAGCACTAGAATTTAACAGCTTTTCAGTTCCAGTTCCAGTTTCGTGTAAAAAACAAAACAAAACCCCCAAAATTCTTATTGTATGAGGCAAATGGTGGACTTTTGCTCATGTTTTTGCATAATAACAAATTTTTGTAAAATAACCAGGCTTTAATGGGTGTTATTACCATCCCTGAAAGAGAAAACAAATTTATTATCACGAAGATGTTTGATATGGCTTTTTAGTGCAAACAACAGGATAGATTTGCACCTTATAGACCAAGGGTGCTCAACCTCTGGCCTGCAGCACCATGTCATCTAGCCCAGAAATTTGGTGGCAGGATGGCAGTGGCACTGCTTCCCAATGCCAAATTTCTTGACCCATGGGGAGCCCCAGGTCCTGTGCACTGGATCTGGCAGAAGATCCCAGCGCATAGGGCTGGGTAGGGGCAGTGCTGGCCCTGTGGAATCCACTGCCGGCACACAGAGGGCAGGAGGGGAAGGTGCTGGGCCCCACAGCCGAATCTGGCCTGCAGACAGCCTGATCCAACCCACAGAAAGGTTCTGCACCACCCATCTGGCCCACGGGGCCAAAAGGTTGAGCAACCACTTTTATAGGCTATCTAAATCAAAGGTGCATAGCATAAGTTTTCATAAGGAGCTCGTTTCATCAGATGCTGCACAGATCAACTTTATTTTACTAGCAATGTATATTAGGATTATTTTGCAATGTTAGTAGATTCTGTTTGTAAGTTCTATGTGCATAACCTATAATGGCAACTCACATAAGGGAAATGGCAAATTTAAGAAAGTTTTTAGTGTGGTTTTTATGGTACAAATTAAAAAATGCAGCTTGATGGATAATAGAAAAGGATAGGTTGTGATTGGTATGAGATGATAGGCATAACAAGTAAAGAAAATGCACATTAGTTTCATGAATTTTAATTGACAGAATGAATAAATAGGGCAATAACTTTTGCCTAGACAGAGAAAAATGTCAGTTGTGGCACAAGATATTTGTTTTCACTTTTCTGGACTTTCATATCCAGATAAGAAACTTTTCTCTAATTCAGCTAGCAAAGGTGATTGCAACTTCTGTATGCTTACTCTTAATAACTCCATCTGCTATCTCGATTTTATGTAAGTATGGCATGCACCTATTGTTTACGTGTGATTTCCTGAAGTAGCTGGTAATTCTGGAATGCAGTAAACTTTTTAATAGTGCAAAAGACACGGAATATATTTAAAGAACACTTTATTGTTAATTAAAATTCTTATTGCAACTCAGCTGTCACACTTTTTTTTACTAATCTTATTATCATTTTAGCTTGTATCTTGCCAGACTGTTTCTCTGTTTAAGAGAGTTCTTCTCCTTTTTAATACTTGAGCAGGTTTGGCCTCTGTTGCCCCTTAAATGTTTACACTTAACTAGGATGAATTTCAGTTGAAGTCTTACAATTCCATCTGCATTAATTTTCATTTCCCTCTGATAGGCATCTTTTCTTTTACAAAATTCTAGTCACAGTTCCACAAGGCATTTTTATTTCCTCCTAACACAGCTTCCCATAAGAAAAATTAAAAGGATTTATTTCGTTTCTTTATATGTTTATCCATGTATTTTGCAAATCTGATGATTTTGTAATTGTTAGTCCTCACTATTTACCAAATCCACTGATCACATTTGACATTTTTTAGAATTGGATCTAACATAATTTCCAGACAACTTGGTTGTTCAACAGACAACATAAAAAGCAATTGTGTACTACCTCAGAAAATTACTGAACCTACTTAGTTAGTAGCCAAGTAATTAAAATCCCATCACCCCCAGCCGCACGATCAGAATTCTGGTCTTCTTCCAAAGTTCTCTTACCTGTGAAGACATTTCCTGATCTTCTTTCCTTCACTGCCTTAAAAGGATAATAGCTAAATGTTATTGTACATTCTAGCCAAATGATCTCATGTATATGAGAGCTAATATTTTTACCCCATCTTTAAGCAATACAATTCTTTCCTAAAATTACTGTCCCACTTTGCTTCCTGTTTTAGTCTTTGCCTTTGGGAAATTCTATACTCTGATATTTTAAATCCCCATCATTTTCCAACATTAATCATGTCTTTGTTATACCAATAATATACCTATCCTCAGTGCTTCCTTTGTGCCATATAACTGCTCAAAAATTCAGGGGGCATTTATCTGCAAATAAATGTAAAGCTGAGAAACCCAGTTTTAGCATTTTTATGTAATTTTTGCTCAGTTCACATCTGAGTATTAACTTTTTCATTTATTTTTGTAATATACTTGTTTGTCATGTTTTTACTGGTAAATAGAGGTTTTAAGATAAAACCAGAAACACTAAAAGACAGGCCTTCAATTTAGCTGCATAGTTATATTTGATTTTCATATTTGCCTATTATTTAAATCAAACATAAGGTTGAAACTTGAATAACAAACTAAAGGTTCATAGTACATTCAAGGATAGCACAAAGACAACATGTTTTAGTGTGTTCTAAACCTGCATCAAATGTAGAAATGCTTTGTGTCTTGAAACATTTGCCTGCTTTCACTAATTTTCCTTTTTTAGGGAAGATTATTACAAGTGGTTTAATAAAATGCCCTTATGACAAGGTGGAGGCCTCAGATTTCCTTGATCTTTTTTTAGGCTGGTTTTGTGGCACAGAGGCTGCATTGGACTCACTGGCTGATCTCTTCCTGGCAGTGCCTAATGGTTAAGAATCATGGCTGATTCTCTGAGGCCTGTCTGCAGTTTTTTTGATTCCCTGAGCAGTGAAGATTTTTTAACTCATCTGTCAGTAGTCAGAATATAACTTTTCACCCTCCAGAAGTCTCAGAAGGTGGTATCATCATTTACCAGAGAAAATTCTGATGTGGGATTGTACAGTTTACTTTTTTAAACTTTTTTTCTGATTGATGCTCATGTGAAAGTGTTAAGGAGGGAGTTAGGCAGTTTGATCTATGGATGTAATTGGTATGCAGGTACTATATACTCTATCTCATTTTTGTCAGGGTTAGGTTCTGCAGAGTCTCTACTTTTCTTTCCCTGTGCTTGGCTGAGACTAGGACTTCAATGTGAGTAAAGTTGTGAAGTTTCAGTCCAGTAAAGATAGCGTTTGGTCAGGGTAAGAATCATGAAGATGTGAGAAAAGATGGCTTGTGCTTTATTTTGTGGAGGCCTGTTTAACCTTTGTCAAAAGTATCCGTGGTTTTGGAATGTTCAACAGTAATCAAGACATTCATTTTGTCTGGATTTTGCCAGGCAATTGTGGATTTTCCTTTTTAATCCTTGCCATACCAATATGTATTGTGTTAATTCCCAGAGTGAATCACTCCAGTACATGCTGTGTGAGGTATTAGACATTACTGTGTGCCCTGAGCATATATCTGCTCTTTTCCCCCATTTGTTGTTAGCTGCAGTTCAGGTAGCTGACTTCCATCTATAAAACATCAACTATCACATCTTACATAGTGACTCTTTGAGAAACAATCTTTCTTCCAAAGAGTCAGGTCAGGTCAGTTGCTGGGCTAAAACTTGATGATGTCTAAAGTTAAGGTTATGTCCATATTGATGGTTAGGGCCTTAAAATCCCTCTGAGCTCCATATATGTCTACTATCAAAGCTGAAAAACCCTGAACTTGGCACCTGGCAGCAGTCCAGCCCAGCCCCCAAACATTCTGCAGAACTTCAGGGGTAGAGGTCGAGCCCGTCTCCTGACCTCCCTCCATTGTGTTTGAAATTCACTGAGGTGCTACAGGCAGCAAGCACAGGACATTTGCCAACAGCTTCCTATTCTGGCTCCACTTTCTGGAAGTAGAACCAAGCATAGAAGAAGAGACTGCATAATTCCTAGAAGAACTGCACTCATGGGGCAAGAAATGCAATGTGGACCATTTGTTGTGGGGTGCAAAATAAGCTGCAGGCTGAAAAGGGCAGTTCATGTAGCTTTGACTGGCCAAGGATGACTCTTGGAATCAACCCGACATATCAGAGGAGATGTACTCTGTCTTCAGATTGATGGCTAGGTATCAGCAGAGATCCCTTAATTTGAAATTTGCTAACACTTCTAGTCTCACAGCCCAGTCTTGATGGCATATATGTTTGTCTCTGATCAGAACAGTCAGTCCGTATGCTCAGGGAGCTGTTTGTACATATGGTGGGAGTAAAAAGCTGGCTCATCTTTCTCATGCCTACTGCTTGTCCAGAACCTCCAGCTGGTGTTCCTCCTGGAGCTACCTTTAGGGTTGGTAGCTCTACATCTCTTCTAAAGCAGCCCAAAATAACATGGAAAATACAAAGCACTTAAGCATTTAACATTTCCAGCACACATTTTGTATTCTCTTTTCAGCAGAACTCTGCCACAAGCAGTATTGCCAACACTAAATAGTCTAACATTCAGAGCATGCAACTGGCTTAAAAAAACATGAGATTCTATTATTTTAAATCACATTTTTTCCTGCCTGCTTGCTTTTTTTTTTTTTTTTTTTTTTT
>NW_017728995.1:44497335-44499729 GCF_001723915.1 Gavialis gangeticus
TTTTTTTTTTTTTTTTTTTTTATACCTTTGGTCCAAACATATTAAAATGTGATGAAGTTTAAAGAACTTCTTTACATTGTTCATTTGTATTGTAAGATCCTTTGTATTTAACTAAAAGGGCCAGCCAGAGCTGTGAATGTTTGAAGAATACTTGGTTCTTATTCTGGTGGGGATAACGCAATGACTTTTGATTCATATTGATAGCAGGAATATACATGGGTATTAGGGGTGTACGAAGCTTCGGTTGCTGATTCAATTCAGAGAAGATTTGGCCTGATTTGGAGGTCGAATCACCAAATCCAAATCAAATCAGGAGAAAAAAACCCAACCTCCGAATTGATCTGGAGCCTCGGAAAAGATTTGGAAGGTAGTCTTTCAGGGGAACAGAAACTGAGAAGAGGGAGGGGGAGTGTGGGGGAAAGACTGACATCTCTAGCTGGCCAGTGACTGTGATCTTTCCCTGAGTCCCCTTCCAATTACAGTGCTCTGGGTGAGGGACATAGAAGCAGCATATAAGCCTCTGTCTTCAGGCTTTATGTGCCTTTTGTGAGCAGTTTCTACCTGAGCAACAGTGTCTGAAAGGTACTGGACTGGCTTAGCTTCCTACCTAGTCAGTCTCCTGCTAGTTTCTGTTTTTGGAAAGGATTGGATTCAACTTACTAACTAGAATCTCTCTACTTATCCCTATCCATTCCATTTCTTTTAACTTATATTTGTTCTTGTTTTTGTTTTTTTTCCCCCCTATACTTTTTAAAAAGAAAGCTGTGTTTTCCCTGGCAGTGTGATCCATCACTGTGCAGGAAAGCACAAACGTTACATGCACTCTCACACATACATCATAGAAGAAGTAGTCAGATATTATTAAACACAACACAGAAGAAGTCAGACAGTCATAGAAGAAGAAGAGATTATATATAGTTATTATTAGTTACAGTTACACACACATACAGACTAAACACAACACAGAAGAAGTCAGATAGAGATTATTAACAGCAACACAGAAGAAGTCAGATAGAGATTATTAACCACAACACAGAAGATGTCAGTAGGCCTGTGCGAATAGGGAACTATTCAATTTGGATCCAGATTCAGCCAATATGGAGGCCGGCAATTTGATTCAGAGCTCCAAATTGGTTTTCCACTTCGATTCAGCTGAATCGGCTCCAAAGCTTTGGAGCCAATTCAGAGATGATTCAGAGATTCGGCCATAGAGTATAATAGGGAATCAATGAAATATCTATAACTTTGTTGGTTTTGGATGAAACTTGCTGGTGTGGTAGCCTCTGCTGAGAGCATGAAGCCTGACAAG
Organism: Gavialis gangeticus; assembly: GCF_001723915.1. Taxonomy (NCBI): domain Eukaryota; kingdom Metazoa; phylum Chordata; order Crocodylia; family Gavialidae; genus Gavialis; species Gavialis gangeticus. Next base: position 44,498,645 of record NW_017728995.1, read on the forward strand.
TTTCAAGGTGGTAGGTGCAGGGGTTTCTGGGAAACTGCACCTCAAATTCCTGAAAGCAAAACTCATGTCACGTGTGTGTGTTAAGCCACAGTGGGGTGAAAACTGCAGGGATGGTATCTCTTGCTGAGGCCACAAAGTCTGCCACATTTCAAGGAGATAGGTGCAGGGGTTTCTGGGAAACTGCACCTCAAGCTGCTGATAAGCAAAACTCGAGACATAGGTGACGCTGTGTGTGTGTTAAGGCATGGGGGTGTGTGTGTGTGTGAAAACTGCAGGCCTGCTAGGCCCTGCTGCAACCACAAAGCCTGCCAGCTGTCAAGGAGAGAGGTGCAGAGGGAGTCTGGGTTCTGGGGTCCTTCACCTCTGGCTGCTAACAGGTAAAACTTGTGACGTGGGTACTTGTGAGACTGTCTCTCTCTTAGGTTGCAGGGGGGTGAAAAAAAACTACTTCAGGCCTGGATGCTAGGCCCTGCCAGGCCACGAAGCCTGCAAGCTGTCAAAGAGATAGGTGCAGGGGGAGTCTGGCTTCTGGGGCTTGCACGTTTGGCTGCTAACAGGCAAAACATGTCAAGTGGGTGGGTGACACTGTGTGTGTGTGTGTGTGTGTGTGTGTGTGTGTTTGTGTGTTAAGGTGCACCCTCACTGGCACTGGGACCTCTACACAACATGGTACTGTGCCCCAGTGAGGTCTCCTCCTCCCCTACAGTCTCATGCCAGTCCACCACTTTACATGACAACAGGTAAAATAACTTAGTGACTGACTGAGCACTAGCAGTAGCACCAGCAGCATCTCAGGTAGCCAAACTGTCAGATAGCCCTTCTTTCCTCTCAAGTAGGAGCTGCTTTTTCTCTAATGTATCTGTTAAGGTGTGCTGTCACTGTGTGCCTCTATATATGTATGTATGTGTGCATGTGTGTGTGTGTACACTTGTGTTCAGGTGCACCCTCACTGGCGCTGGGGCCTCTGCACAACACAGCAGTGTGCCCCAATGAGGTCTCCTCTTCTCCTACAGCCTTGTTCTGGTCCACCACTGTAAATGTTGGTGGGTCAAAATAACTTAGCTGGCTCAACACCAGTAGCATCA
>NW_017728995.1:44509843-44510433 GCF_001723915.1 Gavialis gangeticus
AGATAGCCCTTCTTTCCTCTCAAGTAGGAGCTGCTTTTTCTCTAATGTATCTGTTAAGGTGTGCTGTCACTGTGTGCCTCTATATATGTATGTATGTGTGCATGTGTGTGTGTGTACACTTGTGTTCAGGTGCACCCTCACTGGCGCTGGGGCCTCTGCACAACACAGCAGTGTGCCCCAATGAGGTCTCCTCTTCTCCTACAGCCTTGTTCTGGTCCACCACTGTAAATGTTGGTGGGTCAAAATAACTTAGCTGGCTCAACACCAGTAGCATCAGCATCAGCATCAAAGGTACCCAAATGAAACTGTCACAGAGCCTTTCTTTTTATCAAGGAATTGACAGCAAGAAGTAAAAATGTTGTGTTGTTTTGGACATATGATGTTACTCATGGTGTGTGATGGCTTATCTTGTGTTTTTATGTCTATATGTTTATTGTGAAAAAAAGGGGAATACTTAAAAAAATGTATCTGAGGAAGCTTTCAGGTTGAATAACCCTTTGTCAGGCTGAGGAAGTACCTGCAGTTGGTCCTGGATGGAAGGAATAGTAAAGAAGCCAGAGGCTGGCCTGGCGCACAATGCAGGCAAGAAA
>NW_017728995.1:44510724-44511451 GCF_001723915.1 Gavialis gangeticus
CGGTGGAAGTAGCCCACCACCTTCCTGCATTTCAAAATCAGCTGGCTTGTAGCAGTAGGGGTGGTGGTGCTATCACTGGCAGCCCTGTCCCCCTCCAAGGCGTCCCTGACTATGAGGTGCAGCCTGTGTGCCACACAGCGGATGCTAACAAAGTTGGCATCATGGACAGCCTTCACCATATTGGCCCCATTGTGGGTGACCATGAACCTGTGGGTGACCTCGGCCTGGCCAATGAGGCACTCCTGCACCAAGCAGTTCATGGCCCCCCTCATCTCCGTTGCTGTGTGGGACTCATCCAGCACCTCGGTTTGGAGGAGAGCCCACCAACAGCCTGACTGATCACACCAGGGCCCTGTGAGGGAAAGGTAGGCATGATCACCATCCCAGCTGCTCCAGATGTTGGAGGTGAAGTGCAAGGCTACCTGCGGCCCTCCCTTGCGCAGCTCCTCCCTCAAGTACTTCCTGCATGCCTCATACAGGGAGGGCACCACTGTCTTGCTAAAGGTGGTGCGTACAGGCACTTTGTGAGATGGGGCCAGAAGCGCTATGAGCCACCTGAACCCTGACCACTCAACTAGGGAGAAAGGGTGGCTATCCAGAGCAAGCATCTCCCCAACAGTCTGGGTGATCTTGCTCGCCTTTGCAACTCGCCTCCCTCTGTCTGCAGCTTTCCCCCACTGCACCCTGTATGAAAAAGTGCTGCCTACACTGTCAGCGGCACCTGCAG
>NW_017728995.1:44512504-44523280 GCF_001723915.1 Gavialis gangeticus
TGATCACCATCCCAGCTGCTCCAGATGTTGGAGGTGAAGTGCAAGGCTACCTGCGGCCCTCCCTTGCGCAGCTCCTCCCTCAAGTACTTCCTGCATGCCTCATACAGGGAGGGCACCACTGTCTTGCTAAAGGTGGTGCGTACAGGCACTTTGTGAGATGGGGCCAGAAGCGCTATGAGCCACCTGAACCCTGACCACTCAACTAGGGAGAAAGGGTGGCTATCCAGAGCAAGCATCTCCCCAACAGTCTGGGTGATCTTGCTCGCCTTTGCAACTCGCCTCCCTCTGTCTGCAGCTTTCCCCCACTGCACCCTGTATGAAAAAGTGCTGCCTACACTGTCAGCGGCACCTGCAGGCAGTCGATGCCCCCCCCCGCCATCGACACCGCTGGGTGGCAGTGATGGCGCCATCAACAGCAGCCCTGTCCCCTTCCAACGCATCCCTGACTATGAGGTGCAGCTGTTAACACTTTCCCTTTTGTTTTCTGTTTTCCTAAGACGGAAATGACTCGCAAAACTTGTAATAGAATCTAGTGTCCTATCCACAATCTGCCATCCCGTGGGACAGCACATGGGCTAACACCCATGGACTGATACCACACATCAACCTTACATGCCACATTTGATCCATGGACTGGCCCTGCACTACTCATTTGGCTCATGGAGACCAGAAGGTTGAGCACCTATGTTCTAAATATGTGGACCCATTTTGATTTCAGTTATCACAGTGTAAATCTGACATAATTTTAATACAATAATTGTTGCTGCTTGTGATTGACACTGTGATGGATGTGAGCAGAATTTAGGTAATAAACACCCATACCTATATATACAGTTACGAGAGATTATAGAAATAGCATCAGAAATGCTGATCTAAATTGGAGGGATAAAAGATTAGAGTACCCGAGAACTGGGCTTAAAGCATACAATTTAGGTCAAAATTAGTAGTCATTTTTGCATAACTGGGCCATGTTTATTTATACAATGACTTACACCAGGATAGGGGTCAAGCGGATCACAACTACAAATTTCTTCCTTTCTTTCTAGCCCTGAGCTCAAGCCACTACACCTTCTTGCCTTGCATTATTTAAGAACATCCATTGATAAAGTAAAAATTGTATCATTTGAACATACCAGTGAGTAAAGGTTTTTATTGCTACACTTCAATATATAATTTGATCCGTTACTTGCTTAGCAGAGTTCTTTTGCTTTCAAAGTCTATTGAAAACGTTGTTAAGATGCAGTAAGTTGTGATTTCATTCACTTGCATTTTAAATTGTGACTAATTACAGAAGGAAAGAAGGAAAAACTCAAAGTTAGTAAAATGCCCTTGAAGTAACACATCCTGTCAGCATTCATTTAAACATGTTCATGATAAAGTATCACCTAGCTGTAGATGAAAGATGCAATGACATTATTCAGAAAATTAATTTGTCCATGATCAGTAATAGACAGTAAGATATGACAGTACATGTATTGTATTTGGTCTAGCTGGACATACATATCACAGCCTTCACAGTCTTATAAGAAATCCCATCTAGAGAGATAAATGTCTCCTTTTTTTACACTATTTCCAGTTAAAATTGTACTTTCCCAGTTGACAGACTGACACCATGCATTAGTCATAAATGATCAATTCAGCTTAATTTGAGACTTCGCTGGCATGGCAAGAGCTACACAAAGTGTCATCAAAATTTAAGTAAAAGAGTGTCCCACTTGTTCAGCCAACCTACAATAGGACTCGCATGCTGAGGTCTGACACTCTGTCTGTTTGTTATTAGTCATTACAATTTTTCCTCATTGCTTTTTGAGATGTCTCTGATCATGCCTGAAATAATCATTTTTAAAATTTCTGTATTTTGTCTTGTTTTCTTCTTCACATCTGTGGGCATGTGTGCCACCATCTCTTTTGCAATATTACCTACCCAGGCTATAATCTGGTTTCAGACTGGCTTCTGTGACCAGGCCTGTATTTGGTGAGAGTCTGCCTCAGTTTTACACATTATACTGTAGTTAAGTAGTCTAGTGATTCCGAGCAAGAGTCTGAGCAGTTTAATGTGTTGCAGTCTTTGATTTGTTCTTTCCCATGACCAGCATATGGAAGATTTAGGAGATAGTCTACGATCTAGAATATTTTGGTCTTATCAGGGCTGTTTGTTCCATTGTTTAGGAGACTAGAAGTGTAGAGCCTGGAAAGTGATGATATATAAAAGGGATCATATTTTAATTTGAATATAGTTTTTAATCTTTTGTCCCTTTTTTAGTGGAGAAAACACACATCGTTTTCTTCCCTGTCCTATTTTATGGCACAAGAGCCACACTATATAAATGGTTTTGTCCGTAGTTAGTATACTATAACTTTTTCAAAATTCTTTTCTTCCAAATTTTATTATGGCATATACACACACACACACACTTTTTCTCTCTTCTTTTATGCAATGCTCTGTCATTCATTAGCAATACTGTGTCTCCACTGCTTTTGTGGATTTCTTAATTTCAGCAATGGAGTGTCTGTATACATATGCTTCTATGAACAGATGTCTGAATTCACTTCCTTTTAAGAGTTAGGTTTTATTAACACAGAAATTAATAACAACACAACATGAAAGATGATCCAAGCCTTTTTCCTATGCTCTCAGTGTATATCTGTCAGAAACACTGGGCCTCACTAAAAAGCACTGCATTACTGATACTAAAAATACAGTACTGTAACTTTTGGGCCACTTACAAGACAGCTAAACTGGATTTAAATCAGAGGTCAGCAACCTAAGGCCTGGGAAGCAGTTCTGGCTCACAGATGTGGCTCAGAGCAGATTTGGTTTTGGCAGCATTTGCCAGCAGGGTGCTCTCACTTCATCATGCTGCAGGCAGCACGCAGGCCTTTGGTTTAAGGAAAGCTCTGCCCATGCTACAGTGCACCTGGGGCTTCATCAGAGAGGTCTTTCCCTGCGTTGTGCTGCAGCTGGGAAAAGTGGTAGAAGTGGCCCAGTTCTAGTGCCCACCCTCCTGCAAGCGAAGCTGGGTTGTTCTTGGCCCCATTGGAAAATGTTGCTGACCTCTGATGTAAGTGTTAGAGAGTTGTTATTTACACATATTTAGCATTCTTATATGTGGCGAGCAGTAATTTCACAAAATGAGAGGTGTGGCAGGAAAAGTAACTAAAAGGAGCACACTAATTAAAGAAGCTCTCCATCTCCGATGCCCAGTTATATTCAAGACAATTTCTGATCAAACATGCAGTGATTTAAATTCAGATTAACTCCACTGTCTCCATTAATGCAACTGAGGTTACAATCTGGTGTATTATTTTATACAATATTTGCTTTCACCACTCTGTCACCCCGCATATTGTTAAGTCTTTTGTTTGCAGTTATCACCATATTTTATGCTTTATTTAGAATTCTTCCTCCTGGAAATAAAACCTTCCAAAATTAATTCTTTTTGAAGTATGGGATTTTTATATTAGTTCCATGGCTTTTTAAGGTTCCAATTTAGGATTTGGGGGATATTTTGGATTGATAATATTATACCATTCCTTTCACAGTTCAGGGTGCAAGTTAAACTTGTTCTGCATATACACTGAGTGCAAGATACCCCTATCATACACTTTATATTAATATATATGTTTAAGATTTGGGGCTTAGTTTGGCTCCATTGCATTCATAGCTGTTACACCTTTTTACTACATATGCAGTGTTGCCAACTGTCATGATTTCTGGCATTGCTCTTAAAGTCTACGCTTCAGGAATGTGAAAAACTTATCTCTTTCTTGTGTGTATATATATAAATAGTGTAGACTATAAAAACAATGCCAAAAATCATGAAAGCTGGCAATAGTGTATATGCTTTAGTTGTTTTATCTAAGGTAAATCTTCCTGTGTATCTTTATAATATAATCATTTGAGATGGAAGCCACCTCATGATATTACCAATGTCTTCGAAGCCCTGCCATAACAAAAATTAAACTTCTTATGTACTGAGTTGAAATAACATAACATCAGTTCCTAAGACATGAAATAACATAACGTGAAATAACATAGCATAACATCAGTTCCTAACATTTGTAAATTTGTATAATTTTGTGTAATCCATGCTTTGGTATTTCTTCCACAAAATGAAAAAAAATACTAAGCTCTGTATCTGTTGACGTTGTTCCAGGTTGAATTTTTAGAATTGAATTGTATTCATGCAAGAATTTTTACTTAAGGTAATTCTCTCTCCTTTTTGACCAGGATTCTTAGGATCATCTTGTGAAGAAAAACTTGACCCTTGTGCATCATCTCCCTGCAAGAACAATGGGACCTGCTATGCTGATAGGCTTACCTACTCCTGCAGTTGTAGTTCTGGATTCACAGGACCTACCTGTGCTCAGCTGATTGACTTCTGTGCTCTGAATCCTTGCGCACATGGCATTTGTCGCAGTGTTGGAACCAGTTATAAATGCCTCTGTATTCCTGGTTTGTACCAAGCAGTTCCACATTATGTAAATCTTTTAATACTTCTTACACAGCTTCCGATATATAGTTTAAAATTACTTCCTTTTTTCTTTTCAGTATATAATACACATTGAGCAGATGTTCTATCTCTTTAGAATAATGATAGGAATCTCCACATTCCATTTGGATAATCAAAAATTGCAGGGTAAGCACTGAAACACTGAGTTCCATATGGCTTGGTTTATATTTACAGCTGTATTATAAAACGATAGCTTGCAGGGTGAAGTTTTTAAAGATGAGGCATCAAATAATAAATGAAAAATGGAAATTTAAGGAATGGGAATGCTTGAAATCAACTAATTGGGAAAGGCTGCAAATATGAAGTAATAAATATAAACCTCTCACAGGAACTTAGGGAAAAGTATGATCTTTTCCTTAAGAGCCCAGTCCTGCACTCCATATTCACACAGGTTAACCCCACTTATTAATTGCAGTGGAACTGCTCATGTGAATACTGATAGCAGAATCAGATAGTAAAACTGTTGTGGAGTATATAGACAGAAAGTATGACAATTTGAGGTTACTTGGAGAAAAGGAGGTTTTTTCCTTTTGTCTATGTATGCTTTTATTATAGTGGTAGCTGTAAATCTAGGAGTTGCAGATGGGCATGAAACTATAGGGGTAGATGGGCTGTTGGTTTTGGCAGTTATACAGATATACCCATATTGCAGACTACACAGTCCAGCAATTATAACAATTTCGGAGTAGAATTCAAATACAGTGTTATTGTGAGTTAAACTTACAGGCAAAGAAAGATCTCTTCTCTTTATTCATTGCTTATTACTGTGCACATTAACAGATAGTAATGAGCCAGGCTTTATATTTGAAAATGTAAAGGGAGAAACAATATCAACAAAGAAAACAATGTTATTTTTGTTTTCAAAATGATTCTAACCCAGTTAGCAGTTTTTCACATTTCAACATAATGCCCTTTTTCTTGTGGATCAGGAAGTGGGTAGTGATAGCCTTGATTCTTTGCAGAGGAATCCTGCTAGCAGACATATGGACTTGTTACTTTGCTAGCTTACTATCTAAAGATGAATGTTTTAGGGATGATATGCTCAGCTAGAAATCAGAGAATCAATGAAAAGAGCCAGAGTGACATCTTATACTGAACTATTGTGCTGTTTTACCATATTGTCATCAATGTGTATTAGTGCAGTAGGATGACATGCAACATGGCCAAGCTGTGCTCTGCAGTTCTGTTCAGTATAACAGCTGTTCTTTGCTCTCCTTCATATGGCTTCTCAGTAACTAGGGCAGAAAGCCTGGTGCAACTGCCCCAGGCACCAACTTTGTGGGGAGCCAGGGGTTGTGGAAAAAAAACAATGCCATCAGCTGCATGACCTCTGCAGCAGCTGGGAGTACTCTGTGGCTTCTAGAAAAATTATGTGTGTGTGTAGGAGGTGGGGAGTTCTCCTGTATTCTTTTCCCTTACCTTCCTGGTTTGGCAGAGTAGGAAGGGATCCCATCAGCAATAGTCCATCTATTTAGCCTTCCTTATTCAGATTTGTTATATAGTCTGACAGTTCTAGGTACTTCAGTAATTGTAGCAAAAATACATCAAATGAAATTCTTACATGCCATGAGAGGCACTACAGGATAAACCTTCACTTTGAGTGTTACTGCTTTAGATGTTTTGATGCTTTTCCTCTGCTCCAAATAGTACATTAAAATCTCCAGAGTGAGAAACTTGAAGTCTGTTCTTAATATGCTCTACAGAATGATATTGTCAAGATGAGATTTAGGGCTGTAAAGCTGGTATTTTGGTTTGATTGGGCCTGTGACTGACTGTTCATTCTTGCAAGGAGAAGCATTGCTGACTGTTTCAGGTGAAATGACCATTTTCCCTGACAAGTGAATTCTCTTTTGATGCCTAGGCTGTAAGATTGGCCACTAATTTGAATGAGCTACAGTTACTTCCTAAAGGCAATGTAGATTTATTTGATATATTGATTCAGGGCAGATCTGTATACAGATGATCTGCAGAATATCAGTCTTTCGGAGTGGAACAGAGAATATTGAGTTGTCTCTGGTGAATTATTTCTCCAGTAGAATGAAACATTTGCTTTGAGAAATAGAAGATTTTGAATGGACCGTGTTACCGCAGTATTGCTAGAAAATATTTGTAGTAATCTTTATGACTGAGGGGCAAGGGTAGGGATTTGAACCGTCACAAAAGGTTTTGAATGACAACAAGTGACATAGTTGCTCATAAACCAACTGAAGATGGTTGAAATCTTGTAGTAGGAATTTGGTAATGTTGTGAAATTACATAATTTCCCTCAGAGGGAGGAACAAAATAAAGATAGGAAATGGCAGGCAAAGAAATGCCATGCTAGCATCACCCCAGGATTCACTTACTGCCCAGAGAAAATGAGTATAAACAAGTGGAATCAAAGCTTACAGCATTAGAACAGTAACATTTTTAAGGGATTATCTTGAATTCCACTGTTACTTGCTTTTAGGAAGGCCTTTCTGCCACAGATACTTAGGATATGTGAATGGTACCAAACTTTATGAGATCATTTGCTCCCATAATAGTTGTGTATATTTAGTGTTCAGTGTGAGCCCTGGACTAGCGATTGGCATTAATATTAGACAAATGTCCTCCTGTTTCCTAGCACCTAGTATGATTTCTACATTTCAAGAGGTAAAGATGGCAGATTTTCCAGTCTTCATCACCGAAGCATTTAATTGCTTTGCTTTTAGTTTGCATAATAGAGGAAGCCCATGAGAACAGGTTAATTTGGGTAACTTGTTGAAGAGTGACAAGAGCAATCATATTTAAATATAGCTAACATCCTATTTTATAAAGAAGGAGCAAAATACAAATCATATCAGGTTGCTAATTTTTTCTGTATTCAATAAAAATACCTTTTGATTACAGATAGGAGGACTTGCCAGGTGTTATTTTTCCAAATTCATTTGCTAGAACTACAAGCTTGATGAGATGGTAGTACTAACACTTTCATTCCTGGTATCTTTTTCTGTCAGCACAGCTACATGGGATGGGAGAAACTGGAAGGACAGGTGGAAAATATGCTTTTACATAGCCTGGCAGCCATCGCCAGATTGCAGATCCATGGTCAACAGTGTGTCTGTCTCTGGCTCTAATTGCCTCCTACATCTTCCTGTGTTTGGTCATGGTTGCAGGGGCTTCTTTGAGCAGGTCATACTTGCTTGAGAACTCATCTAGGACCTTGTAGAATCGCAGGTGCTCTGTGGTCCATGGTATCCCATTGGGCAGCATGTAAACTCACCACTGTCTCAGCAGGCGCCCTGTGAAATATCTGCCTAAACAGGCTGTTTTTGTCTCTGCCCCAGTCACCAGCTTGCAGATCTGGCTTATGTACCTTGCCCCGAGAAAGAGGAGGACATCTGGCATTCTACCAGTTGGTCTTGTGTAGTGCCTTTCTTGCCTCCTTCTCCCATCTGGATCTTCAGAAGATGCCCCCTCTGGATTTTGTGGGCAACATACTTTGGCAGGGGGAGTAACAGTGCTGTGTACAGGAGTACTGGCAGCAAAACCACCTTCATGAGTGACATGGACACCCCCCCGCCCTCCCCCATGAAGAGGTGGCCTGTGTGCCACAGTCCCAACCAATGTTTCACTTGGGCCTCCATCTTTTCCCATGCCTTCCAGTTACTCAGCTGAGGGTCAAAGTCCACCCCAAGAATCTTGACCCCCTCATGAGGGACAGAGACCCCAGGGACAACAAGTCCCTGAGTTTCCTCAACACCAGGCAAGTGAGCTTGGTCCCTGCCACTGCTTCGTAGATCTGTGTGCTTCTACACACTTTTGACTGACCACTTGTCTCTGCACAGATGCTGAGGTTGTCCATGTAGGCCAGGACCCTGGTCTCTTTCCCACTGCCACTGGCAATCAGGACTCCACTGATCCTGGGATCCTACGTGATCCACTGGGCAAGAGGTACCTTCATGCAGATGAAAAGGACTGGGGAGAGTGGGCAGCCCTATTGGACGCCTGACTGTCCCATATTGGTGCACTCAGGAACCCGTTGACCAGCACCTTGCAGCTCCCATTCCTGTACAGCATCCTTATCCAGCTGATGACCTTTGGAAGGATGCCTCAAAGAGGAACCAGTGGGATACTCGGTCATAGGCTTTCTCAAGGTCCAGGTTCAGCATGGCAACTTTCTGCTATCTCTCTGATTGAAGCTGGAGTGCATCTCATAGCTGCAGCAGGGCACTATGGATCTGGTGCCTCGGCACTGCACACCACTGATCATAATGGATGATGGACCTTAGGACAGATTGAAATCACTCAGCCAAGACTTTGGCCAGCATCTTATATTCAAAGCTGAGGAGGGTAATGGGCCTCCAGTTCTTCAAATCCCCTCTGGAATTGACAAGAAGGGTCTTGAGGCCCTGGTCCATCCCAGCCCCCTGCAGTTGCTCTTGCAAGACCTCCAGGTTGGGGCCCACCTGGTCTCAGAAGACCATGTAAAACTCCTGGCCAGGCATCTTACCATTCTTGAAGCAGCAGAGGATCTTGTTGATCTCCTTCAGCATCCACTGCTTCTCCAGCTTCTGCTGCTCATCTTCCTGAGGGTTCAGGTGAGCTCTTGCAGGCACTGCTGCATGGCCCCTGGGTCCTCTAGGCATACAGTGTAGAGCTCCCAGTAGAAGGCTGCCATCTCCAGCATCCCCTCCTTCAACTGGCACTCTACCCCTGCTCCATCTCTCAGGCTGGTTATGGACTCCTTCTTGGTCTTCAACCTGCTAAAGTTAAGCAGGCCACTCCTCTCTCTGTTCCATCCAGGGGGCCTGAACTTGGAAGATCTTTTTCCTGACCTGTTCACTGTACCAGGCTCTGATCTGGACCTTTACCTCCTGGGGGCAGACGGGTGTGAAATGCAACAGCAGCCAGTATAGTAGTGAGAAAGAGCAATAGGAAGAGCCAGACAAATTGATAGCATCATCCCTTCAATAGAATGGCTGTTCAGTACACTGTGAGCAGCTTAGCTTATCTGCCCAGCATAAAACTGCTGCTCCTCCAGCCAGTGCTTGTTAACAAGAGGAAGGACATGGTGAAAAAGTATTCCAACAGGGAAAATAGAAGTGTCTGGGATGAAAAGCTTCAGAAGGGAGACAGGTTCTGTGTGATCAGTGTTTCATTGCCACAAGAAGCCTTTTGATCTTTGTGTAGTTTTTGTCTTGATGTGCAACTAAAGTTGCATTCCAGAACTAAAGATTTATGTATTAAAATGTCAGCATGTCTGCTCTCAAAAGGTATCTTTTGTTATTGATAAGAAACAAATATGCTTTAGGAATTTTGCAAATTGGAATCTGCTTAGGGACATACTCAAGCTTTGCATGATACAGAAGAAAACATGCCAAATCAGCCAACATCTCTGCCTTGCAGGCACTAGGTAAACGTCTTTCTAAATTCTGGGGGAAACTGCATTTCTTTAACCAGCAAGCAGTCCTTTTTAGAGGATGTCAGTGATTATAGGAAAATCTGCAGGATTCTTTATTATTTCAAGGCATATCGGAAGTTACAGTAGTCAGACAGAGAAATTTTAATCTTCACAGCCATGGGCCTTACTTGTGGTTCTGGAAACAAAGAGCTGGTTAACTGCTGTGTACAGGATTTAAAAAAAAAAATCTGTATTTCTGAGACTTGCTATGTAAATCTCTGTCAAGTCATTTACTGGTTTTTCATTTTTGCCCTGGATTTAGTAACTCAGTACTTGGACATACAACACACTTACAGCAAAATAAAAAAGCAGACATGCTGTTTAGCCTCACATTTGTATAATTCACTTGAAACTGGTATAGAATTACTGCAGAAAAAATTAGAGATAAAACCACACTGGAATAAGTTATACCACTGTGTGTATTGTGTGACTTCAGTTTATTCTGGGCTAGTCATTTACTTGAGGCAAATAAGCTGTTGCCTCTTCCCTGCCTTCTTGTTTTGAGACACAGTACTAGCTGCCTACAACTAGAAGGAAGAAGCAGGCTACAATCAGACCTGGACAGGTTACAAGGGTGGGCGGATAAGAATAGGATGGGTTTCAACACAGACAAGTGCAAGGTGATGCACCTGGGGAGGAACAACTGGCACCATACCTACAGGTTAGGGAACTCCCCTCTTGTCAGCACGGAGGTGGAAAAGGATCTTGGAGTCATCATTGACTCCAAGATGAACATGGGTCGGCAGTGTGGGGAGGCAGTTAGGAAGGCCAACCGTACCTTGTCATGCATCTACAGATGCATCTCGAGCAGGTCCAGAGAGGTGATCCTCCCCCTTT
>NW_017728995.1:44528280-44547186 GCF_001723915.1 Gavialis gangeticus
GCAGGCTCCTACCCTGGGGGTTTTTAAGAAGAGGTTAGATGAACACCTTGCTGGGGTCATTTAAGCCCAGTACTCTTTCCTGCCATGGCAGGGGGTCAGACTAGATGATCTTCTCGGGTCACTTCCGACCCTAGAAACTATGAAACTATGAAACACGTAGTTACCGTGGAATAGCTGCTTATCTGTTTCTTCCAGATCTCAGTGTAATCTATGTTGATATACAAAACCTATGTAAGGTACGCCAGTTTGAATGTGTCATGTATCCAGGCCCTCTTGTTCACTGGTGTTTTAAAAATGTTTTCTTGTTCTATAGCTCTTTTTGTATTTCCACTTGGACATATGCATGTGGGCCTTAGGGAAGTAGTAGACCAGGCCCAGAATTTAAATGCAGGTGTCTTACATAGTACTTCCTTAGTTGAAATGTTTCCGGTAGTTCTATTTGTGAAATTTTAAGCAAAATATTTAAGGAGCTGCTTTGTATATTGGCAAGCATTGTGCATATAATCATAAGCTTCAACATTTGGTATAGTTTTGATAGGTTTAGTTTTGGTGAAAGGGATCAGATTGACAGCTCTGGTGAATACAGTCCCCCTCTTATCTACTGGGATAACTTTCCATATGGTCTGCCTTGCCAATAAGCCTGAAACTTTATTTAAGGAGACTTAGTCTTTGGCCATTTTATAAAGTAAGATAGGAGGTTAGGGCTATGGGAGCTGGAAGTGAGTATTCAAAACTTCCCTCATAACAGGGCCACCAAGTATCCACTGGAATTCCTATGATAGTGGATAGCTATGAATGGCTCTGCAGCTCATTAGCTTGGAAGGTTATAGTCCCCCAATTAGCAGTAGTTAAAGTAGATTTAAAAAGTCCTCTCATCATATCATTCGTGCACTTTTTGCCAAGACAGGTAGAGGAGCAGGAGTAGAAGTAGGAAAGCTGAGCTCTGAGTGCTTTTACTCCAAAAAAATGGCAATTTAAGAGGGAGTTCTAGCCATCTAATCTGTGTGTCAATTATCCCCACAACACCTACTTCTAAAGAACATCAATGTAGTGAAGTTAAGTTATATGAAAGACTGGAAATACCACAGTGATTGTATGTGCAACTCTCATTCTCTTCTCTTCATGTCTGCTTTAGTTTAGATTTTTAATTATGATTGTTGTCTTTTGCGCACATGGATTGTCAACAGGATTTGAATCACAGACCTACAGATCCCCAACACAGACTTCTTTCAGATGAAGAGGTGACCTTTTTATAGATCTGTCCCCTAGAAGATGATAGGAAACCCCATGGCAAAGTGTGCGTCATAATTATTTGTAAGGCATTGTAGAAATGTTGCAAGTCAGGTTTCTCAGGGTCTTTTTCTGGTCTAAGAACAGGGCTTGTCTAGTAATTAGAGCAGTAGTTAAGGCAACGGAGTGTGAAACTCTGTTTTGGTATATTCATTTTCAAAAGGCGGTATGGCAAAGGGGAAGAGTCATGGTACTAATGTATTAAATACTTGGGTTCCATGAAGCCTCTCAATTACTTTATTTGTAAAATGGACAAATAAACCTTGTCTTCCCCTTGGTCAGGCTTATAGAGGAGTCATTAATAAGGCCGGTGGATTGCACAGAAATATTGCATTAAATTGGTAGTTAAAGGTGAGAGAGATCCAACCCGGCCTAGTATGACTCCCTTTAGGCTAGAAGATATTTCATGGAGGAATCTCTTTTGTGTGTGTGTGTGTGTGTGTGTGTGTGTGAGTGTATGTGCGTGTGTGTGTGTGTGTGCGTGTGTGTGCGCGCGCACACACACACAAAATTTAGAATTCCAGAATATTTGATATGTAGTTTAGCTGAAATGTAGTGCTATTCTCTTAACTTTAGAGCCTATCAGTTCCACTTCATTTTCTTGCATTTCTTCTTCAGAAAGCAATTCTGTTTTTGAGGAAAGAATATCACTTCCAATTACTGAGGCAAAGGACCACACAGTTTTGCTCATAACTGTAACCTCAGTGCCATCCATCCTTTTATGCATTGTTTCTACCAGTAGACATATAATGTCAGCTTGGTTTTCATCTATGTTACTTCTGTCTCAGAGTTACATAAAAAGAATTTTAAGGAGGTTTAATTTAGATCAAAGAGTGAGAAGACTGTTTAATTGCCTTGTTTTCTGCCTAGGGTGCAAGGTCAAAGAGTGACAAATGGTAACTGTTTTGCTTACAGGTCTGTACTGTCCACATAACCCTGAAAAATAATGTTTAATATCAATTGATTTTTTTATTATCCCATTTTTTTATTAACACATGTAAAATTGGGTTATTATGTTTTGTTATTGTAAAATTGCTTTGGACAGGGACATCTTATACTATCTAATAACTCGTGTAATAGAATTTTAATAATAGAAATTAGAAAGCACAAGAATAAACCCTAAAAAGTGTTTATTAAACTTACAAAGCAGTGTAATGCTATGTGGCTGGGGGAATAATATATACAGTTACTAAGTTATATATATATCTTCATGATATATCACTAGTGGGAAGCTTAGGGTGGGTTCAAAGACAAATCTCAATGAACCTGATTGTAGGATCAGTAGCTATGTTTATAGATACATGGATCTTATTACTAAACTGCCTGCTTGACTATCCAAAAGGTCATACATAAGAAAGTAGAATATGAGAACCAGTTTTCAAATGACGAGTTTCAAATTATGGTTGTTAATTTGGGCTACCAGAAAAGTTTTACCACTGATTGACAAAGAAAATTGTATTTTTTTTTTTTTTAATCTTTGTCCAATCTTGGCTTTCCAGCGAGCAGGAGTGAAGTGAAAAAAACAAAGGCTACAGATTCAATCCCTGAGCAAACAGTTTGTAACATCCAGCTCAAGTGGCCCTGAAATCTCTGTGAATATAAGGGTTTTTATTAAATGAAATATCTCCTCTCTTGGCACAGGCTCTACCTACCTTTACGCTCTTGATCAAAGGTAGAATGCAAATTCTATAATTATCCTTTATGGGCAAACCCGGTCCACCAAGTGAAGTGTTGTTGATTTTAGTGGGGCTCCATATGGCTCGCAGTCTTGCATTATGTTTTAAGGATCACTGTAAAATAAAGGGAAAGGTTAACATGTTTCAGAGAGATTACCAATAAAAGTGTGACTGTCCACAACAGTACCCTATGGGTATTGAAGAAATAAGGCATCCAATGTTCAGAAGTTTGATGCGTAACTGAAATTTCTCAAGTCTACTACATGATAAAAAAATTACCTTGGATAGAACTCCTTGCAGTGTTTTGGTGGTTTGCTCATTTAGGGTCTGATTCAGGGTTTACTGAAATCAATTGGAACCTTTTTATTGATCCCATACTCTGTCAGAACAGTGCTTTTAATTCCAGACCTATTCTTTTTGTTTATTAATAACTTTCCCCCCATCCTTATAATTTTGTTTTTAATTGGGTAGCCATATTAGGTAGTATTGTCCATTTTGAATTAAAAAGAATCCAAACTTTTTAATGTATAAACTTTGTATGGTTGAAAATAGAAGTTACAATGGAACTTCAGATATAATTTGTCTCTGCAATTGTAGAACTCCTACCTGCTAACTGAACAGCTTGTAGAACCACAGCAGTAAAAGGGTGAGAAATATAATATTGTTCTGGCCTTGGCTTTTAAAGCATGAGGATTTGGAGCTTGTAATTCATTAAATATAATGTAGCTATTACGCAGAGGGAAGCATGACATTAAATATCAACTCCAGGATAAACTGCCAAACTGCTAGAGTGAATTTTGCTGCTGTTATATAGGTAGTACATGAACAAAATCAAGAATCCAGAGCCACCCATCCCACGCAGAAACACATGCCCAAGTTGCAACAGAGTCTGTTGATCCCAGATCGGCCTCATCAGCCATCTTCAGACCCACAGATAAGGGAATCATGATAGACAATCATCTGTGACTGTGTGAGATTGCCTATGGTTGCCCATGTGTACATAAACATTAAATTTGTTAATGTCAAGGTTGTATATGCAATCCAAGACAAGTTTTTTCCCCATTTAACCTGGGGGTAAAAACTCCTTCTCTTGGATTCAAGCACAAGATGGTGGGAAGCGGTTAGTTGCTGCAGCTCCAACTCGAACCCCAACCTGGGGTCACAAATGGTGTCAGAACTGCTGCCCACCCCTCATCTCCTCTTCTTGTTCTAATTAGCCTATACAGGGAAGGAAAGCTCCTTTTCCACCCTGCCTTTGCTGGGTTTGAGTCCAGAAATTCAAGTGGGTGACAACAGCTATTGATTTGCCTCCACCAAGTGCTGCTGGAGAGGGTAATGGATTTGTCTCAGTTTATTTGACCTGAACTGTAGTGGCTCCTAGACCTGCTCCAATAGTGATTTGTAAAGCAATTATCTGCTAGTGAAGTGCACCACAGCAAGCAGCACAAAGCAGAAATGCTCTCCTCTGCAAGGCAGCCTGTTTGAGTTAGCCTCTTTTTGTTTAAGGATGAGGTAGGCATGAGTATATTTGAGTGCCAGGGAAGTCTTTGAGAGATGCTAGAAAAGCTCTGAGGAAGAAATGGTATACATAAGAGAGACCTTAGGAGTAATGCCTACCTGATCCTTGAACAAAGAGTCTCGCTCAGACAGGCTGCTCTGTAGAAGATGGCATTTCTGCTCTGGGCATTTTCCAGAATGGTCTGCAGGCAGATGCTTGCTGAGGTGAGCATCACTGGCAGATAATTATGTTAAAAATCACTATGGGAGCAAGTCTGGTAGAGTGCGCACAGTTTCAAATGGCAAAAATATGGAACCACGATGGAGACGGAGGGCGTTTGAGGAGGTGAACTGGGTTCTGGCATCCAGAGGAAAGAGGATCAGGTATGTGCATCTGTTTGTGTAAAGTTGGGAGCCTGAGGCTGCAAAAAGATATTACATTTATCTAGGGATAAACCATTTTATCCTGGGGCAGTGTGCAATTATACAGACGTCCATGTCCGTTGTCCTGGGATAAACCCTAAACAAGTTTCCCAGATAGGAGGTAGTAACAATTTATCTCAGGGTATTGCAAAGTACATCTGTTTAGTTATCTAAGGATTGCATCATTATATCAATTGCCATGTACAGATGTTCAAGCTTTGTCTGCCAGAGCAAAAATGGCTTCTCAGAGAGGAAAAAAAAGTTTCTCCCAGGATACTGAACATCTGCATGCTTTCTGCAGCTTAATTCTTATTGGGGACCAGGAGGAGAGGAGGTGAGGGAAAAGGCTTCTGTGCCTTCCCAAGACTGGGGTCACTAGTGTGAATAAGGTGCAAGGGAGCAGCAGCTCCCTCCCCTACCATCCCATAGACTTGGTGGAAATAGGAGTAGCTGACAGCTGCTCCTCATCTGCTTCTCAAACTGGAGTTCCCTGAGTGAGAAGCAGGTAAGGGCTTTGCTGTGCCAACCCCTCTGCTCAGCTCTCAGACACTGGAATTGAGTGCAGGGCAGAGATGGGAGCCAGGTCCTGGCTCCTCTTGTTTTCCCTTGCCTCCCATACTTCCCAGTGGACCCAGAACAGTGTTAGGAAAGGTAGGTTGCTTTGCTGCAGCAGCAATACTTGGGAACCTTGATGGTATGGTGAAATACCTCTGCCTTGCCCTGCACTGCTCTGAGTCAGCCTGGAGCAGTATCATGTGACACAGGCTGCTGTGTCCCTTCCACAAGACTCCCAGAGCCATGCATAGTAATTGAGTGCTTCCTCCCCCTGCCACCCCCCAACTCTCCCTGCATTCCTTTGGAGAAGTGCAAGGTGCAGAGGCTATTCTGTGGGGGGAACCAGGAAAGTTCCCACTATTGGCACTGGATTTATGACCCAGATACCTTGTCCCAGGCAGACCCAAACCCTCAGACCAACCATGACCTCTCCATTTGATAATAGGCAAACTTTATTGATATGAGTGGTGGATAAGAATAATGCAGGCAAGGCAAAAAAAACCAAAAACTCCTCAATTCTATATCTACTAGTCCTAGGGATGTCAGAGAGGGAAGGTCCATCTGGTCAGTATGTGAGCTTCACCCTGAGGTTCTTGAATGTTAGATGTTAGCAGCCTGGAGGTTGAGGGCTGAGGCCCCCTACTACCCCCCAGTAGGGTGGGTGAAATGGCCTGGTGATATGCCCTCTGTCCATGGTGGTGTTGGGTTCCCCTCTTAGGGACCCTTTGCTGCTCTGAAATCTTTCCTTTTGTATTCTTTCCCTCCTCTGATGACTCTTCATCTCTGGGCATTGTTGATTGGTTTCCCTGTGGTCATCATACTATCCTGTCAGCATATTCCTTTGTTCCAACAAACTCATCACATGCACACATCTTAATTTGGTTATTTCCTGGTCTTCTAATTTGGTCTGTTCATTAAAACCAGAAATTCCAGGGACTCTGCAGTTGGGCACTGTGACCTGGTGCCAATGCTGCAGAGTCCATTATCTCTGTTTGGGTACACTGTTCATATTATGTAGCTTCAGGTAACAGTTTGGTACATGTCTTCAATTTCCCAGCCTGTGTGACTGATGGCTTCAGACACAGTGGGCCTTGAAGGAAACTTTAACACAAATGGGCTTTTATAAATCGAACAGGTTTTTATAATTCACCCTTGCCATTCCCCTAGACCATAGTTTTAATGCAATAGTATCTCCTGTAGCCTAGTAGCATTTCCCTCCTCACCCCCATCCCTCTATTGTTAGTCCCTCGCTCAGGCGATCTGTATTTCCCTATCAGCTTTGTCATCTTTTTTTTGGATTCCCAATCCTAAACATTTACTAATAAAAGTCAATCTGTTCTACTTTACCTACAAGCCAATTCCTAAAAGCAAACTTCTAAATATCATTTTCTAGACATTGCCTACCACTGGAGAATGCAGTGCTCCTGCCAGTCAGCTGATTGGTGGGATAGGGAGTCATTCTCTTGGGACAAGAACCCTCTTTGGCTGTCTGTGGCAGCCATTGCTTTTTAGCAGCTGTCAACTGCCCCTTGACAGTCTACCTTCTTTTCAGGCAGGGGAGAGGGCAAGCTGTCAATTAATGGGCTCCTCTCTAAGGGTGGGGGTGGTCCAGGGGGGAGCCCACTAGTACATCCAGGCTGGAGAGCTTAATTGGAAAGTTCTCCAGCTATGGAGCTGGAGGAACTTCCGTACAGTTCAGCTCCCAGGCTATTTTTCTACTGAAAGAAATTTATTTTGGTAGAAATACACATCTGCAAGCTGCCAATGGCAGAAAAGTGGCCTTGCATTCAGTCAGTCACTAAACCCTGATTAAAAGGGTAATGTGTGTATGTGCTAATCTGGGGACATTTTTGTTCTGAGACAAACACAGGCACGTCTTGTCCAGGACAAACGTAATGTTTGTTCCTAGCCTAGTAGGTTTAGTGTTCTATGTAAAGAAGCATGGCAAAGAAAGAAGGAACATTTTTTAACGGAAAGGCCGTGTGGAGGTTTGGCAAAGCTAGTTGGGTAATTTTGAATATGTAGTTTTTTATAAAAATTGGGGATAACTTTTTGTAAAACATGTTCCCAGTTTGGGTGAAAGAAAAGAGGCATGGAAAGAGGACACACCTATTTCAGAAGAGAGGCTTGTTGCACATTATATCCTGTCTGAACTTGAAGGTTCTGATAGTGTACATTCAGGTTCTGTCCTTTTCTGAGAGATACAGTAATAAGCTCAGCTGCTCATATTACCTATAAAGCATGCAAGATAAGTGTATAGCTAAGAGTGTTTCTCTCAGCTGAGGTGGCACTAACGAATGCATCACTGATTGCCCAGCATTTAAAGAAGTAACGTAATGTAGATATTGTTTGTTTGTGTCTAGCTGGACTAGCTGCACATAAGCACAAAAGATGCAATCAGTTTTATTATTCATTGATTCTGAAGCATAAAAGCAGCAGAATCTTAATGAAGTGCCTGGGGACAGATGAGCTTATCGCACCACAGTCAGTTACTTTTAAAGTTATCAGCTAAGGACACTCCTGGGGTCAGTGTATCCATTTCATTTCTCTGACTACAAAGATAAAAATGATTTATATGGGTTTT
Source organism: Gavialis gangeticus (assembly GCF_001723915.1). Taxonomy (NCBI): domain Eukaryota; kingdom Metazoa; phylum Chordata; order Crocodylia; family Gavialidae; genus Gavialis; species Gavialis gangeticus. The sequence continues at coordinate 44,536,306 of NW_017728995.1, forward strand.
TCTGATATATATGTACGACTAGGGCCAGGGTCCTTAATACATTCAGTACCATATTAAACAGTAGTAGTACAAAATAACAATTTGCCAAGATGTATGTACTTAGTTTAGTGACAAGAAAGTAAGAAACTTCACTGTATACCCAAGCTGGTGGCCTGATTCCATTGCAAGCTTTTTCCATTCACTATAGTGCACCTGGAAATGGGCTGTTGGTAAGGATGATGATAATGTAAGCTGTCCCTCTGAGCATTAAAATATAGTATGCATGGAAGGAATCTACCCTCTAGTGGACGAAAAGTGAATTTCTTCCACTTTAGGATTTATGACATTATGTGGGTCTATTTTAGTCAAAGGGAGGTGAATACGGATTTCCCAAAAAATCAGTTGCTTAATTTTTCAATACTGAACATTTCCTTCAAGGTAAAAATATCAATTTCATAACTCTTCAACTGTGTTCAAAATGCCTATGATGAGACTAAATTTTACTCACATTTAAAAAAAAATCTGCTAGATAATTGAAGTTTCTCTGGTTTATATATTGGGAAGGATCTCACTGTATACAATTTGCAGTTTATCAGAAAGTAACTAAACATAGAAAATAATACACAAAATGGCAGTGGTTAAAGCTGACAAGGTTCTTTGGGTAAATCTGATATCTTTTATTAGACCAACTAAATAGGTTAGTGGTTAAAGCTGCACTCTTAAAGGGGAGGATATATACACTGTAAATAAGGACTAGCTTGACATTTGAGAGCATTGGCTAGATACATTTGACTAAATCGTATATTTAGGGGATTCTTAATTGAGCGAAAATTTGCAGTCAAAGAATTCAGAATTGAACTTGCAGAGAGGTTCATTAAATATTGGGAGGGTTGAGAATATGGTTATCAACTCCTTCATGACTTATTTGTGAGCTGCTGCATGTTACACATGGAACTAAGGAGCTATAAGCGTACAAGCTACTAGGGCTGTGCAAAGCTTCGGTCCCTGATTAGATTCAGCTGAGATTTGGCCCGATTCAGTGGCCAAATCTCCAAATCTGAACTGAATCAAGAGACTCTTAAATCTCTTTGAATTGAATTGGAACTCTCCAAATCCATTTGGAGAGATTTGGAAAGATTCAATGATTCAGACATAGATGCAGCTTTAAATGTTTTTTCTACATACCTCAAGGTACCAGGTGGCTCTTGAATGCTGAGGTGGTAGGGTAAATGGAGCGTCCCACAGAAGTGCGGGGTGCTCCTCAATGTGCTTGGCAGCAGACCTGGAAGTAAACCAGAAGCACTTCCGGGTCTGCCAGGAAGTGCATTGGGGTGCCCCCACCCCTGGCTCAGTGACCGGTGCCTCTTGGGTTTTGGGTGGCACCTGGGGTCCCCCTGTGGCTGATCGCCAAGCCAGGAGGGTGTGTGGGGGGGCCCCCCCCATGTGCTCGACAGTGGACCGGAAGTACTTCTGGTCCATTCTGGGTTTGCTGCTGAGCACATGGGGGGGTTCCCCTGCTCTCCTGTGGGATGCTCCATCTGCCCCAGCACTGCAGTGTTCACGAGCTGCACTGGGTACCTTGAGGTATGTAGAAAAAACATTTAAAGCTGTGTCTATGGCCGAAGTGCTGATTCGCTGAATTAGCATCTAATCTTCAGATTTGGATTCAGCCAAATTGAATTGGGGACAGTGATCTGAATCAACAATTACCGTCCCTGATTCAGGCAAAATCCGAATCAAATATGGCCTGTTTCACACACCCCTCTACAAGCTACCTTCATCACTGATCTGCTTATGGGGACAAAAACTGCCATTGTGGTGTTTCTGCTCTCCTCCCATGTAGATGAGCAAGGAAAGACAAAGACAGAACGAAGACATGGGCCAGTAAAGCTAAGGATCAGACTGATGCTAATAATTTCCTCCCTGCAACAAGGTCTCAACTTGGTATTCACTTGGAGAAGCACAGCTGCTCCCTATCTCTTGTCCAGGACTTGTGGCAGAGTCACAATCAAGCCTTTACCATTAATATTAGCAGCCTTTCATGAAGTGTAGGTTGTGGTTAATTGTATGTGACAGAAAGCTTGTCCATTCAATGCCTTGACTTAATCTGAAGAAAAGAATTTAAATGGTACATGAGGCCCACAGTGTTACAGAAAATGAATTCTTTATCTCTTTCAAGGAGATGAAAAAATCTTCTGTTTAATTTAGTCTACAACATTAAAAAACACCACAGATAGATAGATAAAATGTCTTACTATAAAACAGAATTTTCTTTAAGGCATTCCACACTTTGCCTGTAAAAATAGTAAGAGAATAGGTTTGGTAGTTGGTCATGGAGAATTGTGAAACTCAGAGTATAATGTCTTTACACACAAATCAGAATAAGAATTGTGTATGTAGATGCAAAGGAAAATATAGTATAGTGGTAAAGGAGGAAACAGTGTCAATGTTATATAATCAGGGCCTTATTCATCATAAACTAGCTATACAGCTGTAAAAGTTATGTCTCCTACAATATTATAACACTTTTCTTATTATTTATTAATACAGAAATATATTTCTTTGATCAGATGTACTACATTAAAAAGGTATTTCAAGTACTAATATAATTACACAATACACTAGAGTGCTAGACCATAAAGAAAGCATCATGTTCAAGTGGACTCAGTAATTTCTGATTTCTCATTCTGTTGTGCAATTGATTCACTAAATGGCCATTAGTAAGATGCCTAACCACCTAACCTTTCCATGCTTCTACTTCTCTATCTGTATAATCAGACTATAATGCTTTACCTACCTCCTGGGAGTACTATGAAAACTGAGTATATTAATGTTTGGACAGAGTTAATTGTATGATAAAATGTTATACTGGTTAGGTTTACAAGATTATCATCACTCTAAGCCAGTTAAGTTCTCATAATGCAAAGTTAATCATGAGAAGTGGTAGACACGTAAGTGTTATATTGTTTCACTGCTACAATTGGAAGACATCTTGTTCAGATTATCTGTTATAATCTGTTATAATTTTGGTCATTTTTTTTATGTTCATGGAGATGTTGTAATTCACCGTTTTCAAAATGTCTGGGGGAATATGTCTTGTAGGGTGTCAGATGCTCTATACTTGTTCCTCATTTTTAGCTGTGTAGCAGATGTTCTGATGCATTAAAGAAAATCTGTCTGCACAGCATCTTTCAGTTAGTGACCATCTACCCAGAATCCAGGATGACCACATTTTATCTTTTCCTGGAAAGCATTTCATAGCTTGTTTTATTTCCTATCCATGTGCTTTAGGTTACCATGGCCTCTACTGCGAAGAGGAGTATAATGAATGCCTTTCTGCACCCTGCCAGAATGGTGCCACTTGCAGAGATCTTGTCAATAGCTATGAATGTGTATGTCTTGCTGAATATGAAGGTAAAATCCCTTTTTTGCCCCTCGTAATGTAAGTATTGCCTACCGCATATACTTTATAAACAGTGTTCTGTAATGAATAGGGATACATGGCCAAATTAAGTTTTAATATCTCCCTATATACAGCAAAAAAATAAATTTTAAGTAGGCCCTGATCCCCAACAGTTACTCAGGTGAGTAATTCTTATTTACATTAGTAGACACACTAGAGTCAGTAGGATTACTCATTTGGACAAAATTTACCTATGTAAGTGTTACTGATTGAGGTCAGAAATTTTGAGAGATACTAGGTCAGATGTGTCAAACACTGCCTGCAGGCTAAATCCAGCTGGTGGAGCTATTTGATTCAGCCTATGAGTTGCTGGACACACCCCATATGCCTATAGGTGGCAATTTAGGACTTTGCTGTTGCGTGCTTGCAGATATAAAAAAAACCCTGGTGCTATATTTTAAATTTGGTGCATTCTTGCACCAAGCTGTGTGCAGGCTCAGAAAAAGAAGCATGTTACTTCAATTTGGCTCTGGTGTCTGTAAAGATCAGGTGGTTTAGTGTGGCTTTGTTGGCACTTTCAACTAATAGCTGATTGAATCAGCTTTAGCTAAAAGCACCAAAAAGTCCCGCTGAAGTGCCTGATCTTTATAGATGCTGCAGAGTTTTTCCATGCTGCTTCTTTCAGTAAAGCTCAGGGGGCTTGGGGTTTTTTTTTGGCATCTGCAAGCACCAAAATGGCCATGGCTCATGGGTGTTGAGCACCCAGTAATTTTTCTTTCATGGATGCTTGAACACTGGATCACCCACAGAGACTCACCTATGCATGCAACAACCCCTGGCCTATGCACTGCATGTGGGTATATGGGCTGAATCTAGGCATCACAGGGGGTTGGTCCAGACTCGCATAACATATAACCTGTGCCCTGGACACTCTGTACCGTGTGCAGTGACAGGTTCAGCCCATGTGCTGCCCACAATGTGCATCTGTGCTGGCCCTGGGGGCCATGTGCACAGTGAGCCACAGGTCCAGCACATGCTGCACATAGCACAGGGGATTGGCATAGGGCACACACTCCATGCAGTGCCCTCTTGACCCCAGAATGAGGGCATAGGGTCAGTCAGTGGGGTGTCCCATGAAGCATATACCCTTGCTAGCCCCATGCTGCATGCAGCTGGTATGGCTGATCCAGCTTCACATGCTGCATGCAATATGAGCTGGGCACAGGGCTCACTATGCACACAGCCCCCAGGGCTGGCACAGGGCACATGCTTCCTGCAGCATGTGGGCTAGGCCCAGCACTGCAGATGGCATAGAGGGTCCAGGGTGCAGCCTGCATGCGGTGCCCTGGACCGACCCCTTGTGCTACCTGCAGCACTGGGTCCAGCTTGTGCATTGTGGTCGAATGCATGATGCCTGCTGGCCATGGGGGCTGGTGCATGCTGCATGTGGGCCAGACCTGGTGCTGCAGTTGCTTCAGAGGGGTCAGGCCTGGTCTGGCCAGCAGACCAGCTCAGGAATGCTCATCCAGCTTGTGGGTCATACGAGTTTGACCCCTGTACTAGATTTTTCTTTAAAGAGATGATACTAAGGAGGTTTTTGGTTATAGTTTGAATCGGTTTAGTTACTTGGAGTGATGAAGGACATTGGAGAACTTTACAGATCCCTGTTGATTTTTTTCCAGTGTAATGAGTTAAAAGCAGAATTACAAAAGATCACATTGGAACACATTAGCAATATTTTTCAATGTGGAAATAATAAACAAGGAAGCAGTTTTCTGGACGTTTAATTGCAACTTGTAAAATTCAGAAATAACAACTCAGTGAATGCCCTTCCATGTTGACTAGGACTGACACCATACACACTTCAACAGATTTTGATTTCATATAACATTTCCTAGTCATTTTATAAAATAAAGGAAGAAAATCACAAGTTAAGATTTTGTCTATCCAGAATATTTCATCCCAGGGTAGATTTATTTCATTCCACTAGGAAGAGTAAAACATTTAGGGTTTCTATCAACATGCATTTTCTTGCTCTGTTGTGTGTACCATTGTGGGGATTGTGCCTCAGCCCTTTTTTCCATCTATCTTGCTATGATTTTGATTTTCATCCATGAAACCACCTTTCTGGAATTGGAGTTGAGTATCAAATGGATGATGAGCTTTTCAAGCTGTGGTGACTTCACAGCAAAACAAAAGTTACCGAGAGTGGCATCACCAACCTTCAGTACACTGACGACTGTTATCTTTGCGCACACAGACTGATTTGCAGGCTACCCTTGATCTTTTCTCAGTGTCTGTCACAGCCTTAAACTCTCTCTTAACATTGGGAAGAACAAGGTTCTCTATCAGCTTGCCCCAGCACAAGCTTCCCTCCTCCCGCCGCCAATTACCATTGGTGGAGAACCCCTGGAAAACATTGAGCATTTCCGATACCTTGGCAGTCACCTCTCCCAGTCAGTCCCAGTAAGACCCAGTAAGTCTTGATGTAGAAATCAAACATAGGATTCACTGTGCCAGCATATCCTTTGGAAACCTACTTTGCCATGTTTTTGCTGACTGAGATCCAGAGATGGAAATTAAGATCCTGGTCTACAATGCAGTGGTTATCCCCATGATCCTTTATGGGTGTGAGACATGGGTGACATATCAAAGCCATCTTAAGTGCCTGGAATGGTTCCATCAACATTGCCTCAGGAAGATCCTTCACATTAGATGGGAAAACCATTGCACCAATGCCAGCATCCATTCTGCAGCTAACATAACCAGGATTGAGGCAAAGATCATGAAACATCAACTCCACTGGGCTGGTCACTGTGTGCAGATGGCTGATACTTGTCTCCTGAAGCAAGTACTCTTTTCTCAATTTAGTCATGGTGAGAGGACCTGTGGAGGACAGAGGAAGCACTACAAGGACACCCTGAAAGCATACCTTTAGAAGGGTGGCAACAACCCTACAAATTGGGAAGTGCTAGCTGGTAACAGGTCTCAATGGCGCTGTGCCATACATCAAGCTATAGCCCACTTCAGAGAGAACTATCTTGCAGAGAAATGGCAGAGGAGGAAGGAAAGTGCACAACATCCTGGCCAACCATTGTGCCTGCCTCCCCCCACCCCATGCTCCCTGGCAGCATTTTTCATATCTGTGGGAAAACTTGCAGAGCACAGTTGGACTTCTCAGCCACCTTAAAATTCACTAGTAATCCCCTCCGGCAGACATCATCCTTGTATCAAGGGATAGCCAATGTGATGTGTACCATACTCTCTATGGTTTTGTTTGTTTTAAAGGCTGAGATGCAGTTTTGTTTTTGCACTGCTTTTTGAGTCATACTGTGATAAAGTTCTGAAATTAATTTATAAATAATTACACAGAGCAGTGGTATTTTAGTAACATGTGACTCCTTATTTCTGTTGACTGAAACTCAGTTGGCTGCTGCTTGTGACTGAGTTTTTATTTCACACTGGTGTGTGCTGTCTTTGCCAGTGTGTCAAGAATTCATCATTCTAGAGGTTTAAAGTGGGAGACAGACCTGTAGCTTTTTACCAACAGCAGAAACAGTAGTGTTTTCTCATATTTTGGTTGAGATTTCATGTTGTTAACTCAACCTGAATATTTAACAAAAAGTAGAGTGTGTTTAACCTCTGAAATTCCAGGAAGTTAATTTTGCTTCAGCTTTTTATATGGGACCCAGTCTTATAAACACCCTTTACTAGACATTGTATTTTCTACTGCAAGTTGATTCTGAGAGTGGAATAGATCCTGGCTCTATGTTGTTTTGTGTGTTAGCTATTCATCTAAACCAGGATGGCCTCCTTGGGCCAGATCTGGACCATTGCAGGACTCCTCATGGCCCAGATCCAGACCCACCTCTGGTGATGGGGCAAGTGGCGGTGGTGTTAACTCCAGTGCTGTGTTGGCTGAGGGAACCATAGGGGTTAATGCCACATCTGCTCACCTTGCTGCTGAATTCCTGGCCCCTCCAGGAGCTCCATTGGCTGTATTTTTGACACACTTCATCTATACCACTGCATAGAGAGTATAAAATGTTATTACTAGGGCTGTGTAAAAAGGCACTGTTCCATTTTGACTTGAGTTTCGAGGTTTTGATGGAACAGTGTTTCATTTAGAATTTCATTTTGATTCAAAACTGCTGTTCCGTTCCATTCTGTTTCGATGCTGTTTTGATGTTTTGCTCATATGCTATAATGGGGAAGCTTGAAACAGCCTCTCTCATCTGGCAAGCAGATGGGGGCCCACAACCCTGGGAGGGCTGTGGGGGCTGTGCCAGTCCTCCTGAGGCTTCAGCCCCCGATCTGCCTGTCAGATGAGGGAGGGAAGCCGGGTGCTGCTGCCTGGGACCGGGGAGCTAGGGAAGGGAACTGAGCCTGATCGCTGAGCTGAATTCCCCTCCCCAGTGCTAGGATCGGGCTGAGGAAAGGAACTCAGTTCAGCCAGGCTGAGTTCCTTTCCCCAGCCCAATCGTAGCCCTGGGGAAGGGAACTCAGCTCAGCTGGGCTGAGTTGCCTTCCCCAGTGCAATTGTAGGGCTGGGGAGGGGAACTGAATGGTTGGGCTCAGTTCTCTCCCAGCCTGATCACAGCACTGGGGAGAGGAACTGAGTGATAAGGGCTCAGTTCCCTTTCCCTGTGCTGTGATTGGCTACCCTCAGCCTGGCTGTGGGAGGTGGGGAGAGCCAGGGTTGTGCTCCTGGCTGAGCCACATGGGGCTGTGGAGTCGCTGGAAGCTCAGCCCTGGTTCTCCCCTATCTCCCACATGCTGGCTGCTTCAAAACTTGAAACGTTTCAAAACTTTTGAAACATTTTGACTAGCCTCCTTTTGTTTTGAGGCTGTTTTGAAACCCTTTGTTTTGATTTGATTTCGCTGTTTTGAACTTGAAATGAGTCAAAACGGTGTTGAATCAAAACAGCCGGCGAAATTTTGCACAGCCCTAATTATTACCCTGTTTTAATAGCATTTAATGTCCTCTTTACATTGATATGTGTAACTGAATTAAGTGCAGAACACCATAAAATCATGGTAATTGATTTTAATAGAACTTGAAAGTAAAGCTTTTCATAAGCCTTTATAGATTTTTCATTGAAAGCATTGGTTTTCATGACAACTAAGTCATCTTAATTGTATTATTGGTGGGTGGGTAACATTGTTCTTGACATTTTTTTTAGGTTATATTTCTGCGTTTCACATTAATCCTCCGTAATAACTATAGTATTACGATCTGAAAACTCATGCACATACACCTGCACAAAACAAACACAACCCCTATTTTTCTCCTTAGATAAATATTTTTATGGGAGGAAACTCAATTACAGATAAAGTAACTTAGGGCTTGATCTAGAAAAGAATTCATGCAACCTGTGGCCACCTGGAATACAATGGGTTTTGCCTTTTGTCAACTTACTCCAAAGCCTATGTTGCCCCTTTTGGGCAGGGGGCTGGGCCTGATGATCTCGTGAGGTCCCTTCCAGTCCTAATATCTGTGAAATGTATGAAATATATCTCTAAGGAGACACTGCACTATCTTGGCTGCAGCTGTTCAGCAAATACAGAAACCTTTTTGAAAATATGGAAGTCTGTGTAAAAGAGAGGTCTAAAGTATGTAATGTGATAATGCCTTTTTCACTGATAGTGAACATTATAGTGGGTGCTCAAATCAGACAGCCAGCAGAAAATGAATTAAATAATTTTGGCAAGTACTTTGACATAAGGCCTACTCTTAGAATATGCCAAAAGAAACTATACATTGTAACCCAAGACAAGGAATATGCTTACCATAAATATGTTAACTGATAAATTACACAAACAAATGATCAACTGGTAAAATGCTCTCTACATCTTTGTCATTTAGGCTTTTTCAGGATATAATTATCTCTTCTTATTTTCAGAAGCCAAAACATATGGTAGTTGTTTTATAGACATATTAATAAAATAGGTCCAAGAATTTACCACTGAAAGACAAATACTGACAAGCAGTAGGGGACCAGATGTAAGAACAAAAGTGGTAAAGCAGTATGTCGTGTTTCCTTCAGTGTTGTATTTTGAACGTCTTATGCTCCTTTCCCTCAAGGCTCCTTCCTACATTTTTCTATTAACCTTCACGCATTCACTCATGTGTAATTCCAATCCTTTTACTACTTAATCCCTCACCTATACCATATGGCTAATAACCATTTGTTATCTGTAATGTCTATCCATTAGTTAACTTGCCCTCTCAACAAGTTACCTAGATTTTCCCCAATATGTTCATGAAACAGCATGCAACACCACACCATCTGACCAGGGGATCCAGAGGAAGATGTACTACCTGAAACTATTAAAGTTTATTCTTGTAAATTCAGTGGTTTTCAAGTTGATGGTATCTCTTTAAAGTATGTGATCAGTCATTTCATGGCAGTAAAGCGCACTATCCACAAAGGTCTGTGAGTACATAGATCATAAATTCAGGCATTGAAATAAAGGATTTAAATTTTAGAATGTACATTTTCAATCGATGTGGGATTTTGTGCATACATATCTATATGGCTGCATGGAATCTCTCTGACTGTAAAAAATACAAAATGTTTCCTCAAATATTTTGTTACAGTTGATCATAATATGCATAGACTGAATCATGAAAATGAACAACATTTTTCAAGGGATCAAAGATCACTATTTAGTTCTTACACAGAACAATCAGTCATTGCCTAAGGTTACCTTGAGCAAGTCTACATCATTATAATGTGGGACAAGTACCTTGTAAACTCTTAGGAGCATACGTAACATCACAAAGGAAAACAGTCTTGCTGAGCTTAATAAATTGTTGCAAAATCTGTTAAGAAGGGGAAACGTTCATTTTGAGTTAAATTTATTCCTGAGCAGGCAGCCCCCATACAACTGCAGCATACTAGATGCCCCACTTCCATTTTGGGGCTTACTTGAGATTTCAGAAGTGCATAGGTCTAGATGGGCACTTACAGATGAATTTCATTCCTGAGACTAGGTCATTAATTATGTACAGATGAAGTTCCTTCATTCTTTTTTCAGTCAGATTTGCATATTATATTGTGTGTATGTGTATTTCAGTCCCTGATTAGGAAATTCATTTTTGGTTTTCTCATTTTCTGTGGAATGTGAGCTCAGAAAAAATACTGATATGTGAACTAGTGTCATCAAGAGTCTTTCTTCATCTCCATGTAGGAGTCCCCTGTGCTTTCATATCCTGTGCTAGATAAGGTTCATGCAGTCTGCTGCAAAAATGAAATTAATTAATTCACACAGTTCAAGGTTAGAGATAGGAGACAGAGGCATGGGTCTGGCCAGTGCAGTAATGAGAGCCATTGCTAGGAGTGTACGGGTCCCACAGCATATCAGCGCATGCGGGGCTGGGAGGTGACTAGCAGGGGTTGGGAGGGGAGGTTGCTGAATGGCTGAAGCGGGGGGTGAGAGGGGTGGTTTACTGTTGACTTCAGTGCAGATACGATTTTACCCATCACCTGCAAATG
>NW_017728995.1:44552186-44568545 GCF_001723915.1 Gavialis gangeticus
TAGTGGCCAGAGTGGGGAAGGGGGAGGTGTGGTGAGCATCCAGAGCATGGAGCCAGCGGTATGTGGTGGCCACGGTGCAGCTGGAGGTGTGTGGCAGCCACAGCAAAGCTGATGGTGCACGGCAGCCACAGTGAGGCCTGTACAGTACTGTATGTGGGGGCCCCACAAGGTGCAGAGCCTGGGGCAGTTGCCCCGATTCACACCCCCTTATCCCCCCACCCCCCTGGGATGGCCCTGGCAGCAACATCTATTTTAATGTATGTTTGGATAAAATTGATCCTGTTGTTAATGGATTGATAAACCATATTGCTTCAGAGTTCCCAAGAAAAGGAGACAGGAGGCTTACTAATAAACGCATACATTTTTTTTCATGTTAACTGGAAGCCAGCCTGAAATTAATGACCATTTTTTCCATTGAAGAACATTACAAAACTTACCAAATTGTATTTTGCTATATTACTGGATATTTACAGAAACTCCATGTCTACCAGGGTCTGCAAACAGAAAGGGCATGTGAAGGTTGCACCACTTGGACACCCCAGCTAGGTCTACATGCACTAGCTCTGAAACCAGAGGCAGTGTAGCTATGTTAGCATGGCACTGCACCTGGACTAATTAGCATTGCTAAGAACTAAGTGTTTTAAGCCTGAGTGCAGCACTATGCTAATAGGGCTGATCTATCTTAGGTTATAGAGGTAGAGCATGCAGAGTTAGCTTGGGTATCTCTGCATGCCACTGCTGTGTTCCATGTAGACTAGTACACAAGCTAGCTGGGATGGGGTATCATTGTACAGCTCTGTATTTTGTCATGTAGACAAACACAAACTGGACCCCTGATTGAAGAGCAGTGTTAACCTTTCTTCAGTAATGAAGATATAAGTCTTATCTTGCATTGGATTTAGAAAGGCCTAACTTGATTGATTTCACTGACTTATCTGTGATTTATCTGACTGTCAAAGAGAACGGCTATCAAGCTTTGATGATACTAATCATTGTCCTTGCTTCATATGATAAAGACTTCCCACAAACTGATTTTTTACTGATCAGAAATATATGTAATGTTAACAACACTCATTATTATTTCTTCTTAGGAAGGCACTGTGAACTATACAAAGATCCCTGTGTTAATATTAGCTGTCATAATGGTGGCACATGTAACAGTGAAGGTCTGAATGCTACATGCATTTGTGCACCTGGATTTACAGGTAAGTAATTCTTAAATTACATGGGGTATTATTGTTAGTAACTGTCGAAAAGAATGCAAATGTCAGATATATGCCATCTGATGCTGTGCATCTGCATATTTCTTTCATATGACTTATGAGGTATTTTAAAACAGGCACTTTTACAGAGAAGAAATTATAAACCAGCAATATCCCATTTTGGAATTCTGGGAAATATAATGTGAAATTAAAATTATAATGACATATTAATTGTGAATTACTGTACCTAAAGGTAGCTGTAAATCAAAGCACTAAATATTAGCTGTAACCTCTAAATCCAGATATTATAGCTTAAATCTACATTTAATATAATAGTTTACTGGTTTTGTTTACTAGTCCAAATACCTTGGTTTTTAGGGAAAGCTATTTTATCCTTTTTGGGCTATATACTTTCTGCTTTTCTTTGGGATATTTTGACATGGCTCACTCTTCCAGGTTTTATTTGCTACTTTTGGATGGAAGAGTTCCAGTATGCAAAGATGGGCTGGTCACAGTAATATGTGCTCAAGAGGGCTAATGTAAGCTGAGCAAAAGAAGATTTGATTTTGACCTGAAGCTCAGACAGAGCTTTGGCTTGGAGAATACTGAGCAATCTTGCCTTTGCCCGACAAAGCATTCAAGTATGTGCATAATTTCAAGCATGTGTATAATTTCAATGAAATCCTTGGGATAATCACATACTTAAGAAAAAAACAATACTTAAGTATTCAAATGCTTTGAGGCCTAGAGTGCTTTGTATTTGCAAAACTGAGCCTACACTGAGAAATAAAGAAAGAATATTGGAGATCTATTTTCTACATAATTAGCATACAGTCTCAGAAGGGTAAGAGCATTGTCAAAAAGAGCTACCATATTTTCCTGCATACAACACAACCCCAAATAAAGTATGTAGAAAAAAGATTTTTTCCAGTCATGGATGACTGTGTGGCATAGAGTAAGTGTTCCTGAGCACACAGAGCAGGGGTAGGCAACCCTCGGTGCGGGTGTTAGAGCATGGCACACAAAGCCATTTTCTTGGCACATGTGCCTCAGAGCAGATAGCAGGGAAGGAGTTGGAACTGTGCTGCCACAACAAGGATTGGCCCCTCGTGGCTCCCCTGTAGGGCTGTGCAAAGCTTTGGATCATGATTCGGATTTGGAGATGATTCAGATGGTTCAGAGGCTGGATCTACAAATCTGAATTGAATTGTAGGAAGCTTTTGGCTTTCTGAATTGATTCGGAAAAGATTTGGCCTGCTAGCCCTTGGTGAAGCCACAATGTCTTCCAGCTGTCAAGGAGATAGGTGCAGGAGCTTCTGGTTTCTGTGGCCCTGCATCTCTAGCTGCTGACAGGTAAAACTCGTGACAAACCGTGTCTGTCTTGGAGCATGGGGGGGAGGGAAGTGGGGGGCGTGAAGCTACTGCAGGCCTGGCTGCTAAGCTACTGTGTTACCAATCAATCATGATTCACTCAGGGACCAGCTCAATACACAGTAGCTAGCAAATGTAATGAGTTAACAAGCAAGAATTAACACCTACAAAACCACAGACTAAGGAGAGGAAATAATACAGAGCTGAACTGTTTCTGCTCCAACACAGACACAGGCAGTTGCACAAGCACCCATGTCACGAGTTTTGCCTGTCAGCAGCTAGGGGTGCAGGGCCCCAGACCCCCTGCCACTATCTCCTTGACAGCTGGCAGACTTTGTGGCCTCAGCAGGGGCTAGCAGGCCTGCCGCTTTCACCCTGCTGTGCCTTAACACACACGGTGTCACCCGTGTCACAAGTTCTGCTTGTCTGCAGCTTGAGGTACAGTTTCCCCCAAACCCCTGCACCTATCTCCTTGAAACTTGGCAGGCTTTGTGGCCTCACCAGGGGCTAGGATCCCTGAAGTTTTCACCCCATTGCACCTTAACACACACAGGGTCATCTATGTCACGGGTTTTGCCTGTCAGCAGCTTGAGGCACAATTTCCCCCAAACCTGTGCACCTATCATCTTGAAACTTGGCAGATTTTGTGGCCCCAGCAGGGGCTACTACCCCTGCAGTTTTGACCCCACTGTGGCTTAACACCTGCATGTGACATGAGTTTTGCTTTCAAGAATTTGGGGTGCAGTTACTCCCAAACTCCTGTGCATCTGTGCTAACTATCTCCTTGAAACTTGGCAGGCTTCATGCGCTCAGCAGAGGCTACCATCTCTGAAAGTGTCATCCAAATTGGACAAAAAACAAAAAGTTATAGATATTGATTCCCCATGATACACTGTGGCTGAATCTCCAAATTGGCTCCAAAACTTCGGAGACCATTCGGCCGAATGGAAGCAGGAAACCAATTTGGAGCTCCAAATCAAATTTCTGGCATCCAAATCAGCCAAATCCAAACCCAAATCGAATAGTTCCCTATTCGCACAGGCCTACTCCCCTGCCACCCACCCCTGGCACGTCAATATCTTACAAATCGAGGTTGCGGGTGTTTTTGGCACTCTACCCAAAAACATTGCTGACCCCTGACATACTGTCCAGGAAGTGTGGCATCCCAGGAGATAGTCTGGATACAGCAGGACTTTCCTGGTGTTGGCTGCCTCATACAGACTCCTGGGATGTCACGCTTCCTGAATACTCTATTTCTAGGAGGCTTTACTCTGTCACACAAGGTTAGGCCCCAGACTCTTTCATGGGAAGTAGCAAGATGGTTAGTTCTTTAAGCCATTCTTTACATATGTTCCCATAAATAAAATGTTATTTCCACATCACAAGCCTCATCAAGACTACCAGCAGCTCACTTGCTGTTTCAGACACAAGTTACAGGGCTCAGCCAATAGTTATGGCTGTGAGAGAGTTAACACAAGACTTCCTCCTTCATCTTGCTGAAACAAACAAAAGTGGCAGCCATCTTGACAGCCACATCACAGTGTCTCGAAGCATGTTTCTTTTTATAGTGAAGAAATTGACTTCCCCACTTAAAAAAATACCCCAGTTTGCAAGGTGGGGGTTCTGATTTTTGGTGGAAAAGCTGTCTGTTGTTTGTGATAAAATATGGCAGTTTGAAGCTTTGAGTAACTACTAGAAGGTCCTGATTACTAATGACATAAGCATAATTGCAAGAGTTAGAAAATTAATTTGGGGCTTTTCTATTAGCACAATGGTAGAGTTTTGATCATTTGACATTGATCTATATGAACCTCTCAGGTTCTTTGCAGCATAACTATATTTCTGTCAAGTGATACATTCCAAATCAATGCCAGTGTACCAGAGAGATACAGTGGGTTAATGCTTGTAAACACTGCTGTACATAACTCTTTTTTATGGTTTATCTTACCTTGTGGCTATTTACTTGTAAGTAAAAGCATAAAAAAGGCCTATATCATGATAGGTACATCTTTGAGATATGTTACATTAAAGAAAGAGAGAAGGAGGAAATTCATGAAATCATATGCAATAAGGCAATTTAAAACCATGGTAGAGGTGATGTAAAAACATGATGGAGCCATCCTTCAAAACATCCTTGTTATAGGCACCTGAATAGTATCCTTTTGAAATCTTCCATTAAACATTTTAAGATGTATATACTTGAAACTTCTCAGGAAAAAGTTTAGTAGTAATAGAGTTCAGAGTTTAGCTACTGTACTGAAATGTTATAAAAACTCAACACTCATAAAATGTGCTGACAATAAAATGCTGTCATATGCCATATAATATTTTATCCTAGACTTCCCTGATTTCTTTATTATTGATTTTTTTCCTGCTTATGTTGAAACACTGCAAAACCAAAGTCTTTTGGGCCTTGTTCTTCCCTTAAGAGTTTTATGTAATTTAATTGACTTTGGCAGAGTTATACTTTTGAGTAAGTGGAAGAGGTCCTGGCTCTTGATTCAGTCTTTCTCACTAGTGTATATGATTATAAGGTGTGTGGTGTTTGGAGCTATACTGGGGAAATAGCTGTATAGGCTATAGCAAGTGCTTGTACTGAATGGTTTCTTACACTGGGTGTTTGCTGTCTTCTATGCCAAACTTAAATAATTAACACTTTTTGACATAATTTTTCAGGAGAGAGTACGTAGCATTTTGAAAGCACTTTATCCACTGGTGCATGTTCTAGCATCCCATTTCAACAGGATACACATACCTAGTTGTATATATTAGGAGTTAATAATACTGTATATTGTGATTCCTAACTTTGTTTCTCCTGCCAAAGCTGTATCAGATTTAAAAATTGGTTATTTCCTTGTACATTTTCATAGAAGATGTTCTGGCTTAAAATCACTTACATGTATATTGTCTTTGCAGTCTAATGACATTTGGGCACACGTTACTAAATACGTGTTGATACTGAACAGGGATATTAAATAGTAGTGATACCGAACAGGGATATAAAATAGTAGGTATCAGATTTTGAAATCACATATTGTTACTCCTTCAGATGTGTTTTAATGAATGACTCTATTTGCAAAGGCCAGTTTTACTCAATGTACTTAACAGGTCTACAGGCCTATATTATAGCATTGTAGACTGAGAAATAGGACTCTCAGGACTTCAGAGTGGAGACTAATCAGGGAGGAAAGAAGGAAGAAGGTGCTGTGCTATTCAAGCCTGTAAAAGCATAGACCCAGCAGCAACCACTGTTATTTGTGTAATCTGACCTTGGTGGCATCCTCCTCATGCATTACTTAGTTGTAATATTCCAGAAGCTTCCTGGTGGAAGAGGCTTTAAAATGGAGGCTTCAAGTAGAAGAGCACCCTATGCTTTCACCATCTTGTTGCACATTGGAAGAGAGCCAAATGTGCCTTGATGGTTTAGGGCAGTTATTCTCAACCAGAGTGTTGCAAGATTCTTGACCAGTGAGCCACGGGGTACTGTGCAATGTTAGCACTGTTAGTTTTCCAAATGACTACACATGATTCACAAAATAAACACAGAGAGCACATCCAGACAAGCATACATGTGTGGTATGAGGTGCTGGAGACGCATCTGCAGTGCCTCAAATTGCACATGCCACATATACAGATATTCTCCGCAATGCTAATTTGCAGCATGGCAGGTTTTTTTGACACCAGGAGATCCCAGTGTCAAAAAAACCTGCACCTAAAAAAAGTGGGGTGGTGACTTGGTGGCAGCATATGCCATGTGAAACCGGAGCCTGGCCAGCCAGAGCCATACCCTGGCTGCTGGCCAGGCTCTGCATGTTGGAGTACTGCCGCTGGAACCCTGGGAAGCCGCAAGGACCCCAGGTAAGTCTGTTGGTACCAGCTAAGGTGGTGGCCCCAACCTCCCCTACCCCACCTGGGGCAACTTGCCACATGCCAGAGTGAGCGTGCACGAGTGTTCCCCAGGAACAAGAGCAGTGGCACAACTATGCCACTGCTATTTGTCCCCAGGGTAACACACATCCATGCTCATCTGGACATGCCTAGAGGTTTCATATGGAATCTACACTGTCAAAAACATTCTGGCCTGTTTTAGTCTGTGTTTTTTGCAACAGAATAATTACTCTATTATTTTTCCAGTCAAAAACTGAATGAAAGCTAAGAACTGCATTTACCGAGGGGTGCCTTGAGTTTACCAAGGTGTGCTTTGAATCAAAAACAAACATTTGAGAACCACAGGCTTAGGGGGATGATCCTTGACTTAAATTTAAGAAATTCTGGGTTCAAAGCCTGGATGTGTCCCTTTATTTTTAAGGTTGGTTAAGCACTGGAACAGATTACCTAGAGCAGTGGCTGTCAACCAGGGGTAAGCATAACCTGAGGGGTACTTGAAAGACTTGTAGATAGGGGGTACACAGAACTCTGCGTGTGTGCCTGCATGCAGCCATGGTGCAGCATGCAGGTGGCCAGGAGCACAGCCCATGTGGTTTTATTACTAGAAGGTCTTGCCTGACTAACCTTATCTCCTTCTATGATCAGGTGACACGTTACCTGGACAAGGGAGATGAGGTTGATGTTATTTATCTAGATTTCAAGAAGGCCTTTGACTTGATCTCCTATGATGTCCTCATGACCAAGCTGGGGAACTGTGGCCTCGAGCATCTCATGGGGAACTGGCTCCAGGGTCAGACCCAAAGTGTACTACAAGTTTCCCTCAATTTATGCTGTACATGCGTTCCTGGAGAACGGCACAAAAATTGAATTCACATAAAGTGAACCCACTTTACACTGCAACAACTAGGGATAGGTTCCCATGGCAGTGAGGGAGGAAGGGAGGGAGTGAGGCTGGAACTAGGGAAGGGGTGGAGGAAAGGGCGCCGCTTCTGGGGCTGCACAAGACAACAAAGCAGAGGGAACAGAGTGGCACTCACCCGAGCCCCAGCTGCAGCGGCCCAAGGAACGGCTGGCACCAGCTGCCTGCAGCCACTGGGCTGCACTGTGCTTTGCCTGTCCCCACTCACCTCTGCTCCTGGGCTGCACCATGCTCTGGTGCAGGCAGTTCGTGTTGACTGCTCCCGGGGCCTCTACAGCCAGGGCTGGAGTGAGTGCTGCACTCTGCACCACCCAGGGCTCTGCTTGTCCACACTCTCCCCAGCCCATACTGGAGCGGCCCTGGGAGCAGCTGACACCAACTGCCTGCACCATGCCATGGCGTAGCCCAGGAGCTGGGGTGAGTCCAGGTTTGGGGGGACAGGCAAAGCATGGTGCAGCCCAGCAGCATGCAGCTGGTACTGGCTACTCCCAGGGCTGCTGCTGCCAGGGCTGAGGTGAGTGGGGCCACGATCCTTTCCCCTCCCCCCACAGACATACCTGCTTTGGGGGGGAGGCATCTATGCTGATTGCATAAGAGCGAATTTACCTTGCATATAATGAATTATGGGACTAAATTTGCTCATCACATAAGAGCGAATTCACATATAAAGAACCTGCATAAATCAAGGGAAACCTGTAGTTGATAGGAACAAATCAATGTGGTGCAAGGTTACCAGTGGAGTCCCCCAGGGCTCAGTGCTTGGGCTGGTACTCTTCAATAACTTCATTGATGATCTAGATTTGGGCATCAGATGTGGACTGGCAAAGTTCATAGACGACACTAAATGATGGGAGAAGGTGGTCACGCTACAGGACAGGCTAGGGATACAGGCCGACCTGGACACACTTACAAAGTGGGTGGACCAAAACCTGATGGCATTCAATGTAGAGAACTGCAGGGTACTACACCTTGGGAGAAAAAAACAGCATCATACTTATAGGTTCAGGTACTACTCTTGCTAGCACTATGACCGACAGAGACTTGAGGGTCTTGATTGACCACAAGATGAACATGAGCCACCAATGTGATGCCATGGCCAGCAAACCAAACCAAACTCTGGCATGCATTCAGCAATGCATCTCAAGCAAAACCAGAGATGTTAACCTCCCACTTTACTCGGCCTTAATGAGGCTGCAGTTGGAGTACTGCGTCCAGTTTTGGGTCCCCCACTTCAGGAGGGATGTGGATAAGCTTGAGAAAGTCCAAAGGAGAGCTACCCATATGATCAAAGGCCAAGAGAGCAATCCTTATGAGGAAAGCCTGAAGGACATGGGACTCTTCAGCTTGGTGAAGAGAAGGCTCGGGGGGACTTGGTGGCTGCCTATAAGTATATAAGGGTGGTGCATCAGGATCTGGGAGAACAGTTGTTCACCAGGACTCCCCAAGGTATAACTAGGTCTAATGGCCACAAACTTCTAGAAGGCCAGTTCAAACTCAATATAAGGAAAAACTTCTTTCCAGTCTGAGTGTCCAAGGTCTGGAACAGACACCCCCCAGGGGTGGTACAAGCATCTACTCTGGATGTATTCAAAAGGCATTTGGATGTTTATCTTGCTGGCATCATTTGATCCCTGCAGACTTCCTGCCTCTGGCAGTGGGGCTGGACTCAATGATCTCATGAGGACCCTTCCAGCCTCTAATATCTATGAAATCTATGAAATGTGGAGAGCAGCTGGGTCTGGCTGATAAGTTTGTTGTGGAGGGAGGGAGTGGGGCTGGGGCTGCTGAGCCAGGGCATGGTGCAGCACTATATGTACTGCACTTGCTGCTGCACACCACTGCACACACCACATGCCACCGCTGCATGCACACCAGGAGGGCATGAGGCGTGTGTGTGCCCCCAGATCTGAGGTGGGGTGGGGTGGGACTGGGGCTGCGCTGGGCTCTTCCTGCTGGGGGCTGGTCCAGGTTGTGCTCCAGAGAGGTGGTGGTGGTGCTGGGAGGGGGACTACAGGAGGGGCTGCAGCCACCCCAGTATCTGCCATAGCCCCTCCCCCCAACCCCCCTTCCTAGCACAGCAAAGCACAACACCCCTGCAGGGAATAGCCCAGCACTGTCTTGGCCCCAGCCCACACTGGCGCATAGCCCGGCACGACCATGTGCAGATCTGAGGGCACATGCCCCCCCCATGGCCTCCCAGGGTGCGTGTAGCAGTCAGAGCCAGCACCCCCCAGATAAGCTGCTTGCTTCACCCCAGCTGGGCAGCCCCAGCCCCAGCCCCAGCCCCAGCCCCTCCATCACCACAGGGGCCTACAGGAGCAGGGCTATGGGTTGGGGGCTGCAGCCACTCCAGAATTTGCCAAACCCCTCCAAACCCCCTCCCAGGACCTGCCCCACTTCATGTGCAGATTAGGGTACATGCCACCCCTCCCATGTGGCTCAGTCCCACACTCCACCCCAGCTGTGCAGTGCCTAACCCTGCCGCAGCCCCAGCCCCAGCCCCAGCCCCACTCCCTCTTATGCTGTGGGGGCCTACGGGAATGGTGCTATGGGGGGGCTGCAGCCACTCTAGAATTCACCATAGCCCCCTGAACACCCTTCCAAGCACTGCCACCACCCACCCAGAATGCAGCCTGGTCCAGTCCCCTGCCAGGAAGAGCCCAGCACAGCAGTCTGCAGCAGCAGCCCAACGACAGATGGTGTGGACAGGGATGGTCTGCAAAGTGGGTGGACCAAAACCTGATGCCCTTCAATGTAGAGAAGTGCAGGGGACTACACCTTGGGAGAAAACAACAGCATCATACTTATAGGCTTGTCAGTACTACTCTTGCTAGCACCATGACTGACAGAGGCACTACTTCACTGTCAGGGTGGCTAGGAGCTGGAACCAACTTCCAAGGGAAGTGATGCTTGCTCCTACCCTGGGGGTCTTCAAAAGGAGGCTAGACAGCCACCTAGCTGGGATCATTTGGCCCATGGCAGGGGGTCAGACTAGACGATCTGCTTAGGTCCCTTCCAACTCTACCAACCAACTATGGTCCTGCCTTGAGTAGTAAGTGGGACTAGATGACATCTTGAGGTTCCTTCAAGTCCCATTATCTGTAATCCTATGATCTAGTGATCAAGGGGCACATCTACACAAGATGCTTTACTGTGCCTTAGCCTAATTTACTGCACAATATGGGCACGTCTATACATTTGCATACTTACTGCACAGTAAAAGTGGCTAATTGTGACTAAATTTGATGCCTGCAAATGCAGGGATTAAATTTAGTCATGATTAGTTAAAGCACAGTAGCACACATGTAGATGTGACCTGGCACTAACTTCAGTGTTAGGGCTGCCAAGCCACTAGGGGGCTACCCTGAGCCCTGCCCCAGGGCTCCTGGCTGGGAGCTCTTCCTGCCTTGGGGCTGGGCTGCTCTCTGGCAGGCCCTACCTGTAGACTGTAAAAGCCTGTGGCCATTTTGTGCCCTGGGGCACACACCACAATCAGCCTGAGAGATCATGTTGTCTGACCAGGAGTACTGCAGGCCCCATGTGCCCCCTGGATAGTATGCAGGCAGCCTCTACCAGTCCTGTCCCCTAGCCAGAGCTGCTGCTTGTCTGCAGGTGAGTGTTGTAAATGCCTGCATCCTGCAGCACCCCCAGCCCAGCCCTGAGATCCCCCAGGACTGCTTGCTGGCTGTCTCTGGCAGCAGGGCCAACACACGCTATCTGCTGCTTACTCCCAGCAGCGTCTCCTGTGTTAGCAGGTGCTGTGCACATTTGCCTCGGCCATGTGGCTCCCAGTCCCTGGCTGTGTCCCTCTGCTGAATGCTCCCAAGTGCTGTTTGGGCTCCTGTGCAGCTGTCATTCTGTGGCCGATCCTAGACAGCCAGTGCAGGACACAGTTTTCTCCTCATTAAGGCCCAGCCGTACCCACATCCTCACACCTGTGCTGTCCACCCATCTCCCAGCTGGACCTGGTGGAGATTTGCAACCTCATGATGCTCTGGGGTGATGCAGAGGCAGTTTGCACAGAGTGGGCACTTGAATGCCCACATTTATGAGGCCGTCAGGTGGCATGTAAGAGGGAGGGTGCTCCTAGATGGTGTGGCAGTACTGCATAAAGGTCAAGGCCTTGCGGACACAGTGGGTGGCCATGACTGACCACAGTACTCAGTCTGGTTGTTCCCATAAGACCATACCCTCCATGCAGCAGCTAACTCAGATTTTAGTGCCCCGGGATCCAAGCTGCATCCCTGTAGTCAGGTGCAGCTAGTTGCCATAGTTGATGGGAAGGCCTGTGCTGAACCACCAGCCTCACCAACCCTGGCCACATGGTAAGTCCTGCATTGGGGGGAGGATCTGCCAGCCCACACCCCTGCCTAGGACCCTGTCCCCCTCCCTGGCTGGCATGGCTGCTCTCCCCTGGCCCCGGGTTCTCCCCCTACAAAGCATGCAGAGAGGCGGGCCACAGCTTGAAACTTTATTTAGCAGTTCGTGTCCCTACAGTTGGGTGGCCACGGGCCTCTCACACCCCGAGAAAGGCATTGGTAGTGTTGGCGATGTCCTCCTCAGCAGCAGGGGGGCAAAGACATGTAGCACTGCCCCAGGTAGCCCTCCAGGCAGTAATGGAGGTTGCAGGGCAGGCTGGACTTGCCCCGTGGGCCATTGTAGCTCAGGGTCCCAAACCAGGAGTGAAGGTGTGTCCGGGGCACCAGGAGGATCATTATCAGCAGGGTATAGTGGCTTTGGCACCCCTCAGCCTGCACAAACAGCTCATCACACGGCACCTGGGGCACATGCAGCAGTCGTGCAGAGTGGAGATGGCCTAAAGGCACCTGCCTGGAGTGGCCCCCAGTGTGGAGGTTGGGGCCATGGCCAGCCCCTGTCCCTGGTTGTCCTCGAGCCCTTCACATCACAAGCCCAGGCACTGTGCGCTGGGCAGCAGTGGGGGAGCATTAGGCCTGTGGAGAGGGGATGGTGGGTTAGGAAGCCATGGGAGCAGGTACTGCCAGCAGCCTGGCTTGGCCCATGCTGGGAAGAGGGCAGGGGAGGCAGGTTGCCTGAGGCCAGCACCCAGTGTCCTGCTATCCCCAGGGGAGCAAGCAGGGATAGGGGGCTTAGCTGGCGGCCACCTGGGCCAGGGCCTGCCTGGCCAGACTTACCATGGTCCCTGGGCACCTGTGTACAGCCAACCCCTGTTCTGAGACTAGGCACCACACAGCAAACTTTCACAAAATGCTTCTGTCTCTTGTCTCGCCAACATCTGGATGTGGGGTATAGCTACAGCCCCAGTGGGGATGCAGCCTCCATCGTGCCACAACCCACCACCAGATGCTGCTGCATGTGCCGGCTGTGCCAGCAGCAGGAACACACTTGAACCTGCTTGCTCCAGCAGCTGGTGAAGCTGGCTGAGGGGCAGGAGGCATGAGCTATGTCCTGGTGGGTGGAGAACATTGCCTAGGAGAGGGTGTTTTGGGCCAGTGTCCTGGCTGTGAAGTGGGAGCACCTGTGGGTTCTGTACTAGCACATTGCCATGGACTGCTGGGCAGCGGAGCCTGTGGACACTGACTGTCAGGTCCTGGACACTGTCTTGGGCCTGGCTGTCACGTACGTGCACCTACTGCACAACCCCCGTTGCTGGCCCTGCAGGCCTCCCGGTAGCCAGCCCCTGCCCTGGGTCCCCTGCCACCCACCTGGGCCCAGCCTCACCGCTCACCCTGAGACCGTGCATCCAAAGACCCAGAGGTTCCAGGTGCAGCACTGGCCACCATCACCCAGGGATGAATTTGACACCAACTTCAGTCTCTGCAGTCCCCATACTGGCAGGGGAATAGCCCAAGGCTGGGGTACAGGCTCCCCAGGGTCTGCCTTCTAGGTTCCCCTATCCAACAGCGCCCTGGTTTGGCATTCAGACAGAGACTGAGACTGTTGTATATAGTTTTCGCTTTGGGGAGAGGGTTTTTCATTGTTGATAGTTGGGGAGGGTGGTAGAGGGGCTCTATTTGTTAGGGAGGGGCTCTATTTGTTGGGGAGGGATTGGGGAGTGGGATCTGTGTGTTGGGGAGGCAGGGGCAAGAGGGCTCTATATGATGAGGGGTGAAGGGGGAGGGACAGGAGTGGAGGTTATGAGGGGAATTAAGCTGTTTGTTTCAACCTCCCATCTCAGAGGAAAGGCAGCAAAAGGGCATAGTAGCCCCCTTGGCTCTTCAGGGAACTAGCAGACCTCCTGCATCTGAAAAGAAAGGCCTACAAAGGATGGAGGACAGGATCCACCTCCAAGGAGGAATATTCTGCAGAGAGCAAACCAGTAAAGCCAAGGCTGCAACTGAACTCCAACTGGCTTCAAGTATCAAGGGCAATAAAATGCTTTTTTGGATATGTGGGGAGCTGGAGGAAAAGCAAGGGCAACATTGGACCCCTGCTAAACCAGATGGGACAGTTGACTACCGACGTCCAGGAAAAAGCCAACTTGCTAAATGGGTATTTTTCGTTGGTCTTTCACCAGACCCAAGGGATGCCCCTGCCCATTACGGGTTGGGAAGGCCTGGGTGAGGGAGATTCCTTACCCTCCATCAGTGCTGACCTTGTGAAGAAACACCTTGAGAGGCTGGATACCTTCAAATCAGCCAGCCCTTACAGCTTACACCCCAGAGTATGTAAGGATCCTTGCTGACTTCCTGCCCCTGGGGCAGGGGGCTGGACTCAATCCTCCAGGGTCCCTTCCAGCCCAAATGTCTATAAAATCTATGAAATCTATGTTGAATAATATAGGACAGAGCTTTGAGGGACCCCACTGGTCACAGCACACAACGACAATTGACTTCCATCAACCACCACCCTCTGGGTCTGACCACAGAGCCAATTCCCCAGCCAGTGGACTGTGGTGATGCCGAGGATGCAGTTGGCCAGTTTTACTAAAAGGTAATCATGGGATACCAGATTGAAGTCTTTTTTAAAGTCAATATATATGACATCAGTTTCTTCCCCCTTGTCCAGGTGATAGGTCACCTGGTCATAAAAGGAAATAAGATTGGTCAAGCAAGACCTTCCCACAACAAACCCATGCTGACTATCCCTCAGGATTTTGCCGCTGGCCAGTCTGTTGAGAATGGTCTCTTTGATAATCTTTTCTAGGATCTTCCCCGGGATAGAGGTCAGGCTGATGGGCCAGTAGTTTGCTGGATCCACTTTCCTCCCTTTCTTGAAAACAGGCACCACATTGGCCTTATTCCAGTCTTCGGGCACTTCACCAGAGCACGAAGAATTCTCAAAGTTCTATGCCAGGGGCTGAGCTATGAAGCTTGCCAGCTCTTTAAGTATTGCATCTAGTTTTGAGCTATACAATTCAAAAAAGATGTGAAGTTTGAGAGAGTCCAGAGGAGAGCCACGTGCATGATCAGAAGTCAGGAAAACAGACCTTATGATGAGAGGCTGAGAGCTATGGGACTCTTCAGCCTGAAAAAGCACTGGCTCAGGGGTGATCTGGTGGTCACCTATAAGTTTATCAGGGATGCTCATCTGGATCTGGGGAAATATCTGTTCACCAGAGCGCCCCAAAGGATGACAAGGTCGAACGGTCACAAACTCCTCCATGACCATTTCAGGCTGGACATAAGGAAGAGCTTCTTTACTGTCTGAGCCCCCAAGGTTTGGAATAAGCTGACTCCAGAGGTGGTTCAAGCACCTACTTTGAACGCCTTCAAGAGACATTTGGATGTTTATCTTGCTGGGATCCTATGACCCCTGTTGATTTCCTGCCCCTGGAGCAGGGGGCTGGACTTGAAGATCCTTTGAGGTCCCTTCCAGCCCTAAAGTTTTTGAAATCTGTGAAATCTATTAAACTTATGATTGTTTTATCTCTCAGGGGTTTTTTCCTTCAAAGTGATTACCCCATTAATAAAAAGGCAGTTTTACAAATAGTCTAGTTAACAGGCAATCAACTTCAAGTCTTTTGTACCGACATAAATGACTATACAAAAGATAGGGCTTTAAACTAAGATCACCAGGGGACAGGGAAACACTGACTGGAACATGCTTGAGGACTGGCACACAAGTAGGCTCCAAAGTTGGGGACACTAGGAAAGCCACTCTTGCAAGAGCTGAAGAAATGGTTCTCCCTCAGTGTGACAGGAAATCAAGGGTCTCAGTTGGAGGACTCAGGTGCCTGTACACTAATGCCAGGAGCATGGGAAACAAGCAGGAGGAGCTAACCCTCTCACTCTCCAGTGTGCATTATGATCTAGTGGAGATTATGGAGACCTGGTGGGACTTCTCACATGATTGGAACGTAGCCATAGAGGGCTACACTATGCACAGAAGGGACTGAGTAGGGAAGAAACGTGGAGGTGTAGCTGTCTATGTGAGGGGAGCAGTACGTCTCCTTGGAGGCCAGCATTGGCTCCAAAGAACAATTTGAAACCTGTGAGTTAAACTAATGGTGGGGAGGGAGGCAGTGAGAGAGACCTAACTGTGTAGGTGTATACTACAGACCACCAAGCCAGGGGGAGGAGCTCGATCTGGAGTTCTCTCAAGAACTGACAGAGGCCGTGCATGCATGGGACATGATTGTCATGGATTACTTCAGTTACCCAGAAATCTCTTGTGAGGAATACTCAACTAAGTCAGATTGGTTGCACTGCTTCCTGACCTGTATTGAAGAAATCTACCTGACTCAGGAAGTGCATGGGCCACCCAGCGGTAACACTGTCTTAGACTTGGTCTTGGCCAAAGGAGATAATTTTGTGAGCAACTTGAATATACAGGGTAGCCTGGGTGACAGAGACCACAAAACCATCACATTCACTGTCTGTCACAAGGCAGGCAAATCAGCTAGCAGGATTGAAGTTTTAGACTTCAGAAAAGTGAATTTCAACAGGCTTAGGGCAATAGTAAGGGGAAGCACTGCAGAACCAGGGACTGAACATGAAGGGAGTGCATGAACAGTGGTTGTTCTTAGTTTCATAGTTTCTAGGGTCGGAAGGGACCTGA
>NW_017728995.1:44570435-44579140 GCF_001723915.1 Gavialis gangeticus
CTTGTCTTCCCCTTCCCCTGATGAGCCTAGTTTAAAGCCCGCTGGAGGAGGTCCACCAATCTAGAAGAAAACACACGCTTACCTTTGGTGGAAAGGTGGAGCCCATCCCATCCAAGGAAAGGTGGAGCCCATCCCATCCACGATCCTTGAAGAACAAAAGAAGTCCATTCCCATGTGGAGGAAAGGCAGCAGAAGGGCTGGTAAGCCCTTTTGGCTTAATGGGGATATCACACTTCTCTTGAAAAAGAAAAAAAAAGCTGGCTGCAGGGTAGGACCCAGAGAGTTCTAATGAACAGATCTGTGCCATCCCAGTGAGAAGTGGCCAGTAGTATCCCTCAGGGGTCCATGCTTGGTCTAGTACTTTTTAACATCATTATCAATGATCTGGATGTGCGGGTGAAGAGCTCACTGGCCAAGTTTGTAGATGACACCAAGTTATGGGGGAGCGTGGTCACACTTGAAAATAGGCTGCAGATGCAGGTGGACCTAGACAGGCTGGCAAGTTGGATGGATCAGAACCAGATGAATTTCAACACTGAGAAGTGTAAAGTGATCCATCTGGGGATGAACAATCCCCAACATACTTACAGGCTTGGTGGTGCCAAACAGATTAGCACCATGACTGAAAGGGACCTAGGGGTAGTAATAGACCATTGTATGAACATGAGCTGTCAATACAATGCTGTAGCTAGCAGGGCAAACAATACTCAGGCATGCATCAACCGATGCATGTCAAACAAAACCAAGGAAGTGATTCTTCCACTTCACTCAGCATTGGTGAGAACGCAGTTGGAGTATTGCATCCAGTTCTGGGCACAGCACTTCAACAAGGATGTGGAAAAGCTTGAGAGAGTCCAAAGAAGAGCCACTCATATGATCAGAGACTTGCAAGGCTTATGAGGAAAGGCTGAGGGACTTGCATGGGCAACTGGTGCTGCCTTAATTGGGGTGGCACATGCCCCCCCCACGACCAGTCCCCCCACGGCTGATCTCACTCCCCGGGGGGAGGTCCCCCCCATGGCCAAACCCACCGACCAGGAGGGAGAGGTCCCCCCCACGGCCAATCCTGCTGACCAGGGTGGGGTCCCCTCCGCAGCCGATCTCACTGCCTGGGGGGGGACCCCTGTGGCTGATTGCTATGGCTGATCACTGCAGCCACTTCTGGGAATGGCCACGGTCAATTCTGGGATTGGCTGCAGCAATTGGTCGATGCTTGCAAGGGGGGCACTGGCATTCCTACCTTTGCCCATAGCCTAAGCAGTGAGTGCAGCTGGTCAGGGGATGAACCAGCGTTTTCAGGGGGTGTGCATGCACCCCTGTGCACTCACTATGCATTGCCACTGGGGACTTGGGTCTCTTCAGCCTAAAAAAGAGAAGGCTGAGGGGATTTGGTAACAGTTTACAGCTATATCAGGGGAATACATCAAGGGCTCAGTGAACAACTGTTCACAAGGGCACCCTTGGGGAAAAACAGGAGTAATGGCCACAAATTCCTGGAAGATCGTTTTAGGCTTAATGCTAGGAAAAACTTCTTCACTCCAATTATCTTTCCTGCTTAGTACAGGGGGCCTGGACCAGATAATCTTGTGAGGTCCCTTCCAGCCCCTTGCAATCTATAAATCTATGGATCTATGACTATATTTATTCTAGGAAACAAATTAATTTGGATATTGCTGACTTATAATCAACTTTTAAGACTGAAAAACTTGTTTATGTTGCTTAGAACTGATTTACCTTTAAAAATTAAGTAGCAAAAGGAGCTATTACAAAACAGAATTTGCTAAGCAGCTGTTCAATGTTATTTTTAATATTTTTGTTTGAAACAAATTTCATGTTTAAAGTAACATTTTTAAAACTGGCAGGTAAACCAAAGCAGTATTTGGATGGCACTGAAAATATAAAATTTGTTTACTTTAAACTATTAATTATTGTGAGCTGAAGAAACACTTCATTCTGTTATTTAAATACATGCTTGGTGTAAAGTGCTCATATTAATCAGTTTGTATTTCCAGAGCAAAGGTATGCAGGCTATTTAGTCTTCTTGCCTCATGTTCAAACTAATATAGTTGGTGTATTTGATAGTAATATATGAAGGCATACAAATCATTTTAGATCACATGGGCCAATTAAATGAAAATACTATTTAGGATCCGATCTAGTGAAGCGCAGCATTCTTCCTGAAAAGCATTTGTCATCCTTAACTCCCAATAATTTTCATAGCACCTTAGTGCCACACCTTCTGTAGCTCTAAATAATTAAGTAAAGCATATCAAATTTATCTGTGTTTACTGATTGCATCACAGCTGTTGGGACAATAGCAACAAATTGTTAACATCATATTTGACTGTGGAGGAAGGACAGTCTTATGGTTAAAGAAAAAGATTGGGAGACTGGTGACTTTATTTAAGTCATTCAGCTCTCTTATTCCTTCTCTAGTTGTAAAATGAGGATATTTATACAGCATGTGGTTACTTCACAGGAGTTATATGAGGTGTCTTTAATACCGATTAAAAAAAATTAACGTCCTGAGATGGAAGGTAATAGATAACTTCAAAATGCTACATTGTCTGACAAAAATAATAGGTGTCCAGTTAATTAGCAGACAAAATAAATTTACAGAGGTTTTTATTCTTTTAATAAATATTAGACAACATGAGGATAATATAATTAATACCAGCTTGTTTCCTTCTACTTTTAGTGAATTAAATACTACTAATAGTATATATTGATACATGATGTATCCATGAGCCCCATTCTTTTTTGCTTTCAGGTGAGGACTGTGATATTGACATAAATGACTGTGACAGCAACCCATGTCATCATGCTGGAACTTGTATAGACCAACCCAACGGTTATAATTGCCATTGTCCACATGGCTGGGTTGGAGCAAATTGTGAAATACGTAAGTATTATAGAGACTGCTTTTATTATTTTTTAATATAATTTTAACATAAATGTAGTTGGTTGTCCTGAAGATTCATAAAAATGATGCCAAAATAGTAGTGAAAGAAGCTGTATGGCAAGGGTGTCAAACTCATCTCGCTTTGCATGTCAGGTGAGTGGCACAGAGCCAGTCCACAGGCCAGATCAGGTCCATGGACCCCTCTTCCCACTGCCTAATCCAACACATGTGGCACCCTCCCAGGCCAGTCCAGGACACAGGTTTAAGTGAGCTCTGCAGGTGATGCAGCCCAGGACTGGCACCAGCAAACTCCTTGAGCACTGAGGCCTGGGACCCTTCCCCAGTGAGCACTGCAGGCAGCACAGAGCTAATCCAGGGCAGCACTGGCAACCAGATTATGGGGCTCCGGGGGCCAGATCTGGCCTCCGGGCTGTATGTTTGACACCCCTTTTATAGGTACTTCTTAAACAATAACTACAATATGTATAATGTAACAAAATGATTAAAGGTAAATCAGCACAAAATGATGGTTTAAACTAAAATTTTAAAAATAGCCACCAATATTGGGCCATACTATTTCTGGGTGCCTAATTTTGAGGTATCTTAGAGCACCCATAAGAGTAGCGGAAGTCGATATGAGCTGTAAATGCTCAGAACCTGGCCCAAAGTGTTTAAGTAGATGGCCATTTTTGATAATTTGGCATATATATCCAGTGGTGACAAAACTTAATATGGCACTTATGAGTATGATTTAACTGAGTTAACATAAAACTTATACCTCTGATTTTCAGTGATTCCCATTTATTTTTGAGTACCTGTAATTCCAGTTGTACTTCTGCAGAGCATATTTTTATTGCAGTGATGTCTTCCCTATGGTCTTTGACAGCAGTTTCTTCTCCTTTACTAGCAGTTTAATTACATATTTGAGTATTTTGTTTTCAGGTATTTTGGTGATAGGTCTCCTCAAAACACTAGATAGCTCATTTATTGAACAAGGGAAGGGATTCAAGCAAATTAGTTTCTGCATTAGTGGGAACATGGCTGATTGTCCATTTACCAGTATTCCAAAAAACAGAGTTAGCCAAGAAGTAGGTGCATAGTTAAGCACCTTATTTAGACACCTCATCTGCATGATGAGGATCCTATTTAGATGCCAGGCTTCTAAGGAATGCCTGCTTTCTACCTACACTCCTTTCCTCTTTTAAGTGTTGTGCCTTCTGACTTTGCTGCACTTAGACAATGCTGAAAGCTTGCCCACACCTTCCCTCAAATGTTATCTCTGTTCACACAAATGCTGGACCACAACTGTGATCTTATGCAAGAACTCACTGGATTAAAGCAACTTTTAATTTTCCTTTATTTGTTAGTGATGAATTCAGTTTAGTTAATGAATTATGGTACAGCACAAATACAAATGGATAAAGGCAGAAGACTGTCTGTATTAACCATGCTAAGGCCTCAGTTGCATCTGGCTGCTGTTTAGAATCCTTTCCGGAGTTCGAGTCTTTTGTGAAGTCTGTTGCATAACCTTGATTTCAGCTGAGCGAAGGAGGGCTATTGCCAAGTTCCTACCTTTAGTTTGAAGACGGTAAAAACAGCTTTTTGAAAGAATGTTGCAGGCACTGCAGTCCTGGGACTTCTCCATCCTGGGGCCTGATGCACTCATGCCATAGAGGTGATTCTCCCAAAGCAGAGATGACCCTTCAGTGGTAAGTCTGAGAGGGCTGCTTAGGCATAATGATGCCTTAAACAGGCTTATCTGCTTAATCAGTAAGACAATGCAATTCTGAGTGGTAGTGGCTTCCTTAGGCAGTAGGTAATACATTGACAGACAAATGAGTAATTTTCTAGAAATGCCTCCCTTGTGGTGCCTTCGTACATTATGGCTAGATGGAGACATTCAAGAAGCCCAAGTCAGAATCAGTCTAAATTATGTGGTTTTCTGTAGTATAGATCAGTTGGTGGTGGGGTGGGGGGAAGGAATCTTCAACTGGGTTCTGCCATTTTTAAACTAATCTATGTACACTGAACTTCTGTTCTGTTATGAGTAGAGACTGGTTTTGTGTTCCAAGCTTCTGTTCTGTTACAGGTATAGGCTGGTTTCTTATCACTGATACCAGTAAAAGTGTAATGTCTGTACGTGGCCTACATGTCTGTAATAGGGTGAAAAAGAAAACAGGTAGAACAAGAAACTTCCTGGGAGCTGTGGAGATGAGGTATAAAATCAGTATAATTCATTTTAGGATGCCATATCCAGAATTCTAGATTCACCAAGAGGTTGGTCTTTTACACTGCAAGCACAGAATGGTATGTACCTAAGTGCAAATATGGGCAGAACAGACAGCTTTACTGGCTGAATGGCTGAAAAAATATTTCCCCCTGGAGTTAACCCTCTGACAGCAGCATGTCACTAAGTGCTATATTAATATTTTGAGGTTCATGTGTAAGCCTATAAGTACTCTGACATCCACTCTGCCCCCTTACCTCATTTGTAAATTAGCAAATAAAGGAATGGATGAGCATAGAGCTGGAGACTTCCTTCTGCAGAATGGAGAGGGGAAGGGATAACAGCTGTTATTATCTAGTGCTTAATTCTGATGATGGCTGATAGGGGTGTGCAAAGCAGGCCCTATTCAATTTAGTTTCGGCCTGAATCGGGGACAGTGATTCAATTTGTTGATTCAGATCGCTGTCCCTGATTTGATTCGGCTGAATCCGAATCTGAAGATTCGATGCCGATTCAGAGAATCAGCAATTCAGACACAGACACAGCTTTAAATGTTTTTTCTATATACTTTGAGGTACCAGCGTGGCTTGTGAATGCTGCAATGCTGGGGTGGATGGAGTGTCCTACAGGAACACGGCAGGGGGCCCTCCACATGCTTGGTGGTGAACCTGGAAGTGGACCAGAAATACCTCCGGTCCACTTCCGGGTCCGCTGGGGAGTGCACTGGGGAGTCCTCCACACTTCTGTGGGACACTCCAGGTGCCCTAGCATCACAGCATTCACAAGCCGCCTGCTACCTAGAGGTAAGTTGAAAAAACATTTAAAGCTGTGTATATGTCCAAATCTCTGAATCTTTCTCAATCTCTCCGAATCAATTCGGAGGATTCTGATTCGATTTGAAGAGATTAAAGGGTCTTCTGATTTGATTCGGATTCGGAGATTCGGCCACTGAATCAGACCGAATCTCCACTGAATTGAATCAAGGACCAAAACTTCACACAGCCCTAATACCTGAAGTGCAGCAGCCTAGACTACTGTGCAAATACTTGCAAGATCAAAGGCTTTATAATGACTGTTTTATTACAGCCATGTGAAACAATGCAAATACAGATAATGGGAACAAACATTGTCTTTCTGAAACCTCTGTGCTCAGGGTGGATGGCAGTGGGGCAGGCAGTGGTGGTTCTGGGAGGGATGGCTATGGGGTCAGCTATAGGCACCCCAAAATTCCCCATAGCCACCCAGAACTGCTGCTACCCACCCTGCCCCCACCCCGAACACAGCCCCAGCTCAGCAGTGGGCAGCGCCAGGAAGAGGCCCTGGCCCTGAGCCTGCAGTGGGCAGACTGCCCTTGCTCCGTGCACAAATTTTGGGGAGGGGCCTGCCCCCCATGCCTCCTTTGGGGGTGCGTGCGGTGGCAGGGAGCCACCCCCCTGTGTCCCTTCCTGCCCCTCCCTGCCTCCTGGATGAGCCATCTGCACCTCTGTCCTGCTCCCAGGGTCACATTTACCACCCTGGCTGGGCAGGACCAGCCCCTGCCCCTGTCGCTGCCCCACTCCCTCCCTCACCATGGGAGCCTCAACCTATCCCCGCCACACCCCTTTTTTCTCCCATGTGCCTTCTCCCCACCCCCTCCGACTTACTGGCAGGAGGCTGCTCTCCAAGCTGCCTGGCTGCATTTCTGGCTGCGTGCATGCTTTGGGTGTGCCCATGCATGCAACATTTATCAGTGACATCATTAGCTACACAGGCCAAAAAAAGCCAATTGCTGATAATGTTAATTTTCCTGTCATCAGTGCTGCTGATCTGATATGCCACTAATATATTGGTGCACCTCTAGTTATAAATGGATGTAACCTAGATATGAGCCAATTTTGCACTGTCTGAGTTTGGTCCATCTAATTTCATATCTCAATGAATACATCTCAGTTTCAGCTGTCACAACCTTCTTCTCAAAGCTATGTATGTTATCCATCACACAGCCTCAGCAGTTTGCACATACCGATGAATACTAGCTTGGAAATAAAATTGAATGCTGCACTAGTATTTCCAGCTGATCCAGTCCCCTGACATACCTGACGAAAACACATGTTGAAACCAAACTTCAGATTTTCCCACAAAACAGAATGTTCTGCTGTAACTAAGTCTCATATTTGTAAACTGATCAGTTTTACATATTGCCGTTTTATACTGTGAGTCATACAGGAGTCTGGTAAGTTGTGCATTATTTAATCTTTTTTCAGAGTAACTTTCTGTCTAAAATTGGCATTTTTACTAGTAGCATTTCAGTGTTAAGGCTGCCTGTCATACTGTGTCCTTTACTTACCTTCCAACTGTTCTCCAGACAATGAACTAGTTGAGAGAGAAATAATTTGCCTAGCAAGAAAACTTGTATATATACATTATATTATCATATCACCTACCCTAGTGATTGCAATTTGTATTGAAGAACAATGTAATTAACTCAACACTAGGGACACTACAACCTTTCTTACAAAAAGGAAAATTTTAATGTGAAGTTCCCTTGGCCAATAAGATAGAGGAGGGTTTTAGTCTAAAACTGTATAAACCATGCAGATTAGCAGATTAGCAGTCACCACTGATACCATTTCAGTTTCTATGGGTATAAATAATTCAATTAGCAGGGAAAGTTAAGTTATGTCATGCAGAGAAGATGAATTTACAGGGTTTTTCTAGTAGAATGAGTGTGCCTATCAGAACCTCAAATTTTACTGAATCTTGCATCTTAATTCCTGTGAGACTGCAAAAGCTATTCGAATCATTACCATCATTTCCAAATGTTTGGAATATATTCTGTGAACCTTTGGGATTCTATCTGGGGAAAGAGAACAGACATTTCTACCATTCTGATCAGATCCAGAGAATGACTTTATTCAGCATCAGACCTTCTTTGCCCTGCTATGGTGTTGCATCTGCCAATAATGGGTCTGAATTGGTCCTAACCTATTTTACCATCTAAGAGAACAGTGGCTGCATTTATATGAGATGCTGACTGCACAGTAGCTTGAGACCACTGCACAGTAGTGTTGTGTGGCAGCAACCGTGATGTGACTCATAGATTGTTAGGGAGTGGAAGAGACCTTGTAGGTCATAAAGTCCAGTCCCCCTGCACTAGGCAGGGAAAGACAACTGGGGTCAAGTGACCCCAGCAAGGTGACTGTCCAGTCTCCTTTTGAAGATTTCCAGTGTAGGTGACTGCACTACTACTGGAGGGAGTTTATTAATAGATTTCACAGAAATTAGGGCTGGAAGGTGTCGTG
The DNA here is from genome assembly GCF_001723915.1 of Gavialis gangeticus. Lineage (NCBI taxonomy): Eukaryota > Metazoa > Chordata > Crocodylia > Gavialidae > Gavialis > Gavialis gangeticus. The sequence continues at coordinate 44,578,846 of NW_017728995.1, forward strand.
GCCAGATGCCGGTGCACCCTTGACCTGCGACCCTGGGTCGGTACGACCGGCTTGGCGCGAGGGGGGATTTATGACCGGACAGGCGGGTGTTAATGGCGAGCAGGAGTCAGATAGTTAGATGGTTTAAAGCACATTGGTTGCACAGAAAGTTTATTTTACTTACGCTACTGATGGCTTGCAGCGTAGGCAGAAGCAGTTGATTTCTTAGTTACAGCATGCAGATGTTCTGTCACCCAGCAATTACAGTCGATTGCAGACTTGCTGAGTACAAGTTTCAAACAGTTTATACAAATTA
>NW_017728995.1:44584140-44621412 GCF_001723915.1 Gavialis gangeticus
CTATGGGTACGATATCTTTTTTGACGTCATAGCGCTGAGTTGTATACAATCCAGGGTTAGCTTCTCTCTTGTATGGAAAGCTCAAGTGATTTGAATTGAGGCACAGACAGGGGTGTAAATATGCAGCACTGTTACAAACTAAAAAATAATAGTGTGAGACTACAATTACAGAGTTTGTTGTGTAAGCCTCTGACCTTTTGCCATCGGCATCTGGAATCAAAGACTTTGATCTTTGACAGAAGGGATCTTATAAGATCATCAGGTCCAGCCCCCTGCCCAAGGGCAGGAAGTCAGCTAGGGTCAAAGGATCACAGCAAGATAAACATCCAAATGTTTCTTGCGAGTGTCTAGAGTAGGTGCTTGCATCACCTCTAGGGGGAGTCCATTCCTGGCCTTGGGGGCTTTGACAGTAAAGAAGTTTTTCTGTATGTGCAGCATAAAATGGTCTTGCAGGAGTTTGTGACCACTAGAACTTGTCATCCCTTGGGGTGTTCTGGTGAGCAGGAATACCCCTAGATCCTGATGTACTTATAGGCTGCCACCAGGTCACCCCTGAGCCTGCGCTTTTTCAAGCTGAAGAGTCCCATGGCTCTCAGCCTCTCTTCATAAGGCCTGTTATCTTGCCCTCTGATCATGCGCATAGCTCTCCGCTGGACTCTCTCAAGCTTCTCCATGTCCTTCTTGAATTGTGCAGCCCAGAATTGGATGCAGTACTCCAGCTGTGGCCTCACCAAGGCCAAGTACAGCAGGAAGATGAGATTTGTTCGAGAAGTATCTATGGATGCAAGCCAGAGTTTTGTTTGATTTACCAGCTGTGACATCACATTGGTGGCTCATGTTTATCTTGTAATCAGTCATGACCCCCAAGTCCCTTTTGGCTGTGGTGCTAGTGAGCGTAGCACTGCCAAGCCTGTAAGTGTAATGCGGGTCATCTCCCCCACCCCTGAGGTGGAGTACCTTGAATTTTTTCCGTATTTAATGTCATCAGGTTTTTATCTGCCCACTTTCTAAGCCTATCAAGGTCAGCCTGGATCACCAACCTATCCTTGGGTGTGGACACTCTACCCCAAAGTTTGGTGTCATTGGCAAACTTGGCCAGTCCACTTCTGACACCAGTGTCCATTAATAAAGATGTTAAAGAGTATAGGTCCAAGGATGGAGCCGTGGGGGACACCACTGGTCATGGAGCACTATGATTATTCACTTCTGTCGACCACCACTCTCTGGGTCTGATCTCGGAGCCAGTTCCTCCACCATCAGACTGTGATGTAGCCAAGGCTGCGGTTGGCTAATTGGAGTTCGGTTGCAGCCTTGGCTTTCCTAGTTTGCTCCCTACAGGTACGGACCAGTGCAAAATACTCCTCCTTAGTGGTGATTCCTGTTTTCCATCCTTTATAAGCATCTCTTTTTAGATGTAGGAGATCCACAAGTTCCCTGCTGAGCCAAGGGGGCTGCTGTGCCCTTTTGCTACCTTTCCTCCAAGATGGAATGGACATCCCTTGTGCTTTCAGGATCACTCCCTTAATGAGCAACCACTCATCTTGGACTCCCCTCCCTGTCGAGTCATGGCTCCTTAGGGCCTTGACAACAAGCCTCTTGAGTTTATCGAAGTCAGCTTTCCTAAAGCCGAGGACTTCTGCACTGCTGAGTGACTTGCCAGCTTTGAGATGGATAGTAAAAGTGATAAGCTTGTGGTCACTGTCTCCCAGCTTTGCTTCGATTCTTAGGTCACTGACTAGTTTATCCCTTTTGGCAAATAATAGGTCCACTAGCGCTTTACCTCTTGTTGGTCCATGGACTTCTTGAGTCAGGTAGAGTTTGTCCACACTTGTGAGGAAGCTTCGTGTCCATTCGGATTTGGCCAAGTGCTCTTCCCATGAGATGTCTGGGTAGTTGAAGTCTCCCATGACAACAATGCACTGAGAGCATGCAGCCAGTTCCCTGGTGAATTCCTGGTCAAGCTCTTGTTCCGGCTTAGGAGGTCCGTAGTGGACTCCTACCATTGTGTCCCTTGTGACACGTTCCCCACATACGTTAGCCCAGAGGGTCTCCAGTCATCCTCCATGGGTGCCAATGTCAGCTTGCAGGGATGTGTAGCTTTCATTGATGTAGAGAGCTACACCCCAACCCCCTTTTTCTGCAAAATCTCTCCCGTACAGGGTATAGCCATCTATACCTGTGGCGTCCCACCAGGTCTCTGTTATCCCTGTGAGATCGTAGTCATTCTTGTTTAGCAGGAGGACCAGTTCCTTCTGTTTCTTCCCCAAGCTTCTGTCATTGGTATACAGACACATAAGTGTCCCATTGGAAGCCTTAGGCTTCCTTGCACTCCCAGGAGGAGACAGTTCCAGGGCTGGGGTAGGAGTGGATTCCCTTTGGTGCCCTAACCTGCTGGTTTTGCAGTAGTTGCCTAGTGGGCTTGCTTTGGTGGTTGCCCACCCATCCCCCAGTGGGCTTAAAGCCCGGTTGAGCGGGTCAGCCAGTCTGGCTAAAAAGAGCTTTCTCCCCAGTGAGGAGAGGTGGAGGATGTCTCTTCCCAGCAGACCACAGCCTTTCTCACCAAAGAGCGGGCTATGGTTGTGGAAGCTGAAGTCTTCATGATGACACCAGCATTGCAGTCTTTGGTTGACTACCTCAGTCCATCTCTTCCTCCTCAGGCCATGACCTGTAACCTGGAGGATTGAGGAAAATACCGCCTGCACCCCCAACCCCCTAATCCCCACTCCCAGAGCCCTGTAGCCACTCATGACCTGGCTGGGATTGCTCTGAACCATGTCATTTGTGCCCACATGGGTAAGGAACATAGGGTGGTGGTTGGACGGTTGGGTAAGCTTTGAGATCCTCTCAGCTACATCCTAGATACAGCCCCTGGGAGGCAGCAGACCTCCTGGGCTAAGGGGTCAGGGCAGCAGATTGCTCCCTCAGTCCCCCTCAGGAGGGAGTCTTCTACAACGACTACTCTGCATTTCATCTTAGGGAGAGTAGGGATGGTAGTAGTTAGTGTATCTCCCTTGCCTGCAGGAGCTGGCAGCTCTGTAGGCTTTACTGGGGTAGCAAGAAGTTCATACCTGTTGCAGAGCTCCAGGGGGGAGGAGACTCTGGTGCAACGGGCCTTGGGCCATTGACAACCTTGGTCCAACCCCCTGGCTGGACAGTGTGGGAGATCCTCAAGTCCTCCCTTGTCCTGGAAGGTGACTTTGGTCTACCCCTGGCCTTCATAAGGTGAAGAGCCTGGCAGTAGGAGTCGATCTGTTTGCCATCCCTGATGGCACGCAGTCTCTAAACCGCGGTCTGGGGCTCCACTATCTGGCACCTCAGAGACTCCAAAGTCTGGACACCCTGACCGTGAAGGAGTTTTTCCTGGAACTGAGCCTGAAGTGGCCTTCCAAGAGTTTGTATCCATTGCTCCTGGTCTTCTCCGTGGGTGCCCTGGTGAAAAGCTGTTCACCGAGTTCTTGATGTAGTCCCCTGATGTAGTGGTAAGTTGCTACCAAGTCCCCTCTCAGTATTCTCTTCTGTAGGTTGAAGAGGCCCAAGTCCCTCAACCTCTCCCCATATGGCTTGTCTTGCAAGTCCCTGATCATACAGGTGGCTCTTCTCTGGATCCTCTCAAGTTTTTCCACATCCTTGTTGAAATGTGGTGCCCAGAACTGGATGCAGTATGTCTCACCAGTGTGGGATACAGTGGGAGTATCACCTCCTTAGTTTTGCATGAGATGCAATGGTTAATGCATGTCAACTTGTTGTTTGCCCTGCTGGCCATAGTATTGCATTGCTGTCTCATGTGATGGTTGATCACTATGCCTAGGTCCCTTTCAGTCATGGTGCAAGTCAAATTGTTGCCACAGAGCCTGTAGATATGTTGGGAATTGTTTGCCCCCCAGATGGAGCACCTTATACTTCTGAGTGTTGAACTTCATCTGGCTCCAGTCTGCCCAACTCTCCAGTCTGTCCAGGTCTGCCTGTATCTGCAACTTATCATCTGGCATGACCACGCTCCCCCATAACTTGATGTTGCTTGCAAACTTGGCCAGCGAGCTTTTCACCCCCACATCCAAATCATTAATAAAAATGTTGAAAAGCACTGGCCCAAGCACGGAGCCCTGAGGGACACCACTGGCCACTTCTGCCAGGATGACACAGATCCATTCATGAGAACTCTCTGGGGCCCACCATGCAGCCAGTTTTCCACCCACTGAACTGTTGAGCAGTTAAGCCCACAATCTTCTGATTTTTGCACCAGTATATCATGGGATACTAGATCAAAAACCTTTTGGAAGTCTAGGTATATAATGTCAACGTTCTCTCCCATGTCCAGGTGGTGAGAGACCTGTTTGTAGAAGGAGGTAAGATTGGTAAGACAAGACCTACCAATGATGAAGCCATGCTGGCTGTCATTCAGAATCTTACCCTCAATGAGTGTATCGCACATAGATTCTTTAATGAGTTTTTCCAGGATTTTCCCTGGGATGGAGGTGGCCTATAGTTGCCCAGGTCCTCCCTCTTCCCCTTCTTGAAGTTGGGCACAATGTTGGCCCTCTTCCAATCCTCAGGGATCTCCCCTGTGTGCCACGATTTCTGAAAAAGTTTTGCCAGGGTTTACATGATAACCTCAGCTAGCTCCTTCAGCACTCTCAGGTGAAGTCCATCTGGTCCTGTTGACTTATAAATGTCTAGATTTTCTAGTTGGTTTTGCACCAGCTGTGCATCCATAGTGGGAAGGCTATCATTCCCACCCTGCTCACTGTGATCCTTATCTCACTTGTCTTTCCCCTTGCTCCGGTGAAATACTGAAGCAAAGTGGGCATTCAGTTGTTCAATTTTTTTCTGAGTGTCTGTTACCAGCTGTTCTGAGGTGTTATGGTGCAGTAGTCTTTAGCTGTTGCACAGTCAGCATCACAAAAAAGTCATTTGTTGACGGTACTGCGCAGTAATTTAGAACTTGTTTATACTAGTACAAGTCTAGTGTACAAACAAGTACTAAATGACTGTGCAGTAATGACTGCACAGTCAGCATCTTGTGTAGACGTGGGCAGTGTGTCTATTAGATGTGCTTTGGATGAGAGTCTAGTTTTATTCCACAGTTGAAACAAATGGCATGCAAATGTGCTGTATCCCCCACAAACAAGCCCAGGATGTTAAAGTCAGAATTCCTCAAAAATATTACATTATTAAATGCACTTGACTGATCAGAACATCCACATGAAATACGTATAAAGAAGCCTTGCATACAGGGTTACCAACTGTCAATAAAAACTTAGTCCAAAAATGGTTGTCAGTAAAGTCCATAAAAACCAAAAACTGTAGCTGTCAGTCAAAAAACAAAGCAGCCACAGCTTGATAAAAATTCCAACAGATGGAGCACAGCAGCAACACCTAGTGTCTTAAGCAGGAGTGCAGCACCCTACAGGGAACATTCTCTCAGCCATGTGTTTCTGCTGCTGCATTCCAGGCTGCCTATACTACTGCTGGGATGTAACTAGGCTTCTTTGGGGGTCTGTGTTGGGATAAGGGGAACAGCACTGGTGAAGGGAAGGCTGCACTGTAGGTTGCAGAGCAGCATGCAGTCATGGGCATCAGAATATGGGGGCCTCTGGCCATTGTGGAGGGGGGGCAGCACACTGTAAAAACTATTACTGCAGTCAAGCGGGGTTGCCAACCTAATAACTTTTTTTTTATTAAAAACTTTTTACTAACAACCAAAGTTTTTTTTATCATGGTTGATGTTAAACCTCTGAATTTGAACCCAGTCTTCCTAACTGGGACCTGGAAGTAAGACAAGGCCTGGCAGAAAAGTTATATTTACATTATGTAAAACATATATCAGTAAAAACATATATCTGTTAAAACAAAGTTTAGCTATCAGTAAACTGCTTAGAATTTGTCAGTAAAAAACATCTTGGGTTGGTAACCCTGCTTGTATACTGAGATCCAGTTTACAGAGAATAAGTCATTCTTAGCAAGCACACACTTGAAACAGCTCTGGCAGTAATTCTTCATTATCCCCAGAAAAACAAGAGCACCCACTTGCTTCCCTTTTGTCAGCTGCTCAGTAAGCTGAGTCTTACTTCCATATCACAACTTCTCTTTTTTCTTTCCACTTTCATCCAAAAGGATTTCCTTCTACATGTGCTTTCTTTCTGTAGCAAAGCTATATATAGAATCATAGAATAATGGAAAATTAGGGTTGGAAGGGACCAGTCTTGTCCCACTTGGGCTCTCTGGAGCCCCGCCTCACTCTGTACCTCACGGTGCTCAATGGGAGTCACTGCCCCTCTCTCTCTGGGGCTTCTCGCTGCCCTCTCTCTGGGGCTTCTCACTCACCCCGCGCCCCACTGGTGCTCAGGTTCTCCACGACCTTTTTTGTTCTGCCTTCCGGGGTACTCAGGGTCAGCCCTCTCCCAATACTGTGCCTTTGCCTTGGCGCTCGGGGATGACACCTCCCCCTCTGCTGTGCCCTTGCGGACGCTCTGGGTCAACACCCTCCCTGCACTGTGCTTTCTGGCTAAAACGTGCTCCGAACCACACCACAGGTGTTCCATCTCTCACCCATGTCACTAGCTGCTCGCACATCCAGGCCTTTTCCTTTTCACACATTCAGGGCCGAGCTGCTTTCTCCTTGGCCGCAGGCTGCCCTCCTCTCTCTGGGCTCTGGCCTGCGATTTATGTCTAAGCCAGGCCCTGCCCCTTTCATTCAGCTGACCAAACAGATGTGTGTCCTTAGCTCCGCAACCAGCACCTGAGCCACTACTCTGGCTTTCCAAGTAGCAGGCACCTTAGTGCCCTGCTACAGAGAGGTATAGGCTTCCTTGATCATAGGACTGTAATTGTGGAAGATCCTTTTATAGTCTATGCACCTCTGTTAGGACCATGACCAAAAAAAGTCTAACACTGAATCTGTGACCAGATTATAAAAAATATTATTACCCAATACAAAATATTCAGAGAAGGGAGTTGCTGTTATGATTTCTTGGTGGTGTCAGCAACGAAGTTGAAATATTTTGCTGTAAAAATAATAGGTTTGTGTTTAAAGGATGAACTGTCTAATCCAATGAAGTTATATCAGGGCTCTCACCTAGATGACTCCCAATTTTGCTGTCAGTACAGACATCTATTGTCTCCTGGGGGTGTATATGAGGCTTTCAGAATGAAGTTTTTCATCTTGTTAGAATACAAAACGTACAGCATTGAGTATCCAGGTTGCTTGTAATTCAGTAGGTTCTTCTAGCTTTTGGCTTTCCATTGTGTGACTTGAATGACTTTAATGGGAAGGCTTTAATTTTTTTGTTTAATTTTTTTGAAAATCCTTTGAAAATATGTCTGTAAAACCAAAGGAAAATTATTCTATATGCAAAATCTCTTTCATTTCTAATTGTAGCTGGTTGGTTCTAAATATTTTTGAACCAGGAATTTTGTAAATGATTTAAATATGTAAAAGTGAAATAATCATAATAAGCAGCACTTCTCTAGAGCAATTTTAATTTAAATGCCTCTGAGCCATTGAGCAAAAAGGTCTGGCTCATGATCTGGAAGGACATTTAAAAATCCTGATTAAAATTTGTGGATGACACAAAGTTGGACAGGGTGGTAAGTAATGATAGAGGGCGGCAGAGTCATACAGAGATATCTGGATCATGAGGTAAACCATACTCATTCAAACAAACTCTATTGACACAACCAAAGACAAAGTTCTACATAGGAACCAGGAATGCAAGCCATTGCCACAAATCAAGGGACTAAGAAGCAATGATAACTGGAAAGTTTTAAGGGTTACACATGGATGAACCAAGTCGATATGAGCTCCTAATAAAATGCTGTGGCAGAAGTGAGACCATTGGATGTATGAAGAGGAGAGCAGTAAGTAGAAGAAGGGAGGTGATTTAACCTCTATATATGATACTGGTGAAACCAAGAAAAATATTTCCTCCACTTACAGTCTACACATCTTTAAAAGGAAAACTGGAAAAAATGATGATGGTGCAGAAGAGGACTATGAGGTCTGGCCTTACAGTGAGAGACTGAAATAACTCAATCTATTTAACTTATTAGAAAGAAGACTGAGATATGACCTGATTACAGTGTGGGAGTACATGCAAAAAACAAGTCTAGTTTTAAGAATTCTTCAATATAGCAGAAAAGGCTAGATATACTTTAGTTAGAAATAAGTAATTATTAATAGTGAGGAAGATTAACTAGCGGAACAAACTTCCAAGGGAAGTGTAGATTGTCTATTGCAAGACTTCAAATTAGGACTGCATGTCTTTCTAGATGATATGGGTTAATCAGATACAAATTATTAGGCTCAACAAATGGATAACTGGGTGGAATTTTACAGTTTAGTATACAGGAAGGCAGACTAGGTGATCAAATGTTTCCTTTTGGCCTTAAAAATATATGAATAAAGTAGGAAAGAAGGGCTAATATCATATTGTAGTTTGGAGGACAGATGCAGAAAGAGTCAGAGAATTGCCTAATGCCATATGGTATATCAGGGCCAGAGCTAGTACTACAAATCAAAATGAACCCTCAGATTTTGTGATTTTAGTACCTACAGCATGTTAAACACAGCTAGACTTTGAATTTTAAAATGGCATATCTTTAGGATGAGACTTCTCTTTGGAAATGACTGAAATAAAAATTTCTGTTCAGCAGGAAGGGTGTAAAAATGTTAACGATCACTTTATATTTTTATTGCTAGATCTACAGTGGAAGTCTGGGCACATGGCAGAGAGTCTAACAAATATGCCTCGTCATTCCCTTTATATCATAATTGGTGCCCTCTGCGTTGCATTTGTTCTCATGCTGATCATTCTGATTGTGGGCATATGTCGTATCAGCCGCATTGAATACCAAGGCTCTTCCAGGCCAGCCTACGAGGAGTTTTACAACTGCAGAAGCATCGATAGTGAATTCAGTAGTGCAATTGCATCTATCCGACATGCCAGGTTTGTTGTGTGGGGAAGGGAAAGTATCTCTTTGCTATATGTACTTCCAGTGCTGATGTAGTCACATAGCATCCACTAATTGCTAGTGAGAAATCTAAAGGTTGTACCAATTTGATACTGGACGGTGGCTTCATTTCCATTCCTTTCTTTAGTTCAAGGCACTTCATCTGAAGTCAGTAGAATTGTTCTGGATTTATTGGATTTGTAGTGTATTTGGGGGGTAGGATGTATACCTTTTTACCAGTCATTGATATCTTACAGTTTGGGAAATATCTTTTTTTAGTTTCTAAATCTTTCTTCATTTACATCAATGGGGGCCAAACTGTTTGGCAGGCATGCCACAAATTAGCCCTGCACTGTTCCTGACGGCCAATGTAAGCCTTTTCCTCTGCCTGATCTGCTGCTGTGCTTTTTGTTCTTTACTCTGTGCTCCCCACCATGTGCTCTCCTGCTCTGCTTTCTGTTTCCTCCTCTGTGTTTCCTGCCTGATCTCCAGCTTTGCATTTTTTTCCTGCCTGATTTGATGCTATTCTTCCTGTCCCCTCCTTGATCTGTTGCATGCTGCACACAGAAGATGCCTATGCCGCTTGTGCTGCAGATTGGCTGCTTTAGATGTAGTCACCTATTTTTGAATATGTATTGGTATTGCTGCACATAATTTAAAAAATAATTTTGCAGTCAAAACAAAAGTTTCACAAAAGATTAATTAAAATACTAATGATTACTTGTTTTGAGACTAAATCACTAGACCATATCCTGTATAACTCTGGCCAACTGCTACCCTCTGAAGTTCTTGAAGAAGGCAGATTAATTATAGAAGGGGTTTGAAAAAAAAGTTGCACACATTTTGTTCAACATAGTCTAAATAAAATGGTCTAAATAAAATCAAAGTATTTCAAATCAAATGTTGAGTGAAATGCACCTGAAATTAAAATGTGTAATTCAGAACAGGTATTTGTGATCTGGTAATGATAGGTATCTTGCTGATGCATTTACTGTGGGAAACTATTGTATTAGTTTGTAAATTGGTTTCCATTTTGCTGTAGCACTGGATTTAACAAATGCAAAAATTTTTGTTTAGAGCAAATGTACATAAATTGAGTATTTAATTTCAGTATTCAGTCAAATTTCAAAGAATTGGACATGGTATTAGTCTGCAGCTAAGTTAGAAGGCGAATAATGACCAAAGAAACTAGAGATAATTACATATATCATATGTGATCATTTTAAACAGCAAGTTAAAAGCACCAGTTATCAGTACAAATGAGGATGGGAACTTTCTATCTTTCTTACCATGGCTGCTTGCTCCCTGGCTTTCTGGGATGCTGGCATTTCTTGCTACCTTGAGTTTTTTTCTTCCTTAACAATTCCAGCACTCCCTGTACATCTCTTTAGCTATTTCTCTAAATGTTGCCAGTCATCTGCCATGGTCTATGAGTAACATACCAGTCAGGGATTGCCAGGGTGGACCATGGTTTGACTGTGCCAATTCTGGTCCAATCTATCCCCTACAGCAGAAATTGCACAATGGGTGGTGTTTGACTCAGCTATGACAGCTCTAGACCATCCGTATCCACCAAGAGAATCATCTGCTGAGGAAATCTGGCTGGTCCTATGGTACTGATTGGAGAAAAAAGAGACTCAGAATTGAAACCCAGAGACTAGCTCAGCTAGGAGGTTCAGCACTGAGGAAGATGCCTCCAACATGGGTTCTCTTCCTGCTTAAAACATTGTAGACCAGGAATAATTCCATTGAGGACAGTGAAGTACACAGACATAAAATAGGTGCAAATGAATTTAGACACTTTACATCCTTCAGTAATTGTCTTCCTTATTTTGTACTGAGTTCTATAAAGGAAGCCAATTCCTAGTAGTTATGTCAAATATTTTGTTTGCTTTGCTAATTATGATTTTCAACTTGATGCCCAAGGTATGAAGGGCTTGACTCTGATCTTGCTCTTATACCAGAACAATTACATTGATTTCTTGGGATTACTCTTGATTTACATTAGTATAACCAAGACCTAACTTGGGCTCTGGCTCTTGGCATATGAAGCAGAAGTTATAGGGAAAGATCTGTGTCTAGATGCAATGGGGTAATTGAGAAAGGAGCTCTAACTTGAATTCATTGGCTACCCATCCAAGAATAAGGCTATGACCTCTTTGTTACTTAAGAATTACTATGTTGTCCTTTTCTAATCAGTTGAATATCTGATACCACCATAGATCACTCAGCTGGTGCTGAAGAATGTTTCTTGTTCATAATTTCTGGAGACAAGGCATACCAACTCTGAAAATTCTTTGGGAATAAGTTAATGTAGTCCTACAAATGATTCCCCTGCTACTGACATAGCTGTCTCCTTTTATTTTTAAGCATCTTTGTTAAATTATCTTTGTCCTTAAATAAATCCAAAATACTAAAAGCCAAAAAGAAGGTATAAAAATATTAAAACATGCTTTTTATTACATAGCAGAGGTCATAACAGAGATTGATTTGATCTAATTTAGTTATAAGATGGATCAATCTGAAAAGCATCAGTGACTGCATTTGAAATAAGATGCATCTAGAAACAGTAAGCCTGAATTAAATAAAAATATGTTAATGACACCCCATTGATATAAAACAAAAGCCAGTGAGGAGTGTTTTGCAGTGAATGACCAGCATAGTAAACGGCCAATTTTCAGAAAATCATTCCATACTTTTGAAGGTCAGGCTTCCAAAATCAGTTGTTACCTGATTTATCTGGTTCAAGATTTTTGCCGGTAAAGCAGTATAGTGCTGTAGGGAGCTAATAATTGATTTTACATATTTACTCACAAAATCCCTTCTGCTGCTTATCTGGAAGTGCCATTGAGAATTAGGATGCTAAGCAAAATAATTATTTAGTAATGTCCTGTTTTATGGCCAGATAGTCCCAGATTTCAGTTTCTTATTCAGTACAAAAGAGTTCTCCCAGAAGCAAGCAGAAGAATATATTGGTCTTATTGGGTCTTGAGGTCTTATTTAACAATCCAGTGCAGTCAAATGTTTAATTGTAGTGCTTGGAAATCATTAACTACTTAGTACTGTGGTCACTTAAGTCCTTTTCTTGAAGCTTGTTCTCTGCCCTGCTTAGCATCTCTTCCACAGTAAACCTTACAACCCCTAATCATATCTGTTCTTTTCTTGCTATTTCCTGGATGGGCAATAGTTCTTCCACCTGTTTATCGTAAAAAAGATGTGGATGTCTATCATGCTTATCCAACTTGAGGGGAGAGGGTTGTAAATATCCCTTTTCCCAGCCCTACATTCCTGCTTTTCCAGTCAGTAATATTTCACTTCTTTAAAAGTCTTAAGATGATTTCCTAAGTTATAATGCTGAATACCTTAGGTTTCCCTAGTTATTTCCTTGAGGTTGTTTGGAACCTCTTCAGAAAGAGAAGGTGGGATAGGGAGTACCATATGTACACAAATTTATGAGGATTTAAGACCACCCCCAATAATTAGATTCTATACATAGAAAATGTATACATTTGTTATAATTTTCCATGTATAGAATCTAATTATTGGGGTCATCTTAAAAGTGTCCCTCCCCCCACTACTGCAGGTGGTGGGGGAAAAGGCATCAAAGGGGGCAGTAATGGGACAGGAGGTGGCTGGACAGATAGTGGGGGAGGCAGTGAGGGGGCACATGATGGGGAAGGCAGGGGAAAGTAATGGGACAGGCAGTGGAAGGGGCAGTGGGGAGTGGGACAGGATTGGCACCCGAGGACTGCTGTGGTGCCCCTTGGTGGCTGCTCTGATTCTGTCAGGCCCTTGCTTCTGGCTCCCAGGGTCTCACCTAGCTTCCTTGCCCTACCATACCTTGCTGTTGAGAGTAATGAGGGGAGGGTGCCCTTGGAAGCTGGTGAGCCTAGGTGCTCTCTCAGTCTCTCTCTATCTCAGTATGCATTCCCTCAGGTCCTATGCACCTTAAGGGCTAAATTTGTGGCCTCCTTCCACCCCTACAGCCATGCCAGTGCCTTGCAGGTATTACTCCATTGCCTTTTTTGATCTCTTGTTAGGCCTCAGCTTTACTAAATTCACCCTCCGGGTTACTCTGGATGTCCTTGTTATCAAGCAGTTTTCCCTATCTGTACATAGCTAGTCTTCTCAAGATGTAACACATCCTTTAGTGTATACTTTCATACACCAAATAGTTGGAGCTTGTTGATCCTTTTATTATAAGTCATGTTTTCAAGTCCTTTAGTCATTTTCATGGCTCTCTTCTGAAGCTTCTCTAGTTTGTCAATATCTTTGAAGTGTGGACAACATAACTGAACACAGTATTAAGTTATATATACATACCAGTAATAGAACCCCACATTTGATCACCCCTTGTTTATGTACTGAAAGATTCCATTAGCCTTTTAGGTGTCAACATTGCTCTCAACTCATATTCACGTGATTATCCAGTTTGAATTTTCAGTCAGTCTTTTCCAATCATTGCTTCTTAGGACAGGATCTCCTAGCCAGGAAGAATGGGTCTGCATGCTTTGTTCCTAGATGTAGGACTTTACATTTGGCTATATTAAATACAATTTTTTTTATTTGCACCCAGGTTGCCAAATGTGTGGGTGAGTAGTTCAAACTGTGTCATCTGCAACTTTTTAGTTATAATGTTGTATTTCAGGTCGTTAATAACATTATTCTATTGCACATGGCCAGCAACTGATTAGTGTGGGGCCCTGCTAGAAATGCACCCATTTGATGATGATTTCCCATTTACATTTATATTTATATTTTGAGTCATATTATGTATTGGAAAACACAGTATTCTGGGCCCAGCTTCTGAATTTACTGATCAAAGGAATGTGGTCTACCAGCTAAAAGGCTGAGCCAGGCCACAAAGAACTAGCATATGCTCTGTGGTCTTCTCTCAGCTTGTGCTAATTAAGAGCACATGTCAACACCGACCTTCCAGGAGAACAGATCTTGTACTGTATCACATGTGCAACCAGCAGCGTGTTCTTTACACCTATGGAAAATGGCAGTATTTGACCTTAGCTCTTTAACAAGTTTGTTCCTTGTCTCATGTCTAAAAAAAGATCAGTTTACCTAAACTTCCTGATATCCCTGAGAATGATGGAGAAAAGGGGTGGTTCAGAAATTCAACTTTAGCATTATTAACAAAGGGTGCAAGGCTTGGTCCTCTCTGTTTTGGAATAACATTTCATCTCCAAAGGTAAAATTATCTCTGATGGAAGTTGGTGTATAACCAAGGTCCAGCCTTTGTGTAATATAGACTTTAGCGTCAGCTGAAAGACAATAGCACGATGCAGTTTCATGCCAAAGGGTCCTTGGAAGTATTTTTCTTGTTATTTGTATTTATTCAGACTAGTAGTTGTCCACATGCCTTGCTTTTAATGGAAAGATCAAGAAATCTATATCACCAAAACTAGCCATGAAAAATCATGGCAAAGAAAAAATTGCATAAAATGCTTAACTAACATAGGATTGCTTTTATTTTATTTGATTTGATTTAGCTGAAATAATATCTCTATTTTATTTACATTTTCTTGGTCACATTTTCCACTGTAAATAAATTACACCAATATAAAGCCACCAGCGTACACAGGAGGAAGCTAAACAGAACAGTAACATGAGAAGAATCCTTTCTATGGAGGATTGCTTAGATGAGAGATCTTCTTTATCAGTTTGTGGATCTTTGGTATATGAGCCCTACCAAGAAAGTAGTCCTAGTGCTGATTACGGGTGTGTCTGCATAGCATATTCATTGTTCCAGGCATGGACATATTCAAATACACCAAACCGCTTCATGTGTGTTAACCAAACTGGAACTAGCATAGCTGCAGGTGAACTATTTAGCAGTGCTTCTAACTCTTGTGAATGCAACTAACAATTCAGGACATGGCACAGAGTACTATGTTTGAGGGCGTCCTACCAAGCATGATAAGTTTATGGTATAAACTCTCTGATTCCTATATCCTATTTATTTATGTATAGTTCCTGGAATAACTCTTAAAGCAATATTTCTGAAGACATTTGACCATTTTCTAGCCATATTTACAGCTGTTCATGAGTGCGACCAATTAATGGTACAATGCAGCAGCAATTGGATATACCTGAATTAACTCTGAATGAGTTAGCACAGATACTGATTGCAGTACAGCCATAGTAGAATGATACTCTCTCCCCAGGCTAGGTAGCCTTGCCAAATGGTACAGGATATACTGTATTTTCTTGCGTACCACATGTACCTTTTTTCAAAATTCAGCTGTTGGAAATTGCAGAGTGCATTATAAGCAAGGAAACGTGATAATAGCAGTTTCTGTGTCTGCCTGAGAAAAGCAAAAGAAAGCTAGAGTGCTGTACATGTGGTTCCATAGCTACTTGCTGTGGACACTAGTGCAAAAGCTGCTACTCAGTTCCCTGCTGTTTTTTACCAGTATTTTCAAGGAAAGTTCTTTTATTTTTTTTCTGCCCTTCAGAAATGAAATCTATATCTTACTAGGGCGGGAGTGTTGTATGTGAGAGAATGTGGTCTTAACTCAAGCAGACCACTAGTGAACATGATTGTACTGCTTCTAGTACCTACCTTAGCTTGCTCAGTTCTAGGCCTGGTATTTATGCAGTCTTACATTGTGCCATGAAGACATTCCCCAAAAGACATTAATGCTTTATCAAGTAAAGGCAGAAGATCCTGGTAGCTTCTACCTGCCTTTCAAATGGCTACCCATTCTACAAATCCATAATGAGTTAATTATTGTATACTTTGCCTGCCAATTCAGAATTCAACCTTTGTAGTTGCTGTTTTTTCAATGAGAAAGATGAAAACACCTATGGGGAAGTTTACATATGACATCTGATGTCAACAGTGTTGTTTGCTAGAACAACTCGTAAATTGAAATTTTGACTTTGTGGATTTCAGTAGGGCTAGAATTTCACCTTAACATCTAGTTTTAAGTCTATCAAATTCAGAGATAAAAGTCCCACAAGAATGTGTAGAATCTCTCCTTTACTCGATTTGGGAATGCATGATCCATGTACTTCAAACATTATAGTAATTTTGATCTTCTTAGTATTAACTGCAAGAAATGTTGCAATTGCTTTAGAATCTACTTGCTTGTCTTGCAGTCCTTTTTGACAGTAAGGCGGGTTAATGGATTACTGAAATTGATTTCAACAGACTTCTGTTTGTCACCAAAGCCTGTTCTCTTCTGCTTTTAGGTTTGGAAAGAAATCCCGGCCTGCAATGTATGATGCAACCCCCATTGCTTATGAAGATTATAGCCCGGATGACAAACCTTTGGTTACACTGATTAAAACAAAAGATTTATAATCTACTGTATCTTTTTTGGATTATTTTTCAAAAGGATGGGCTACCAAATTAATTTAAATATTTTTAAGAAGAAAGCATAAGAAATTAAAAACATTAGATGTTACAGAATTTTCTGTAGAATATTTAAGAACTAATTTTCTGCAGCTTTTAGTTTGAGAAAAATATTTTAAAACTGAATTCGTGAAGTTCATGAATTGCATTTTAATGTACTTTCAGCTCTATAAACTGTAAGCTTATAATAGTGTGTGCTTTTTCATGGTAGACACTATTACTCAACCCAGATGAGCTTCTGTGGTTGTAACAGAATAGAAAAACAGTAACTGATGAAGAGTTTCTTTTTGACATTTCAGTGCCAGCTTTCTCAGTAGAGTTAGGAAAAAAATGTGAAGCATAATAGGATGCATAATATATCCATTAATTTAAAAAGTCTAAAATGTTTGTGTTGTGAAAAAGAAACTAGTAAAATTTATTATTACTAATCTGAATGAATTAGCGTTTGCCTTATTCCGTGCATGGATAGATGAACTTACTTCTGCATTATTTTCCTGAAAGTTGCTGAAACATATTCTTGAGTTGATGTTAGTCATTTTTGTAATAGTCTTCAAGGTAGGCCTTGTAAAATAATATATAATTAAAATGCCTCTGGAGGCAAACAGGAGGCCAGATCCTCTACCCATTGAATTATTGGCGGAATTTACAGTGCCTTCATTGTGTGCAGGATTTGGCTCTAGGATTGGACTGAATCTATATTTTTCTTTAAAAGTCAAGGTTTTTTATATTGTGAGTAAAATAAGCATATGGTTTGAGCTGTTTGTTTCTCAAAGGTTGTTAATGTACAGTATTGTTTCATTAAATATTGTGTATTTCTCATAGTGAATCTTATTTATAGACAGTATGGTTTTTTCTGTGGCTGTATTTGATTGCGTATGTATTTCTTCAGATTCTTGCTTATTTCAGAAAATATTGAATAAATGTTATCAAGCCAAAGTTGCAGCTGATCATTTTGATTTCATGTTCCTTGAAACGTATACATTAAAAGCACCTGAGTAATCCCTTACAATACCAAAAGAAGACTAGTTACTTACAGCTGCTGTCTTGAAAACAAGAAAAGCTCTGTATCCTGGGATGTGGGAGACCCAGATTAAAGTCCCTGTTTATCCTGATTCATAGTGATCTGTGATAGAAAATCCTGCTCTGAATCAGGCAGAACCAGGAAACTGGGTCTTTGACATCCCAGGTTAGTGCCCTAATCCAGAGGCAATATGTGTTTGTTTTCATTTCAGTGCAGAATAAAAATAGCTGTTAAAACCTCAAAAGTTGCTGCAAAACAGAACTTGAGCCATCTGGCCAGCTCAAGACATTAGCACTCAATGAGTGTGGTCACAGTGAGTTTAATGGACTCAGATTATCTGTAGGAGCAAAAACACAATGCTTCCGAAGTTATCTGAAACAAGAACAAAGATATTCTTGGTCTAATCTTTCAAAAGGAAAAGAAATAAAGTGCCTCTAAGTGGGTTCCAGTCCTGCAATTCAGCCTACACAGGAAGCACCCAGCATCTGCATAGAGTCAGCTGCAAGTCTGGGACTAGAGAAAGTCTGACACAAAAAGATGCACTTGTATGGCATTGGTTCTTTCCTTGAGAAGCCCCCTCATGAAGTAGGACGGTATGCACATCAGAATGGAAGTTAAATGGCACAGATGCCTGAAGAAAGTTTGGCACAATGCCTAGTCTAGGTCGAGACAGCATTATTACTTCCTCACTTCTGCAATCACAAAAAAAATCAGTGCTTTTCATGTAATCAGATAAATCAAGAAAAGAGTCTGCCTTCTTCTTAGTGGCAACTGCAGAAGAGAATGGGATATAGATTAACTTAGTCTATTCCAAGTCCCTTGCAAAGTATCCTCTTAATAGTGATTCAGGCCAGGTACACACATTGCACTTAGCATGTTAAGTGCACAGAAAGTGCTTTAAAACTGTAACTGATCAGATGTTCACAGCACTGAAAGTGCTTAATCTAAGTTAACCCTCAATGAATGTGGTTTTGGACTAAAGCACTTTAGTTTAGAGTGCTTTTTTGCACATCTGTACCACATCCATCTCACTTCAATGTAGGTCACATTCTGCTGCCATCCCAGGGGCCCGTCACTGAGCAGTTTACTAGTGTTGGCCAGTGCTTGTCAGCTCCTGGGCAAAGGACAGACATTACATATAAATCAGTTTAAATGATCAGAACCTGGTTTAAACAGAACAGACATTCAGTGCACATAAACTAGTTTGAAAATGGCTGAAACCAGTTTGAGATAAACCTGGTTGAATGTAGTAGCTGGCCCAGAGGACGAGGAGGGGATATGGCAGGGGACTTCAGCTTTTCCTCTCCCTCCTTCCCCCCACCTCGCATGGGGCAGAGGACTTCAGCTTCTCCTCTCCCTTCTTCTCCCCTTCCCTCCCTCTTTCCTCCCTTCCCTCAGCCCTAGTACCGGCAGCCACAGCTTGGTCTGTGCTCGAGCCATCCCCTCCCAGCAGGAGGCTTATTCCTCTGGATGCTGCCCCAAACCCAGACTGAGTGGTGGCTGACCAGCAGCCTGACTTCTCAGAACAGGAGGGGAGAGAGTTCCTCTTCTCAGCCTAGACGCTGAGGGGAGGGGGGAAGGAGGGAGAGAAGCTGAAGTCCCCATGCTCCCTTTCAGCAGGCCCAGAGGATGAGAAGGGGATGTGGCAGGGGACTTCAGCTTCTCTTCTTCCTCCTCCCCCCTCCCCTTAGTTGACTCGGAGAAGGGGACATGGCAATGGACTCTCCAGCTCTGCTCCCAGCTCAGGGAGGGGGTGGAGCTAAGCTCCAATACAGGCTCCTGGATCCTCCCAGCCAGCCCTGAGGCTGAGAAGTGGAACTCTCTCCCCTTCTCTGCTGAGAGGTCAGGCTGCTGGGCAACCACCACTCCATCTGCACTCAGGGCAGTATCCAGAGGAATAAGTCCCCTCCTGCCAGGAGGGTACCAGGGCAGCAGCCTGACTTTACAGCACAGGATGGGAGACAGTTCCTCTTCTCAGCTCTTCTGGCTTAGCACAGGTCGAGTGGTGGCTGCTGGTACCTGGGTTGAGGGGAGGGAGGTGGGGAAGAAGAGAGGAGAAGCTGAAGTCCTCTGCCATGTCCCCTTCTCATTCTCTGACCCAGCTGAGAGGGGGGTATGGCTCCCAGCTCTGGGTAGAGAGCCAAGCCCTGCTGTGGGCTTCTGCCCCCCACACGCCCCACTGGCCTCAGTCAGCCCAGGTTGAGAAAGGGATGTGGCAGGGGACTCCAGCCCTCCAGTGGTAGGGCGGGGGCACAGCCAGACAGGGCCCCTTGCGGGGGGGGGGCAGGGACGGGGTTATTCTTCCTCCCTTCAGGGTCCAGTGGAGGGGACAGCAGGGGGTCTATTCCCTCGCAGTGAGGGAGCATGGCAGTGGTGGCAGCAGGCAGACCCAGCTGCCAGTGCAGGTAGAGGGGTGACTAACTCTGCTCTCTGCCCCCCTCTGCCTCAGTGGCCATGATGCGCTGCTGCTGCAGCAACAAGGGGGGAGTGCCTGGCAGACCGGCTCAGGTCCCTGTTTGCGGGATAGAGAGGGGGAATTAAACCCCTCCCTGGCCAATTCAGCCCAGACTGGGCACACCCCACCCCAACATAGTTTCCCTGCAGCTGAGAGCATTTTCTAGCATCTCCTGGTTCCTGGCCTGAGCAACTCTCCCTGCACATTGCCTATGGCCTTAGTGAGGCTGCTGCTGGAGTACTGTGTCCAGTTTTGGGCCCCCCACTTCAGGAGGAATGTGGGTAAGTTCAAGAGAGTCCAGAGGAGAGCCACTCTTATGATCAAAGGCCAAGAGAGCAAGCCTTATGAGGAGAGGCTGAGGGACATGGGACATCTTCAGCCTGGTGAAGAGAATGCTCAGGGGGGACTTGGTGGCTGCCTATAAGTATATAAGGGAGGGGTGTATCAGGATCCAGGAGAACCAGAGATCCCCAAGGGATAACTAGGTCTAACAGCCACAAGCTTCTAGAAGGCCGATTCAGACTCGATATAAGGAAAAAGCTTCTTTACAGTCCGAGTGTCCAAGATCTGGAACAGACTCCCTCCAGAGGTGGTGCAAGCACCTACTCTGGACTCATTCAAAAGGCATTTGGATGTTTATCTTGCTGGGATCACTTGATCCCTGCAGATTTCCTACTGCTGGCAGGGGAGCTGGACTCAATGATCTCATGAGGTCCCTTTCAGCCCCTAATGTCTATGAAATCTATGAACTGCAGGCATGTGCTCACAATTCCTCAGTCAGAGAGAATGTTTGTCCTGTTACAGACTGGTTTAACCTAGGCAGGTTAGACTAACCTGGAAAGGTTGAATCAAGTAATTCTCTGGCTCTTTGAATGTCTGTCCCTGGTGAGCACTGGCCCAGCCCCACCCCTGGGCTGTCACAGATAGGAGACAAAAAAGGCTCTGTCTCCTGGAGGAGTATGTGAGAGTCTCTCTGCCCTGTGGACCCCACAAGCTTGAGGGCTCAGTTTTTGATTGGGGGCAGGCCAGGTCCACATGGCAGAGAGGCTTTTTCTTCCCCCCCGCCCCCAAACCTAGTTCCTGGTGTGGCAAAAGCTGCGCTGAGCCCCACACTTTACTTCTGACTGCTGTTGTCAGGAGGCTCAGTGGGAGGGTAGGGTGGGAAGGGAGAATCTGTGCCATGTGGACCCAACCCAGCCTTCCCCTCAAGACCCCAGCCAGTGAGCTGTGGGGGGAGGGGCTTGTGATGGGGGGCTCTGTTCCCCCCATCCCATGCCAGCTGATGCTGACAGTCACCAGCTGATGGGGGGAGGAGGCAGGGCTTGGGAGAGACTCTGGCATCCTCCTGAGAGGGATACGCGACTGTCTTCCACCTGCTGGCTTTGGCCAGTGCAGGCAGACACCAAACCTCCCCACTGAACAGTGAATGTCTGTTTGGTTTATTCCTGCTCTAACTTATAGCACTTTAAGTAAAGTGAGATACAGCACTTCTATGAGAGGCTTTTTGAACATCTGCACTTAGATGAAGTGTTGCAAGTTTCCCATTCCCTGGTGAGCAAAGGTTGCATATGCAACTGGGTATAGGCTACTAGGCTTGTGCACAAAGGGACCTCACTGCTGGCTGTGTAACCATTAGGGGTGTGCAAAATGGGCCATATTTGATTCGGATTCAGATTCAGTGTGAATTGGGGACAGTGATTCGATTAGTTGATTTGGATCACTGTCCCCGATTCAATTTAGTCAAATCTGAATCTGAAGATTTGATGGTGATTCAGAGAATCAACAATTCGGCCATAGGCACAGCTTTAAATGTTTTTTCTACATACTTCAAGGTACCAGGCATGGCTCATGAATATTGCAATGGTGGAGTGGATGGAGCGTCCCACAGGAGTGGGGTGAGGGGCGGGGAGGAGGCGTGCGCTCAGCGGTGAGCCTGGAAGTTGACCGGAAGTACTTCTGGTCCACTTTCAGGTCCACTGGCAAGCACTTGGGGGGGCCCCCTGCACTCCTCTTCTCCCCCGGCTCCCTGATCAGCTGTGGGGGACCCTGGGTGCCCTCCCCAGATCCAGGAGGCACCAGTTGCCAATCCAGGGGGGACGGGGGGCGGCCTGCAATGTGCTTCCTGTTGGACCTGGAAGTGGACCAGAAGTGCTTCTGATCCACTTCTGGGTCTGCTGCTGAGCGCTGTGGGGACTCCCCCATGCTCCTGTGGGATGCTCCATCTGTCCCAGCATTCACAAACTGCCTGCTATCTTGAGATGTGTAGAAAAAACATTTAAAGCTGTGTTTATGTCCAAATCGTCGAATCTCTCTGAATTATTTTGGAGGGCTCCAATTCGCTTCAGAGAGATTAAAGGGTCTCCTGATTCAATTCGGATTTGGAGATTCAGCCACCAAATCGAGCTGAATCTCTGCCAAATCAAATCAGCGGCGGAAGCTTCACACAGCCCTAGTAACTGTGCAACTCACAGAAATCCCCAGTGATCAACTCAGCTGCTCAGGATGGTTTCAGAATTTGTCTGTAAAGGCATATAAAATAGCATTAATTGAAAAGGCAAATAAAACTGCCTCATGTTGTATTTTCTGCCTGGAGCACATCTGGCATATTACCGTTACTTTTGAATCTCATTGTACCTACTGTTTTTGGTTACAAACACAAAGAGGCATTCATTCTGGTTTTTGGCATCGTACACAAATCCTTGTCAGGAAGTTTGGTTGTATTGTAGTGAATCAGACCATTGGTGTTAAAATGTAGATTTTATTGTGTGCGTGAAATCAACTTACTTCATTTTAGCTCACAAGCCAAAAATAGTGAAGACAATCAATATAGCGGGAGCAAATGAAAAAGCAAAACAAAACAAAGCTCCAGCAGGTGCAGACATCAGTGCTCTCTGCTAAAGTAGAACACAAAATGGACTACATAAGTGTTCTTTGTTAGAGACATCCGGGCTCTAAGCACACATGTTAGTAAGACCAAAATTGGATTTGAATTATATCAATGCTAAATGCATTCCTTCCACCTTGTTGCTACTAGAATGGCTTTTTACTGGATTTTTTTCTGGGAGTTATTTTCTTAGAAACTTGAAGCCACATTCTTAATCTGGATTGTGGTTCAGTTTTCCATGCATTGTCCTATATGGTAAATAACAGCTTGCACCTACCACCTGGGCAGATGTCTAGCTAAACATGTTGCATGTGAATAAAGTCTAGTTCTGCTCCTTCCTTTTTGGCTTGGTAAACACCGTTGGTGTCAGCGTCCAAGTGCAACTGTGGCTGGGCACTTTTAACAGAAGCAGTGCCACCCAGAGAACAGCACAGAATCCACTGTCCTGGGGCGTAGGTCCATTTTGAGGTATTTGACTTTTAATTAATTTTCTAAAGAAGTAGAAAATGATAATTAGGATATTAGTCTCAACAGTGATAAGCTATTGGCTTGCCTTTAATAAAATCTACAAACCTGTACACAAGTATGGAAAGAAGCAATTCTGTTGTTCTAAGGAGAGTACTTATTAGGCTATATCTTACAAGGGAGATGTTGCAATGAGCAGTTGCCCTTCTGCATACAAATCACTCCCTGGTAACGATTCTGGACCATTCTGTATCTCTCTTGAGTGACTGAAAGACAAGTAATTTGCAAGGAGCTATTTTTCTGTCAGCTTGGAGCCTCTAGCTCCTGTAAATCATCCTGTGCTTCCTGTGAATTGTGTTTCGGAAATTACTTTTGCTCATTCCAATTTATGTTACTGAACTCTGACAGCATGTTATGCATGTGCTGTACCTACATCTCTTCATTTCAGAAGTATTTGTAAGAGCTTCTCAGATTGATCAGGCCTGGATGGTAGAAAACTTACCTTTAAGGCCAGCCCTATAGGCAGACCTTATTCATGATTGAGTAGAGGCACTACAGCTTCTGTAAAGCCCAAAGGATAACATCTATGCCGAAATGGATGCTGAAGCTCTGGGTGCTTTGTGGGGAATATACAGCTCTTGAAGTCACAAGGGCTTTCTGCCTTCCTGAGGCAAAACACCTCTCTGGAAGTGGGTCTGAATTGCCCCTTAGTCAGGCCTACATGCAGGTTGTACAGTATAGCCACTATCTGTTGGAGGCAGATTGTCAACGAGGGTGCCACACCCTTGGGTGCCTGGAGATCCTTTCAGAGGTGTTGCAGGATGCCATGCAATATTAGCACTGTTAGGTGTGCAAACATGATTCTTTACTATTCCTTCCACCCAGGACCAACTGCAGCTACTTCCTCAGCTTGACAAAGGGGTTTTCAACCCTAAAACTGGCATCCCGGGCAGCTAAGCTGAGCTCACCGGGAGCCTCACAACTGCACTGCAACCAGCAAGCATCAGGCCTGTCAAAGACGTGATAAGTCTGGGCGTTCCCCAGCCAGGACTTTGTGCGTGCATGCGTGTGTTAGCTGGAGCTTATGGTGCCCCCTACCTGCCTTTCACCAGGGGATGCTTGGTCCTGGCATTTACGGGGCTGCTGGACCACCAGCAGTCCCACCAGGCCTCCCTACCCTGGCAGGGTGCAGTTTTAGTGGTCATGCCCAGGACCTGGGGCCTCCTCCTTCCCCATAACCCTAATCCCATATCTCCAAGTTCATCCTGGAAGGGGAATGAGCTCAGCAGAGACATGCTCTTCCCCTGCTGGCTGGTGATGCAGTTAGGGGCCCGTCCAGCTGAGAGCGAGGCATTCTTTGACTTTTAACAACCTCAAAAAAGGGAATTGGTGCAGATGGAGTGAGGAGGGTGGCACTTAGTCCATCTGCACCTGGAGCTTGGGGAACCCCAGCAGTGGGAGGTTCACCTTTAGGAACACCAGCTACTCTACCAAAGCAGAATGCAAGCAGGTGCGGTGGAGTGTCACAACATCCCCAACAATGCTGAACACCCTCTTGCTTGGAACACTAGTCAGTGGACAGGACAGGTGTTGCCAGGCAGCTGTGGCCAGATCCTGCCACATCTAACTGAGGCTTGCCCAGTAGGCCAAGGGGTCACATTCCAGTGGCTCCACATCCTCAGTGAGATAGGTAGCCACCGAAGCCTCAATGCTACCTGAGGCTGGGGTCTGGTGCATTTGGACCCCAGCATTGAAGCCATGCCCATGGCCCACACTGGCAGTTGCTGTTGTGGAGGAGACTGGCTGGCACTGGTGCTGGTGCTGGGAGTGCTGGCATGGGAAAGTGGATCCCCCTCTTCCACATCCCCTTGCCTCTGCACTTCAACATCCCTACTTTGTTGACCAGCACCTGCATTCATTGATCGAGGGTTTTGGGGCTGGCAGTGCACATGCTCCCCTTCATCCTCAGATCGTACATGCCCACCATCATGTGGACCATACTGGACAGCAAGGGATCCAGCTGTCTCCTGATGCCCTTCTTCAGCCGCCTCACCAGTGTCTGCACATCTGGTGACAGTGGCCTGCCCCAGCCAGGAACACTGATCCCCTGGAACTTCTCCAGTTGGTTCTCAAGTTCCCTCACTAGGGGGATCTCCTGGCTGAGGAGGGCATCACCAGCACTAAGGGTCTCGGTGGCCTCAAGGAAGGGCTTGAGGACCAGCAAGATCTGAGAGATGGTACCCCACTCAGCTCTGTTCAGGGGTTGCTGATCCCAATCTCCCCAAGCAAGGCCATCTCATGGATGGCCTTCTGTTGCTCCACCAGCCTCTCGACCATCAGGTATATGGATTACCATCGAGTCTCCACATCCTGTATGATTTTTGTGCTGCGGGATGCTGAGCTCTGCCTGTTTCTCCCGCAGCATCTTGCCCGCCTTGATGCTGCGGTGGAAGTAGCCCGCCACCTTCGTGCATTTCGAAATCAGCTGGCTTGTAGCAGTAGTGGGGGCGGTGCTGTCACTGGCAGCCCTGTCCCCCTCCAAGGCATCCCTCACTATTAGGTGCAGCCTGTGTGCTAAAGCTGGCATCACGGACAGCCCTCACCATATTGGCCCTGTTGTCAGTGACCATGAACCCACAGATGAGCTCAGCCTGCCCAATGACCCACCCCTGTACCATGCAGCTCATGGCTCCCATGATCTCACTTGCTATGTGGGTCTCATCCAGCACCTTGGCTTGCAGTAGAGCCCACTGACAGCCTGACTGATCGCACCAATGTCCTGTGAGGGAGAAGTAGGCATGATTGCCACCCTGGCTGCTCCAGATGTCAGAGGTGAAGTATAAGGCTACCTGCGGCCCTGCCTTGTGCAGCTCCTCCCTCAAGTACTCCCTGCATGCCTCATACAGGGAGGGCACCACCGTCCTGCTAAAGGTGGTGGATGGAGGCACTTTGTAAGATGGGGCCAGAAGTGCTATGAACTTCTTGAACCTTGGCCACTCAACTAGGGAGGAGGGGTGGCTATCCAGAGCAAGCATCTCCCCAGTGCTCTGGATGATCTTGCTCACGTTGGAAATGTGCTCCCCGTTCTGTCCACCTTTCCCCCACTGATCCAGCGTGGCTTTGGGGGCAAGGGGGCTTTGGAGCGAGCAGGGGACTTCCCTTTTGGCACTCTCGCACTAGTGCCAGGTTGAGCAGGAAGAAGGGTAAGGGGATGCTGTCTCCTCAGATGCAGCAGCGTTGCTGTGGTGGAAAAGTAACTCATATCCTTGCCACGGCTCATGTGCCTTCAGCAGTGTTGGCAGATGGCAAACCTGGGATCATCTGCCAGCTCAAAATGCTCCCACACTACACTACTCCCCCGCTTCTGGGTTAAGGGTGAGGATCCTGCCTTATCCCACTCCTCAGCAGGCTGAGGGTCAACAGCAGGAGGAAATGCCTCAGCTGAGCCACTTGGCTCCACAACTTCAGTCTCCTCCAAGGTGCTGCTTTCCAGAGGAGATCTGGGTCTAGGGGAAATTTGAGGGGTGTGGAGCACAAACTCTGATTCCCCCTCAGTCCCCAGAATTGCTTGAGCCAGCGTGGTCAGCATCCCTGGTTCCAGCTCCAGCTCCTCCTCTGGCAGTGGGAGGCTCATGCTGAGAGATGACATTGGGGTGGAGGAGACAGTGATTCCACTGCTGGTGCCCACTTCTGGACTGAGGGGAGGTGGTGCAGGTGCAAGGACGTCAGGTGCAGACACCGTGCCCGCCGCCTGGCTTCCGGTGGCAGCACTGATCTCATGGCTGCTCGGGAACAGAATGCGTCTGTATTTGGGTGGAGGGATTAAGGGGGGAGGCTTGCAGCTCTAGCTCTCCCCCTACCCCCTCTCCCTCCCCTGCCAGAAGACCTGGCACCTGCCTTTCCAGCACACTTCATATTAATCTTTCCTGTGCTGCAAAAGGTTTCTCTGTGTGCGTCACTCCTTTTGTGTTGTATGTTTTATTCCTTCTGTTGCATACGTGAGCTGGACTCTTCTTTGATTGTTTGTTTCAGTGTTAAGAGCTATATAAAAATTGTGTGCTGTCTGTCTGTCTTCTTCTCCTAAGAATATCTGATTTACCTTCTTTATATTGTGTGTGTATGTGTGCGCACAGTGATGGATCACTCTGGCAGGGAAGCCACAGCTTTCTTATCTCAAGGTTTGCAAAAAAAAAAAAAAAAATGCACAAATATAAATTGAAAGAAATGAATTGAATAGTACTAAGAGATTTAGCTAAGCTAAGCTAAGCTAAATCCTACCCAATCCTTTCTAACAACAAAAAGAAGCAGGCAAATTCAACTACTGAGTAAAGCAGCCAAGCTGAGATGCCTGAGCCTGAGTGTAGCTTTCTCACACAGTTCTTGAGAGGGAACAAGCCTGCAAAGACACAGCACGTCTCCAAACAGAGGCTTTTATGCTGTTTCTAGGTCCCTCCCCCCAGACACTGTCACCGGAAAGGCAGCCAGAGAGAAATCCTTCTCACTAGCCACCTACACGTCAGTCTCCTCTCCCCCCCCCATCATTCCCCCGCCCTCTTCTAACTTTCACTTTCTGTGTCCGAAGCATCCGAAGCTTTTCCAAACCGCTTCAGACAGCTTGAATGAGCCAGTGCTTCTCTCCCGACATACTGCTTCAGATGCTGAAGCGTCCAAAGCGGCCCCAGATCCGAAGCGCAAACCAAAGCCTCGCACAACCTTAGTGTATAGATCATGTGCTTCAGCGGGTTTTTTGGCACTTTCATCTAATAGCTGATTTAATAGCTGATTCAATCAGCTATTAGATAAAAGTACCAAAAAGCCCCACTGAAGTACCCAATCTATACAGATGCTGGGGAGCCGGGTCAAACTGATGCCCTTCCTTAAGTACTGGGTTGTTTTTTTTTCCACATCTGTCAGTGGCCATTCTGCTCCGTTGTGATCTTCCTGAGTCCTTTGCAACATGAAAATTATTCTAGTATTTTTCCATAGTCAAAACATGAGTGAAAACTAAGAGCTGGCATTTTCTGAGGGGTGCCTTCAATCTAAAAATGTTGAGAACCACTGATCTAAGACAGCCAAGAGGCTCAGGGCTACCTCCCCATTCTACAGCTTGATTTTATACTAACAATAACTGCTTGGAAAAGTCCAGTAATATTAACATTACTGGTCAGTCCATGTAGTTGAACCTATGTAAACACATCCTGTGAGAGGCAAGGGGCAGCAGGCTATACTGCTGTAAGCAGAGAACAGAACAAAATAATGCTGTATTTAAGTTTCTAACAGTATTGTTATAACTCAGCCCATGGACTGTTTGTGAGGAAAGAAGAAGGATGCTGGCTATGGGGAACTGTCCCTGAACTAGCTGCAACCTTGGGTAAGTACTAAGTTCCTACTCGGTGTGCATTTCTCCTCTTTTCCTACTTTTCAGAATAGCCAATTGACACATTCAGAGAGGCCTCGGTTTTATGGACCTAGCAATGACTTGTGAGTGATGGAAGCAAGCCCTGGCCACTCCCTGCTGAGACGGTCAAGTCTAATGTGAATGAAATGTAATAAAAATGGCACAAGTCTGATTTTTCCAATGTAAATTGTATAGAACTCCAATGGCACAAATGGAATTACCCCAGCAGGGTAAGAAGAGACCCAGGATCCACATAACAGGTTTTGTTCAGGTGTTAGGTACCTAAACATGCATGTAGGCCCTTTCCAAAGCACCTCAATGCCTAACTCTCATTTTAAATTAAAGCAAATTAGGTGCCTTGGCACTTTGGAAAGTGGGTGCTTCTTTGTATCTTTACAAGCTTTAAAAGTCTGTACAGCAGGAGGATGAAAGTTGAATACTTCAGTAACCGCTGTCTCAGTGAACCTCCAGTTACAGCTGAGATGTTCTCAGTCCTGTCTCATCTTGATTTCTGGAACTAGCTTGGCCTTTCTAAGAGTCTTTGTTGAGAAATCCCTGAACAGACATAATACCTCAAAAGATGTATTTTTTTGAATAACATTAAGATCTTGATGGAGAATAAATCCAACACCGCTGAACATTCCTCTGTATCACTCCTGGCCTCTGCTATCAGCAGTAACTTGAGGAGTCTGTTTTATCATATTTCTATCCACATCCAGAGAGCTTCTGACATTTTTTTCTTATTGTCCTGTTCAGCCTGAGCTTTCTTTGAATAACAGTTCATCATTATTTGTTTAATGTCAGGTTCTATGGAAATGGACCAACCATAAACTTGAGCCATGCTTTAGGTTTCTCCAGCACACAAATAGTCCTGATTCTAGAACTGTTTATAATTTAGTTCTTTGCTGCAACAAATATTTTGGCCACTTTTTCTTTCCCTTTCTGCACCATCCACTTCAAAACCCCAGCAGTGTTCAGGGCTGGCTGCCTACTATCATATATATCAGTGGGAGCCAATTCTTCAGTAGGCATACCACAAGGTAAGCCCCGTCCCCTCCCCAAGTGCTATTTCTATCTCCTCCTCTTGCCCAGTCTGTTGATCTGCTCTGAGACTGCCAGTCGCTGGGTGAGAGAGAAAATTTGGCCCAGAGTGGAACTAAGGGAAGCCCCACAGACATACACATACCTAAGGGGTAGCTGACTATCAGCTGGCGAAGAAGCCAGCAGATTGCCTGCCAGGAGCACCGGTGGGGAGATATGCAGCTGTGGAAACTGGAAGGAGGAGAAGAAAAGAAAAAAAGTAAAGCTGCCAGGCTTCAACACTCCCTGATGGGGGTAACAGGAGCATAAAAAGCTCCTGGGGGGGTTGTGTTTATTTCTGTTGTAATGCCAGTGAATTGCAGAGGGAGTGTAGGTGTGGGGGAGCTTCCAGCCAATGGGGCTTTGCTCAGACTCAGGAGCCAGCAAGCCTTGCCATCCCTTAAAGGGACAGGCCGTAATGTTGAACTGTGTTTTGGGCTGTAACTATCATGAGTGTAAATCCTGCCTATAAAGGGATTATATACCATAGAGGTGAGCTGCCTCCTGTTTTGTAGATCTCAAACTCAACAACAAGTCATGGCGGGCAAGTAGATACTAGAGGCAGTAACACCCCCAGGTGAATTTCAATATGGGGAGTATGCAGTCAAGGGCACTTTCCCCAACTCTGCCACATTTGATCTTCCTTCTATTTCTTCCATTGTCTTCATTGGCAATTCCACCCCCCACCTGCCATAGGCCCTACAAG
Organism: Gavialis gangeticus; assembly: GCF_001723915.1. Taxonomy (NCBI): domain Eukaryota; kingdom Metazoa; phylum Chordata; order Crocodylia; family Gavialidae; genus Gavialis; species Gavialis gangeticus. The sequence goes on from NW_017728995.1 coordinate 44,614,468, forward strand.
GGCTTGCTGGGCAGCTCTGAAAGGATTGTAAAGGCAAAGCTGATGCTGAAACAGCTTCATACCTAATAGCTACCCCTGATTTAAGGCTGGATAGGGAATGAATTGGTCCTCGGTCAAAGTTAGAACATCCTAAAGGCTGCTATAACTTGCAGTAGCTTGTAATGACCCATGTGAACCATTATGCGTGTAAGGGTCAACGGTATGCAATGTGGTCTGGCTTGACGCACTCCAAGAACCCTTCTCACTCTTGATATGTCCCCTAATGGGTGAAGGCAAGGACACAGAATGCATGACATTAATTCAACTTTCCTCTACTTTTGGCTGTCCAGTTATGGCAGCTTTACTGTCAGTTCTTTGGTGCTGTTCCTGTGCTGTAGAATAAGATAAGTGAAAGCTAAGCTCTGACCCCTTATTATTATATCCTCTCACCGTGAGTCATTTCCAGTAGTGTAACTGGTGTGGGGGACCAGGGCAGCAGACCTGTCTGCTGTCTTTGTGGTGGGGCTGCTTTGCAAGTTTACTTTCTTGTATCAATTCTGCAACATAGGAGGCATGACCAAAAATGAACTCTCTCTAAAAGTCAAGTTTCTGGACAGCTGGGTACATTTGTGAATTCCAATTTTCAAACCCTTCTAAAGAGGTCTGTAATAAGACAAATATTATAAATAATTTTCCTGTTTAGGGAAAAATAAACCAACAAGAAAGCTCTGTTTGGCAGATCTTTAGTGAAAGAATATAAATAAATAAGCTCATAGAGTAAACTTCTTTATCTGAGGAGCTGAGCAGAATGGGCAGTGAAGTTAATCATTTAGAAAAATAAGCTACTCTGTTGTGCTTTGTTTCAATAGCAGGCCAGGAACAGGCTAAAGAAAACAAGCTGGTGTAGCACTTTGACCTTGGATCTTATGCTGCAGGTTCCCACAACCAGAGAGATCCTTTTGATCAGACTGAAGTTACACCAAGTTTTCCAGGAACATGCCTGTCTCTGTTTGTTGTGTGTACTAGCAGCCAAAGTTGGGCTTCATTTCCTTTGGAGTTGTTTCTTTGCACAGCACAGCGCCTTTTCTAGCAGAGCAGAAGTAGAGGCTGTGCATTCTTGTCTGCCTTCCTGAAGCAGGAGATCTGCTGTGAGATTTTAAACCCACTATAGAAGTCTATCTTGTCTGCACTGTTATTAAAGTGTGTGGGGCTTTTTCTGATCTCACAGTGATGTAAGTCATAGTTAAATCTATTGATCAGTATAAAGCTAAGAAAAAGGTGCAGAAATGAACCATCCTGATGTGCAGGAAGACTAGCAAGTATGGCAGAAGACCAGCTTGACTTAGCAGGGAAATCTTCAATAAGCTAAAACACACAAAACAAAGCTTACAAGAAATAGAAACTTGGACAAACCAGTAGGGAGGTGTATAAGAGTATTTCTGGGGCATGCAGGGATGAAATCAGGAAGGCCAAAGCGCAACTGGAATTGCAGCTAGCAAGGGATGTGAAGGGTAACAAGAGTGGGTTTTACTAGGATGTCAGCAACAACAGGAAGATCAGGGAAAGTGTGGGTCCCTTAATGAATGGGGAAGGCAACCTAGTGACAAATGATGAAGAAAAGGCTGCGATATCAATGCCTTTTTACATCAGGCTTCACAGGCAAGGTCAGCTCCTGGACTACTGCATCTGGCAATACAGTTTGGGGAGATGGTGAGCAGCTGATAGTGGAGAAAGAACAGGTTAGGAACTATTTAGAAAAGCTGGATGGGTATAAGTCCATGGGGATAGATATGATGCACCCAAGCGTGCAGAGGGAGCTGACCAATGTGATTGCAGAGCCGTTGGTCATTCTCTTCAAAAACTTGTGGTGATTGGGATAATTGGTAAAGGGCAAATAAAGTGCCCAACTTTAAGAAAGGGAAGATGGAGGATTTGGGGAACTACAGACCAGAAAGCCTCACCTCAGTCCCTGGAAAAATCATGGAGCAGGTCCTTAAGGAATCCATTTCTAAGTATTTGGAAGAGTTGGTGATTAGGAACAGTCAGCATGGATTCACCAAAAGTAAGTCATGCCTGACCAACCTGATTGCCTTCTATGATGAGATGACTGGCTCTGTGGATGTGGGAAGAACAGTGTTTGTGATATACCTTGACTTTAGCACAACTTTTGATACTATCTCCCACAATGTTCTCGCAAATAAGCTAAGTAAGTCTGGATTGGATGAATGGCCTGCAAGGTGGATAGAAAACTGGCTGGATGGTCAGGCTCAGGGTAGTAATCAATGGCTCAACATCTGCCTGGCAGCTGGTATCAAGTGGAGTGCCCCAGGGTTGGGTCCTGGGGCTGGTTTTTTTCAATATCTTTATCAAGAACCTGGAAGATGGGATGCAGTGCACCCTCAACAAGTTTGCAGATGACACCAAGCTGGGGAAGTAATAGATATGCTGGAGGATAGGGTTAGGATTCAGAGGGTGCATTTACACGTGCTACTAATGTGATGCAATAAACTCCAGAGTACTTTGAGCATCTATATGTGTGCCCAGGACCACAGCAGTTTTAGTCAGCCCTGGGCTGGCATGGGGTATGGGAGGTCAGCCCCAGGCTTACTGCCTTACAGCAGAGTTAATTAGTTTACTGTGCCCTAATACCAGTACATGTGTAAATGGTGATGCTTTACTGCAGAGCTAATTAGTCAACTCCACAGTAAAGCACACGTGTAGATTTACCCAGAGTCACCTAGACAAATGGGACGATTGGACCAAAAGAAATCTCATGAATTTAAACAAGGACAAGTGAGAAGTCCTGAACTTAGGATGGAGCAATTCCATGCATCAGTACAGGTTGGGGACTGACTGACTAAGCAGCAGCTCTGCGGCAAAGGACCTGGGAGTTACAATGGACATTAAGCTGAATAAGAGCCAACAGTGTGCTCTTGTTTCCAAGAAAGCTGACAGCATACTGGACTGCATTAGTAGTAGTGTTGCCAGCAGATCTAGGGAAGCGATTATTCCCCTCTATTCGGCCCTGGTAAGGCCACATCTGGAGTACTATGTCCAGTTTTGGCCTCCCCATTCAGAAGGGATGTGGACAAATTGGAGAGAGCCCAGTGGAGGGCAACATAAATGGTTAGGGGGCTGGGGCACATAGCTTCTGAGAAGAGGTAGAGAGAACTGGGCTAACTTAGTCTGAAGAATAGAAGACTGAGGGGGAATTTAATAACAGCCTTGAAGTACTTGAGTGGTGATTTCAAAGAGGATGGAGCTAGCCTGTTCTCAGTGGTGGCAGATGACAGAACAAGAAACAATGGTCTCAAGTTGCAGCAGGCTAAGTTTAGGTTAGATATTAGGAAAACATTTCTCAGTAGGAGAAAGCACTGGAATAGGTTACCCAGAGAGGTTGTGGAATCTCCATCCTTGGAGGTTTTTAAGACCTGGGTAGACAAAGCCTTGTCTGGGATGATATAGATGGGGATGATCCTGCTCTGAGCAGGGGGTTGGACTAGATGATCTCCTGAGGTCCCTTTCAACCCTAATTTTCTCTATGATTCTATGATAAAGGGCATGTTTCTGATTGCAGCTACTCTAATTTCATTGGCTTCAAGTAAGTTAGTTTTAATTTACATTGGCATAACTGAGATCAAAATCTGAGTTCATGAGCCAAATGCAAAACTGGTATGAAGTGTTGTGTACATCACATACCTTGATTTGTACAGGGCAGAGTAGCATAGTGGAATTTCTTATAATGGATGAGTTTGGTACATGAGGAATGATGGGTTCCCACCTTCATTTTAATGGCTGACCTTGAGAACATTGTTAATATGTAAATTCCATAGAACTAATCTTTCCTCCCTCTCCAGTTTCATGCAACAGTCTGGAAATCTGCAGCCTGAAGGACTGCTTCTGCCACTTGTACATGTGATGCCATTAATATGTACATGTGATGAAAATGTCACTTTGTGTGGCTTAATGAAATCACAGTGTACACTGTTGGGGGGTTTAAGTGACTTTGCATTGTTGCTAACTACAGATGTAGTTTAGTTTGCAACTTTGCAACTTGCAACGTTGCAGCTGTTAGGCATCTGGTGAAGGCAGAAGCAGCAAGGGGCCTGATACTTTTTTTCTGTGACGTCTACTCACCTTTCCTGCAGCTGTGGGGTGAGCTGCAGGGTTCCCCAGTCCTTCTGTCTGTGGCAGTAGCGCCCCATGGGGCTGCCCAGGTGGGCTGCTGGCAGGTCAAGTGCTTCCCCAGCTCATAGGCAGCAACCAGGCAGATCCAACTCTTCCCCAAGCCCACTGGAGCTTCCAGCGCCCAGTGCACAGTCCCTGCTGCTTTCCTGCTGCCTGGGACCACCTAGGAACCAGCTGGCTTGCTCCTGGGCTAGTGTGGAAAGATGGTAAGAGCACAGCTGGGTGTCCTGGCAGCTGGTGAAGGCAGCAGGGACAGTGCATGGGGCCCTGGAAGACTGGGCAGGCTCAGGGAAGATTGGGCTCAGCAGGGCTTCTAGCACCCTGTGCACTGTTCCTGGCGACTTCTCCAGCCACCAGCACACCCAGATGCCCTCCTGCCACCTCCCCACACTACTCTAGGGGCAAGCTGGCCTGTTTTCAGGTGGTTCTAGGCAGCAAGAAGCTGGCAGGTACAGCACACGACAGTGCTAGAAGCCCTAGCAGGGCCAGGGAAGAGTAGGATCTGGCTGGGCGCTGCCTCCAAGCTGGGACAGTATTCGATGCTCTAGCAGCCTGCATGGGTGGCCCCAAGGGGTGCCACCACTGCACAGGGAAGGACCGTGGCCTCCTGTAGCTCAGGGGCTGCTTGGCCCACCAGCAGCTCACCCTATAGCCATGAGCAGGCTCTGGTTCCAACAAAAAGAAAAAAAAATGGGATTGGGCCCCTTGCTGTAACATGACAGAAAAATTGAAACACTTTAGTCCTCTGGGTTTTATTCTATGCCTCACCCTGTCAATTTAGGGGGCATAGAATAAAACCTTGGGAATTAAACCCCTGTCACGTGTACAAGTGCCCCAGGACAAGACCTTCAGAAAGGCAGACAAAGCTTTGTCAGCACAGTGTCTCTCTGTTGTGAAACAGGAGAGTAGGATGAATTTGTGCCTTGTCACATGTCCATTTCCATAAATCCTTTGTTCAGTAGAGCTGCTTCTTCAATTCTTTTGCCACAGATGTTTTCTCTGATGAACAGCTATATATGGAATGCAACTGCACCAGAGCAGCCAAGGATGCAATCCCAACTGAAAGCAGCTCTACTTGAACCATGATATTCAGTGCCCAAATATCAGTGATTGATATCATACTTTAGGAGAATGTGTTGTTTTGCAGCCTACATTGACCTCATGCCCTCGAGTTGCCTATAAACCATGGTCTCACACATTTGTCTCTATTTCACTATGTTAGTATTTCAGGAATAATTTAAAATCAGGAACATTGTGGAGGCTTTTCTTAAGGGAAAACTTCTAACAATAACAGGGACAGAATATGTTCTTGTTGAAGTATCATGACAAAGATGCTTCAGTTGAAACATTCCAGCAGTGACTGGAATGAAACAAAGTGACATGGATCTGACAAGAGCATTTGTCCACATAAGAAGAAAAAGAAAAGCACAATTTCTCAGACTCTGACAGCTGGGGACACTTCCACAGTTGAAGTGAAAAGGTTCACTGAAGCCTTTGTGCAATAAAGGCTTCAGTCTGGTGCAAGGTAGCACTGTCTGGAGGCTTCATTTGTATGGGGTGGAGCCCACAATATTTTATTCTTGGGTTCTGTGCCACTGACTTGCTAAATGACCTTCGGCAATCGCTTAGTGTCTCAGTTTAATCTAAATGCAAATTGTCTATAATGATATTTGCCTTCCTTGCATTGTGAGAAGTAATTAATATTTCTAAGGTACTCTGAGATGTTTACATGAAAGGCACTATGTATAAATATGAATGATTCTAAAACAATATGGCTTGAAAGGTTCATTTAGCTGATAGTCAGCCACAGTCATTGCATTTTAGCACATGTGGCATTCATGAACTTCATACAAAGTCTAGCAAAGGAAATATCAAACCAGATGTACAATATGATTCATACTTTGTAAAAAGCTAAAACACAATTATTGACTTCCATTGCCTACCCATTGTGCAAACTTAGTTGAATATTTCTTCCCACTTCCTTTGGACAACTTTTTAAATTTAACATACTCATCACATTTTAAAAATAGCCTGCCTGTGTGATGTCTTAGCTTACATTATTATTAAAGGAACTGAAATATAACAGTGTAATTACTAGCAACTGCAGTATAAGACTTACATGTCATACCCCTGAACATAGGAAACCACGATGCAGAACCTACTATGGTTCTTCTTTGGTTCCATCTCCAAGTCTGACTACCTACAAACTTCAAGACAATATTTAACTAATGAATATTAAGGTACTGGGTCCAATTTCATGCCTAGTAGAGCTCTATTAACTTCACTGAATTTCTACGATGGATGGCTTTCTCAGTGTAAAAATTCACGATACGTTAGTCCTTTAATCTTTTCAAATATCATCGTATAGACCAAACTGCATTGAAATGATTAGCGTGTATGTGTGTGTGGCTGCATCTACATACATGCTTTATGGTAGAGTAGTCTAATTAGCTACAGAGTAAATCATCACGGTTTACACATGCGATGATATCAGGGCACAGTAAACTAATTTACACCAGCATAATATAGTACTGTTGGGGACAGTATTATCTTATGTTGGGATAATTTACTGTGATTAAACATATGTAGATGCTGAGCATAGACATAAAATGTGCCCAGGCAGTCCAGCCAGCCAGGGGGCAGACTCTGCCTGCCACCTAGTCACACAGTTCTGCACTTTCAGCACCCTCATGCCCCAGCCATGCACTTTCATAAGCTGCGCCTGTGTACCTCGAGGTACATAGAAAAAATATATAAAGCTGTGTCTATGGCCAAATC
>NW_017728995.1:44626412-44640282 GCF_001723915.1 Gavialis gangeticus
AGCACCCTCATGCCCCAGCCATGCACTTTCATCTGCCACCCAGCGCTGACACCTGGAGCCCAGGGATGACCCCTCATGCCCCTGCTAGCCCAGGCCTGCTCTGTTCTGCCTCAAATTGCTGCTGTCCCATGCACACGTGTAGACACTGTGCCTGGGAATAGTTTACTCAAGCTCAAATGGCTCTAGAGTTCATTGCTTCACATTAGTTGCATGTGTAGATGCATCCTGTTTGTGTATAGGATTTCAGTTTTGTTTTTGTTTAATTGTAAATTAAAATGAGTTAATAACAAGTAAAGATAGCAAACACTTAATACTTGCTTTATTGCTGCTTTATTTACTGGTGTATAAAAAAAGGTGTTATCAAAGTTATAAGTATTGTTGATATTTTATTAGAATAGTTCCGATCAGGTATCAGAAAAAGTTAAACCAATTTTTGGTTTCAGGTGCTCCAGCTCAGCTAACCCACTCAGGTCCTACTACTTGCTGAAGGGAGATAAAGTCTCCTAAGATGACTGTTGCAGTGGGTTTTTCCAGGAACATACAGAATAGTCCTAGTCCTCAGTAGTGACCAAGCTGCTGAACAGTTCAGAAGCAAGGGTGAGAATGTGGCTTTAAATTACCTTTATGCTTCCCTTTTCCAAGTGTAGAGGGACTGAAGTGACTCTTCTGAGCAACAGGGGAGTATAGACAGATCTTAAGTGAAATGCAGAGACAAATTAAGTACATAACTGACTCCTGACTTAAAAGATACAATGCAAATATGACAGAAGTCCTCACTCATTCATCTTGTGCTGGTTCATTAAAGATTTTATTTTTTCACACATGTAAATCCATTAAATTTCCTAACATTATAGCAGGAAATAAGTCAGCCAATGATGAAATTGTCTTCACTTCATGAGAGAGGTTGGGGGTAAGAGTTCAACCAATTTGTTTCAAATGACCACTTCTTTATGCAGGATCATTAAAAAGGAGATATTGTTGCCCTGTGGGGTCAGGCCAACTCTCAGGATTTCAATGTTGTGCTGTTAGACAGGAGGGTGTGACACAATTCCACATATACAAACACATAAATCAATGAGGTGCATACACACACACACAGTACCAACTCAGGCACATACACATTCAAACCAGCCTAGGCACATGCATACCTATCACCAATTCAAGAACATACACACAAAAAATTAGACAACAATCAGTTATCAATACCCACACACTCCATACACTTATTACTAATTCATATATCACACACAATGACATATATATTCACCAGTTCACACACATACCACCCACCTACACATACACACAGGTGAGTTCCTAACTTGGATGGTACGGTGTGTGTATGTGTGTACTTGGGATACCTAAGGGAAGGTTAAGGTGGGAGAAGAGAAAGTGCAAGGAGTGAAAGTTGCTAAAACCGGGATTAGAACTGGTAGACTAGAGAGAAGCTGGGCTGAGGAACTGAGGCTTGGGGTTACTTAAGGACAGGTGGCTCCAGAGTTACTCGAGGTCACTGGTGCAAGGGAAAAAGCCCGGTGGCAAAGAGGAGACAGCCAGGAAAGAAACTGAGGCAGAAACCTGGGAGCTTGAGGATGGAAACTGAGGCAGACAGTTGGGAGTTTGGGGGGCAGTTAAGTGGTGCCAAGGAGGAAACAGTCAGAAAACAGACAAAAACCCAACTCGGGGTTATTAAACAGACAACACACTACACAGCCCCATGAAATTATTGGTACACACACACACAATGGCAGCAGGAGAAAGAGACTCAGAGGAAAGGTTGGAGTCCAGGTAGGAAGAGAAACAGAGTCCAAGTCCTTGGTTGAAGAGGGGGTCAGGGTGATAGCTACCTATCCAGGCTAGAAAGGGGTCTTTGTCCAGCAGGTGTTGTCCAGAGGAGGGTCGCCGGCAGGGCCTCTGGGTGGATAGGTAGTGTGGCATGGTGCTGGTCCAGATGGAGAGGGCTTCCCAAGGAGTCACTCTTCACTACCCCCTTTTATGGGGTCGACTACCTCTGATCTCCTATGGGGACCACCTGTCCAAGCAAGGTCAGTCCTGTTCCAGAGGGTTCCAGGTGTTCATACTGAGCATGTGCAGCCTTGGCACAATGATGGGTTGCCTCATCTTTTGTTTTTTGAATGCTGAGGGTGGTTCCAATGGCTGGGTTATTGGTCCAGGTATTGGTGTTGATGGTTCGATCATTCAGAGGGAGCTACTTTTAGACCTACTGCCATTGTCTCTCAAGCACCCTCATTCATCCCCATTCATTCAGGAACCAAGTTACATAGGAGGGGTACATATGAGTCATAGGTTACACAACAGGGCATGGGGACAAGATGGAGACTTGACAAACAAAATGGAAACTTGACATGACTTATGCTAACTTACATATGTAGGCCTAAATCATATAGTATCAGTAAAACAGTAATATAGAACAGTAAAAATCAATATAAACATAATAATTATACAATATAAAGAAGGAGAAAAAACCAAAACAAATACAACTTGCTACCAAAATAAAATGCTGAAGCTTATCCTATGTCTTAGCTCCCTTATACTTCTCTATAGGGAATGAAGAGGGAAAGAAAAAGTCAAAAATGGTTGGGGAAGGGGAGAGAATGCATTTAAAAAAGAAAAAAAAAGAAAAACGGGTTTTTGCTACAATATGATATCACTGGAACGTGATTCAAAATGTGAGGCTCTGCCATGTCACCAATAAGCAGGCCTGGACATTATCACACACTATATATTGTCCATGTAAATCATGGGCCCCACAAGACTAATAGTTATTGGGGGTTATTCTTTCAGATGACAAAAACAGTGTCTGTATCTTTATCTTTCATGCAGAACCACACTGAGCTAGCTCTGCATGTGCTATCTCTGGAACTGGAAGCAGTATAGCTGCTGTAGCAGGTAAACACTGCTAATTGTTCAGGTCTTGTATAATGCCAATGCAGCTATGCTGGTTCTGTATCCTGGCTATCTCTGCACAGCACTGTCTTGTGCCACATAGACATGTGATCAGTTCTCCAGTCCAGGGGGAGGATTTGGTTCCTGAAACCTGGTGGTAGGTGTTAGGTATGTTCAGAGCATGCCTACTGGATTGAGCCTTTCAGTGCCTGTCGGGGCTGCTTCACCCTAGTTTGTGAATCCCTGGGCATGTCTAAACATGCAATTAATACTATATGGGTTTACTGTGCAATAGGGCTGTGTGAAGCTTTGGTCCCTGATTTTATTCAATAGATATTAGGCCCAATTCAGTGGCCAAATCTCCAAATCCAAATTGAATCAGAGGACCCTTTAATTTCTCCAAATCGAATAGGAACCCTCCAAATCGATTTGGAGAGATTCAGAATGATTCGGAGATTCAGACATAGACACAGCTTTAAATGTTTTTTCTACATACCTCTAGGTAGCAGAGGCTCATGAATGCTGAGTTGCTGTGGGGAATGGAGTGTCCCACAGAAGCACGGGGGGGGGGGAGCTCCTCAGCGCATTTGGCAGCAGACCCAGAAGTGGACCAGAAGCAATTCCAGTCCAGTTCTGGGTCTGCCGGGAAGCATGCTGGGGCCTCCCCACAGCCCCCGGTTCAGTGGCTGGTGCCCTCTGGGTCTGGGGGGCACCTGGGGTCTCCCCGCAGCTGATTGCCAAGCCAGGGAGGCACAGTGGGGGGGCTCCCAGAGCGCTCCCTGGCAGACCTGGAAATGGACCGGAAATACTTCTGGTCCACTTCCTGGTTCACCACTGAGCACGTGGAGGGCCCCCTCCCTCCTGTGGGATGCTCCATGTACCCCACCATTGCAGTGATCACAAGCCATGCCTGCTACCTCAAGGTATGTAGGAAAAACTTTTAAAGATGTGTCTATGTCCAAATCACTGATTCTCCAAATCAGCATCGAATCTTCAGATTTGGATTCAGCTGAATCAAATCAGGGACAGTGATCCGAATCAACAAATCAAATCCATGTCCTTGATTCAGGTCAAATCCCGCCAGCTGGGATGTGGAGTTGGTGGCACCTCTGCCCTTCCCCAAGGGAACCTCCCTGGAGAGGTGGTCTGTGGCAGGACCTCCACCCAGCACATGTCCTGCACCCTGAGTGTGCCCCTGGCAAGTGTGTCCTGGGTGCACCATAGTGAGCTGTTTGTGCAGACTGAGGGGTGCCCAACCCACTATATCCTACTGTTGTTGATTGCTATGGTGCCTCAGGTGCACCCGAGAGCCTGGTGTGGGACCATGAGGTCTGCAGTCTCAACCTGGGACCAGTTAGGTCCCTGGGAGATGACACCAGTGTTGGTCCCTTGAAGGTGTTTAGGGGCTGTGGCTGAGAGTCTGGGTTTGCCAGGCCTGAGAAGGTGCCTGAAGTGCACAAAGCAGGGGCACAGCATGGGACAAATAGGCAAGCAGTGGGGCTGGGCTGGTGGCCAGCACCAGGGTCTGGGCAGGCTCCTGTGACTGGCCTGAGGCCACTGCTGGGGGACTTGGTGGCCAACGGCAGGCAGCAGGTGGCACAGGCCCCTGGGGTCACTACAGAGTTTTAAAGACCAGGCTGCAGGAAGCAAAGAGCCACCCCAGTCCCGGGGTTGGAGAAGCTCCAAGCCCTGTGGCCCTGAGGATAACCTGAGGGTGACTTCCCTGATAGTGGGGCTGAAGGGGAGGAAATTTGCTCCTGGTTGGTGTCTACATGTTTGCTACTGTCCAATAACTACCTTGCGGTTAATTTGCTACATGCATTTGAAAATGCAGGTAGTAAATTAACTGTGGAGTAGACCAATTTACAATGGAGTAAGTGCCTGCACGTGTTAAACGGTGATGTTTTACTGCACAGTCAATTAGTTTACTGTGTGGGAAAGCATCTTTTGTAGGTGTGCCCCTGTGTAGCTTAGGTGGGACTTAGGTACCAATCTGTTCAGACCAGGGAAGTTCTGCACATGTACAGACCTTTTATTATGGGCACTTAGAGCCAAACAGGAAGGTGTTTGCTGAATTCTAGATGCTTTTAGGGCAAGGCAGTAATTAATTAGAAGGACTTGGGGTTTAAGTGCCTAAAATTGGCTTGTCTTTTTTTAGGCTCCTACATCTGGCTTTGGATCTGGGCCTACATGTTTGCTGATGCATGAAGCTCGGATAGTCTCTTCAGTCCATTAACTGGGAATTTCCACTTGGCCTAGATATTCCCTTCTCATATGCTCAGAAACGATAGGAATAGCTTGGATGACTATCCCGTTTAATGTTCCATCTGAGAAGGAGCAGTAGAGTGCTGACTAATAGCCAGAAAATGAATCATCTTTTTCCTGCCAGTGGGTCTTTTTCATCTCATGTAAAATGGAGTTGTTGGTGAAGCTGCTGTCTAACTGCTCTGCACTTTTGAGTCACAGGTACGTGAAATGAAGTCAGAGGTGTGTATGAGCATTTTGTTTTTCTGTCTGCTATAGATCTGACTAGTGACTTCATAGCAAACCCCACAGCTTTTTCTTTTTTTTTTAAACTTAAAAATGCATTCCCTCCCCTTCCCCGACCATTTCTGACTTTCTCTTTGCCCTCTCTATCCTTTATAAGTGATTACAAGTAGTACTAAGTAAGCTAAGTTCAAATAGTCCCTTATAGTAACAAGCCCCTTTTATATTGTAAATATTGTTCTATTATGTTTGTATTGATTTTTACTGTTTTATATTGAATGTATATGATTTAGGCCTATATCTGTAAAGTAAGGTCAAGTAATGTCAAGTTCCATTTTGTATGTCAAGCCTCCATCTTGTGTTCTCTGTCCAAGTATAACCTATGTTGTAACTGTGACTCATGACTAACCAGTCTCATGTAAATTGGTTCCAGAATGAATGGGAATAAATGAGGGTGCTTGAGGTACAGTGGTAGCAGGATCTACTGAATGATCAACTCAATGACTGGACCATTAACTCAATGACCAGACCATTGCCTTGTATTGACTCACCCAGGAACCATGGATCTCACCCATGAACAGAACAGAAACTCAGCCTTTGAAAGACAATGCTACAGAAACCAGTAACCCCACCATTGTGTCCTATGAGACAATGAGGACTCCTGGATCTGTACATAGGCATCTGAGCGTGACTGTCCTTGCCTGGACATGTCCCTCCCAGAGGGAAGACAGGTAGCCCACCCCTGTAAAAAGGGTGGTAGAGTATGACCTCCTTGGGATGCCCTCTCCATCTGGACCAGCACTATGCCATGCCACCTATCCACCCAGAGGCCCTGCCAGCGAGAACACCTTGCTAGAGAAGACCCCGACTGACCATCGAAGATCAACTCTCAGCCTGGGATAGGTAGCTATCACCCACCTTCTTCCCCCAAGCAAGGGGCCTGAACTCTGTCTCTACATACCTGAACCTCAAATCCCTCCATTAAGCCTTTCCTGTCCTGCTACCATTGTGTGTGTGTGTGTGAGTGAGTGAGTGTGAGTGTTTGTGTGTGTGGGAACCAATAACTTTGTGGGGCTGTGTAGTATGTTGCCTGTTTAATAAAACTGTTATTTTGGAACCCTGAGTTGGGTTTTTATCTTACAGACCTCCTGGTCCTGCTCCAATCTCTACTCTCAGCCCCTCTGACCTTCTTTCTGTCTGTCTGGCGGGGGGTCAGACTTGAAGATCTACAAGGTCCCTTCTGACCCTACTTCTATGATTCTATGAGATCCTGAGTGTTGATCTGGTGCATTTCAAGTAAACAGCTTCATACGGCATGTTTTTGGGGGTCAGATTTTTGGAATAAGCTTCCACAAAATGAATTTTTTACTTTGCCAGTACAGGTTTGGATAATTCCACACTCTAAAGAGTCCTGCAGAAGGTTTTCCTAAACCTTTAAACCTTAAATTTTAAGGTCTATTAATATGTCTTGTGAACATGGAGGCAGGAAGGTATGAGTATGGGTAGGATTGAAGGGGTTCCTTTCAAAATCCTTATAGGTAGCAGAGACGTTTCACATTCAGCATGACCCTCAGTTGTCTGACCAGGAATGTGGTGGGTGTGAGCTGTTCTTTATGGTGATCTGAGGCTTGTATATATCTCTGGGTATGTCTACACTTTCATTAATGCACTGTAATTACAGCACGTTATGTTTAGTACCTGTAGTTACAGCGTTGTATCTTAATGAGTTGTAATTGGCAGTACTGCATATTGGTGCCAGCACACATTTTTTTTGGTGACACTAATGCGCAGTAGAATTAGTCTACTTTGCATTAACATGGGTTTTGCCTGCTGCACTAATTCATAGTAGAATTAGTCTACTGTGCCTGAAGCATCTTGTGTAGATGTGCCCACTGGTAAGGACAGAGCCTGTGATGGGACTTTGTCATGGAATGGGCTTTGAGGTCTAATCAAAGATGCAAGTGCAACCTGTGGTTCATTGCAGGGCTGTGAAAAATTATTAGCTTGGAAAAGGCTATTTGCTAGTTATGCTATGTAAGTTTTTCTATGGCAGGGGTGCTCAACCTCCAGCCTGTGGACCAAATGCAGCCCACAGAGCTTTGGCATTGAGCCTGAAGGGCTCTCCACAGGCAGAAAAATTTGGCAGCAGGGAACAGTGGCAGCTAATTGCCACCTCTCCCCACAGCCAAATTCCTAAGCCCCATGCAACAGATTGGAACTAAGCTGCGTCCCCTTCACCCTCATGGCTAGATTCAGGCTGGGCCAGGCCATGCCCACTCCCCCATGTGGGGCTGGATCAGTGGCAGGCCATGCTCCCCCTTCCCACACTCTAGGATCAGGACCAGGCTACACCCCCCTCCCCAGCGTGACTGGATCAGGGCTGGGCTACGCCCTCTTCCCTTTTGCAGGGTCAAGTTGGAGCTGGGCCATGCCCCCTTCCACCATTTGGCTAGATTGGAGCCAGGCTGCCCCCTGCCCCCCTCTGCACAGCTGGGTGTGCCTGCCCTGGGTGCCAGATCAGGACTACCAAATGGATCTGGCCAGGGGACTGATGGGGTGCTGTCCATCTGACCTGCTTGGCAAAAAGGTTGGGCAGCATTGCTCTGTCACCAACACAGAACAGAATGTTGTCCCATGACAAATGTGGTTCTGTCATTTGAAGAATTTAACCAGACAAAAATAATCATTTTGAAAAATAATGGCTCACACACAGGCTGCAGCTTCCCTAACCATTTGTTCATATATAATATGCATATTTAATAATAATATTAGGTAATATCATCATATCAATTATAAATGCATGCTATAGTAATAATAAATAACATCACTAGTATTGTTATGGTAACATATCTAACAATGATTGTAATTGTTTTCCCTTATGCTGCATATCACAGTCATATAAAAATTGATTGAAGACTCCAAATAAGGAAGACCTGAGTTGACACATTGGTCTATAACTTTCATTCTACTTTTATCTTGTTATGCATTTTACATTTAAATTGTTTTACATTTAGAAGATGGTGACTGGTAACTTTATCTCAGCTACTTAGCATGGTGCTTTCCTCCCCCCAAAACACAGATTGCAAAAAATTGGATAAGGATGAAGTGTGGATGGGATTTTTAAGCACTAAATTAGGTGTACAATTTATCAATTTTGCCTCCATCTTTCACCAACGCCCATTTCATTTCCACAGACAGAATGTTTGATGATTCCACTGAGGTGGCACAACTTCTGATAGCTTTGAAGAGTTATTATTTTTTAATATGTGTGAGATTTAAAATTGGGTGGTAAGCTAGCAGTTACGAGATGCATGTTAGCTTTAAATCAAAATGCCTCAAGGCTGTCATTTACTTACTTTGAGATATGTGCTGTTGAAATTTGAAAGGTTACATTTGAAATAGATTATTGGGTTATTTAGATAGTAAATACTGTAACACTTTGATGGCATTTTTAGGTTCATGAAATACACTACAAAATTCCTGCACAAATTGGGTATTTCCTACTTTTGATGCAGACTATAAGACTCATTTACCAAGGAAAAAAAACAACTGATCTCTCATTAAAGCTACTGCCAGATACTGAAATGGCACCAGGGTTTCTTGTATTAATGTCCCCCTGATTTTTTTTTTCGATTTTGCATGAAAAATATTCACTCTCTCAACAATGGTGATGCCCTGAAGAAGGGCCAAAAATCTAAAATGGCAGAAATAATGTCAGACTTGAAATGAATATCTAAGCATTCTGTGATCTGTACTGTTTATTCAAACCACCTTAGCCTTGGCATTTCTCAAAATGTATTGTCTCTTCTCTCTTGAGTGGGATGTCAGTGATTTACATCCTTTGTCCCCAAAGTTCATCGTCAGGGTTGCAATTTATGAATATGGTTTCCCGAATACAATATCCTGTTGTAACATTTAGGAACGGCATTATTCTTAGCATACAAATATATCTATTTTTGTTACACATCAAGCAGAAAGGTATACAACTCTACTGCGAGGTAAGCCATTGAGGAAAAGAGCTTGACATTTAGGAATAGCAATAGCATTTCTTCACATAGCAATTTTTAGGCATATTTCTTAAAGAAACAACAAATCCAACTATTTCCTCAAAGCAGATGAATAGTTTTCAATATCCTTAGATAATCTGTTGAGTAGAAACTGTTCTGCTATGGAATCAAACAAAAGCTACAGATTAGTATTTTTAGCTTGACCAAGTGACAGCATTATTCTTGAATTAACATGCACAATGCATTAATTCCACCATACCTGACCTAGCAAAGCACTTATCATGAGCTTAGCTGGGGCAATGACTTCAGGAGAAGTACTCATCTGCTAAAAGTTAAGTATATACTTAACTGCTTAGCTGGATCAGAGCCTTAGTGCTCAGCTCCTTGAGGGTTTGAGATCCTTCAGTCATACCAGTGGGTATTTTGTAATATATTTTCATTCTCTCAATGGCAGAAATAGTTGCCTTATATTGTTGTAATCTTCATCCCTGAATTGTGAAAACTAGGCAAGATCTACTATAGACTGTTGATAACATGGTTTCAACAATGGAATCCCTGCATTGGCTATTGTTTCAATGTGCTTGGAGGGGACTTTGTTCTTAAGACATAAACTAGGACATCATGCTAATTAATTGGCATTCCTACATCCTTAATGATCTGCAAATGCCTATTTACAAGTTAATCAGCTCAAACCATGTTTAGAGCTCATCCAGAAAAGAAAGCCTTCTTGGCAACCAGTGCAAAGACAAGGTATTAGAATATAAGCAAAAGCACCACATCTAAAGCATTTTTTTAAAGCTGGTAAGCAGGCTTTACTGTCACAGGGCTTAGTCTATGATGTTTACTCCTCCTTGAAAGCTATCCAATTCCTTCTCTTTACACATTAAACCAGAAAAACCTATAGAACTTACATTTTCCACAGTCATAAATATGTTCTTTACAGGTTGCCACTAGCGGGTCCCAGGTATAATAAGTTCCCTCTCCTTCTCCATCTTCTATTTGAGTTCTTTTCTTTGCTTTGAGATATTTGAACATTTACAGCAGAGGTGCCAAATTCAAATGAGTCGGTGAGCTGGATCCAGAATATAAGGCTTGCTTATGGGCGTGGATAATTCACTTCTAGATCTATCCCACTGGACTTCTCACGGTAGCTCCCAGAGCTACTCCATCAGTGCCAGCTATGAAGGAGTTAACAGTGTTACCACTTAGCCCCAGTCACCCCAGCTGTCAAGAGTGATAGTCTTAACACAGACAGCACATAGTGAACCGCTTACCCAGGTAGCCCATTTCCGATCACTAGCTGTTGCCAGTCTTAATCAACAGTGGTGACTGAAAACACTAAATTCAGAGCTGGCATTCACCCCTAGTGATGGGGTACAGCAGCAGTGGCATTAACCCCTTCGCTGCTGGTTCTGATGCAGTGGCTTTGGCAGCTGCATTAAGAAGTCCCACAGGCTGGATGACCCTTCCCTCCACCTGTGGGCCATGTGTTTGACACCCCTGATTTAGAGTATTGATTTTTATTCATAGTTAAGTTGATTAGGGTGGCAAGTGAGGTATCATGTCCCAGAAAATTCCTTGTTTGTATTGTATTCCTTATTGCCCAGCTTGTCTCAGTTCTCTCTCATTCCATGTTTCTACCTTTCAATTCCTAAATGTTCTTCTTCTAACTATGGCAGGATCTTTTCACAGTTTACTTTCATGATTTTGAATTAGTTCTGTGCCATATTGTTCTGAGTGCCCAACAATGGTACTTTCCAAGTCTTGGGCCAAGCTAAGGGAGTCAGCAAAATGCAAGTCAGCAAAAATACTTAGACATCCTGTAATGGAAAAACTCATTTTGTTTGAATCACCAATTAGCACGTGAATGCGTCTGAAATATGAAAGATGGCCTTCAATACACTTCCTATTTTCACACACAACTCATATTTCATAGATGTTGTGAAACCTGGTTTACAGCTGTTCTGTTTTTTTCTCTTAGAATCTATATCCTGAAAACATTGCTAATACTATGTGTCTACATGTGCAATTAATGTGACTGACTAAATTCCAGCACAGTTTGTACTGGAGTAAACTAATCTGAGCACATCATTTACACATGTGCTGGGTGACAGGCACAAACTGAGCACAGATGGAGCAGTTTTGACTAGGGATGCTCGTGGCCTGCTCTGACCTTCTGCTGCATCCAGGGAGAGCTCCAGCCACAGCCACCTCACCAGCCCCATGCTTTAAAATGCTGCCCCCTGCTGTGTTTTCTGGCCACATACTTCTCTGGCCCCAAGCAGTCTGCAGCCTGCTGGCAGAGCCCTTCAGGTTGCTGTCCCAAGAATCTGTGCCCAGCATGCCATGGACACTCCTTGCCCTTCCCCTGGCAGTGATGACCAGCACCGTGGCCTTCTGCTTGCTGCCATGCCCCACACCTGTGTTGACTGCTGTCTGTGCCTGGTGGACTTAGACCCCATCTGCTGCACCCTGCCACACAGCCCTGTGCTCAGGCCTATGACCCATGCTGTGCCTTGCTTCCTGTGCCTTGCCATGGGCTACTAGCCATTGGGCCACCTCTTGGATGCCGGCAGCAATGCCAATGACACCCACATGGACACCATTGCAGCTGGTATCCATGAGCTTATGGTGCTCTGGAACCACCATTTCTGGGCCTCCCCTGTCAGCGCCACATTGTCCTGCGTGCCTGGGATAACGACCAGCAGTTGGACTCATTCTGCATGACCCGGACCACATTCTGCTGTGATGACTGCTGGGGAGGTCATCCTTAAGGTCTGTGGCTCCCTCCAGGACATGCTTGGCAACACTGTTGTCCAGGTCACCGCCCTCCCAGAGGTTGTGGGCTTCTAAGCTTTGGCTTCCTCTAGTGCATGGAGGCCCTCAACAGGACATGATTCCCCATCACCTGACTACCCTAGGAGGATCTCCCCTACTTTTTCTAGCTTCTCCATCCCTGTGGATTAAGGAGGGATCAGCGTAAGTGTTCTGGGCCCACCTGGGCAACTTACCATGATTCCTGGGCACCTGTGTGCGCACAACCCCTAAACTGAGGGTGGATGGCACACATCACCTCTGTACAGTGCATGTTATCTCTGAAATATTGCAAACCCTCACAAGGAGCCTCTCTTTCCTTGCTGTGCAGAATCAACTGCTGGATACAGAGGGACCCACCTACTGCTACTGGAGATGAGGCCACAAGGACAGCACCATCCTCTGCAGGTGAGCTTTGCATGTTGGGCCTGGTACCACAAGTTCTGCAAGATGGACCAGGTGGACCACAAGAACTGCAGGGTATACCTCACTCTCCTGCAGAGGCAGGTAGAAGCCCAGAAGGAGGCACGTGCCATGGTGTGACGGGCGGTGAAGGCCACCGAGGATGACTGATGCATCTTTGGCATGATGCTGGCCCTGGAGGTGTTTTTTGTCCCACCCAGCCTCCAGGCACCAACTGGCCCCTGGCAGCTGTCTACGGGCCTGCCACAGGCCCCTCAGGGTGTGGGAGGATATGCAGCACTGCCTGCCATGGCTAGGTTCCCCAACCCCTGCTCCAGTTCCTGGCCCCCCAGCAGCCTGGCTTCCTGCCTCACCCACTGCCCACCACTCACCCCATCTTCATTCAGCCCCTGAAGTGCATGCAGGAGGTGGCGCTGGCCCCGGCCCTGGCCCTGGCCCTGGCCCCGGCCCCATGGAAAGAGATTCTGGCCAGAGAAGCTAGAAAGCAGTCACAAGAGATGAAGAACAAAATTCATAAATAAGAATAATAAATCACAAAAACTTAGAGCTTCAACCTTGATAGGTCAATTAGTCCAAACTCCTGCTCTAAGCTTGGCTAGAGGGTATAGGAGCCTGGCAACAGGCACCCCTTGTCTTTAGTATTCTGCTCTGTTTTCTGCCGTTGAACTTCTGTCTGAACTTCTGTCTGAAGAACAGAATGATGGACTTCAGACATATATTTAAAAAGTATAAAAGTACTTTGGCCCGGCCAGCCAAAGTAGCTCAGTTGGGAGAGCGTTAGACTGAAGAGCTAAAGGTCCCTGGATCAATCCCGGGCTTCGGCAGCCCTCTGCCCTCCCTTTACTCAGTTGGCTCGTTGGTCTAGGGGTATGATTCTCGCTTAGGGTGCGAGAGGTCCCGGGTTCAAATCCTGGACGAGCCCAACTTTCCTGCCACGGCAGGGGGTCGGACTAGATGATCTGCTCAGGTCCCTTCTGACCCTAGAAACTATGAGTGCTTTGGAAAAAAATGGGAAGCGAGAGCCTTCCTCCATTCTGCTTAGGCCCCTGGTAATGGGCCTATAGTTAGCCGGATCCACTTTCCTCCCTTTCTTGAAGATAGGCACCACATTGGCCTTCTTCCAGTCTTTGGGCACTACACCAGGAGTTTTTAAAGATCCATGCCAGGGCCTGGGCTATGATGCTCGCCAGCTCCTTGAGTACCCTGGGGTGTAGATTGTCAGGGCCGGCTGACTT
>NW_017728995.1:44645282-44662014 GCF_001723915.1 Gavialis gangeticus
CAATTAGGTCATCCCCTGTAGCCAGTACCAGGTTGAGCAGTGCTTTGCCTCTCGTTGGCCCATAGATTTCTTGAGTCAGGTAGAGGTCATCCACACACAAGAGGAAGCTTTGCAACAGCTTGGATTTTGCTGAGTGATCCTCCCACAAGATGTCCGGGTAATTGAAGTCACCCATGACAACCTTGGTCCTGGAGCATGCGGCCTCAGCCAGCTCCTGGGTGAACTCCTGGTCAAGCTCAGGACTTTGGGTGGGAGGTCGGTAGTAGACTCCCACCGTTGTGTCCCCTGTGCCATGTTCCCCACAAATTTTAACCCAGAGGGTCTCTAGCTGTCTACCCTGGTCGCCAATATCAGCTTGCAGGGACACGTAGCTTTCCTTAACATAGAGAGCTACACCCCTGCCTCTTTTATTTACACGGTCCCTCCTGTACAGGGTATAGCCATCTATACCTGTGGTCCAGTCATGGGTGGAGTCCCACCAGGTCTCCGTTATCCCAATGACATCATAATTCTTTGCATTGAGCAGGAGGACGAGCTCCTCCTGCTTGTTCCCCAAGCTCCTGGCATTTGTGTACAGGCAGGCAAGTGTCCCTTTGGATAAAGGCCTTGGTCTTCTCAGTTACACTGATGTAACTCTATTGACTGCAGTGGAATTACTCCTGATTTATACTCTTATAACTGAGAGGAGAACTGAATATAAGATATTCTTGGCCTTTTATTAGCATACATTGTTCTTTAATAAACTGCTGGAACCTATTACATTGACCCATCCAAATTCTTTAAGAGATGATATGTATTTGTTGGCGCACCACCATTTTGTGCGTAACTTAGTCTTACTATTGCTTATATTGCAATCAGTAGCATAACTAGGGGTAGGCAAGTGGGGCACCAGCCCCAAGTGTTGACTTGGGAGGGGTGCAAGAATCATCCTGACACCTCTGTGGAGTCCATGACCTGGCACCAAAAGCAGTTCCACAGTGTTGTTTTTGCACCTGCAGCTGGGTGCACTGACACTGCTGCTGCTCTAAGACCAATAGCTGGGGCAGGCAGACCTTGCTATGGTGGTGGTGGCAACAGCAGTGTCACCAGCAGCAGCTGCAGTAGCAGTAGCTGTGGACTGTTTTTGAGTCCCTGGCACAGGTAAGAGTCCCCGTCATAGGTCTCTCCAACCCTGCACTTGGAACCCACACCCATTCAGTGCTGTCCCTGCCCATCCCCACAAGCCCCATCCCCTCCCCACTGCCACCTTTCCCTCTCCCCCCACTTCCTCTGCTTTTCACAGGGTTTTATCAGGGTGCAAACTCTGCTTGTTATGCTTCTATTGCAGTAGTACCCAGCTGACTTATCTATACCATGGCCGCACTGTGACTGGCAGGCACTAGCATGTCCCTCTCTAGAGCCAGGAGTTCACCAGCAAGACTGCCCTGGTCTCATCCCCAGTGCCCACTCTCAAACCTTTAGTGTCTAGCGGGCCTCGAAATGGTTGCCAGGATAATCCTGGAGCAGCCCTACAGTGAACCTCGGAGTCTGGCATATGCCTGAGAGTTTGGAGGGCAGGGCAAGGGCAATGAATGTTCAGGCCATCCAGTGCTGGGACACATTGCTATCATGGTATAGACAAGTCCCATATAGTTTAGTTCTTGAAGTAGGAAGGGATCTCAAAGATCATCTAGTCTAGCCTCCTGTGGTGACCCCTCTTCAACCTCTTTTTGGAAACCTCCAGTGAAGGAGTTTCTGTAACTTCCTTAGATATTCAGCAAGTTTATAGGAAGAGACAAGCCATGTTCCAGAGGCTCCCATTTTAAAAAGACAGTAATCACACCAAAGGCAGGAGGGAAAAAGGAAGATAATGTACCATGCAAGCAAACTACTTGCATCTTGTTAGTTTCCTGGATTGGTTTATTTAACCTAGTTTACAAATTTAGCCAGCTTTGAAAGGTTATTTTATATAGCAGGAGAACAAAAGTCCCTCCCTCCTCCTCCCCGTTACAACTCATGAATGCAGGGCAATTGTTTCAGCAGAATGCATAACCATAAATGTAAACAATTTTGGCAGAGGCAGTCACCTGGTTACTAAAAGTAACACTGGCAAAGACCTCATGGACAAATGAACAAACAGGACCTCACTGTATTCTGTAAACTAGTTTATATGCTGGGTGAGAGAGCACAGTATCAGAAGCTAAATTATTCCAGTTCTCTGGGACAGTTTTGCATCAAATTCACAAGTCGTTAACAGTGCATTGCTTCAATTCTATAATGAGCACTATTTCCACTTGAAAACGTGTAATGTAGACAATAGGTCAGCTTCAGTGCTGGAGTGAATGGGTTCTAGTCCACTGACATCAGTGGAATTGTATATACTTACAACTGCTATAGATTAATCCAATGTACCCAAATCATCAGAACTAAAAGACAGACAAAAGTGTTCTTTTTCACATAAAGCTCAGCTATTACACTTTGGGGATTTTACAGTAAGTAGGTATCTAAGTAACGTTCTCTTTCAGTTTATCAAAAGAAAATATTAAAAGGAAACGCAGAATCTTTGGAGAAACCAGGCCTTTATATTGTTAGCATTTGAATAAAAATTCCCAGCAGTTCAATGGCTGGTCTTTCACAGAGATCTTTGTTATGAAGGCATAGGCAATTCTTGAGCAAGGGATATAGATCCAGAGCCTTAAAGACACCTGCCTGCTTTTCTGAGGACCAACAACCTACACTTAGATGACAGGGGAATTTCAGAGCTCCTGGTCAGGGCGGGATTAATACATAGGCAAACTAGGCACATGCCTAGGGCCCTGATTTGTGGGGATGGGTGGGGAGCAGGGGCGGAGTGAGGTGGCAGGGTGCCCTGATCCTTTCCACCATGGTGGCGGTGCAAATAGCTTCATCTGTTTTCCTTCTCTTCCCTTCTCTCCTTTGCTGGCCTCGCCAAAGCAGCAGCTGTTTCCTAGTGGGAGCTCTGCACCCCACTCCCCATGGGCAGCACTACCAGGGTGGGGAGGAGGGTCTCAACTGGCCCAGAGCCCATGCGTTTTTTTGCCTAGGGCCCACTAAAGGGTTAATCTGGCCCTGCTTCTGCTTGGCTGCCCTGTGATTTTCTAGGTTCGTAAGGACATGTCTAAAATGTCCCTGTGTGGGGTGGCCATCATAGAGGACAGTGCAGTTGTCCTCTGACCACTATTGATATAAAACCGGAGGCCTTGATGTCCTCTTGAAGAGAAAAATAGAGGAATCAAGGCATCCGTTTTTGTATCAAGAGAGGACAGAGTAGCAAAAAACCATTATGTCCCCTATGATTGCCACCCTATCCCTGTAGTGAGCCCAAGAGCCCTGGTAAGCAGCATATCCTGTTTGCTTGGTCCTGTTTATCATGCATGAAAATCTGGAAATTAGGTAGTGTAGCCTGTTTAGTACAGCCATGAATATGTGGCCAGAGCTGCTTTCAGGCTGTCTGTCAGATGTGCTTCTCACCGCACTTGGGGCTCCCAAGTTGGCACGTACTGAGTGGGAGTGAGGAGACAATGTTCGCTCCTTAGTGGTGTTCCTGGGCTTGCCATGGAGGTAGTATAGAAATGCCAGAAGTCCACTAGACATCTTAGTTTTGACTCTTTGGCAGTTATAAAGCTAACTAAGCCTTGACGTTGCGGCAGCCCTAAACTTTCAAGTGGCCCTGGAAACGAGGGTACTGACAACTGAAAATGCACTGGTTTGGTCAATGGTATCAATCTCTATATTATATCTATACCAGTAGACAGTAAATAATAAAGACACTTTTGTATCCAGGTTTACTTTCCTTTGCCAGAAAAGGAAATTCCACTTCTATTGTTAAGCTCCATGTTTAAGAATCCTTATAATTTAAAAGTAAACATTTTTTAATTCCTTAGTGATACTGTGTGTAGGTTGCTTAGGACCAAACATGGTTTTAAAAACACAGCTGTATTTTTTCCTTTAAAAATACATATGATATCCTTCATCTACAGGAGGAGGATTCATTTATATGTAACAGGTTGACCATGTATGATGTGTCAAGTGTGTTGAGATTTTTGGAAGGACGTTATTAGCTAAAGTACTTCAGAACATTTCATCTGCTAATTAGGCACCTCTTTACACCAGAAACCAACAAGGTAAACAGAATCCTTAATGAAGGACATGTGATTATCAACTCCAGTGCAAACTTGCATAAGGAAATTAAAGTTCTTAGAAACAGAGATAACTAAGTACTGTACTTTGGGGAGCCACTGTTTAAGTAACAAAGCTGAGTTTTGTAGCAATATTTTGCAGTGATGGTTAGTAGTGCCCTCAAGCTAAGAGGAACTTGTGAAGCTCAGTAATTCAATAGATACTAGCAATTAGATTACTTTAGTGTAATTAAAAAGATGCAGGTCTAGGAATAAAGTATTTCTTTTTATATTTAAAGATAGAGGAGCCATCTGGATATGCTGAGCTACCATAAAGGCATTTTATCAAGGCATGAGATGATCCAGAGAAAGGCAAAATAAACAACTAATGGTTATTAACAGAGATAAAGTAAATATACTTAACTCAATGGAATTATTTTGGATTTGGTGCTGTGTAAATCAAAGTAAGATTGGCCCTATTTAAATCCTTAACCCAGTTGACTTGACTAATTTGGTCCCTTGTTAATAGAATTGAGATGGACTGAGGGAAGTGTAACTGAGCTATATAAAATATTACACAATTGGAATGAAGTATCTGAATCTAAACTGATTTACAAGAATGGAAACTAGTATTTGGTGCCATAAGGGGAAATTAACAGAAAACTATTTATATTTTCTTAGAAGTAAGTGTCTGGAACACTGTACCTCCTGGAAATGTGAATTCACACTATTTATTTAGACAGCAAAGATTCCTCCTTCGCTGACGGTGAAAAATTCCTAATAGTAAAACAACTCAGATGCCCAGTAAAATGTGGTAGGATTAACCCTGGAGGGGGTGGGGGAGAAGTCTAAGGGGCCATTACTTCCTGTTAAGGGTATGATATTAAGTCACCTGAGTTTAACTGAAAATTTCCTGAGTTCTAGTTTTGTGGGATTCTGCATATCTCAACCTACCAAAGGTCCTCTTTCACTAGCTGCAAGTATAATGTTGTTGTGTGTACATGACCTGGTGGGAATTCACAGGACTGCTCTTTATTAGTTCTGCAGTTTCCTAGCAGGGAGGACCCAGAAGGTGTTGATGAGTGAGTGCTTTTTTTATGCCTATGGGACCTTACTTGTAGGTTTCTTCAGGGTTTCATCTTGTGGCCCTCATCTTCAGTGTTGTATCTGAGGCCCCAAGTGTGATTGTGCAGGGATTTGGAGCGAGGTGCCATCAGTATGCGGATGACAATAAGCTCTGTCTTTTTTTTCATTAGACCCAGGCCCTGCAGTCTTTACCTGGGTGCAGTTGGGGAGCGGATGCAGGTGAACCAATTGAAGCTGAATCTAGAAGACAGAGGTGACAGTGGTGAATAGATCTCATGATTTATATTGGGGATTAGGGACACCTGCCTCTTCTTACTCAGTTTCACAGCTTTTGAGGTGCTCTTGAATCCTCTGTTGTACCTGCACGTTCAGGCTGAGGTAGTGATTCAGAGTCTGGTGAAAAGACTGCAAACCTTTCTTTTAGATTTGGATGTTTTTGTTACCTTGAGTCTAGACTACTGCAATGTATTCTGCATAGGAAGGCCCTTGATGGTCCAGAAGTTGTAGCTAGTACAGAATTGGGTGGCCTACCTTTTGACAGGGGTTTGGAGGAGTTTACTCCAGTACTCTAGAGTCTGTACTGGCTCCTAATAGCTTGCCAGGTGCATTTCAAATTGTTGGTTTTAACCTACAAGGCTCTAAATGATCTGGGTCCCACATACCTAAGGAACTGCCTTCTCTTTTACATTCTGTTATGATCACTAAGGTCAGCTGAGAGTTGACTCACCCCTTGTGGTTTATCAGTTCCTGAGTTGACATCTTTCAGAAGCACTACATGGGCAGGCTGTGAGCAGGTGGGGCTAAGTCTGGGGAGTTAGTTCCTTTACATGTTATTTTATTTTAATATTTTATTTGCACCTACAGTTTATTGGGATTTTATTGCAAGCTGGTCTGAGCCTCTTTCTGGGTAAGGCAGCATAGAAACCTATCTCATTAATAATAATAATAATAGTTGTTGTGTTATTTGCCTGAAGTAGTAATGGCTGTATGCACAATATTGTCATTATACATAAGAAAAGACTCATAGATTACCACTGAGAAGAGTGGGAGAAATAAGTACTGAACAGGAACTAAAGCATAACATTTTTTTTCTTGACATTGTTTTGAATCATATCTTTGGGTACTCTTCCAGAATACCTAGGTTCATTTCCCAGCCTGCTTCCCTCCTTAAATCAACCAGTTTTATGGTGGTATAAAGTAAAGGAAAGCCTTGTTCTATGGCTTTCCCCTCCCCCTCTAAACTGTTACAAATTACCAGATTAATTTGGTTCAGAGATTCACAGTTTGGTTGGTTCTCTCTGTGTGTGTGTAATAGCACTGATATCTTCTTGTCTTCCTATCACTTTTACATACAACTAGTCCGAACAAAAAAAAGCGGGGGGGGGGGGGGGGGGGAGGTGCATTGTGTTTATAATACAAATGATGGAGATTGCTTTTGTTTGTTCACCTCAACCAAACTGAACTCAAGTTTCTGTATATACAGGTTTTTTTCAGTTGTCTTAGCTTGTATAAAAGTTGTGTAAATTAGTCAGCAAAGAAGAGCCTCCAGCCATATGCTCGGTCTGTCTCTGTAAATTTCAGTAGAACCTAAACTTCCTTTGTGGAACAGCAGTTGACAGCTGACTGGATTATATGTAACCCCATCTGATTTCAGTCCATAATGTCTGGTAAATTTACTGTTACATTAGGGAACAATGAAGTTGTTTTCAAGGCTTCTTTTGAGAGAGAGCAAACCTTTCAGAAAAAGCCTCTGTTGCATAGTCCTGCAAAGTATGTAAATATTAGTTGTAAGAAAGAAAGGGGTCAAAAGGCAAGCAGGGATGTTCTCCTCACTTGAAAATCTACAGAGAAGAGCTCTGACAGATGTTCTGATCTGATATTTGAAAGGATGCTGGGTGCCCTTATTAGTTTTCATCCGCATAGAAGTAAGAAGGCACTTGTGTAAGTTGCACTATGATTCAGGATGTGTTCAGTCTGCCTTCTCATTGAGATTTCAACACCTCAAAAAAGAAAGCTGCAAACCCTTTAATTGCCTTAATTCATACACTCATGATTAAGGGACATGTTGATTTTTGTTTTAGGAAAGCTGAAAAACAATGCATTTCTTTAGGGCTCTGTCTTGCCAGGTGCAGAACCCTCCCTGTCATGCAACAAAGCACTTAGGCACCTTGGTTTCTGGGGTACTCCCTCACAAGCTCAAAACATTCTGGTTGATCCCAACCTGATGCAGAAAACTGAAGCCATTAAAAACCACCACTTCTTCGGAAGTTTCCCTTTGGTCTAATGCTTTTTTTAAATCTCTGGCGTGAAAACTTGCATCACTTAGATGCTTTTCACTTTCACATAGAATATTCAGGAATCTCATACCCATGGGCATTTAGGATTCAATAGTTATCATAGCCATTTCACATGCCTGCCACAGAACTCATTTCCTATATATCCATCAACATCAGTTGTAAAAAAACTGAGATATCTGAATCTAATATGCCACTTCATACATATTAACACATACTTGAGGAGACATGGGAGTAGAATATGAGTAGGGCTGATGATCCTTAATTTGCCACTCCCATGATTTTCATGGTAGAGGACTGTTAAATGGAAATATTTTGGTCAGGCATTGCATCTTCCAGGAAGGTTATATTATTAACTTTAAGAAGTCTATGTTAGCTGTATGCTGGATAGTGGGGGAAATGAATTACTTTAATCTTCCTTATGCCTGTTTCATGCTGTCGGAGAAGGAATGTGATGGAAGGAAACTGAAATGGTGACAGCCTGTATTCTGCCTCATGTGGTATAGGTATGTTTGTACAGAAAGATCAAGAAGCTCTGCATAATGTTCTGATTTTGAAAAGTCTGGAGGACATCCTGAAATGGACTGAAGCCATGTACCATCCTGAAAGACCCTAAATCCATGGCCAATAATATGAAAATAGCCCCTCTCAATGCAGTGACCCTAGAATAAAGGACAAGAACCTATCATCATAGCATGTTGCACAGCTGGGAAAGGGGAAATTTTGAAAAGGATCCGTGGATGGGCAAGTGACTTCTGTTATAAGAAGTGCCACAGGATCTTTTATGTCCCATTTTCACCAGCAGGGGCTCATTTTCTAAAGTCTCTTCCAGTCTTTGGGATATATTTTGATGCTTTAGATGCGCCATTATCACTTTGCACAAGTCATCTCTTAATGAAGTTGGTGACCACGTGCTGAAGTTTCATTGTTATGGAAGCTGTATGCATTGGATACTCTCAAAAAAGTCTCAGAGTCTTGTGCTCTCAGTCACAGTAGAAATAGGATATACTTGAAGAATAAATCTACTGTCCTGAACCCCTGAACACATGCTGGCTGGTATCTGGCCCCTCAAAGCACACGACACCTGTAATTGCCAAGGTGGACCTGACATTGTACATGATGTGATCACTAATAGAGCAGGTGCAGTTACATAGTAATGTGGCAGTGTTTTAAACAGTCCAGTGAAGAAAAACCTTGCCAACTGCTATAAGAAATGCTTCCCCTAGGAAACCTAAAGCCACAAACCTCAGAATGCACATAGTTTACATCTGCCTACACCCAAAGTACGACGTTTTATGCCAGTCCCAAAGAAGACCTGTGCCAAAGAGAAAACAGGCAACGCCACTAGATGTCTCTGTTACACTCACCTACCATTACAGACCACGTCATGGATGAGAAGTTTTAGGACTGAGCGTATGGCATGGCTGGACACGATGAACCTACTTACACTTGTCTGAAGCCTGGCGTTCTTTCTTAACTATTAAATAAGGTGGATGGTAGAGGGATACAAGTGATATATTCTCTAATTTCTTTAATTTTAAGAACGAGTTTGTTCCCAGATGAAACATGTTGTCCTTCCCAAGCCACAGAAAAGCAAATGATAAGAGCTTTTCTGGACCCTCATGTCTTTCTTCCTGAATAAACAACTCCCTGCTTTATAAAATGTGCAAAAGAAGAGAATGGTAAATGGAAGCTGGAATTTAAGTCATTCTGCTTTATTATTATTATTTTAAAAGCCCAAACTCTTGTCCCAGCCCAAAAGCGTCAGAGCTCCCTCACAGATGCGAGTGTTATCAGGTGTATGGAAATGTGCAGCCTATTTAAATACCACACACAGGTGAAGGCAGAAGGTCAGCCTGGTAAATATGCCTCTGCTTCTGGAGGAGAGCCGGCGCTTGTGGCATCCTCTGGGAGGATCCGCACGGTTCATGTCATGGCAAAGGCAAGTCAGCCGCGTGCGGCGCGTGCCCCGGCTTCAGGCGGATCCTGCCGTGCCTTGCACGACATGACAGCAGCGTAGAGCAGGTGGGAGGCCGGGCTCAGCTTTTGTTACGCTGCCTGCCCCTGCCTGTCCCCTGCATTTCGGCTCCCCGGTGCACGGGCCTGACGGCCACTCCAGGCATGTCCAGCGTGTCACGCAGCTGCGCCGAGCCGGGAGCGCGGCCCGGGCTGCAGGCGGGGAGGAGGCCGCAGGGTGAGGGGGACCCATCAGGGATGCGCCGGCTTGCGGGGGCGGGACGTGGGAGGGACCACAGGCCGGGGCGCCGCGGCTGTTGCCGCTGCTGCACTTGGGGCCGCAGGCGGAGCTCGGCGTCCCGCTCGCTGGTGCAGGAGGCGGCGCGGCCGGCCGGACTGACTGACTGACTGACGGGGCTCCGCGGTCGCGGGCGCCGGCATCTGGAGCGGTGCCCGCGTCTGGCCGGGCACTGCCCCTTCCTCGCCTGCCTCCCGGACACGCCAAGCAGATGTGAGCGGGGCTGGGGGGAATCCGCCGCGGCTCCCAGCAACAGGGTCCTCCTCCTCCTCCTCCTCGCGCAACCCCCGCGGCTGAAATATGTGGCAGCCGGCAACGGAGAGACTGCAGGTAAGAGGAGGCAGCTGCGGCGGGGGGAGAAAAAACTCGGGCTGTGTTGGCGTCCCTTAGAGGGAGAAGGATCATGTGATTGTGGCGCTCGTGTCCAAAAGCTGCGGGATGCCTCGCTCGGAACTTGCTGGGGATGGAGCCCCGGCCCGGCCCCGGCCCGCTCCCAACTCCCATCCTCCGGTTCCTGCGCGAGCAGTGGGTGCCGCGCGATCCCGGCTGGCCTTCCTGCCGCCGCTCGCTGGGGCCGGGCTGGCTGTCTTCAATCCAGATGTTCCTCCCCCAGCCCCAAAGACAGAACAGATGCTTAGCAAACCAGGCAGCTCTTCTGTTTCTCCCTTTGAATGATGCTTAGTTGGAAGTAGGTTGTTTACTTTCCTCCGGGGGGTTGCAGGTCTCTGTGCCTGCTTCTTCTGTCTTTTGAGGAGAGCCTTTGATGCCGGAGTCAGAACCAGACAGGTATTGGCCCGTGCCAGCGGCAGGCAAAAGCTTTCGTTGATTCCCCCGTGCAAATACAAAAATGTTTGTTTCATCATGTTTTTGAGCGGCGGGTGCCAGAGTGCTTGTGGTTGAGCAATACCGAAAGTTGGAGAAGGGTGGTGGCGTGCAGAGGAGTCATTGGTGACACGTATCAAGGTCCCTGGGGGTTGGGGTTGTCCTTTCTTCAGGGTTTTGCTCCATGCTTTTTGCTCTGAAATGTTCTCCAGATGGTCAGCCAGACAGATTGCCAGATGAATTTACAGAATCCCACAGACAAAACTTTTTGGCAGGCTCGAAGCTGTAGTAAGTCTCATAGTAAACTTTGAAGAAATGTTGAACTGGCAAAAATAAAAACAACCTTTAAGGCAGAATGGCTTTGAAGGCACAGGGCAAAAAAGAAAATATACAGAGAGGGGGAGACACGCAGCACTTGTGTGGTGTGCAGAGTAGTGATCTCACTCAAACGCTAGGAATTAGGAAGTAAACATATAGTCCTCATGAAAAGTGGTAGGTAAAGTTCACGTACTGAGTTCAGTTTTGCAGTGACGAATGTAGAGTTTCAGTCTTGTAAAAATGAAGATCCCAAATGGATCACTAAAGCTATTGGCTTCAAGTGAGATGAATTGGGAGTATTATTATTTTTGCAAGGAATCAAACTTCAATAAAGAAACTGATGCTGAGCTAATGTGAGTAAAAGTTGTGAACAGTCTCACTGAATATAGTTCTGCATCCCCATAGCACAGACTTGTATAAACTGTTAAGTTTACTTTAACTTCTCACTTCTTATCTCCAGAAGTTTTATGTGCGTGAGCCAGAGGTTGATGTACTGTAGAATCACTTTGAAGGTCCTGTTGTGGTAGTAGCCACAGGTCCTTGATGCGTTTCTCTCTGGCCTAGTGCTTTTGCTTTTTTAAATGTTTTTAATTTTTAAAAATCTATTTAAGTTATTCATGCACAGCATGTTTTACTTAGGAGAGCATGTGGGTTCCAAAGCATGTGACACTTGGCAACTGAACTATTCTGGCTTGCATTCTGCTTTGTGATATTTCCATATTAGAAAGATCATCTTTCATATCTGTGATTAGCAGACTACACAACTGTTGTTTCCAGTGCTTTTTGTTGCATTATGTGATCGGGTTAACAGCATTTTCTTCAATTATTTTGTTATGTAAAATATGTGATATAATGAAGGAAGATCCTGACTGATAGCATTTGAATGGTATCCCGTTAAAAGGTAGGTTATTAAAAGTTTTATAAAATATACCATTAATGGGACAGTGAGCTAATGAATACAAAATTTAGCTTACTTTAAATATAATTCAAAATGGAGAAAATAAAATTGTGAAAATCCTAAAACACTTGCAAACAGCAAATCTAAACATCAGGTTTCTTTTAGAAGCACTTGGTTCCTTGCTCTTTTTCTTATCTTTCTTATGGTTAAGCAGCTAATGCAATATGCAGGAATCCTACTCTCTTATCACTTCAGAACGCAGAAGTGTCTTCTGATGAAAAGAGAGCTGGAAGGCAGAGTGGAGGGATGGCATGATATAGAATTGGATGCTTGAAAACTAGAGCACAGTTAAGTAAAACTAGTTCTAGACTACTTTCTTGGATGTTGTCTTTTTCCTCTATTAAATACATTTATTAATATTTTCTGTACATAAATATGTATGGAAATCTCAAATATACAGACAGTAGAATGGAACAGAACTCACTTTGTAGTTACCTGATATCAACTTAATATAATTCCCCCCGCCCCTAAAAAAAAAAAAAAAAAAAGAGAGAGAGAGAATTGAACATAGTAGTAAGTACATGCAGAGTTTGGTCTCTATTAGATTATGCCAGTCAAAGATTTTTATTGCCTCTGCAATTGGAATCAAGAAAATTGAGAGGCTCTGTCTGATTTGATTTTAAAGCAAGGTCTTCAAGATTTGATCAGCTCTTTATGAGTTCTAATTTATAGCTGCCACTAACAGAAATAATTAATTTGTTTTTAAAAGATGTATCAGATTGGTAGATCTATCTCATCTCACAGGCCTCCAAGACTTATAATTGCCTGAACTACAGTTTTCTATGTCTTCCTGTCTTGCACAATCTCCTTCCAACTTGTCACATCTTTGCTTATCCCTTCCCGACCCAGTTTTTATCTTATCTTCTCATCCTTGCCATGGTCTACCTTGAGGTCTGATACCCTCTACCTCAGGTTCCAAAATCTGCCTTGCATGCCTTCTCTTGTCTGTTCTTGTGACATGCCTTGTCCATTTTATTCTTTGTGCTTTTATCTTGTTCAAGACATCAGGTCTTTTGTAAAGGTCTAGGATGAAATTAATCATGGGACCATATAACTAGGGGTCTAAACTTGCAGCGAGACAAAGCAATTTTTGTGGCTTGGTTGCAGCACAAAGAACCAATTTTTGCAGGCATTTCCTGATGACCCCACCCCTCACCACTGATTGGCAGAGAGGCATATACTGTATAATTTAATACTGTATACTTTCTATGGAAAGTAAATTATATTATATAATTTCTTATTGTAAATCTATAACATTTAAATCTAAATTTAAATATATTATTAATATAAATGTATATACAATATACATTGTAATATCGTAATTTATTATATGTAGTCTGCTACAAAAAGTTTAGAAATACTAATGATACTAAACATTTTCACTTCACTGACTGGCGCCTTCACTTAGTCTGTCACTAACAGACAGTAACTCTCAATTATGTGATCTATGGCTGCAATGGTTGTCTTGTTGTCTTGGTATTGTGGTAAGCATTGGGACATTCTAAAACAACATATTATAGGAAGAATATGATGGGGGTTTTTTAGGTTGATTTCATGGGAAATTGTGGCCAATGTAATATTTCCTGGCGCTCGCAGACAGTATAGTTTTTTAGCAGTTTCCATGAAAACCGCAAAATTGCAAATTAAGTAGACTCCTACATATAACTACTTATTGTCTCGTAGTGGTCAGAGAGTGCTTTGTGTTTGAAACATTTTGAATACAAAGTAAAAAAACAGAATCTACCATGAAGAATTTATAACCTTTGGTCTTGATCTGCAAAGACTTATGCATATACTTAATTTTACATACTGTTAGTAATTCCATGAAGGCAGTAGCTCTATTCACAGTGAATACAGGTAAGGACCTTGATATGTGTTTGCAGAATAGGGGCCTAAATTAAGCCAGGCACAACAAACAGGCATAAAAGATAAACAGAGCTGAGAATAGCAGGTGACAGCAGCAGTAGTATCATTATGTAGGTTGGTCCTTTGTATGTTTTGTAGAATTAGAAGTTGTTTAAAATTGTAAAGCAACAATCAGAAATGAATGTAAAATATTACTTAGCAAAAATGGATAATGGAATGTTAAGGTCACAGAATCAGGCATTCAAGTGTTAGGAAATGCCTATGTATATGCTACAGGGGGAGGCAACCCCCACAGTCTATACCAGTCTGACCATGGGGTAAAATTCCTTCCTGACGCCAAATATGGCAATTGGTCTGACCCTGATTGGAGGGATAAGACCCTTTAGTTAGGAACTTCTGGGTTTAAATCCCAGAAGGAGCATGCCATTATGTAATTAGAGACCGTACCATAATACACCCAAGGGGACAGAACTCAAGTTATATAGGCAGCAGTATTTTCAAATAGTATTCCCTCTGGTATTTCCTTTCACAAATTTGACTGCAGCCTAAATAACATTATTTCCATATATACATATGTTTTAAAAAACAAACTGAAAATCATAGTGGTTGTGTCTAAATAAGATATTTTACTGCACAGTAGAGCTAAGTACTGTGTGGTAAGTGTCTGCATTTACACGTGCAGACAATATACCTCTGTCCTGGTAGCAGGGAGCTCCCAGTCCCTGCTTCTCAGTCACGATTACGGAGCTGGGTGGGGAACAGGCTGGAGAGCCTATTTCTTGCCCAGCTTTGAGATCACAGAGCTGGGCAGGTTACAGGCTACCAGACCCTGCCCTGTGATTGAAGAGTGGGGTCTGGGAAGAAGCTTCTCAACCCCTGCCCCATGACCATGCAGTGGGAGCTGTTCCAGTCAGGGTCAGGTCCCAGCCCCATGTCCTGATTGGGCAATTGACACATGGGGCTTGGAAAGAGCTTGGGGGGGGGGCAGGTCCCAGTCCCCTGCCCCAACTTCCATCAGTGGGGCAGCTAGAAGCGAGCTTCCAGCTGGATAGGGGATCCTACTCTTGTCCTTCATAGTTGGTAAAAGCCAGGGGGGATCTGTTCAATTCCTTACTGGTGAATCCTGCTTGCTGCTAGCTGTTTCATCAGCAGATTGGGGCAGGGGGCTGGGACCTGCTGCTCCCCTACAGCTATTTCCAAGTCTCCTGCCACTGACTGGGGAACCGGAGCCAGGAGCTGGGGTGGAGCCTGTCCCAGCAGCAGGCAGCCCCCCAGGAGGCGGGGAGCAATCTCTCAGCCCCTGCCAGGAGACAGCTGTCTCCTGGCCTCATGCTCCATGCCTGTCCCTGGGCTAGCACCTGGGGGAGCCTAGTGCTCCCCCTGCCTACTGCAGGGGGCATATGCAGTGCCAGAGTAGGTGGGAGCAGACCTGCCAGGAGCAGTGTTTCTTCTCTAGCATCCTTGCATGGGTTAGACCAGGCTTGTCCAACATGTGGCCCGCCAAGCCGTTTTCTGTGGCCCACAGTGCTGTGATGGGAAATGAAAGTAAACACTATTCACTTTTTGTTCCCACCCCTTGTCCCTCCCCCAACCCCTCAGCAGCTTCCTAATGGCTGCTGAAGGGCTGGGGAAGGGACAAGGATCCCACACGCACTGTGTCAGCTTGACATTGTTGATGTGGTGCGTGTGGGAAGAGGAGTAGCCATGTGTCACTCAGGACAGGACGAGCCTGGCCAGAGCAGCAGGGGCTCAGTTGCATTTTCCCCTACCTGTGCCGGTTAGTCCCATGTGGCACATGGCTTCGCTGCCGCTTCTGCTGGCTGGTGCTGACCAGGGCAGGTCTGTCCCATCCGGAGCAGCACGCAGCAGAAGGTGGTTTCCCACGTGCTACTGGGGTTGGGAGGAGCCTGGCTGGGTCGGCACTGGCCAGCAGAAGTGGTGGCGCAGCCATGTGCCACTCGGGACTGACCGGTGCAGGTAGGGGGAAAATGCAGCTCAGCCCCTGCTGCTCTGGCTGGGCTCATCCTGTCCCAAGTGGCACACGGCTCCACCACTGCTCTGCTGGCTGATGCTGACATGGCCAGGCTCCTCCCATCCCCGGTAGCATGTAGGAAGTCAGCTTCAGCTGCATGCTGCTCCGGATGGGACAGACCCGCTTGGGTCAGCACCAACCAGCAGAAGTGGTGGCAGAGCCATGTGCTGCGCGGGACTGACCAGCGCAGGTAGGGGGAAAGTGCAGCTGAGCCCCTGCTGCTCCTGCTGTGCTCATCCTGAGGTTCATTTCATGTTTGTAAAATGCTTGGAGAGCCCCACATAGATGCACTGCATAGAAATGCAAAATATATTTTGACTTATTTGGTTGGCACCTTGGGCTGAGATTTTCAAAGCTGAGTCAAAAGGCCAACTTCCATTAAAATGAACTGGATTGAGAGGGCTCCAAATCTTTTATGACAACTTTGTAACATGCCTATCTACCCGTTTTTGCAAATCTCAGCCATAGTTTGGAAGCTCGGCCAAAGAACAGAAGAACTTCTGAACGTAAGAACATAAAAAGTGCCATGCTTGGTCAGCGCCATGGTCCATCTAGCTCAGTATCCTGTCCTGAACAGTGGCAGAGGTGGATGCTATAGAGGGAGAGGTTTGAACTGGTCAGACCCATTTCACTGTCACTTCCTGCAACTTCATTGGTGTCAAAGGTCAAGTGAAATCACTTCCTGATGTGATACCACTTCCTGTGAGGTCTTTGAATATGGCTCGCCAGCCCACTGAGTGATTAAAAAGTTCATGATCCGGCCCCGCATTCAAAAAGGTTGAACACCCCTGTGTTAGATGCCTGCCCAGGGTGGTTTTACTCTAGAGCAGTGGTTCTCAAACCATTTTTTTGCAGGGCACTTGAAAATTGCTGAGGGTCTTGGCAGACCACTCAAACTTTTTTTTTTTTTTTTTTTTTTTAAAAATCAAAGAACACAACCCATTTTTTAATATCAGTATTTTTACCTTTTTAATGAAATGGTTG
>NW_017728995.1:44667014-44676453 GCF_001723915.1 Gavialis gangeticus
TTTTTTTTTTTTTTTGTTTTACAAATCAAAGCACACAACTCATATTTTAATATCAGTAGTCTTACCTTTCTAATGCAATGGATGTGTCTGCTTTTTTGAGCAAAGTCTGGGAAGTCGGGTGTAATGTTTGTCAGCTTTAGCCTTAGGTCACCTTTTTGCAGACCACCTGAATGGAGCTTGCAGACCAGTGGTGGTCTGTGGACTACAGTTTGAGAACCTCTGCTTTAGAGTAATTTACTCTAGAGTAAACCCCACCCAGAGCAAGTGCAAGTGTAGATATGCCTAGTGATTCCTTGTGGGGGATCAGCCTACGTTACACCATGGCATTGATCTCTCTCTCAATCTTATAAAATCGTCAGTAGCAGCCATAGGTGGTCATTCTTTCTGTAGACCAGGCACTAGATACTTATGGATTTCATGGATGTTTCTTAGTCTCTGGCTGAAATAAAGATCTGGGTGACCTGACCTGAGTAGAATGAAGATCTGCTTCTAGTCCTCAACTGCATAAGGACTGAAGCCTGGCTGACAGGCTTTGGCCCTTTCAGGAGACAAAAGATGAAGGTGGGAGCTTGGTGAGTATCAGCAGGATACTGAAGAGCATTTCATATCTGATTGCTACACTTTACCCTTTATAAGCTGATATCTTGTCCTACATGGTTGGTAAAAAAGTGGGGACCTGTTCAATTCCTTACTGGTGAATATTGTAAATGTCACTTTTCCAGAGCTCAGGATTTTAGCATTTAACAAGTTTCTTTTCAGGAATCCATATTGTGACATTAAAAACATCACTAGGTGCTGTTGGGTCTCTGACCTAAGTTGTAGTGTGAAAACAGCTTCAGCTTCTTCTGACTTCCATAGACTTCCTTCAACTCTGTCAAACTAGTTTATTAGGTAATACAGTATGGGGTCATTATTGCTACCTGAGGTTGCATTATAGCAGTGACTGCTGAATTGCCATGTCGGTCATTTTAGAACTGAGAGTTTGCTAATTTCCTGTTAGCACCAGGCAGAAATGGGTAGGAATGTCTTACCCTGGGCTTGTACCATTCTTGCTTGAGAGCCCTCTGAGTTGCGTTGATTAGTTACTCTTTTTTTTTTTCCTTATATGTTAGTTCCATGTGGTGTAAGTTACAGAGGGTTTTAACCCTAGCTGTACTGCGCATTACTGTACTCTTTTACTACTGCCAGTGGACGACTGTTAGTACATCATGAAGTAAGAAGTAAAATTGTGGAGAAAATATTCTTATCTTTCGATTTGTACCTTCTTTTAAAGTATTTTTTTGGTGTGGTTCAGTTGGAAATGGAGTAATTGACTTCAGAAGTGCTGGAGTACTACAGGTCAAGTCTGTGCTCATTAGCTTTAATGGGAGTTACATGTATGTAACTGAAGTCAGAATACGTTTCTTAGAGCCTAGATATTGCTGTTCTAACAAGGGTTGGATGATTGTGCCTTTACTGTATGTGGTATGCACTTTGTATATCCTGTATGGTTATTTAAAGGGATATGGGTTTTAGTTTTGTGGTAGTTCATAGAGGAGTTGCTGTTTATTCCTACATAATCAAGCTTCTCAAATTTCACTGTTTGCTGTGGAATTTTGGCTCTGACTGTTGACATATACAACAGTTACAGTGGACTCCAGGAACAGCATCATTAATAGAGCTAACATACAGTACAAGGAGCTCATGTATAGAGTAAGGCAATGAAAATGCCTGTGATACATTCAGATTACAATAAATGTAACTAATTTATACCTCTGGAACAGATGGCTGTAAGTTCAATTCCAGCAGATGTTCAATTCCACCTTTATGTACCTAGCAGTGACAGGACAGCATACCGTTGAAAGGTTGACATGCTGTTGAAAAGTGTCACTTTTGCAATAATGTTGCATTAATTCCTGTTTTGGTTTAATAAGCCATGTCCAGCGTTGTGTGTGTGTGTGTGTGTGTTTGTGTATGTGTGACATTTAGCTTCTGTCTTTTCTGAATGAGGTCTGTCTTATTCCACTAATGTTGGTTGAAAAATCATTCATTGTCTAATTGTATTGCTGCTGCTGGAAGATTCTTTTACTGGAAAAAAATAGTGGATTTTTTTTAAAATGTAGGACAGAATTGTGTAAATATCCAGGTTTCAGGAATTGTCTTGTCTCTATGAAGAGTATGCTTTGAATGTTGACCTGCAGTGTAGAGGAGTGCAGTAATGCGGAAGAGATCATGATTATCCTAACCAGCGGGCTGGGTTAGATGAGGTCCTGTCCAGCCCTACTTCTCAATGATCCCTGAATTCATACCGTGATTAATATAGACATATTACTATTTATTTTTCTTGCAAAAATCATCTTGGGCCATGTACATTCTTACAGCCTCTCTTGCTCAAGTGGTTCAAAATCTCCATTTTGGCTGTTGTGTGCTCTCCAGCCAGGGTCTGTAACAGGGGGTTGAGCTGTACTGTAGCTCTGTTTCCCCTCCCCACCACCACAGGTGTGTGGCGGAGAGCAGGACAGACAGTCAAAGAGTACTCTCCTGTGTGCTCAGCCTCCAGTATCCCAGTTTCAGGGGCTGAGAGCTGTACAAGGGAGTGTTATTTCCAGACTTTGAGGGCTTTGGGGATTGCTAAGGATGGCCCCATGCCAACCCTACCCTACCCTAGGGCTGGAGAGAAAGAGTCTTTGTATGCCTTAGTGCCCAGGAGAGCAGTCATTGGCTGTCTGCCTTATTCTTTCCTTTTCCCTCCCTGGAGTGGAGTGTGGGGTGCTGGAGGATTAGGCAACGCTGTCATGCTCATAGTACGTGCACGTGTAACTGGAAATGATTCCAAAGGAAGCATTTCAAAGATGTTCCTCGGTTTCTGGAGATCATTTGGACATTTCTGAAGTGCATCTTCAGCCGTGAATATCTGTCCACTTGCTGTTTGGAGTGCTTCAGATGTCTAGGGCCTTGGGGTTTCTCACTTTCCACTTTTGCTTTATGTATTCACGTTTGTTCTTGTTTTATGTATACAGCAACACCTTAATTCACTGGCTAGTTGTAGTTTATCATGTATGCTCTTTACAGTGGTTTGGACTTGCACTAGGATTTACGGATAGTTGTAATCAGAGGGCTGAGAAGTTTGGCCCACAATTCGTAGTACCA
Organism: Gavialis gangeticus; assembly: GCF_001723915.1. Lineage (NCBI taxonomy): Eukaryota > Metazoa > Chordata > Crocodylia > Gavialidae > Gavialis > Gavialis gangeticus. The sequence goes on from NW_017728995.1 coordinate 44,670,144, forward strand.
GTATTAATTAAAGGTTTGCTCTAAAATGTTTCCTTTTAATTTATTTCCAAATGTACCTCCGGGTCCTGGTGAAGATCAGAAACTCATTGCCATTGTTCCAGGTGTGAATTTTGGGGCTTGTTGGTCATCACAAAGCTTTCTGAAGTAGTTTTGAAAACAATCGAGGTCTTAGGCCAGCTCCATTTCTCCTTCTGTGAGATGACTGGTATTTGCTGTGAAATCCAAATTTTCTTGGGAGTGCAATGCCCAACATTGTTTCAAGATAATGAACCCCAGTGGGTGCATAGCTTTTTTTTAGTTCATGCTCTTTATAAGCCTTTTGACTCTCTTTTCTACTTGCGTGTCTGAGCGTCACAGTATTTAAGTGCATTTTTTTCCCTAAGCGGGAAACGCACTCTATTTAGTATTGTAGCACTGTTTATAAACAGCTCATGCCAGACGGGCAGAACTTTTTCTGTTATCCTCTCTTGTTTGTCTTAGCTATTACCTTAAATGTAAAGGTCATGCAAATAACCGAAGACAATATAGAAACATGAACATGTACTGAGAGGAAACAAAGCAACTGGTTTATAGAGAGCTTCTGTCTCTACATCAGGAGTTGGTTGCACAAAGAAGCCTCACACATTGTCTTACGTAGGAGATTTGGCTGCATTTGGGGCCCCCTACACACAATACAAGTATTGTGCAATAAATTGGTTAATTGCAGAATTACCTTGAGACCATCTGCATATGCAAAGTACCTGTCACACCATAAAAAGCTCCAACCAGCTATAAAGTTAGATCTTGAAAATGTGTAGCAGGGTCTCCTAACACGGGGCTCCCAGCCACAGGGGTGCACCATGCCCAGCCAGGGCTAGGAGCCCTGCAATGAAGGGGACTTGCAGATGCAGCATCTGCTGACTTTGGGTCTCAGCAGCATGGGGACCCAGAGTCCCACAGCTGTGGCTACTGGGTGCTGGGACCCAGCTGGGTGTGTGAAACCCTCAGGACTGGGGGATTGTGGCTGCGAGCTCCTAGTTTGACACCAAACTTTGGGGCAAAGCATCCATGCCAGAAGACAGGCGGGTGATCCATGCTGACCTGGACTGGCTCAGCAAATGGGTGGACGAGAACCTGATGGTGTTTAACACCGAAAAATGCAAGGTTCTCCACCTTGGGGGGGAAAAAACCCTGCAGCATCCTTTATAGGCTTGGCAGTGCTACGCTGGCTAGCACTACAGAAGAAAGAGACTTGGGGGTCATCATTGACCACAAGATGAACATGAGCCTGCAATGTGATGCTGCAGCTAGTAAAGCGAGCAAAACGCTAGCTTGCATCCGTAGATGCGTCTCAAGCAAATCCCAGGATGTCCTTCTCCCCCTGTACTCGGCCTTGGTGAGGCCGCAGCTGGAGTATTGCGTTCAGTTTTGGGCTCCACAATTCAAAAAGGATGTGGAGAAGCTTGAGAGAGTCCAGAGAAGAGCCACGTGCATAATCAGAGGTCAGGAGAGCAGACTGTACGATGGCAGGCGGAGAGCCATGGGGCTGTTTAGCCTGGAAAATCACAGGCTTGGGTGATTTGATGGCCACCTATAAGTTTATCAGGGGTGAACACCAGTATCTGGGGGAACGTTTGTTCACCAGAATGCCCCAAGGGATGATGAGGTCGAACAGTCATAAACTACTACAAGACCATTTCAGGCTGGACATAAGGAAGAATTTCTTTACTGTCCAAGCGCCCAAGGTCTGGAACAGCTTGCCATTGGAGGTGGTTCAAGCACCTACATTGAACAATTTCAAGAGCAAATTGGATGCTTATCTTGCTGGGATCCTATGACCCCAGCTGACTTCCTGCCCTTTGGACAGGGGGCTGGACTCAATCTTCCGAAGTCCCTTCCAGCCCTAATGTCTATGAAACCTGCAGAAGCTTGCTTCTGGCCAGAACAGGGGATGCCTACGATCAGATTTCCCCTGCATTGGCAATAAAGCCCGATGACGTCTAATATGCAATCTCACAATCATGCCTCTTTCCATGCACATGTGGCATGACAGGAAACGTGATTGCGTGGATTGCACTTTAGATCCCATGATGCCTTTACCTTGATGTGTAGAGGGGCCCTCAGAATCCTTTTCTGATGGTGCTCTTGTTGGCCACTACTTTTGTCTTCCTGGCCTGTCTCAAACCAGTGGAGGGCAGTAAAAGGCATCGTGCCCCTAAATCAGCGCGGAATTATTATTTCTGCCTCCGAAGATCATTCTGTGATTCTTTGTCAGTGTAAACGGCCACATTGTTTTTAATAGTACTGTACGTTGTTGATTCTCTTAAACTTTTAACCCTTATAATTCTTGCTGGAAGCCCAACACTCATTTGACTCCTTTGGGCAAGCATTTAATAGTAGATGTTATTATCTGCACATACAACTGTGTGATCTCAGACTAATCAATTTTATTTCTCCTGCAAAATATACTATTTGTGCATGCATCTGTGAGTATCAGACTTTACCTGAGATACCAAACATTGCACTAATGTTTGGTGTCTCTCCCAAACATTAATGCAACTTAGTAGGCTTTAACTTCAACAGTTTGTAATACTATCAGGCTGTTGTAACTGATACGCAAAGGGAGTGATGGCGGTGTTGCAGCTTGCTTTCTGGGTTTTCTCTGATGTCATATGTAAGGATATCCATTTTTTTGTTTTAGTCTTGATTTGCTAATCCAATCTGTAACTTCGACCTTTTATTCTAATAAGTATCAACGATCTTGGGATGCATTGCTAAATAAGTACAGATTATGAATGTCAGATAGAATTCTGTTTCGCTTTGTGTACCTCAGTCACAGTTTTCTAGTGATTTCTGGTTCTTATACAGAGTTTGTTATTCTAGTACCCCTATACAGTTGATGTGTAAGCATGTACATGGAGACTGAGTAGCAGACCATGCACTGGCACTTATCTACAGGTTGCAATTCTGTTGCTTTTGTGCTGTGAATGAGAAGTATGTGCAAATAGACTGAGCATAGCTGTTGGCTGTGCCTTGGCATGTTTGAGGCTACATATGCACACCCATTCTGGATATACAAGTGCATATAGGATGTGAAAATGTGGCTAGCCAGAAATCCAGGACTAAGCTGTGTTAGACACTTGAAGAACAGGAGAACAACCTCCCCATGTTCTAGCTCCAGTAGGTGAGGGCGCTTGCTCCGGAAGTGGGATACCTGGGTTTTAGATCCTGCAGTTGCCAAGAGAGGATTTGAACCTGCATTTCTCTTTCTTAACACAGTGCTCTAATCTGTATCCTACAGGTTAGGCATTATCCAAGCATCTTCCCAGCATTCCTTTATAAGATGGATCCTGAGTAACCAAGAGAAGGGAATAGTTAAGCCAGGAAGAAGAAAATGTGAGGCTCTGCAAGATGCCTGCTGTTCTGGATGGTCACCCTGCATTCTAGCCTTGACCCTTGCTCCCAGTGGGGGCAGACATTTCTCCACTGCCCAGCTTTCTAGTAATTTTAAAATGCTCTCTTCCACCCTGTCACCTTGAAGATTAACTATATGTGAAAAAGGGTGTGGACACACAACAGTTGACCTATTCCAAAATGTCACTGACTGGGAACTGGTTCACAACTGTGTGAAGTGCTATGGCTCTGACACCAGGAGGTGAGAGTAAGCACTAAGCCCAGTGTACCTCACGGGTGCACCCAGGTGAGCGCGGCCATGTGGTATGTGGCACTGAAGACCCGTCTGCAGTGCTACACACTGCACATTCAGGCATTCCCCATGCTGCTACCTAGCAGTTAGGGTGAGGTTTTTTGACTCCGGCAGACCCTGTGGTCAAAAAAAACGACGCAGAAAAAAAGGGGAACTATTTTAAGTCGGTTGTCCTTGAACTGGTTCACCATTATGTGCAGACACGGCATTCTGTGCCTAGTGTCTGGTAGATCCTACAGCCATCCTGAACTGGACCACTTCTCACCCCTTCAAACCCCTGCAAGGCAGTGGGGCTGTTCTGTAATGCAGCTAGGACTCTACTGCCCCAAGATCTAACAGAGACCACAGTTGACAGGGGTGGAGAAGCTGAAAACCTGAGTGTGAGTTTCACTTCCCTGCTAGGGACCCTGGGCTGGGTCCCAGGCTTATTTGGAGTAGTAGAGGTAGCCAGGTTCTGGTGGGGGGAGGGGAGGGGGCCTGTTCATGGTGGGTGGTTGTGCCTATAACCATAAATACCTGTCCGTTGCTGGCTAGTGGTGCGTGGAGAGTACTGCACAATGGGCATTAAATAGAATGGAATGGCTCTCAATTCAACACTTAATATGAAGTGAATTAACCCATTAGCTGTTAATTGTTCCTTGCCCTCTGTGCTGCACTCCTTAAATATTTTCTTGCCGTGAGAAATCCAGTGTTTATTCAAATATCCGTGTTACTTCAAATAATGCTAATACATTCATTAAAACAGTAGCATCTTTCAATTTTTTTTTTTCATCTCTTGAAAAATATCTAATCTTATTGGGCATTTATATATATACCTTTTTGTCCTGCAACATGCTGGAGATCTGCCACTTCAGAGCAGATTCGATTAGTTGAGTGCTCTGCATGCGAGCTGATGTGCACTGCACTGCACTGCGTACAGTTGTATTAGCGGCAAAATGTGTGCAGAAAATGGCAGCAGTGCACTTTTTGAAGTAAAGCACCTCTGATGCGTTTTAGTTCAAAAGCACAGTGCTGCCATTTTCTCAGTGCTGATGCATATTTCGTCGCTTATACAACTGCACATGTCACAGCACCAGGTGCTTGCATGTGTAAACATGCCCATTGTTCCTTGCTTTAGTAAAAAGATCTGACTATGAAGAGGTTTCAGCCCGAATACAAATGCAGAAAAAATAACCGTAACTCGCACACACTTTCTGGCATTACTTCAGTTTTTTTTTTAATTAAATGTACTTTCTGATTACAAGGCAAAGGCGTGAAGTGCTTGACATCTAATGAGAGACAATGTAGCCTTCTGAATCCAGAAAAGACTTATTATCAGGCAATGGTTTGGCATTATTTGGCTTTTGAATTCTTTACAGTGCATCAAAGTTTCTAAATCAGCTATGATACTCTAACCTGATGCCAGCCAGAAACCCTTAAAACAAAGCTCTGTGAATTGCGAAACGCTCATCTGGCACCACTTAGTTTTAGGCAGTTCCATTTTTTTTCCCCTAAGTTGTTTATGCTCTTCTGAAAATGAATGGCTCTGGAAAAGTGTTAATTTGGGGAAGTCCTCCGTGACTGAAGAAAATCAAAATCAGTGGCTCCCTTGTGGAAAGCCCTCTATAAAATAGTCTTCAGTGGTTCATCTGTAGTATACTGTGAGTTTATATTTATGAATCTGACGGTGTGTCCGATGACAAAAAATTCAATGGTTTTCTTAAAGGCAGTTGAATGACTGATGGAAGCAGAGTCTAAATGGCTTACAACGTGGTCTGTTTGTTTTCTTCTTCTGGTGTTGGATAGCAAACAGTAGTAGCATTAATGGTACCAGCTTTCATTTTTTGTTGAGAGCATTGCTGATTTTCTTGGAATTATGGATTTGGGGTTTCTGATTGACAGGCCTTGAAATGAGAGATCTCAGTAGCATAGGGTCAGATTATTTTCTTGCTTTGCTGTGGATACACAACACAATTATCATGGGATAATGTTCCCTTGATTTTATTCTCTTATAAATTCGTGGTGTTGTAAAGACACAAACAGTCCTCTCCAGCTGGCTGCCTACAGGAGGTGGTGTTAGAGTTCTTGGCCAGTGGGTGGTGAGTGAGCTCATTTGTATCAGCAAATGGCTGACTTGGAAAAAATGCGACTAGAACAGGGGTTAGCAATCATTTTGGGTGGAGGACTGCTTAACAAGTTTTAGTGAGCTGTCAGGGGCCACAAATGTAGCCTTACCCCTTGATGTAGCCCCACCCCCTAGTTGCCATATTGCGAATGGAAGTCCCACCTTTGCCACCGGAAGTCCCTCCCCTTGCCCCCAGAAGTACTCCTTTTGGGAAGGGGGTTTACCATTTTGGAACCGGGAAAAAAACAAATTGTATACTAAAAATCAAACATTGACAGTAATGTATTTTAATTTTATTTAAAAAAAAATATTTTTGTCCTGATCTGTGTGTGTGGTGTCTGTATATATAGAGGCAATTGTAGAATGACTCGAAATGAATTCTAAGTCTTGTATATTGTAGGGGAGTGTAGAAGGGTTGGGGTGTAGAAGGGTGAGTTTAGGGTTTGTCAGGGGCTGTGGGTGGGTGTATATGTGAGATGCTTCGCTGTGCAGTGGATTACCGTGCAGTAAAGCATCAAAGT
>NW_017728995.1:44681453-44722016 GCF_001723915.1 Gavialis gangeticus
GGTGTATATGTGGGGGTGTGTGCGGATGTGGATGGCTGGGTATGAGGGGTTTGTGGGGGGAGTGTTTGTGGGGATGTGTAGCCATGTTTTTTTTAGGTAGGTATGGGGTGTGTGGAGGGGGATGGTGGCTGAGGTGTGGGTAGTGTGTGTGTGTGTGTGTGTGTGTGTGTGTGTGTGCGTGTATGCAGCAGTGAGCAGGGCTCCCCCTGTGTACAAGTGTGTGTACTGGGGGGGAGCATATGGAGTTTGTGGGGGAAAAGGTGTGTGGGGTGTGGTGTTTGTGGGGTGTGTGATTGTGGTTGTGCGGTTTGCAGGGGATGGTTTGCAGGTATGGTGGGGTGTGCATGGGAGCCCTCCCCCCTGCATACACCCCCCCAGAGATGGTCAGCACCTGCCCCTGCGCTGCAGCATCCCAGATTCTGTGTGCTCTGCGGTGTGTCCCCATCACTGCCAAGAGCGTGCAGCCCCAGCATGCCCCACACCTACTCTGGACTCATCCCTGCTGGAGCAGATCGGCGGAAACTGGGCATAGCCATGACCTGGCCTGCCCCACACTAGCTGCCTGTGGTGTGTCCTGCTGCCCCCTAGGCATGCGGCAGGGCTGGGGCAGCTACACAGTTGCACTGCCTTTCTAGACAGCCCAGGTGGCAGGTGGCTTCTTGCAGCTGCTGCCACTGCTGGCCCAAGCCCCGTGGTACTCGTACTTCATAGCCCTGATGCCGTGTGCCCAGTGCCCGCTCTGGGCTCACCCACCAGGGCTTAGCAGTGGTGGTACAAGATAGAAGCTGTTGCTCAGTGCAGGGGGAAAGCGGTCCCTTCCCCTCGCCACTGCTGGCAGTTCCCTGGTGCAGTCACCTAGAGCCCACGCAGTGCTGCCCTGCATCTCCACTGCTATCACCACCACCTCTGGGCTGCCCCATGGGGCAGTGGTGGCAGAGCAGAGCAGATGCAGCTCAGCCCCACATGGGCTCTGGGCAGCTGCAGCAGGGAACTGCTGGCAGCAGGACAGGGTGGGGCTGCTTTCCCCCATGCTGAGCAACAGTCTTTATCCTGTGCTGCTGCTGCTGCTGCTGAGCCTGCATGGGCGAGGCTGGAGCAGGTGTGGGGCATGTGGGTTTGAGACTGGTAGGGCCCCGTGCTGCTCAGTACTGTGGGGCTGGGGCCAGTGGCAGCTGGAAGAAGCTACCTCCACCCAGGCTGCCTAGAAAGGCAATCCAGCTACAGAGCCACCCCAGCTGTGCTATGTGCCCCAGGGGACTGTGCCTAGGCCAGGGGCCTGAGGGATCCACTGTGGGCTGGACAAAGACCTGCTGGCCTGTGAGCCATATTTTGCCCAACCCTGGACTAGAAGAAAGGAACAACTGATACACTTGTGTAACTTAAAATTACCCTTGACTTTTTGAGGAGTAACTTTACTCTGGAGAGGAGTGATGTACATGAGTGAAAACATGGATATTGTGTACCTGTCCTGCCTTACTGCAGGGTTGAGTCAAATTACTCAGGAGTAAATGTGTTGTGTGTCTGCTCCCTTAGACTAATCCAGCCTCAGTGATTTCATTTGGGATGTATTTCTGTAAGTGGGGTGGTAATTTGGCCAGCGAATATTAAAAGTAAATAACTGAAAATCCTTAGAGCATTGCATTATTTTCATGGCCCTTTAATATTTTATCACAATTGAACTAGAATACTCTTACAGCAACACCTATGATCAACAGTGTTATTCTTTTTGGCCATTTTTTTTATACTTCATAAAAGAATAAACACACTGGAGTTTTTTTAAACTACAGACTTTAAGTGTAGTTTGTCTTGCTAATAGTATAGATAGACCAAGTTCTGATGTGGCATAGCCTTTAGTGACATTGCTTCCAGAGTTAGAGAGGCATTAAAATCATTTGTATTTGTAAGAGAATATGATGCAAGGCAAGAGAATATATGAAGTGTAATTTTAGCAGTTGTTTCCAATTTGCAGAAACTACAGGGGAATCAAATTGCTGTTTTTGCAGTTTCAAGAAAGATGAAACATTGAAAAAGATGAGTAACAAATATGAATCTTGAAGCAGAGAAATCTTAATATATTTTTAAATAGAATCATTGTAAATCTGACATTGTTAATTTATTATGTTAATGGGGGCACTTCAGTAAAATGATATAATTATAACAATTAACCTTGATGTTCTGAAGTATGGCAATTTTCACTGATTTTAAAACTGCTAAAACTTTGCTCTTATAAAAGAAATTCAATGTTGGGTGGGACCAGTTAGTAATTTTAACAACTTTCATTAACAGCCTAGCTCTCTTATGTTCATGAGCTTGGCATATCATCAATGCTTTTGGTGTCCTTGCGCTTGACAATTCATTTGGAATTAGGACCTTACGTGTCAGACACATTTCAAAACCTGTCTCAGATAAGAGCTCCTTGTCCAGTGGTATTTGATGAAAATTTCCCAAGATGCTGAGGTTGGAAGTCCTTTTTAATGATAGAAAGTTGAGTTTTCTAAAGTTCAGACTTGGGACAAACTCTGATCTATTTCCAACACGATCTCAGGGACAGCCCTCTCCTGGGTTGTGAATCTTAAGGGAGTGGGTTGTGCTATGTACTTGAGACCAATTGTCAAAAGAGCCCAGAGGTAGATTTGAAGTGTTTACTTTACCGTGCACAACTGGAACTGGAGTTTTTGAGAGAACTTGGTACCCAACACAAGCCAATCTGAGCCATTATGAAAACTTGCCCAGTAATTTTGGAGATTAGTTTGTTTAGAATCTGACCCATGTTACAGACTAACCTTTCTGGAGGATTCTCAGTGAATTCCCTGGGTTTACGATAAATACCATATTGCCCATCTGTTCTTAAGTCCCTGTTTCTCCTGAGAGAGTCTGGGCTTACCCTACATAAATATCAGGGGGAAATGCATCTGTGCTGTGGATGGCCAGGTTTCCTACTGTCAGGATTAGTGTGGTCCTTCAAACTGGTTATGTTGATATAAAGTTGAAAATCACGCAGTTTCTGGGAAAACATAAAAACTACATTTTGGTTAAGCCTCCCCTGGATAGTCATTTGCATTGGATCGTCCTAATAAGTATGCTAAGCTTCGTGTCAGATCTTATAATAAGGGGCGGCCTGCTCAAGTTCCCACAATTTCCTTTTTAAGTAGGGACAGAAATATCACAGGAAGAGCCCTGTCATTGAATGCCAGTACTTCTAGTCTTAGCTGAGACCAGGAAAATGCAGAGGCAAGAAACAGCTACAAATAATTAGGAAAAAAATATTTCAAGTGTTCTTAAAATGGCTTGGTTCAGATTAAATTTGAGTCTGTTTTGACTGTAACAGAACCATTTGCCCGCTATTAGTACTTACCATCTGTTTTCGATTTTGCCAGCATAATATTTTTCCAGAAATTATGCAAAACACTACACTGAGATTAATTGAAGCTATGCAATCTGCTGTGTGGTGTTAGAATCTAAGACTACCCTGAAAAGCTTCTTTATTGTAAACTCCACAAAAGATGCCACAATCTTTTTTAACCTTTCTGAAATGTGTCATATTTAGCTTCAAATGAACTGGAAAAGCCAATACAAAACAAAGGCATTTGATAAAAGATAAATTAGTAAAACTTTGCACTCATAGATTGCTTTTCAAAGCATTTTATGAGCCTAGTGAATTTATTTTACAGAGATTTTTTTGGTGGGTAGGCAGGGCATTGTTATTCCCATTTTACAGATATGTGAATTGGGGCACTGATCCTGTTGGATTAGAATCTGCATCTCTCAAATCCTGGGCTAGGGACAGACATTACACACAAATGGGGTTAAGTGATCAGAAACTGGTTTAAACCTGTAACAGACCAGATGTTCAGTGCACATAAACCAGTTTGAAAATGAGTGAAACCGGTTTGAGATCAACCTGGTTGAATGTAATATCAGACTTAACTGAACTGGGTCAAACCAGTTTATGCAATGTCTGTCCCAGACCTGTTCCTGGTTTAAGTTAAACCACAATCCCCTGGCATGTTCGCTGGGCTGGGCTGGGCTGGGCTGGGCTCTGTTCCAGAGAGCTGGGCTGGCCCCTCCCCTCTGTTTCCTGGCTGGAGTTCTGGCAGAGACTTGTAGGTACAGTATTATCTGCCTGACTTCCCCCTGTTCCCTCCTCACCCCTGCCCCGCCCATTGCTCACTGCTCAAGCAGGGATCCCTTCCTCGTCTCTCCCACAGCATGGACTGTAGCCAGCGTGCAGTATACTAGTTAATGATGAGAGGTGGCTGTGTAAGGCAGACAGGACAGTGTCCACTTACAGCTTTTTGGTGCTAATCAACAGGTAGCTGGTAATGTCCCTCCATTACTTCCTTGGAAAAAGCTGTTTAAGAAGAGCTTGAACTAATGAGAGAGGCTTTATTTTCTGATGTGGTGATAAGTACTGGTAATAGAGCTGATAAATGCTCTGTTATCAACGAAGGGGTGGGAGGAGGGAACCCATCTCTAATCAGAGTGTCCTGACAGGGCCTGGCCAAGCCCCCCTCAGTTCAGCACTGTAGAAGGGGTGGGAGGGCTGCTTTAGTGCCCACCGGCTTTTAACTTGAGCGACTACAGACATGTGCCTGAATTTCCTCAGTACAGAAGGAATGTCTTTGTGGTTACAAACCAGTTTAGCCTAGACAGGTTAGATTAACCTGCAAAGATTGAATCAATTTAGGCTCGGGCTTTTTGAATGTCTGTCCCTAGTCCTAGACACTAACCATCTCACTATTTTTTCTCCATAATAATACCATATCTTTAAAGATGATAAATATAAGATGCATTTTCATTGAATACAAATTGGCAAATATTATCTTGACTCACAAGATAGTCAGATTGAAACAAAATATCCTAAGATATGGATCTTGTTTTAAAAAAAAGAACTAGAAACTTTCTGGTCTTCTTACAAGATTTTCAACATTTCCTGACTTACCACCAGTGGTTCAACTTAACATAGTATTTTTTTGCATTAATTTGTATGCTTTGTCTCTCTTACATATATAGATATCACATATTCATCACTATGTTGATCCAGTTTTTTGTCACAGAATTGCCATTGAGTATAACTTGATTGCTTTTGTATAAAACCAGAACAAGGCAGAGGTGAAATAGACCCATAAGCATGATGTAGATAAGATATTGTATACATATATAAGATCAAGTGAAATATTTCTATTTGTAATGATTTCTGTTTACATGATATATTCTGCAAAGTATGTATTGCTCTCTGTCTTCCATACCAGGATGGCTGTGTAATGTCTGTTCTTTTAATACTACGTGTGTTTTCATGGACACATGTACTGAGTTGAATCTATAGAGTTGATTAAAGTAATGGAGCAGTTTGAATATTTACTGCCTTTGAGAAGAATCTGTAGCCTAATTCTTTACCAGCTTCAGTTTTCACAGCTGTGCTCAATTGTTTGGATTAGAATCAGAAGCAAGGTTATTTTGAAAATTTGACTTGAGTCCACTTTATAGTTTGACTGAAAGGGACTATTGACTCTGCTTGTTTGAGAAAATCCTTGACAATAAAGGCAAGCCTCAGTGCACTGCATTAAAATGGAGTACCAGAGTGGTGTGAAATGTTGCTAACCAGTGATGGATAGCTGCTTTTTTTGGTAGAGTGTCAAAAAGTTACCCAGCAGCAATTCCCACAATGATGTAGTAACTGATAGATGTGTCCCTGCTCTTAATCCCAAATGAGAACATCCCACAGAGAAAAAAGATGAAGCTTTTTGACTCCAGCTGAGAGGAAACCTCTGACTCTCACCTTTCTCAGGTCTTTTGAATGGTTGACTGTACATTTCACGGAGGAGACTTGCTCAAGGCTTCTTCCCTTACAGTGATATGGGACGTCTCCTAATGAAACTGTTCGAAGGTTGGGGAGGGCAGAGGATGATTTTTTTTTCTTTGTCCCTACTCCATTCTTTAGACTGAAGTTGTTTTTTCTTTCCTTTTCAAACTGTCATGGTGCCCCCTTACACCCTTTTGGCTTTTTAGGGAACAGACATATGATTGCCACAGGCTCCCTTTTGTTAGCACAAATCGCTTCTCTGTATACCATTTCCTGTTAGGTAAGTGAAGCTGGAAGTCCAGAATAGGACTCTGTTCTGTAGAGTTAGAGGGTGAACACAGGCCTTGTAGTGAGAGCGTGCACTCCTTCCAAATCTGAATACTGTATGGGGAATCTTTCAATGAGCTGTGAGCAGATCATTGAAACTGAAAATGGGGGGAAAGCCAGGGAAGGAAAGAAGAAAAGGAAAGACAAATTAGGGATGTCATATTTTTGTGCTTATAAAAAGCTACTCAGTTCACAAAGGGCCCAATCCTGCAGAACACCACAGTGGTTCTGTGGGGCTGCAAGGGTACAATCAGATCCTGAAATGGTATAATAAAAAATGCAACATATTTAACATACATACATCTTCCAGTGCCAGGATTTGGAATTCACCTATTTTATCTGGAAGATGAATGAGAGAGTGCATGGGAGGGTATGTAGGTGACTAGAGCAGAAGTATCTGGAGATCTTTTCATTGTTCTGTGAAACAAGACTGACATTAATTCCCAGTTCATTTGTTTATATTACACTTTCCATTTTGTTCTCCTGTTTTCTTTTAAAAATGTTCATCTAGCCCCTTAGAAAGTGGATCTGGGCAGCCATTGCTGCATGTTTCTGCAGAACACTGGGTTTGTGATTATTATACCTTACTGCCCTTTGCTAAGAACATTTCACAGTGAAAGATTGCTTTTAGCAATTCAGTATAAATGTGGCCATTGAAACGCATTATCTAAATGTGTGGAAAGCCTCTGATGAATTGCTTTTCTAAAAAAAAAAAAAAAATGGTTTGGATTATGGAGGAAGTGGGTTTTTGCATGTTTATTGATGGAGCATCAGGTGCAGTGTTCCACAGATGGATGTCATTTTCTACAAAATTGGACAGTTATCTTTGATAAATGTATGTTGAACTACCCAGAACACACACAGATTTAGGAGTGTAGTCTTATCTCAGTGGATGGGAACATGTCTTTTGAATCCTGTTGACTTTTATCTTGCCACAATGAGATGTCTGTATGCCATTTCTGGTCTTCATCAGGAATGGAGTATGGCTCTGTTTTGTGCATGGCCTTGTGTTGTTTTGATCTTATTTCATGTTTTATAATTAAAGAACCCTGAAGTTTAGTCCTAGTGCCAAAGCACATGGCATTTCCAAAGGGCACAGTTTTTAATGTTTACTGTTACAATACAGTGGTGAGAGAGAACTGAATATTGGGCATTTTAAAAGGTTAAGAAACAAAGATAGATTGCACTGTTAGTTTTTCAGCACGAACCTTATTTAGAGTTCTTTATTTTGTGTTTGTATAAACCTTCTGTCCTTGGCCTATAATACCTCCACTGAATAGCTCCAAGTACAGATATTACACTTTTTTTCCAGTTTAGGTGGTTGGAAACTGGCCTATACCTGCAATAGGACAGAAGTTCAGAGCACGTAGATTGCTTTAAAAACAGCGGATTCCAGTCTAAGATAAACCTGGATCAATGTAGTATTAGACTTAATCGATCTAGATTAAACTGGTGAATTGAACTTCAGTACTGGGTACACTCCTGAATCAAGGTAGGTCTCTGTCCACTGACACCTGAGTTTCCTGTGTGGCTTTCCTGCAAGCCATCCCTCACAAGGAACCTCCAGGCTGCAGAAGCATGTCACGCTGACTGCTGATGGGTGAGAGGAGGGGAAAGGGGGACTCGGCTGTGCCTGGTTCCCTGTGATTACCTCGGGAGGCATGGGGGTCTTTGGGTAGGTATGTGGGAGCCCACCAAGAGACTGACATGCCTCTTGAGAGCAGGCGCAGTGACAGGAAGTTGCATGGGTAAAACATGCTTGTCATGCTGACTGCTAATGGGGAGGGAAAGGAGAATCGACTTCCATGTGTTAGATGTGATCGACTGAGCTGGGTTAAAATAAATTGTTTTTTTTTCCCAGCTGTCCACCTCCTTGATGGCCACTGGGAGAGGGATCAAGGAAAGAGGGAGGGTATGGGGTATGCATGTGTCTGCGTGTGTGAGAGCGAGGGAGCAAGAGCAGGAGTGAGGGGGGGATACATAGGGAGAATGTGCAAGGGAGAAAGGAGTTATAAAAAGATTATTTTTCTCTCTTCTGCCCTCCCCCCCACCCTCTTATTTTTCTTTTGCTTCTTTCCTTGGGTCTTTGTTTCTCACTAAGTCTCCTTGGGTTGTAAAAGGCACTGGCTGCCAGGAGAAAACGGAGCCGGATGTGTAGCTCTATTGCTTGGAATGTGGTGTTAACGCCATGGTTGTAGGTTTGATTCCCAGGTGGACTAGATGATCTTTTCAGGTTCCCTTCCAGCCTTACTTTAGCTATGAAATATTCTGACATGCCACTGCTGTCCCCTCGCTGGGCAGCTGGACCATTGTGGGTTCCAGTTTTTTAAAATTTCTTTTTAATTCTTTTAAATTTTCCCCCACCTGTCTCCACCATGATGATATGTGTGAGCCTACAGCAGCAGATTTGAGTGAGTCGCTGCTTGGGGTATTTTTTTCCCCTTCTCCCCCTGTTTCCCGAGTGTGGACCCAGCTTTGTTGCTCCCTGTCTCCCTCCTTGTTTTCCTGCTGGCCAAGGCAGCACCTCTGTTTTGGAAACAACACTAAAGCGGGTGCTCTCCTTCCCTGTGTCTGCATGGGCGCAGTGGCTGTGGGCCTGTGTGAGTGCACCATGCTCTCGTGGCTGATTTCCCTTCCCTCCCGGACCCCGCCCTCCCATCAGCAGTCAGTGTGATGGGCGTTTCCAGGCTGCATGGCTCCCTGTCACTGTGCCCGCTCTTGAGAGGTATGGGGGTCTTTTGGTAGGCTCTCACATACCCACTGAGAGACCCCCATGCCTCCCATGAGCAGATGCAGTGACAGAAAATGACTAGAGGTGCTTGTCACTGCCTCGGTAGGCCCAGGGAGGCTGCGGGTCATGCTGAGAGGTGTGCTCATTTGCCTCCACTCTTGTGGCAGTATCATGCCTTCCCCCCCCGCCATGGCAAACTTCTGATCTGTTTGCTCCTGACCTAAACTAGGGTGCTTACAGAAACCATTTTTTGAATGTCTGTACTTAGCTAAAAGGAGCAGCTCTTCTATGAATGCTTTGGTTGGCCAGATCAGTTAGGATCATGAGTTATATTTCTTTTGAGTGCTGGCATGGATAGTATACAGAAAATCCTCTTATGGAAGTCATTAGGAGTAAACTGCTCTGCCAAGCTAGCTGCTCTTCCAGAATTAGTCTGAGAAGAACTGATGCACCTGATCTAAGTTCCACTGAGGTAAAATGTAAGTTTCTGTGCTGCAGTAATTCTCCATCAAAGTGCTGTGACACTGGGGTGGCACCAGAGCCTTTGAAAGGTACCACAAAGGGTAAGGATATAAGAAGATAAGCAGAGACTCGGGACTGTCTCATCCTGGTCAATCTCCCATCCTTGCCAGGCCCCTCTGCAGGGAAGCAAGTACTGTAATATATACATTATTTTTAGAATTGGTTGCCACTCAATTTACAAAAGGTATGAAGAGATACAGAGACCCCCACAGAGTCCAATGAGGGGTGTCTTGATTCCAAAACCGATGAGAACCACTGGCCTAGCGAGTTTGCCGTGTCTTGCACTAGGCCCTAAATGCATGAAGCAACTCCCTTACGAAGTTCAAGGCAGCAAAATCTTGAAATTTACAGGCCCTTGAAAATATTCACTAAACTTTTGACTAATTGCTATTTAAATGTTTATTTTCTAAATTACTTGATTGTACTTGACTCTAGTTGACAAATTTTTAGATGCATATGTGGAAACTGATGTTTTAATTGGAGGTGGGTGTCATAGATGGCTCTAATCAAAATTGGTTGCATCCAGATGCTTATCTGAAGAGAGATATCTGATCACCACTTTATTCCGGGTTTTTGTCTGATGCCTTTACTATTGTTCCTGGTTGCCTGATCCTACAGTCCTGGATATGTATTGGAAGACCGCAGTGGGATAAACAGGTTATGTGAGACAGGGATGAGAAATCAGGTTGATGCGAGTGGGAGTATATGTAAAAGACAGAGAAGGAAGCTCCAGTGCAGGATAAAGCTTGGGGTCATAGTATTTTTTGCAAGATGACTACCAGGGAACTTGTATATGGGTTGAATCTGCATCTCTTCTCTAGGGAGGGGAATGGACAAAAAGTTAGGAGCAGGGGAGGTTTGTTAAGATGAGTAAAGATATAGTACTTTGTCTGGAAATTAATAACCTCAGAGTTGTATTTGTAGAAATTTTGCTTTGGAACAAATCAGTTCCAGTTGGCTATGAGAAACAAGTAAATATTTTAAAAGTTCTTCTGACAGGATTTACCAGGATGTCTTATCAAAGACAGTATTTTTATTTTTCCTTAACATCAGAAACAACACTGACAACAACACTGTTGTCTTGTATTGGAAAAATACCCAATATACAATACTCAGTATTCTGGGGACAATGTCTGTTGCTTGTTTGCTCTGAAGTTTACTACATTTATTCTGAAAGTAACAGGCTGACCTTTAGTTTCTCTGTTATGGTCTGAGGCTTTATTACGTGTATGTGAAGCTTTCCAAGACAAACTAAGTGCAATGCAGTTTGGCATTTACATAGCCAATGTCATATCAAGCTAGGGAGTTTCAGAAGCAATTAATGTTGAATTAAAACTTTATGAACTGAGTTACAGATGTGATTACATTCACATAGGCTAGGGACAGGCATTCAAAAAGCCTGAGCCTGAATTTATTCAATCTTTGCAGGCTAGTCTAACCTGGCTAGGCTAAATCAATGTGAATTTATAAGCTATTCAAGTATCCATACATCTGTACATATGGATTGCCTACCTTGCCTACCTTTCTTAGAGCAGATGAAATGTTTTGTAACTGGACAGACATCCCAGAAATGCAGGCACATGCGTGCTGTAGCTTAGGCTAGAATCCGGGGGCGCTAGAGCAACCCTCCCTTCCTTCCACAGCATGGAGCTGAGGGGGGCATGGACAAGCATCTTCCGAGGGTCATGGCAAGAGGCTCTGAGTAGTCTGCTAGCTAATACACAGACACCATCTTAGCAAGGCAGAGGGGAGCAGGGAATTCCTGCTTAGCAGGGAGTGGTGGGGGGGGGGAGCAGGGGAATCTGCAGCCAGGGAGAAGAGGGGAGGGGCCATCCCTGCTGTGGAGCCGAGAGCCCTGCCCTACCCAGCCCAGCCCAGAGAGCATGCTAGGATGCTGTGGGAGTCTCTGATTTAATTTAAACCAGCAAGTGGTCTGGGACAGATGTTGCATAAACCGGTTTCAGCCAAATCAGTTAAGTCTGGTTCCACATTCAACCAGGTTTATCTTAAACTAGTTTTAGCCATTCTCAAACTGTTTTATGTGCACTGAACATCTGTTCTGTTACAGGTTTAAGCCAGTTTCTGATCACTTAAACTGGTTTGTGTCTAATGCCTGTCCCTAGCCACAAGTATAAATTTTGCCCTGTACTTCTGTATGGAACTACTTTTGGGCCAAAATCAGAACTTGGTTATGCTGATGTAAATCTAAATAGCCTAATTAAAGTCAGTAGAGTTACTCTGGATAAATAATTCCAGAGGAAAAACTGGGACTGCCTTACATGTATTTGAGGGGGAAAAATTGGTCCCTTGATTTTACAAAAATAATTGGCAATTTGGCATTAAAGTTTTAGCCCAAATCTGGTATAGGGTTGTGCCAGTTTAGATCCAGTGTTTCAACATACATAATGGTCTACACTACCATATCTCTTTGTGGGCCTTGGATGTTGGTGAGGGGCCCAAGGTAGTCTGTTAATATGGGACAGAAGTGCACATTTTATATCTGAAATGTCTCCTTTGCAGTATTTTGCAGGAAAATATACTAACATGTTATCTGAAAGGACTAATACTAAATATCTGAGAAATTTAACTGGCTACTTCCCTACATTTGTAATCTCTTGCCCAACAACACAATCTTTACTTTTAACAGTTATTGTGAGAGAATTACCATGTAGGTTTGGATGACCTGTATGCCACTGTGGTAACTAGTAGCCCACTGATTACACAGGAGGACCCACTTCAGAATTGTTTATGGTAGTGCTGATAAGGCTTGTTCCCACGTAACCTCCTTTGCTCTGTCAGGGTAATGAGAAGTTATAAATCATTAGTGGAAGGGCCTATTTGGGGGTCATGCCCACCTCTTGGCAGTTGTCAGAAGAAAGAAGACTTGGGACCTGCTGCAGGAAGGGGCATTGGCATAAAAACTGTTCAGTCTCAGTAACGTCTTTGAAAGATTTGGATCTCCTTACTAGCTAGATTGGTTTGTTTTTATTTTTTAAATTTCGTTATGTATATCTTGTGACGTGTGCTTAAAGAAAGTTCTGAGCATTCTGATAATAATGACACTTCTGATTACTGCCAAGCGGCATAAATAGATTAAAGAATAATAACTCTACCTCATTGGATCAAAACTTCTCTGACTATTTTAAACAAACTATGGCTTTTGGGGGAAGGAAGACATTTTCATGGGGTATATCCAGTTTTGTTTTCTCAGGGTTTTGCCATGTCTTTAGTTTTTAGCAACTGATAAGTGAAAAATGTCACCCAAAGCTGCTAAAATTTCAAGTTTCAGCTATTTTTAAAATAAGATTCTGGCTGTGGAAAACAGAAAACTCTTAAATTTGTTTTATGTGAATACCTGAAAGCTTCTGGAGAAAACTGTGGACAAAAATGGACACTTTATGTTTTTTATCTACTTTTTTTTCTCAGCAACAAAAAAATATTTTGTGACCAGCTCTGTCTGGCAATTTTCAGTGGGTGAAAGGAGTTAACATTTTATATCAGACAACGGACACTAAAAATAAAAAATCTCCAACCCCTGCTCCCATATCTATCATGCCCATGAAAATACCATTATCCTTCTCCCCAATATCTTTCCCAGCAGATACATTTTTATTGTTCCTGAAGGTATTTCAATCTTAGCTATTTCAGACTGACATAGGGAGCGAATTCCAGAGTATGGAGAGTAACTATCTGTAATGAGGGGAATCCAGATTAGGTAGCCCATTGCCCATGACTGTGGCAGTGTATTGTGTGGATGGAGTACCCTGAGGCTGGCATAGTGTTTCATTCCTTTGAGCTCTAGGAATGAGTTACTCTGAGGCTGGCCTTTTACTGCCTTGTAAGTAAGCAAAAAATTAGAATTGGAGCAAAGCCTTGAAAAAGCAGCAAAAGAGGAGCATATGCTAACACAACCCTTCTCTTGAACAGTGAAGTATAGATACTTGGTGGTTCTGAGGCTGTGCCTGTTATTAGGTACTTGCAGGCATATAACATCAGGGTGTTGATTAAAACTGATACTCCCAAGCAGTGCCTATAAAATAAAAGGAAGTAGGCCTGGCAGGATTAAGGTAATACTATATTTTGTGCTTGTAGCACAGCTTGGGTTGATGCAATTTCTTTCTAGATTTTATTGGCTAACTTTCCAGTAGATACTGTTACTTTAACTAAAAGCCCTCACCTTTGTAAGCACTTGACTTACAGGCTTTGGCTGTAGTCCCTAGGCTGAAACTTCCTTCCTCGGGATTCACCTGGCATCCCTCATATTTCACTTGATTCTCTCAGCTCTTTTTGTTTTCATTGCTCGTTGAATTGTGGAGCTTTAATTATAGGCATTTTACCTGGGTCTTTCCTTCTGCAGGCCTAACTCAGAGCTTTCTTTCAAGGCATTTTTATTTACATAGTTACTGCACTATATTTCTGGAGCTGCCAGAGCATATTGAGTACTTTCTGGTGTCTTCCAAGCTTCCTTCCGAGTTAGTGATTTTCTTGAAACTTGCCGGTTTCCTTCTTATGTTGGTTCTTGAAACTTATCAGAAGATGGAGGAAACCGACAAACAGCAACATAAGTTCTATGACTACCTTGCCTCTAAAGTACCTGACATCTGCATGGTTGGGGGTGGAGGAGGAACTGAAACAATTCTATTCCCTGTAATGTACCATACTGGCAAGGGGGTACCCATATCCTCTAATGATCATAAGAACATCAGAATTGCTATTTATTGGGTCAGACCATAGGTGTAACCCAGGATCCTGCCTGTCACAGAGGCAGAGAAAGGATACCGAGAGGAAGGGTGAACAGGACATGTCCAGAAGTTTTCACACCCTGCTTCTCTACCATTGCAGCTTCCAGCATTCGGGGGTTTAGGAGAATCTGACTGAAAGGCCACACCCCTGTCTACCATATCAAATACCTACTGATGGACTTTTTTCCAAGAATTGTTCTAGTCTGTTTTTAAACTGGGTTAAGTTACCAGTCACCAGAACTTTGTGGTAATTAGTTCTGAAAATCAATTACTTGCTGTCTGAAAAATAATTTCCTTTTATTACTGCAAAGCATATCAGTCTTGCTGGAGACTATCTAATCAAGTGGTGGTTCTAGCAACAATTAAGTCTGAAGAAATGCATTTGTGCATTCCTTGTTCCTCTCTACAGATAAGTACCCCTCTCAGTTACAGACACAAAACTGGCCTTTTTTGACTCATTACACTATAATTTTGGTGCTGACCAAAGAGAAATGAATCTGCAGAAAGTATCAGAAAAGGCTTTCCATAAATATTATGTTGTCATTAAAATGAACTTTTTTTTGTTACAAGTTATTAAAAAACTGAAGCGATATGATTTTATCCTTAGTATGAAAGCTGGCAAGCTCAAAACTATTGGAGCAAACAGTGAAACTGAAGGGATAGAATAACATACACACTTAAGATTTCTAAACATGCAGGAAATGTATAGGATCTGAAAGAAAAACTTTCAATTAGAAAAGAGGAAAACAAACTTTTGGCATTAAATCATAATATGCTTTTTTTGTACGTAACGTGCCAAGGTGAGTTCGGATTGCATAACACTGGCCATTTGGCTCATAGCATAAACTCATTGAAAAAAATAGACTTAAAACACTGCTGTATTTCGCTGACTTATGATAACTGAGTGTCTGCAGTTCATTATCCCCTGGCTTATTATTTTGAATACAGTGTTGTTAACTGTAGTATTGTAACTACCTCAGCAGTGCAGCTACAATCAACGGCACCTTTAATTAACAGATTCATCTGAAATATCAACTCTGTGCTAGTCAAGGATGTGTCATAAACAGCTATTTTGCCTTCTTTTATAAAGTCGTATCCGGATCGTTGCTTAGGTACTTATTATGATGTACTTAAATAGATTTGCACAATGAACACATGAAAATTTTCATGGAATGTCTGTTGCCTCCATGCACCAGGAGAACTGTACTTTAGCATGAAAGCTTAGCAGGATTTTCTCCCAGCATGCTCTTTTTCCTTATAAAAAGTTATAATATATACCATATGTATAAGGAGGGGAGCAAAATAAAACTTAATAGAGCATCTTGAGTAAAATAAGATGTTAACATCTGCTTTAAGAAGAGTTAAGACCTGTTCTTTGTGGTATAACATAAAATGATGTACTTACTATATGTGTAGTAAAGTAATGTGTGTTCAAGAGGCTGTAAGAATGTGATCATTGAAATATGTCGGGGTATCTGCACTATACAAACAGGTACCATAGCATGGGTAAAAATCACATATACATTTTCCAGACAAGCACCATCAACCTAGAATTCTTGCTGGCAGGTGTCAATAGTATAATTCCATTAAGGATATGAGTATTTTACTTATGGATTCTCCAGGTAAAGCAGCTCCAAATTAGCCTCCAGGGCTAGGGACAGACATTTAGAAAGCCAGAGCCTGAATTGATTCAAAGCATATCAGTGCCAGCAGCCTCTCTGTGCTCAGGGCAAGTCCCCTCCCGGAAGAGTGGCAGCCAGGCTGGGCCAGGCTGGTCAGACCCCACTGCAGTGCCTGATGCCAGTGGCCAGTAGCTAAATAAGCCCTTTCCTGCCAGGAAGGGGGCTTGCCCTGAGCACAGAGGTGCTGCTGGCACTGCAGCAGGGTCTGACCAGCCTTCCAGCAGAAAGGGGCTTATTCAGCCCTCAGCCTGGACACAGAGCTGCAGTGCCAGCGGCTTAATAAGCCCCCTCCTGCTGGGAGGGGGCTTGCCCTGAGCACAGACCAAGCAGTGGGGGCTGGGTATGGTTCTCTACTGACTTGCACCCCATGTGGTTATTTATATTTGTGGAATGTGTGTGCAGAGGTTTCCGAATCAGAACAGTATCACTTAGTTTGCACATATTTTAATCTGTGTCTTCATGATCACTTTTACCATTCTGATTACTTCAGTCTTTTGAATACCCCCAGCCTTTCATGTACCTATTTTCACAAGACTCCTGTGAGGTGAGGGCAGTTCTGAGGTATAGAGAGAGTAATGCCACACGGGAAGTCTGTAGTAGAGCAGGTAATTGAAACAATTTCTCATAAAAGCCAAAGGAGTGCACTTCTTGTGGCTCCACAGTGTTACAAGATGGGAGAGAATCAGGCTTCAGATCTATTTTCTGATTTTGTAGAACTGTCCTACAGTCAGTTGTTAATGTTCACACTGATTAGTCCTATACCAAGGGTTTAGAAGAAGGTCTAAAATGGAGGCTCCTGTTTGAAGGGAAATAATGAGGCTTCCAGGGTATCTTCTGGATTTGGTTATTACTGTGTTTAGGGCCCTACCTGAAAAATAAAAAGTTGTTATGATTTGACTTGGCTCTACAATTAACACAATATTATTTAGAGGTAGTTTTAAGTGTTCCAAGTGGTAATGCATTGTGAATTAAAAAAAAAAAAAAAAAGTTTGGGAAATATTTAAGTGTAATCCTCCCTTGCATACTTGGAAATCAAAACAGAAAGTGTTTTACTGATAATGATTTTATAAGCTAATGACAAATGACACAAATATGAAGGAAACATTTAAAGTTTGGCCGGATCTGGGTAATATCTTAACCAATTAGTTTCATACTGTTTCATTTATTCATGTGTTTTCACTGGGGTCCCATGGATATTTTGGGTTTTACTCAATGTATCTAGTCTGCATTTTTCACATGTGATTAAAATGACAACAATACAAGGGCAGAGGATTTAATGTGTGTGTCTTCAATATAAATGAAATGTAATACGAGTTACATCCATACACTATAGAACTTAGTTTTATGGAGCTCCTCTGTCATTTCCCATAAACACTTTGCAATAGATCATTGTTTTAGACAGTATAGTAACCATGCCAGGAAAAGGCACAGCCCTTATGTGCTCAAGTGGCCCTTGACATTTAGGCTAGGGACAGAAATTACACATAAACCATTATAAGTGATTGAAGATTGGTTCAAATCTATAACAAACAGAAGATCAGTGCACATAAACCACTTTCAAAATGGTCAAAACTGGTTTAAGATAAACCTGCATGGTTGTAGTATCAGACTTAACTGCTTTAGGTTAAATCAGTTTATTGAACTTCTGTCCCAGATGCCCTCCAGATTCAAGTTAACCCACAGTTTTCCAGCATCCCAGAATGCTTTACATCTCCTCTGCAAACCTCACCTTCCAGGGTGGGCAGGTTAGCTTTGACCTGTCTGCTCCAACTGAGCATACTGTAGTACCCCCCTCGCTTCTGGCCTGGGCCCCTGCAGGCATGTGGATGCATTTCCAGAATCAAAAGTGAATGTCTGTTCACTTGCTTATCAGTTGTATCTATGTAGCTTAAATTAACCTGTGGAAAACTGAATTGATTCAGCCTCGGACTTTTTTATTGTACTTGGCCTTAGATGTTCTACTATGTGAGGGTGTATTTCATCAAGAACTTCATAGAGTAATCTGCTATTTTTCTGAAAGTTAGTGGGTGATTTTACTTTCACGTGGCAAGCAAATGAAAATGAGCAAAGAGGAACTTTTGGCTTCATGTCACATGCAAAGGACAGTACCTTGGAACATTGAAGCATTCCTCATTATGCTCTTTAGTGGTACTAGTCTTGGCCCTGAGCCTTAGTCCTGGTGTGGGCCCAAAGGCAAGAATGTTACCAGCTGAACCATACATGGGAAAACATTGTGTGCCAACATTAGAGAGAAAATAATGTCCCATCTTAGCAGATTCCTTGACCTGTCACTTAACAGGGAACCTCTTTCCTTGATTTGGAAGGGTAGTTTAACAACGCTTAGGGGAACCAGATAAAAAAATTACTGTGTTGCTAGCTTTTTGGGACATTTCTATCATATTTGCATTGGCAGAAGGCATGATTCTGCCTGCTACTTAGTGCTCTCCGTGCTAGCTGATGTAATTTTGACCCACTCCTTGCATTTTTTTACAGTAATCTGAAATGCTTTGCATATTTGGAGATGCAAAGGCTAATTGATAGGTGTTGCTTTTATGGATCTTGTGTGTACTTGTAATATGACGCCATCTGCAGGGTGGTCACAAGCCCCTGGAGGCCCCCCTAATCCCCCTTTTCCTTGCTCACTCTGAGAACAGTTTCCCTTTCATTCACTTACCATGTCTTTGATGGCCCTTCTGGTTCTTAAGGGGAGGCTACCCCAGGGCTTCCCTGGTCTGGTCTCCAAGAAACACCTGGAGGTGTGGAGCTCTTGCCTTGAGGACTAACTGCACAGCTCCATACCTTCCCTATGCTGTGCCCCATGCCAGACAGATTTCAAATCTCCAGTTGGGTAGAACCCTTGTCTTGGCAACTCCAGGCCATTCCAGGAGTTTATTTTCCCTTTTTTGTTGGGGCTTTAGCCTTCCCAGCTTCCGTCCCTCTACTCTGGCTGGTCCTGTAGGCCTGACTTCTGTGTCCCAGTCCTCTCTCTGCCTTGAACCTGCCGTAGCAGGGCTCAAGACCAGAACCTACCCCTGGGATACTAATAGGACCTTCACAAACCACCCCTTACAATCCCAGTCCAAACCACTGGTTTAAACTGCAACATAAACGCTAAGCCCCTTGGCTATAACATAAGAAAAATAGAGGCTGTGCGCCTGCTTACCAAGTGTCACCTTCTCTCTGGGTCTCTCTCTTTTTTTGTCTCGGGTTCCAGAGCTGTTTTTTTTTTTCCAGCCTCCAGGGGCACTCAGGAACCCCACACTTTGCTACTCCCAGGGCTGGCCCTCTCCCCCGGCTAGCTCAACGCCAGGGCTTACACAGGTTTCCCTCACTTTTTATGCAGGTTCTGTATGTGCAAATTTTCTCTTCTACAATGACCCTTTTAACACTCAAAATTTGTTTTGGGGGGGGGGGGCGTTTAATTCACTCTTATGTGATCAGTGTGGTAGAAGTCCAGTCAGCTGCTTTGTGTGGTTCATTGTCAGTGACACGCCCCAAAATATAGTCTCCTGTATGGATTGTGCTCCTTGCTTGTTGTCTGTAACATGTTTCTGTAGTTGCCATCCCCGTTGTGATAGTGCCCTGTGCTTGTGTGTACTGTCTTCTGTTGGCGAGTACTAAAATTGTCTTGTAGAAGTGGGCCTGGGGGTCAGTACAGTCAAGGTCTTGGACTGTGTCCCTATTTCTTACATTGTAAAGTAGATTCCCTTTATGTAAATTCAAGTTATGTGCCATTTTCTGGGAACACATGTACAGCATAAAGCTAGAGGGAAACCTGTATAGCTATGACTAGGCGAGAGCTCAGGCCAGGTGACGCCCCCACTCAGATGACCTGCCTTCAGGACTGTCCTTTAACCTCTGTTTTGCCAGCTGGCTTAGCTCTAAAACTCTGCCCTTAAAGGGGCCACCCTGCTTTCTCATAACAGGGCTAGGGTTCCCTATTATAGTACTCTTATTTCAAACTTTTAGGGAGGTATATATCCTGGTATTTCACTTCCAATCTCTTTGCCATTCTAGGCTGAGTTACACTCCTATGTTAAATAATTGTTATTAGGTTGTACAGTCCAATACTGCAAAGGTTAGCAAATGCTAGTTTTCTGGTTGTCTGTTTGGCCTTAATTCTGCCTCATGGTGAATGTACCCTGTGTGCTGAATGAGGCAGGAGCCTTCAGGAGAAATAATCTGAAATCCTGCCTTGTGATATACGTTAGGGCTGTGCAAAACTTCGGTCCCTGATTCAATTAGGTGACGATTCGGCCTGATTCAGTGGCCAAATCTCTGAATCTGAATTGAATTGGGAGACCCTTTAATCTCTGTGAATTGAATTGGAACCCTCCAAATCGATTCAGAGAGATTTGGAAAGATTTAGACTTAGACACAGCTTTTAAATGTTTTTCTACATACCTCAAGGTAGCAGGCAGCTCGTGAATGCTGAGATGCTGGGGCAGCTAGAGCATCCCATACGAGTGCGGGGGGCTCGGCCATTGAGTGCGCTGGCCCCTTCCCCCACATCCTCCCTGGCTTGGCAATTGGTGCCTCTTGGGTCGGGGGCGGAGGGGGGCACTGCGTACTCCCCAGGAAACCCAGAAGTGGGCCAGAAGGACTTGTGGTCCACTACTGGGTCTGCTGCCAAGCATGCTGGGGAGCCCCCTGCACTCCTGTGGGACGCTTCATCTACCCCACTATCGCAGCATTCATGAGCCACACCTGGTACCTCGAGGTATGTAGAAAAAACATATAAACCTGCATCTATGACTGTATCGCCAATTCTCTGAATTGGCATTGAATCTTCAGATTCGGATTTAGCCAAACTGAATTGGGGACAGTGATCTGAATCAACGAATCAAATTACTATCCCTGATTCAGGCTGAATCCGAATCAACTATGGCCCATTTTGCACACCCCTAATTTACATACAAGAGGGTAAAATTAAGGATGCACATGCAGTCACAGATTTTGAGGTGCTTACATATGCATCCTAAAGAATATTTTAATATATGATATAACTATGAACATTTCTATTTTCTTAAAATGAAACAGTTTTCCTTGCTTATAAACAAACACAGAAGTGAACTATCACCATTTCAGCACAGACTGTTATAGGGCTAACTGTATCTGTTAGTACTGGGGAAGGGTTGATAGCTGGTAAGTGAAAGACTTGGTTCAAATCCCATTTAAAAGCTTCCTTAAATAAAACGACTGACAGGTTACCTAAAGAGATAGGGTAAAGGTGTGTCACCTCGGATGGGCCCATCCTAATCAAATTGTCATAGAGCAGAGATTTTGGGGAGGAACAAAGGTGGCTTCCTGCCACAGAGCCTGTGCGTTGCAGCCTGGGAGAGCAGGCAGCTCCACCTCATTGCCCGTGCCCCTTCCCTTGCCCGTCCTTCCCCCTTGCTGCATTGTTCCCTGCTTCCTACTCCTTCCCCTCGTCTCTGTTCCATGGGATCCCATCGCTTCTTTGCTCCCCTCCTCTGGGTCTTGCTTCTACCTCCACCTCACCCCACCTTTCTGTCAGTTCCCTCCTGTAATTTCCCACTTCAAAGGGGGAAAATCCATTTTTTTTCCCTCCTTTTTTCTTTTTTAAAGGGGGAAATTTGTGATTTTTATCCTTCAAAGGAAGAAAAATTGTTTTTTCCATGGGAAATAGAAAACCCGGATCCCTGGTTATTTGTTATTTAGCACATCTTAAAAGGGCTGGTAATGGATTACTGGGGTAGTTGGAGGAGGGCAGTTCAGCTGTCCCCTGCAATGTGTTCATGTCCATCATCATTCCCATTACAAATGCTGCTACAGCTGTTACTACTGGTTTTGTGGTGACAGAAGCTCAACCTGAAGAAAGTATTTAGTTGTTATATGGATTTGCTGCTAATATTTTTCTTGTGGAAAACAGGTAGCAAGTGGAGTGGCAGTTTTTAAGTTTGTCTCAACAAAAGCTAGAAAGAACTTCATGGGCCAAAGAAAATGCATTTTCCTAAACCAAAGGACAACCCTCTGTTGAATATCAGAGATCTATAGAGACCTACAGAATCCCCTGCTAAGTATTAGCGATCTATAATCTACAATGGATCTCATACAATAGAGAACAAAGTTTCACTCACAGAATTCTTCACAAATACTATGTTACTGATGGGGACTGGTCCACTCCTCCGTTTCTCTATTTAATTCACTAGCCTTAAGTAGACTCTTTGAAACCTAGATGTTAATATATATGTCTTTTCTAAATGCATCCCCTGAGATCAGATAGATGGCTTCTGACAAACAAAGGAGTTACTTGTAATTCAGGGTAGATAATTTCTCTCTCATACAGTCTACAAACCCTGTATGTTTCAAATCGTCTCCAGTGAGCCCAACATTGTTTCTGTCTGTGTGGTTATTATTGTAAAGGCTTATCTATGGTATGTTTAGAACTAGATGCTGTTTCTATGATTAATTCAAAATCCTTATTAGGCATTAGTTTAAATAAAATCAGAAAATTTATAGAATGCTCCATTTTTTTAATTGGCAAAAGGGTCTGTATGTATATAGGATTTGTGTGGCCCTCACTTCAAAATCTCATTATCATAATTGAAAAATGGCAGCCCTTGACATTAATAAATTATTTAGCTACATCAATCCCTTGGGAGAATTGGAACTGACTTCAAAAGCCATCATTCACTGTTAGATGCTAATGACAAGCTATAGCTCCTAGCTCTCAGAAATTAATAGCTTCAGTTTTATTAAATTATTTTCCTAGATGTGGAACATCTCTGTACATAGTAGCATCTTATGCCAGAATATCTTTGCACAGAAACAGGAAAAAAGTGCGAAGAGTACATTTTCTCTAACATTGCTCTTCAGTTTTTTATGGTCTGCAAATACCTGTCTCAATAATCCTTTAAGCATTTCTTAATCAGGGTTTTCTGTTTCCATTGACCAGTAATCTATACTGTTTATCACTAACTGAAGGGAAGAAAAGTAATTTAGACAATGTGCGAGGCTTAGCTGTATGTTAAACCATTGCCATAAATAAGTAATTTCATTAAAGTCTCCTTAGAGTCCTGATGCTCCAAGTATGAATCTTAAAAAATCTTCTGGAAGATAAATAAAATACTACATGAGAAGGATTTCCTATTAAATTTCTGTAATGGAACCCATTTCTAAATATTTCCTAACTGAGGAGAAAGGTTGATTCTACTTTTAGTATGCTATCATAGTTGATAGCAGTCTGCATTTTTCTAGTACATGCATTTGTCTGTCTGTGTTTGTAAACCATGTGTCTCATCCAATATATTTGATTTTTATTTTCTTTATTTTTCCTCTTTCAATTTTCCCTTCTGTTTATTTTTACAAAAGCAAATCTAGAGCTTCTGTTGAGCATTATAGATGTTATGGCGGTTTTGCCACTGACTTCAGTAGGAGCAAAATAAGGCCTAGACTTTGGCTTATTTGGGCACGTCCAGACCAGTGCACACGTGCCTCTTGCCCCATCTCAGACCCCTTTGAGGCAGGGCAAGAAGCACATGCAGGAATGAGAAAATGTTCCCTGTGCTGCAAACTTGCTGTGCAGGGAGAAAATTAGACTCCTGGATATCCAGGGGTCAAACAAAAACCCGTGGGGGGAAAAAGCAACCGAAGGCTCAGTCCTCCAGAAATGCTCTGTCTCTATGATTGGCCATTTCCCCACTCCTGAAGCACAGTGCCTGCCTGTGCTGGACAGGCAGCAATGCAAGCTGCAGGGACCCGGACCCAGATTTTGCCAGGTAAGCAGGGGGATGGGGATCTGGAGGAGTGGGGAAAGGACTAGGAAGGCTGGAGACAGCAGGGGAACGAGCAGGGGGCTGGAGACAGCAGGGGAATGCCTCCAGGGCTCCAGCCCTCTGCTTCTGAGGTGACAGGATGAGGTGACATCTCTTTCCAGCAGCAGTGAACTCCAAGTGCTGCTCCTGTACCAGTACTGCTGCTCTGCCCTCCCCATTGCTGGAGCTGTTTATGCATTAACATTTTTATGTCACTCTCTCATATTGGCATGTATAATATTTATCATTTTTATGTCACATGAATCAATTTTTCACCTGAAGTAAATATGGCATTAACTTGCTGTCCTTTTGGAATGTAGGACAAAATGAGCCTGAGTCTCCCTCCCCTCCCACCCCAGCCTCTTGACAGCTGTAGCCATGTAGGCATGAGACTGCGTGGCCTAGCTTTTGGTTATGCCAGGAATGGACGGTGGGGGAAAGGAGCCCCCCTGCCATGCAGACATGGCCTGGGCCTAGGCCCCCTTAAGACCTGACCAGGCAATCTGGGGGAAGGGGAATGTGGCATGGGGTCGCTGTTCCCCTACTCCTAACCTGGCTGCACGGAGTGGAGATGGAACCTTTTTTCTCTCCGGTTTGACAGCCCAGGAATGAGGCTGGATCAGTGCTTGCCTGTAGGAGAGGAGCAACAGCCGAGGCTAGGAAGCCACCCAGGGTGGGGCCCCTGGATGACAGGGGAATGCAACCTACCTTGACTCGGGATGGGATGTGGTACAGATGTATGATAAAGCACTCTAATCTAAAACACTTTAGTCTGATACCACCTCCATCCAGGGTTAACTTAGAATGGGATCTTCCATTTTTTAAAGCACTTTGTGCTATGAATGTCTGTTCTGTTACAGCTTTAAAGTGCTTTCAGAGCACTTAATGCACATGAAGTGTAATGTCTGTACCTAATGTTAGGTTTCTGTTTCTTTTCAGGGTTTATTTTATTTTAGCCATGTCTACATGAGATGCTGACTGTGGAGTCATTTGGTACTTGTATAAACCGGAATTACTGTGCAGTAACACCGATGAACTGTCTTTTTTTTGGTGATGCTACTGTGCTATAGCCCAAGACTACTATACAGTGGTATCACATCACAGTTACTGCCATGCAACACAGTCTCGGGCTACTGTGCAGTCACCATCTCATGTAGACATGACCTTTATGTTCTAATGGAGGTGAGGATATGGTTTTATGACTTCCATCATCTTGGAAAAGCCAGGGTTTGCAATACTGGATTTTCTAGATTACTAAAAGTCTAGAAGTTGGAGATGGCAATAACTGATAAATAGCTTCACATTTTCTCTGGCCCTCTGTTCGGTCTCCCTGCTAATGCAGGTTTGTTCACTGATAGACTTCTGTTTTTGTCTAGCCTACTTTTAATTGGCCAAGTGATGGGATTTTGATGCTTCCTTTGGAAGATTAATCTTCCTTTGGAAGATTTATTTCACTGGCTGGTTGTTCTCAGGGTCAGGAAACTTCCTCTAATATATAGCTTACATTCTTTAATTTCATCCCATGGTTCCTGATTTATACCCTTTTTACTAAATTAAATAATTCCTAATCTTTGGCTAAGTGCATATAGTCAAAAATTCTGAGGCTGAATTGATTCAGTCTTCACAGGTTAGTCTAAGATGTATAGACTGCACCAATAAGCAAGTAAACAGATGTTCACTTTTGATTCTGGAAATGCAGCCACATGCTTGCAGCCACAGCTTGGGGCAGAGGTAGCCTTCCCACCCTGTGAGGTGGGGCTTGAGGGGGAGATGCAAAGTATACTGGGATGCTGGAACTGTGAGTTAACTTGAATCTGGATAGGATCTGGGACAGAAATTCAATAAACCGATTTAATCTAACTCAGTGATGTCTGATACTACATCCAACTATACTTATCGTAAACTGGTTTTGGCTGTTTTGAAAGTGGTTTATATGCACTGCACTTCTGTTCTTACAGATTTGAACTGGTTTCTGATCACTTATACCTGTTTGTGTAATTCTTGTCCTTAGCTTCTGTGTGCAAGCTGTAACCTTTTCTCTTATCCTAGCTGTTCCCTAGCCAAGATGTACTAGCCTTGGATTTAACTCATTGATCTCGTCTGATAAATAGATATGTATTTTTTTGCTCAGAGCTGAAGTCACTTCTCCAGTTTGTCAGTCTGATAATGAGTTATTCTAAAGCCTTTGCCCAACAGCCAAATAAACTGTAAAGCTGTAAACCAGCAGTTCCCAACTCTGGGTTGCGACACAAATGAGGGTCACGGGGGCAATGCTGGTGGCGCCGCACAGAAAAGATGAGCTGCGCCATTTGCTGGGAGCTCCCCTGTCCCGACACCGCTGCACTCTGCTCCCAGCAGTGGGGTGTGGGGAAAAAAAAAATGAATTTGGGAATCACTGCTCTAAACTTTGCTCCTGACATCAGTAGAACTCCAACCAGACCCTGGAAGATTGGCTTATCAGCCAGGTATGATATTGACTCTTTCCTCATGTAATCCTCATATATACCGGATTACAAACTAGGACTTTTTTTTTTTAGTGGAAATCTGCAAACTTTTTACTGACAACCAAAAATTTAAACTACCATGCATTTTTACTGCCATATCCTTTACATAATGTAAATGGAACCCTTCTGCCAGGCCCTGGATGGCAGCAACAAGGGTGGGCTTAAAATTTAGGGCTTTAAGTTTATACTAACTATAGTGAAATAGTTGGGTTGTCAGTAAAAAGTTTGTACATTATCAATAAAAAAACACTTTTTTGCATTGGCCAGTTGGCAAGCCTGGTTACATAGTGCTGTACTCAAGAAATAAGAACCATAATGTAGATGACTTGTGCAAGCTATCAGGCTATAAGGAGAAGGGTGTTTCATATGGTTTGGGCTAGTTGAGGGCAACCTCAAAGTCTTCTCTAAATGTCAATGTAGGCATCTGTTCATTAAGTTAAGAATATAAATCTTTGTAGGGTCAAAGCCAAAGAGAGCAACATTTATTTATTGTGCTGCATATGTAATGTTTGAATGTACATCTTCAGAGTTTAAATCCAGCCCAGTAAAATGAAGGAGATATTTAAGTGGCAGCAAATATAGAAAAAATGACATTATTTGATTTATCAATCTGTTGAGCAATATGGTTCTGTTAAAATGTATTTCCAAGGTGCTAAGAGAATTATTACAGGTCAATTTCAAGTTTAATTATTTTCCATTGTTTTCTTACTCTTTAACTGCAAACCTAAAAAAGTCTTTTTTGAAACAGGGAACGGGTTAATAGACTAGGGAGAATAATAGAATTTTACCTATAGGAAGGATTTACTTTGTATTGTGATCTATATAGAGTGCCCTCAGTGAATCATATACAAGTATCCAGTTCCTGTCATTAATTAGTCCATTCCATTCTCTTAATTAGTATAATTTAAGCCATCACAAATATATATATAAAAATTGTCCTGGATCATAGCGGCTTTTTACTTGAATACTTTGACATGAAACTGCTAGACACTTGTTAAAAATGAGTGGTGTAATCTTCTTTTTTTTTTTTTAGAATTCTGTATTGGGGAATGAGGAGGAGAAATCTCCCCCACCCCCCTTTTGGTGTGCAAAGTACTTCCTTGCAGAATCTGAGAATGTGAACAATTGTTTTAATGCTGTACTGTGGTATATTAGAGTCAAAGCAAGAAAAAATCATGTATAGACTATTGGTTTCACTAAGTATAGATAAAATCTGCTACTATATGAGCTTGTTATGAGTCTAATTTTTGTGTAAGCATTTCATACTTAAAGTTTTCTCACGGAGCATAATTTGCCTTTTATTTGTTGAAGATGGTTTTTGTGAAACAAAACTCCCATTCATAGTGGGTAGAGCAAATGTAGTAAAACATTATCATAGCTGGGATTTGTTGTACACTATGGATTTATGTCAAGAATGTTAATGATTTGTTTATGAACAAGTGAGCTTGTAGTACTGTGAAACAATATCTGGCAGGATTGCTGAATGGGCATTTTGAAAGCAGAGGATTTTTCAACTGAAAAAGCTGTAGATGTTTGTATCTCTCAAGCTAATTGTTAAGTAGGCTTATGGGTTTTAAACAGCATCATTTACTCAGTGCATTACCATCTTCTCTAGCACTCATCTGACATACCCATTGAATGCTGATTGGTAAAATGCAAAGGGCTTGTTAAATATGATATTTTTTAAAGGGCAGGGATTTATTTTTAAAAGTATCTCCTTCCCAAAGGAAATGCTAAGTGTTAAATGGCATTAAAATGAGGCTTGTAAAATCTGTGTAGATCAAAAATGTATTTTTGATATTTTGCTACATCCTGTTGAGGCATCATTTTTATTTAATAGAAGATCTACTTGTCTTTCCTTTTGAAATTATCATCTAAGGTTAATTGCAAGCATAATCATGAATAAAAATTCCTAATAAACACAATGCAAAACTTGGGAGGATTTATTGAATCCCTCTTGGCATCTAGATAAGTTATTCCAAGCTTAATTCTTGGTAGTAAGTTTCACCTCTTGACAACAAGATCATTCAGTATGCTTTCTCTCAGTTCAACTGATGCAAACTACCTGCACATGGAGTGGCTTGAAAGGACCGTTATCATTATTGCTGTGAATTAAGGTCTGGTGTAGCATACAAGAAGTAGTGTGAGACCAAATATTGAATGCTGAAGATTATATTGAGTAGTTACTTAATTCCCTTAGCCCTGCCCTTCTCATGTTCTGAAAAAGTGGGTCCTATAGAAAAAATAACATGCAGTTATAGCATCAGTCTGTATTCTAATGCCCATGTTCAGAAGGGACAAAGTTAAGGTTACACAAGCACATTAGTTCTTCATTTTAGTTCGTTTTTGCAATCTTTATAATGTCTCTATAGTGCAGTTTATTGGGGAGAAGGGTGGGGTAGTTAGGATATAATCTAGCACAGCAGTTCTTAACCTTTTGCACTTTACATCCCACTTACGTAAGGTCAAAAAATCCTGGTCCCACAAGTCGACAAGTGGGGGTGGGGGGTCCCCCAGTGGCTGATCAAAGTGCTCAAAAGTGAAACTGGAAGTCCCACTGTGGCACTTCTAGTTTTGCCACAACCCAAGTCCCACCTAGAAGACCTTCGCGTCCCACCAGTGGGACATGTCTCATTGGTTGAGAAACCCTGATCTGGAACTCCCATAAAGTCCAGAGTACCTTTATAGTTCCTTTTTTCTTAAAAAGGGAGGGTGGCTTACAGAGATGGACCCTGCCATGGAAGGGAGTGTCATGTGTCTCCACCAGACCAGCAACTATCCCTCTGCTGTTTACCCATATTATTTAATGAATACTAAATGAAAGGTGTGGTTAAGCTATTGGGGGCCAGGAGCAAGAGCCAGAATTCAAAGTTCCCTCCTTTATCTCACTGAGCCACAATTATCTCTAGGCTAGGGACAGATTGGAGGGAGGGGGTTCGCAATGCTGAGAGAGAAAGGAGATAGATACACACAAACCCATTACAATGGTCTGCAGTGGTGGAGGAAGTGGTTTGAAGGAAGTGTCTCAGTTCATATAGAGTCTCATCGCGGGGGTCCTCTTTGGGTGGAGCGGGGTTGTCCGTGGTTAAAGAATCTTTTCAAAGTGAAGGTCCGTCTAGTGCAGGGGGGGCAGTTCAGGCAGTCCCCTCTGGGTCCAGTCCAGTGGCGACTCGTCTGGTGGGGTTGGAATACTGGCGGTGGCCCGTGATGTGTTCCATGTAGATGTCATGGGACCAACGGATGGTGTCAGACACCATGAGGCAGCGCATCTGCTTGGCATAGCGGCGGGAGACGCAACAGGCATGCAGGACGCTCTCGTTGCTGGGGTCCCAGGCTCCGAGTGTTCCCATAACGAGCGCATCAACCGTCACGTCGTAGTCGTGGCCCCTCGGTGTTGGCCAGCAGGACGTACTTCTCCCTCTTGTGAGCCTGGGCGTCGGTGAAGGCTTGGTGCCGGTTCTTGAAGGGGATGGTGATGTCAACGATCATGACCTTCTTGGCCTCTTCATTGGTGATGACTATGTCGGGTCACATCTGACTCTCACAGCCCAGGACAATGCAGTTCATAGAGATCTCCCACGGCCAGTATGGCCCTCACCAGGCGGTCCTGGACAGCATTGTGGCGGAGCTGCCAGGCTCTGGCATGCAGCTTGCAGCTGCACAGCATGTAGAGGAGGGTCTCTGCTGCGTAGCCGCACCATCAGCACCTCTTGTCCCGGTGGCTGAAGCACACGGCCCCATTCAGAGGCAGGCAGTTAAGGCAGGCGCGGTGGAGGAAGCACCAGTCTGTGAAGCGTGTGAAGCTCCCTCTGGGCATGAAGTGGTTGCTAGTGTCCCACTTTGAGGGGACGTCAAAGACCTTGCCCTGGTCTGGTTTGGCCCTCGGGTCGCCGGCGTACTTGTTTCGGATGGCGTCCTTCAGGAACCTCTCCAGGAAGGTCCTTGTGCAGGGCGTCATGGTGATGCAGTCGGCATGCAGGGCTGGTTGCAGGGAGACTCCCAGCTCCCGGCACTCCTCGGTCTAGGTCCAGGCACAGCTGATGCATTTCCAGAGGCACGTGGCATTGTGGGCTTGGCTCCACAGTGAGGCAAAGTCCCCGCCGTCTCAGCTGAACTCACCCTCCAGCTAGCCACTGAGGAAGGTGGCCAAGTCTTGTCCAGTCGGCTGCCTTGCAATCCTCTTGTGGGTGGTCTCCTCAAGGGCGCTGGCGGCGATGATACTTACCGTTGCATCCAGGCAAATCAGGAGGCAGAAGAGGTCTGTCATGGAGGCGATGTTGCAGAGGTTTCCCATGCAGGGGACGTTGGTGCCTCCCTGCTGATAGGGGATGTGCAGGACCTCGTTGCTGGCCCTTAGCGGCAGGTGCAGCCACTTCTTGAGCAGCCACTGGATCTCGGTGTCCGTCTTCTTGAGGGGGGTCTCGGGGACTGCCGAGCCTCTCAGGACAAATGTGACACGGGGGATGAGGAAGGTGTTCACCGCATCTATCTTCTGTCAGGGGGCCAGCAGGGACGAGTCCAGCTTGTGGGCATCTTGCATGATCCCGTTGATGGTCTCCTCTGGTGTCTGTTTGGCCTGGTGACCGGTGGGCGTCCCCAGGTGGCAGTAGGCCTCACCGTCGCACAGGTGCCTCACTGCCTGGCCCTGGATCGTGAGGGTGGAGTCCAGGACGCGGCTCTTCTACCTGCTGTTGATGTGCAGGGAGGTGCACTTGGCGATGTTGAAGTGCAGGCCCATCCACCTGGCCGCCTCGGACGTCATGTCCAGCATCTGCTGCAGCTGGGTGGCATTGGGGGCGAGGTAGATGAGGTCGCTGGTATAGGCCAGGACACTCAACTTCTGGCCATACAGGTTGAGCCTGCTGGGGCCGCCCACCACGGCTCGAATGAGCGGTTCCATGGCCAGGTTGAAGATGATGATGAGGCTGAGGGGGGTAGCTCTGCCTCACCCCCGACCGGATGGGGATCTCCGTGGTCTCTCTGTCAGTGGCGCATACAGTTGTGGTGCATCCATGGTAGAGCTCTCACACCAAGTTGATGACACCGTCCGGTAGACCCAGCTCGCAGAGGGTGCTATTACACATAAACTAGTTTAAGTGATCAGAAACTGGTTGAAACCTGTAACAGAACAGACATTCAGTGCATATAAACCAGTTTAAAAATGGCTGAAGCCAATTTGAGATAAACCTGGTTGAATGTAGTATAAGACTTAATTGATTTGGCTCAAACCGGTTTATGCATTGTCTGTCCTAGACCCCTTCCTGTTTTAAGCTTAAACCAGACTCCTCCAGCATCCCCGCATGTTCTCTGAGCTGGATGGGGCTCTGGTCTCTGCTCCAGAGAGCTGGGCTGGCCCCTACCCTCTATCTTCTAGCTGGAGCACCTGAGGCAAATTCCTCCCTCCATCCCTTCTCCACCCACTGGCAAACCCTGTGGACCGCAGCTGGGGTTTGCCAGTCCCAGCTGCATGTCCCTGGCATGCCTGCAGCCAGGCAGGGACACAGTTAATTCCTCCCTCTGTTCTCTCTCTCCCCATGAGGACCACCAGGGTTTGGCTGCAGTCTCTATGGCATGCCTGCAGCCAGGCAGGGAGGGGGTTAATTCCACAGCAGGTGGGGGTAGGGAGTGAGAGGCAAGCTGGTCTCTTGTGTGTAGAGCCAAGCCCTGCAGGACCAGACTGAGAGGTGGGAGGTGTTGGCAAAGACCTGGCAATCATCACACATGTGCTGGAGATGTAGTTAAGGAAACAGGAGAGGGTTGCAGGCAGTTTAATCAAAGAATGCAGAGAGCTACATTTACATTATAAAGCAGAACCTGTAAAAATTGGGAATACCTAAACAAAGCCTATCTGAATGCCTGGTTGTAAGGGGACACTCTGCCCTAAGTATTATGCAAGACTTATGCAAAACTTTCTCTTGTCTTCCTGGTTTACATTTTTAGTTAGACTAAGTTGTGTATGCTGTTTTACTGGGTTATAGCTTAACTTAGGTGAAGATTTTTGGTAGTTCCCTGTTGTATGCTTTGCAAATTGTTGTGTTCAGTACATGCTTGCTTCAGAGAGAGGACTTTTTCCCTATGCCCACTCCTCAGTTTGGCAGCAGCTGTCTGCCCCCCAGGCTGGTGGATGGCACCCCGTGTGGCATGCTGGTTTCATAGTTTCATAGATTTAGGGTCGGAAGGGACCTAGTAGATCTTCTAGCCCGACCCCCCGCCAGGGCGGGAGAACAACAAAACCCCAAAACAAAAACGGGACTCAAATGAGTCCAGCCAGGTAGGCATCCAGCCTCTTCTTAAAGACCCCCAGGGTAGGGGCCAGCACCACTTCCCTTGGAAGTTGGTTCCAGCTCCTAGCCGCCCTAACTGTGAAGTAGTTTTTGCGGATGTCCAATCTATACCTCCTCTCCATCAACTTGTGCCCATTACTCCTTGTTATGCCAGCGGGCGCTAGGGGAAACAGCGTCTCCCCCAAACCCTTCTGGTCCCCCCTAGTGAGTTTATAGACGGTCACCAGGTCCCCCCTCAGCCTTCTCTTGTGGAGGCTGAATAGGTTCAGGTCCCGCAGTCTCTCACTGTAGGGTCTGCCCTGTTGTCCCCGGATCATGCGGGTGGCCCTCCTCTGGACCCTCTCCATGTTGTCCACATCCCTCTTGAAATGGGGCGCACAGAACTGGACACAATACTCCAGCTGTGGCCTGACCAGCGTCGCGTAGAGGGGGAGGATCACCTCCTTGGCTCTACTCGAGATGCACCTGTGGATGCACGACAAGGTCCAGTTAGCCCTGCCAACCATGACCTCGCATTGTCGGCCCATGTTCATCTTGGAGTCAATAATGACTCCAAGATCTCTTTCTGCCTCCGTGCTCTCAAGTAGGGAGTTCCCCATTGTGTAAGTGTGCTGCTGGTTCCTACTGCCCAAGTGCAGCACCCTGCACTTGTCCGTATTGAAACGCAATACAGTGCCTGGCCATGCCCCCTCCACTCCAGCAGGGAAGGGTGAGAGCCTTGGAGTGCATCTCTTTTCCCTCTCCCTTGACAGTGGCTGGCAGGCATGCTGTAGTGCCCCTCGGCTTCTGGCTTGAGCCACTGCAGGCATGTGGCCGCATTTTCTGATTGAACAGAGAATGTCTGTCTAGTTATTAATCGGTTTAAGCTGTGCAGCATAGACTAATCTGCAATGATTGAATCAATTCAGGTTCAGGCCTTTGAATGTCTGCCCCTAGCCCTAGTGTCCACTTTTCCCCTAAGCTCTATATATCTTTCTTTCTGAGCTTCCCAGTTTGCTAGCTGGAGACTACTTTAAGCAGTGCCTATGATATGGCCTGGTGTTTAGAGCATTTTGCTGGGAAGTGGCAGATGCTGGTTCAGCCCTCTCTAGGTGAGGGCAGCCTAGAACCTAGGTGTCCAGCTGTTTGGGCAAGTACCCTGACTGCTAGGACTCGGGCTAAAGTCTGGTAGGAGGTCTATCCTCTTCCACTTCTGACACGTACATGGGAACCTGAGTGATTATTCTGCCACAGATGGAATTAGAACCAAAAAAAGTTTCAATGTTTTGTACTTACAGGGCTACATAAGTGGCACTTAAGCATGCAAGGGGAGTTGAGAATTTATCCCTAATGATTTTAAATGCCACCTGAAAAATGGTGTATACAGATTTACTTGTTTTTTGCTACCTCAAGAAGCCTAACAATGTGAATGCCTATGCAATGGCCAGTTTATTCCAGAAACCTAAAAAGTTTCAGTGCACTGTTCAGGAAACCTCTTATGCAACTCCCTACCATAATGAAATCCTGTTGCAGTCAGAGCTGTATAATTTAAGCTCCTTCCTGTTGACAAAGTATGGCATTTCTTGAAATTGAGCAGTGGAATAAATGAGCAGGGTGCTTGGCTCTGTCAGTGACTAGATCAGGATTTATAAAATGGGTAACATTATGCCTTTGAGGTCTTACCTAAAAAAAATCACTTAGATTGATTAAATTGTGGTATGGCAGTTTAGTGTGCTTGCTGTGCTACCTTCTGGTGTCTCCACTCTTACTATGGTATTGACAACTGGAATATTTTTAGATGGGAAAGTGTTGAAGTAGGCATAGCTTGACACACCAACTAGATATCTTTTTTTTTTTCTCAGAAGTCAGATTGGGAATAGGAGCGAGAGGAATAGGAGCTTGTCTAGAGAAAATTGGATTTCCCTCAGAAATGTGTGTGGTATTCTGTGCCAATAGGGGAGATCCTGAGGTCAGATTGCTGAATACACTGAATTTGACTGGGCTGTTTCCCCAGTCTGCTGGTCTGAACTTTCTCCTCTGGATGTTCTAC
Source organism: Gavialis gangeticus (assembly GCF_001723915.1). NCBI lineage: Eukaryota > Metazoa > Chordata > Crocodylia > Gavialidae > Gavialis > Gavialis gangeticus. The sequence continues at coordinate 44,715,856 of NW_017728995.1, forward strand.
GCAGGCAGTACTTAAATGGTGCCCATGAAAAAATCATGTCTGTGATCAGGACTGCTCCTGCCTGCCTTGCATTCTTCTGTCCTGTTTTTTTTTTTTTTTTTAAGAGTGATAAGATTATGATATCATAGTAACTAAGGCACTGGGTAATGGAGCAGACTTGGTAGTGTAGATAGGTTAAACAAGGCTCATTATCTAATCTGTGACTTAGAATGCCGCTATCAAGGACTTCTGCTATTTCATGGGATATGATGATGATCATCATTATTACTTCATACCATCTTGGGCAATAGGGAACAAATCCTCAAGTGGGATAAACTGTCACAGTTGCATTAACATTACACAACCCAGGGATCTAACCTTAAAGCCTGTACGTAGTATGTCTTTGGGATAATGGTTATTTATCTTGCACATGACTTGCACTCTCCCTCCAACCTCCACCCTTGACTTTTCAGATCTCTGGTAGTGACGGAGTCATTTAGTAGTCAGAGTGCTGTGTTCTTCCGTTCATCCTCATATCATAGCAGACACTTGTAGGAAGGTATGAAGGAATCAATTATAAAGTTGATGCCCTGATTTGTTTTACTTGTACTACATATCTGAAATGAGTGTGTATGATGAAGTGTTATGAAATATTTGCAGCTGTACAGTGCACTGCATGCCTGAAGCATCTTTTAGCTTAACCTAAAAAGAAAATTTAGATAATTTCATGAATCACTTTCATTATTGCATTGAGGACCTCAGTATTACCAATGTTAATTTACAAACATGATAAAATTCCTTGTGTTGTAGTGCAAGTATCAAAGCTCTTCTGGTATCTACAGACACTACGGGGAAGGTGGATTATCACCAGTGTTGTTCAGTGTATTGGAGAAATCCTGTCCCTTTTCAATCTTTGTAGTGAAGGTGCTGTTAAATGAACAGTACCCAGACAGAAACATTGTTGTTTCAAAATAGTGCAGATATTGTTCAAGCAAAAATTAAAAAAAACTCGCATAATTGTTTGTTGCACTATTTTCACTCTTTTTGTATTTTTATTCACTTCAGCCATGAAAACAGATTGCTTTTCCACTTCTTTGTATAACCACGTATGCTTCCTTATTCTCAGGCAACAAGGACATTGCTATTACATTTGGATTTCCATCTCTGCAGGGAAATGTTCTATTTGTTTTATTGCACATAGTGCAGTGGGTAAAATACTCTGATAGGCAAAATATGCTGCCAGGCATGAAAGAACAAAATATGAAACGTTTCCATTGACCTTGCTGGCCATTTGATTGCACTCTTGGGGGGACAGGCTTAGCTGACCGCAAAGACCATTTTTTGTCATTGGATGGGACTGTCATTGAATGCCGTTCAGTCTGTGCTTGGGGCAAGCCCTCTCTTGGCAAGAGGGGGTTCAGCTGCTGGCCCCGAGCACAGGCCAAGTGACGGCTGTTGCCGGACCAAGCAGACCCTGTTGCAGTGCCAGTGGCCAACAGCTGAATAATAAATTGGGGAAACAGATGTATATTTATATCTGATCATCATGTAAAAGTATAGATTTTGCTTATTCAAATATCTGAAAATATGACCTCAATAAATAAAATAAGCAATTGACATTTTGTGCTGGTCTTTACTGAAGTGTGTTCCCTGAGTACTCTGTTTACAGTTAGCTTTAATCTTACCAATTTTAGACCCACTGACAACTTTACTCCTGACTATTGTAGTGAGTGTGTAATAAAGGCAAGCATTGGTTGAGGCATGGGCCTTGCACATTTTAGCTCTTGCCTGACTCATTGTGCATTTTATAACATAAAAGCTAAATTGCTCATGTGGATTGCCATTCTGTGGTCCCTACAAGGACTTCAAGCACCAAGGGATGGCAGCCTATGGACCATGGTCTGGATCTGGCCACTCAGGGGATTGGATTCCACCTGAGAAGGGCACCACTGGGGATCAGGTGGCACGCAGCTGCACTGAGCTGACCACCCCTCTGCAAAACTTTGCTGTTCTCTCATGCCTATGCTTATCCTAGCTGCAGAGGGGCTAAGCTTTGGAAGCAAGGTTTAAGTATGAATGGCTTGGATGCTCAGAGGTGGGAAAGGGAGACTTGTTGGTTGTGACTCCTGTACCCTACTTCACAAAATCCTGGATCTGTCCATGCCTGGTCTAGATGAATAGGTTCCTTCTTATTTATATGTTTAAAATCCCTTTTCCTCCTCACAAATAGGGTTCTGTTGAAATGTTTGGTACAGTTTCTCTCTCTTCAAAGTTTTATCTACAGAGGAGATGGACAACCCCCCCAGGTGTCTCTTGCAAAGTTCCATTTCTATTTTTTCATTATCAAAGTGGTGTGGACTCATCAAGGAAATGATGGAAATCTGCATCCAGGCTACCTCTGCCATATGTATATGGCATGTATAGATATAGATTACATATGCATATAGACACCAAGGGAATTAATTAGGTTTTCTGCATCTGATTCTGAGATTTTAATACCAGTAAGGAAAAAAAACAAAGTTTTCAAAAGTATCACTGGCATTGAGTATCTGTGTTTGGGTGTCCAGAATGTGAGAATTTGGAAAGTGCTGCCTCTCAGAAAGTGGTGTTCATGTATCCCTGGAATATTAGGCCCAGTTAAACATGCAAAAATCGAAGCATGTGGAATTGATAATTAGTCTTGAAAAATCTTGTCTAGAACCTTTACAGATCTTAAACCTTTCTACAACACTTTTTAATATGATTTTTTTTGTTTTGAGCTCATGTTTTGTACTTAATAGGTAAACCTGAAACTGAGAACACAATTTGGATTTTGCCTAGTTTCTTCAGTCTCCTGTTCCTATATAGGTTCTAATATAAATTGCACTGATTCATGATTGAAGTGAGAGGACCTATAGTATGAAATATTATAATTCAAATGGGAGTTACCCCTAACTTGCTGGGCACCAGGGTTTTATCCATAGCTTCTGATCTGTATTCAATAAAGTTTTATTGTAGAGTAAACCCTGGCAGAGATCCTTGGTGATGAATAATCTAATGGGAAATGAAGTTGCAGCAAAACAGAGCAAAACAGCTACAATTTTATTTATTAGGGATATATAAAGGACCAGTGCAGCTTGACCAGAAGGAACATGACAAATAAGGGCCTGTGGCTTGGGCATTATAGTGCATATAGTGATTCAGCTCTGGTCCAGTAGAGATCTGCAGAGAGTATGGAAGTGGTAACACTGCTACTCCTTTGCCTGGCTGAATCCATCTTCCTGTGCAGGAAAACTCACTGATATAGAGGCCTATATTACACATCCTGCATTAGCTTTTATGGGTGCATCTAGATGAGTGCGCACGTGCATCTTGCAGCATCTCAAACCCCTTTGAGACACTGCAAGATTTGTGTGGGAACAAAAAAAATGTTCCCCATGCTGCATATTTGCAGCACATGGGCAGCATTAGACCCCTGGATATCCAGGGGTCAAAAAAATCTATGCCACAGAACAACAGGGCAAGGCAACCTGGGAGTTGGTCCTCCAGGAGACATGCTCTGGTTTCTGGCCAGAGCGTCTCTGTGGTGCTTCTACTGGCTCCAGCACTGTCAAAGGTAAGTTAGGGATGTGGGGTGGTGAGGTTTGTGGGTGTGAGGAGTGGCAGGGGGGTGTTGGGAGTGGAGGGGGTTGTCGGGGGCTATAAGGAGTGACGGGGTTGTTGGGAGTGGAGGGAAGTTTGTCGGGAGCTATGGGGAGTGGCGGAGGGGTGCTGGGGGGTGTCAGGAGTGGAGGGGGTTATCGGGAGCTATGGGGAATGGAGGGGGATGTTGGAGTGTGGGGAGCGGTGGGGGGGATGTCCCAGCGGGTGGGTATGTGGAGGGGCTTGAACAGGGCCTGCCGCATGCCTGCCCCTCCCAAACCCAGCCCCTGCAGCGCTGGTGGCATCAGGCAGTGTGGCTGTGGCTTTGCTGCAGGCACACCAGGCAGTGACATGGTGCTGTGAGACCCAGACTCCATATATGGTGAATGGGCCTAGCCTGGCCTGCTAGTGCATGGCCTTGGTTGGGCTGGGCCGGATCCATTCAGCATGCATGGAGCATGGGTCATCACACAGCGCCACATTGCCACCCACTACGTCTGCAGCAGAACCCAGCACAGCCCCACTTACCTGCTGCCTCTGGTGCTGCAGCTGCTGGGTGTGGGGTCAGGCATGTGGCAGCCCCAGAGCCATCCCCGGGGGGGTGGCGAGTGGGGGGGGGGGAAATGGGGGTGATGAGTGGCTGGGCCATCATAAGCCTCTGGCTCCTGTTGCACTCCGAACCTGGTGTACTCTTGACCTGCGAGCCTGGGTCGGCACGACCAGCTTGGCGCAGAGAGGATAGATGACCGGACAGGTGGGGATTAGCGGCAAGTAGGAGTCAGGCGGCTTGAGCGTATTGGTTATATGAAAGGTTTATTGTACTTACGCTACTGATGGTCGCAGCGTAGGCAGGATAGCTGACTTGTTCAGTTACAGTGCATAAAACAGAACAATCTAAAGGGGTCTGTTGGTTCACGGGGTTCCTGAGCCGAGCCCTTGCTTTCTAACCCGGAGGCTAGGTGCGGCTGCCCAACTCAATAGTCCCAGAACTGGTCAACAGCTCATGCACAGGAAAAATCTATAATGCACTTTCAATCTACAAACTTCCGAGAGCTCTTTGATGAGAAGAATGAACGGATGAACAAATCAGTACGAATACGCCAAAATGAAGGTCGAATGGCAGGGAGATGTCTGCGAGTGGCCAATCCGCTGACTGTCTCTCCTTGGTGTGCACGGAGTTCTCCTCATTGAGCGGGAATCTGCTCTTAGTTATAGTCAGCAGTGACCAATCGCTACATGCCAATTGTGAATATTTACTGACCGCCAATTACGTTCATACACTAGTGACCTAGATACATATTCCTCTGACCTAAATACATGATTCATCTGACCTACTTTACTGCCCTCGGCGGGTTCAAAAGGTTAAGTGTGTGATGTGCCCCTGTAATTTTCCATCACCAAGCCTCTTAACTATGGAGAACAAACTTTTAACAAACTCCAGCTGCAATACATAAAGGCCATCAGTGCTGAGGGGTTTGTAGGGCCAGTGTCCTTACTTAGTTATTATAATCTTTTGCTTTGCTTTGCTTTGCTGGCATCAGCACTCAAAATTCAGACACGACAGCTCGATGCTTGTGGCAGTTTGTGGTGGGACCTGACCCAGCCCAGCCTGGTGTAGCTTGATAGCTTGGCTTTGCACTGGAGCAGAATGCATGGCTCCTGTGCAAACGCATGCTGGATGGGATTGGGCTGGTGGGGCATGTTTTCCATGAGGCTCAGGCATGCTTGAGCTTCATGGAAATTGTACCCTGCCAGTCTGATCTGACCCAATCTGGCCTGAGCTGTGCAGCTAGTGTGTGTTTTTGTTAGGAGCTGTGCCTCCTGGAGCTCTGCATCCCACTCTGGTGCAAAGCCAGACTCGTGAGTCACGTTGGGCTGGGTCCCACCATGTGCTTCCTCCCCACAGACACCGTGGGGTAAGCAGTGTTGCCACTGGAGACAGGACCCGGCACAGCATGCAGGGATGGCACGCTGAGCCAAGCTGAGTCCTGCCAGCACTGGGGAAGCTTGCGCTGCCAGGCTGGGCCAGTTCCATGGTGGCAGGACCTGGTGTGGCACACAGGGACCGTGTGTTGTGCCAAGCCGGGTCCTGCTGCCATGGAACTGGCTTGGCCTGGTGGTGTGAGCGGCCCCAGTATCGGCAGGCCCTAGCTTGGCTCAGTGCACTGTTCCTGCATGCTGCATCAGGTCCTGCTGCCTTGGAATCAGCCCAGCCTGGTTGTGCGAGGTGCCCTAGTGCCAGCAGGGCCTGAGTTGGTGTGACACTCAGTCCCTGCAAGTGGCTCTGGCCCCCGGGTGACACCTGCGAGTGGTGCTGGTCTCCAATGAGTGGCACAGGCAGTACCAGCTCTGAGCTCGGTGCCATGTCATGCCTCAAGGGGGCTGGCAGCAGCAGGCTCTGAGCACCCCACTCTCACTGCTGCTGCAGGGGATAAGTTGTTGTGGGCACTGCATGGCAGGCTGTGGCCCTGCAGGATGGCTGGGACCCTGCAGGGTGCCTGGGATCCTGTGTGGGGGGGGCTGTGGCCCTGCAGGGTGCCTGGGATCCTGTGTGGGGGGGG
>NW_017728995.1:44727016-44735182 GCF_001723915.1 Gavialis gangeticus
GGTTGTGCGAGGTGCCCTAGTGCCAGCAGGGCCTGAGTTGGTGTGACACTCAGTCCCTGCAAGTGGCTCTGGCCCCCGGGTGACACCTGCGAGTGGTGCTGGTCTCCAATGAGTGGCACAGGCAGTACCAGCTCTGAGCTCGGTGCCATGTCATGCCTCAAGGGGGCTGGCAGCAGCAGGCTCTGAGCACCCCACTCTCACTGCTGCTGCAGGGGATAAGTTGTTGTGGGCACTGCATGGCAGGCTGTGGCCCTGCAGGATGGCTGGGACCCTGCAGGGTGCCTGGGATCCTGTGTGGGGGGGGCTGTGGCCCTGCAGGGTGCCTGGGACTCTGCTGGGGGGGGGGCCTGTGGCCCTCCAGGGTGGAGCTCAGGCTCTGTAGAGGGGGGCAGTCCATGTGCTATGTTAGGGGGGCTGCACCCTGTGGGGGCCAGGGGACACACCACTCCTAAGCACCCCCCCACAGTCCCCCTACAATTGCCCTGGCTCAAATTTGCATCACTTCTATTTGAGCTGCTGCAAGCGAACATACTTGCATGTGTAGACGTGTCCTATGTGTTTGACTTCCACTCTCCTAAGAGTGATAGGTAGCCCCTTTTTCAACAACCTTGTGGAATTCTTGAGTATGTTGGATTTAAATATTCAAGGTATCTCTTTTGATCAATGAAAAGCAATGCCATAAATTAGCAGCAGAGGCCCAGCAAGTGGTCAGTGATAAAGTCAATTGCTTTTATATAAGGAAATTATTAGATGTCTGAGAGACATGACTTAAGAGGAAAGACTGTGAAAGAACTGTGATTATTTAGCATGCAAAAGAAAAGACTGAGGTCGGGGTGGAGGATTTGATAACAGTCTTCATGTATCTGCAGGGTGGCTATATAGAGAGGATGGATTCTCTGTGGCAACAAGGGGATAGGTTAAGCAATAATGGATTTAAATTGCTGCTAGGGAAATTCTGGTCGGGTATTAGGCAGAACTTTCTTACTGTGAGGGTGGTTAAACAGTGGAACTGGCTACCCAATGAGGCTGTGTAATCTCCGTCCTTGGAAGTTTTTAAGAGAATGTTAAACAAAGACATGCCTAGAATGGTTTACTCGGGGGTGACCCTGCCTTCAGAAGTATGTTGGATTTGGTGACCTCATGAATTGTTTTCTAGCCTTACTTTCCTCTGATTCTATGAAATGGATTATTTTCATTTTAGATGCTCCCTACCACGTGGCTATAAGTCTAAAAATTCTGTGGCCTTGCATGAGGAATTCATTTGGCTCATTATATTGATGTCCATAAAAGCCTTTAGGGCATCCTTTTTATATCACCTGTCCTGTATATCATAAGCATGACATCAGCAATTTACAAGTGATAAGAGCCAGATCTACAGAGACACTGGAAATGCATTGTTGAGCCTGAAGTCACAAGAAGTGCTGGTGGGGGTCGCCCTGGGGTGCTCTTACACTCAGTTCAGCCAGAATGGTGGCTGCTCTGGGTGTGTGCAATAGTTAAATGTTAGGCATATAAATAGCTTTACAGGTGATACTTATGTGCCTTTTGACCTTTGCAACACCTAAGTAATTAGGCAGGGGTTTTGAAAATCATGCACGTGGACTTAGGAGCCTAAATTCTTCTGAAGTTGCACTTTAGGTAGCTAATTACTTTTTTGGATCTAGCCCAAAGTTCTTTCCTCTCTTAAAGGTTATTCTAAATTCCTTATTTGCAACAGGCACCTCACTCATCTAACAGAAATCTTAACTGATGCAGTGAGAGAGAATATATAACTGCATAAGTACATTATTGATTAACTGAAAAAAGGAGCAAGAGGAACAGGAATATGACAAAAATCCTTTTAAAAAAAGACTGTGTTTGGGAATCCATTGCTTCCTGACCAGTATTGTGTTAGATTTCAGTCTTCTACTCATATAGAGAATATAGAGAGATTTTTTTAAAGCATGCTTTGACACAGGAAATATTGGAAAGCCTCCAACAGTGAACTGAAAGAGCAACAGCCTTGGTTCATGCTGCAGGATGTCATTGTTCTAATATTGAGCCAGCTTTACCAATAACATTCCTACTGCAAAATCATGTTAGGGGGAAAAAAATTCTTGGCAGGCATGTGAGAGGCCAACTTAAAATAAAAATAAATGGATTTGACTTATCTGTGCTTCTGCATGTCCTATTTTGTTCTTTCTCCTCCTTGTCATCTTTTATTTCTTCTTTTTTTCTCACTCCCTGTCTTACCTGTTCCTCTTAGCTCACATTTTGGTTCTGATTTGCTTTTGACCAGGAAAAGTTCTTGGACTGATAAGTTTATAGAACAACCTGATGATTTCTTTAGAAATTCTGACATGTTGATTAATTATTCAATTATAATAGATTCAATTTTAATTATATTCAAAAAGACTTACAGACATGCATTTTTTGTTGCTGTATAACAAATGGTAGTGCTCTGGTAATAAGATGATGTACTCATGATGAAGGCATAACATTTAGGTTACCTTGTTGGTTGGCATACATTGGAACTGTATTTCTAATTACATTTTGGTTTGTTCAGTGCTGGATATAGTTTAAATGGATGTTTAGGGTTAGGGACAGGCATTCAAAAAGCTGGAGCCTGAATTGATTCAACCTTTGCAGGTTAGTCTAATCTGCTTAGGTTGAACCAGTTTGTAACAGGACAAATATTCTCTGTGGACAGAGGCAATGCAGGCACATGCCTGCAGTTGCTCAGGTTAGGAGCTGGGAGGTGCTAGAGTGTGCCCTCACCTTCAGGGAAGCTGTGCTGGGGCAGCATGGCCAGTCCAGGATGAACTGGCTAGAGAGGGGTTTAATTCCCCCCTCTCTGTCACCAGCAGGGACCCAAGTGGGGTCTATTGGGCACCCCCCCCCTTGCTGCTGCTGCTGCAGCGGGGCACCATGGCCCCTGAGGCAGAGGCAGGCAGGGAGGAGGGTTAGTCTCCCCTCTACCCTGCTGGCAGCCAGGTCTGCCCACCCTCACCACCATGCTCCCTGCCTCTTCCCAGGGGTCCTTCCTGGCCGTGTCCTATCCCTACCCTTGCAGCAGGAGGGGCACAGGCCCTTGTGCTGCAGCAGTCTGTGTCATAGTTTTGGTAAATATGAGCCCCTTCCTGGTGGGGGCACTGCACTGTGGGGCTGGCAGAGCTGTGGCAGGCTGCACATGGCAGCACCGGGGTCCCAAGCAGGCCAGAGCCCTGTAAGCCCCTGCAGTGCTGGCATGCTCCGCAGAGTGGCCCCTGCTGGGGAGGGGCTTACACTCTGGGAAGCTGTGATGGAGTGCTGCCCGGGCCCAGCCCCTGCTGTTCGGTTTGTGCTCAGGGCAAGCCCCCTCCTGGCAAGAGGGGGTTATTCAGCCGCTGGTCCCAAGCACAGGGCAAGTGACGGCTGTGGCGGAACCAGGCAGACCCTGCTGGAATGCCAGTGGTCAATGGCTGAATAAGCCCTCTCTTGCTGGGAGAGGGCTTGCCCTGAGCACAGAGAGGCCACTGACACTACTCTCTGCTCGGGGCCAGCCCCCTCCTAGCAGGAGGGGGCTTATTCAGCTGCTGGCCCTGAGCACGGGCTGAGCAGTGGCTGAAGCCAGGCTGGGCAGACTCTGTTGCTGTGCCAGTGGCCTCTCTGTGCTCGGGACAAGCCCCCTCCCAGCAGAAAGGGGTTTATTCAGATGCTGGCACTGCAGCAGAGTCTGCCACCCTGGCCACAGCTGCCGCTCAGCCTGTGCTTGGGGCCAGAGGCTGAATAAGCCCCTTCTTGCCAAGAGGGAGCTTGCCCTGAGTACAGACTGAGCAGCAGGGGCTGGGCTCTGCCCCCACCTGGCAGCTGAAGCAGTAAGTGACCTTGGTGGGCAGCAGCTTTTCACGGCTTGCCAGAGTGCAAACCCCTTCCCGGAGCAGCCACTCTGCAGAGTGCGGCAGTGCTGCAGGGGGTTTGCAGGGCTCTGGCCTGCTCGGGACCATGGTGCTGTTGCGTGCAGCCTGCTGCAGCTCTGCTGGCCCTGCAGTGCAGCACCCCTGCTGGGAAGGGGCTCGCATTCTCCCACATTATGAAAGGGGCTGCTGCCCCCAACAAGGGTCCTGTGCCCTCCCCCTGCAGTGGTAGGGAGGAGGCATGGCCAGGCAGGGCCCCTGGTGGGGAGGCAGGGAGTGCAGTGGTGAGAGCGGGCAGACCTGGCTGCCAGTGGGGGCAGAGGGGAGACTAACTCTTCTCCCTGCCTTCCTCCTCCTCAGGGGCCATGGTGACCTGCTGCTGCAGCAGCGAGGTGGGGGGTGCCTAGCAGACCCAGCTTGGGTCCCTGCCAGTGGGATAGAGAGAGGGGAATTAAATCCCTCTCTGGCCAGAACCCCACCCCTGCCTGTCCCTGCTGTGGATGGGAAGCAGAGGAGCAGGGCCAGCCTGGCTGGGCTAGAGCAGAGAGCCCAGCCCAGAGAGCATGCTGGGATCCTAGGGATCTCTGGTTTAACCTAAACCACCAACAGGTCTGGGACAGACATTGCATAAACCAGTTTGAGCCAAATCAATTAATTCTGATACTACATTCAACCAGGTTTATCTCAAACTGTCTTCAGCCATTTTGAAACTGGTTTATGTGCACTGAATGTCTGTTCTGTTATGGGTTTAAACCAGTTTCTGATCACTTAAATCAGTTCATGTGTAATTTCCAGTTTCTCCCTAGCCTAGGAGAAATGGGATGCAAGAAATACAGGAAGATCCATTAACATGGAAATAGCATAAATGGTGAGTGAAGTCCAAGCTGGTGTGAAAAACTCTTATGTCAGAAAGAATTCTCTGGATTGGAGAACTGTTATGAAAAATTAATCAAAAAGTGCTGGACTTGGTTTTTAAGAATGCTAAAATCTTTATTTATTTATTTATTTATTTTACAATTATACATACAACCTATCCATAGCAAGCACCAAATATATCCCTCAATCAATATCACAATATATGTACTACTGGTCAATAAAACAAATCAGCTATAAAATTTTTTATCAGAGTATAACTTAGCAATTCAATAAGAGTTTTTCATGTAATTCCTTCTGTTGATGCTTGGAGTTACTTTATACAGGAAAACAATTATTAGAGTTCTCTAAATATGAGTCCTTCCTACCTTGCTGCTGATCTTGATAGTGAAACTTTAATTATTTAGTGATTAGTTCCAAGCTGTAAATTTGATATCTAAATATCCCTCAAACTTGGGTTTGTTTAGATCTAGGATTTGGGTTTGGCTGATCATTTGAGATAAGTTAGGGATTCAGTCGTGAAATTCCTATGGCTCCAAACTTCCCCAGTTTGGAGGGTGTTTGTATCTTGGTTGTGTTTTGTTTGGGCAGCAGTCCTGCTGATTGGAATCGCATAAACTTGGCAACAGAGCCCAGGAATCCAAGCCAGAGAAAACTCTGAAGTACACAGGGTATGAGAACAAAACGTTTCACATGAATTAAATTGTGATGAAACAGAAATTCTTTAAACTTGTTAAAAAAAAAACAAACCCAAAAAAAACCAGTGCAATGTGAGCATAAGTCATTATGTGACTCTGGGCATTGGTAGAAAGCATGAGGTATATTTATAAAATTCTGCTAATTAGGCTTATTTAAGACAGGATATGACTTTTTACAGCAAGGGGCAAAATATTTCCTACAAATTGCTGTTGATAGCAAGATGAAACATCTTCATGGTGAGATCCATTTGAAGTACTTCCCATTTTGGCTCTGCAAGGTGTCAAAGTCAAGTACCTGGGCATAAGAGCATGCCCAAAGAAATGGAGCTGGGTCATGTCTACACAGTAAACTTATCATCCCCAACAGCAGCACCCCTGAGCACTGTGCTTTTCTGGGTAAGAAGCAGTGCATCTGCAATGTGCATTAGGCAGCTAAATAGTAGTGTTGAGTGGCAGTACCCTTTTCCATGCTAATAAATCTGGCTCCCAATATTGCAACTCCATATTGCTGCAGTTATACTTCTTGGCTGCTTGTACATGCCATGGGGGTTTAATTCAGTTCAGTTCTCCCTAAATTCAAACAGTGGTTTTTAAAAACACTGCTTCAATTTAGGGAGAATTAAAGTGAACTAAAACCCTGTGGTGTGTACACATGGGTGGGGACCTGATCCTTACCTGCTTCTTCGGCAGTGGGAGGGAGGGGGACAAGCTGTTAGTGGGCTGAATGGTCACTGAGCTGTGCAGGGGCCCCCAGGCAGCACCCGCCCACTGACACCTGGCCTGGGTGGTCCTGGGAGGGTGCCACAGCCGTGAAGGGAAGCACTGACCCACCTGCAACTGTGGAGGGAAGCACTGGGCCTCTGCACAGCTCAGGCAGGCTGGCTCTGGGGGACAAAAAAAAAAAAGGATCAGGCTTACTTCTTTTTTTTCTTCCTTCAGTGGCACCTGCCTGCACGTGTTGCCTCCAGGTCCTACAGCCCCTGAGCTGCGCAGGCCCTGCCAAGCCTCAAGCACATCAGCTTCCAGCACCCCATGCACTGTTGCACTTTGGTTAGGTAGGAAACTAAAACACCTTGGAGGTGTTTTAACTTGCTACATACCAAAGTTATTTAAAGCACAATATGCCGCTGAGCATGCAAACAGCAATGCCATTAAAGCGGTGCAAAAGGGCATGTAAGCCGCTTTAATGGCCAATTTTGTGGCGTGTACAAAGACCCCTTCTGATTTAGGAAGCAGCCTATCCTGAGCTGTGCTGTGTACTTAAGGTTGCCACTGCTGAGCACAGTATATTCCTGGCCTAAGGCACTCAGGGTCTTTGTAAAGACAATGGGGAGAGTAGAAGCCCACATGCTGAGTGAGAAGCAGCTAGGGTGGGAAAATAGGAATCACTGAGCACAGGTATATGCCTGAATTCCTGCCAGGCTTTGGAGTTTAAGCAACTTTATCCACTAAATAACCAGAATACAGTGTCCTCTTAGATTAGAGGCCAGCTGAAAATTTAAAATAAACTGACTTATCTGTGCTTCTGCATGTCCTATTTTGTTCTTTTTCCTCTTTGTCATCTTTTATTTCTTCATTTTTTCCACTCCCTGTCTTACCTGTTCCTCTTGGCTCCCATCTTTATTTTGATCTGGTACTTTCATAAGTACATGCAATACTTTATTCTCTTTAGAATGCTTCTTAGAAGAGATAACACTAACACTACCATTTATTTTTACATTGGGGAGTGACAGCATTTTACAGGAGTGGGGGCATTATAAAGGAACTTAACTTCATGTGTGGGCTGCTTACTGTTGCCATAGCTTCAGCCACTACTCTCCCCACACAGTGCTGCTGCCATGTGGGCATAGCCTCTCTGCCACTGAAACCCTCACCCCCTCTCTGCCACTGAAATCCCCACCCAGCAGCCCCCTACCATCAAAAAGTACAGATGCCCCCACAGCTCTGTGGGCTGGATAAAATGGCCTTGTGAGTGTGCCATAGGTTCCTGACCCCTATTTAACACGATGATAATTTATAGATTAGAGCACTCGCTCAGGAAGTGGGAGATAAATATATTAGGCTGTCTGAAGCCTAAGGGGTCAGCCCACATTTCCCCAGCTCCCAGCAGTCTTTCCTACCCACCAGAGACCTAGCAGACCTCCTAAGGCTAAAAAGAAAAGCCTACAAAGGATGGAGGATGGGATTCACTTCCAAGGAGGACTATTCTGCACTGGTCCGGTCCTGCAGGGAGCAAACCAGGAAAGCCAAGGCTGCAACTGAACTCCAACTAGCTTTGAGCATCAAGGACAATAAAAAGTCCTTTTTCAGATATGTGGGGAGCTGGAGAAAAAGCAAGGGCAGCATTGGACCCCTGCTAAACCAGATGGGGCAACTGACGCCCAGGAAAAAGCCAACCTATTAAATGGGTACTTTGCGTCAGTCTTTCATCAGTCTCATGGGACGCCCATGCCTGCTACGGGACAGGGAGGTTTGGGTGAGGGAGATCCCCTACCCTCCATAAATGCTGACCTCGTGGAGGAACATCTTGAGAGGCTAGATACCTTCAAGTCAGCCGGCCCTGACAATCTACACCCCAGGGTACTCAAGGAGCTGGCGAGCATCATAGCCCAGCCTCTGGCACAGATCTTTGAAAACTCCTGGCGCTCTGGTGTAGTGCCCGAAGACTGGAAGAAGGCCAATGGGGTGCCTATCTTCAAGAAAGGGAGGAAAGTGGATCC
>NW_017728995.1:44740182-44753784 GCF_001723915.1 Gavialis gangeticus
GATGACACCAAACTTTGGGGCAAAGCATCCATGCCAGAAGACAGGCAGGTGATCCAGGCTGACCTGGACAGGCTCAGCAAATGGGTGGACAAGAACCTGATGGTGTTTAACACTGAAAAATGCAAGGTTCTCCACCTTGGGAAGAAAAACCTGCAGCATCCTTATAGGCTCGTCAGTGCTACACTGGCTAGCACTACGGAAGAAAAAGACTCGGGGGGTCATCATTGACCACAAGATGTACATGAGCCTGCAATGCGATGCTGTGGCTACTAAAGTGACCAAAACGCTGGCTTGCATCCATAGATGCTTCTCAAGCAAATCCCAGGATGTCATTCTCCCCTTGTACTCAGCCTGGGACCACAGGTGTACTTCTTACATGTCAGATCTGTTCTGTAGACTGCCTGTTGGAAAGCTATGATCTAATATAGTCATAAACAGTTCTGGGAGCAAGAACCAGAACTCACTTTTTCCTGTCCCAGTTCAGTGCTTTATTTAGCAGGCTACAAAATCAGACTTTCTCTTTCTTGCTTCCCTTGACTCTCTTGCTTTCTTGGGTGTCCAAATTTTCTTGAGAAGTGGCAGAGAATGCTCCTCTCCCATACTACTCTACATCCTGGTGGTTAGAAAATTCTCCTGGAAAGTTGGAGATACTGATTTGAATCTTCTCTGGCTGAGGAAGGCCTAGAACTCAGTTTTTCAACCTGGTACAGTGCTCTAACCAGGCTATAGTATGAAAGGTGCTTGGCATCCCTGTCATTGGTCTGTTTGAACAAAGTTGACCATGGCTGCTGTGCTTTGTTTTGAATGGTGTTTTGCTTTTGATGATGGTTCAGAGCACTTCTACTCATTTGGGCCTGTCAGGGGACTTTGGTAGGATCAGGTTGCCTAGCTGCTCAGACTAGGGTCCTTCTGCCTCCTTCTGGGTACCTTGCTGTCAATTTACATTTAACATGACCAAAATTTAATTTCTTCATTTTTTTCCCCCCAAAAGAACGTCCACTTCCTCCTTCTTGGGCATTTTTGTTTCAGAGAGACCCTCATCTATGTTGTTCAAATCCATAACCTGGGTCTGACCATGTCCTCTTTCTTACTCTGTAAATCGAAGCAAGGCACAAATCCTTCTGCTTCTTCTTTCATAACATTTCCCAGTTATGTCCTTTTTTTTTCTTTCAGATGGCTGAAGCCCTTGTATTCCATCTTGGAACTTCTTCCTTTCTGACCTACTTAATACCATGCTACTTTACATTGCACATGTTAAGATGGGTGTGGGCAAAATACAGCCCTCTGTGGGTTTTTTCAGGCCACTGTAAGTCCCTCAGTCTTGCCTAGTCCAGGTGTGAGGGGTAGGCAACACCAACCTGCCTGCCCTGCACCCATTGCTGGGTGGGTGAGGTCTCCAGGAAGATGGGAAGGGGTAGGGAGTGGCATCTGGGAATGGGACAAGCAGGCAGGGCCCGGGGTCAGGGCCTGAGACCCAAGGCTCAAGGCCTGAGGCAAAGCTACAATCCGCTTCCCAGGGTGAAGACTGTAGCTCTGCCTCGGCCCTGTGCTGTCTCTGCCCTGTGATCCCAGCCCCCACCTGCCCAGCCCACTCCTGGAAGCCACTTCCCAACTGCCCATGCCCCTATCTCATTTGCATGGCTGAGTGCACCCTGCACACGTAGGTCCTGGCCAGTCTTCTGGGAGATGCTGCCCACCCACTCTGTTTGGTGCCCCCAGCAGTGGGTGCAGGGTGGACGGGCCCAGGCCAGATAGTGTCCATTGTCCACTCCCCACCAGCTCCATGCCAGGCCGGGTCAACACCACCTCCTCCCCTTGGCCTGCAACATTTTATCCAAATTTCTAAAATGGTCCTCCAGCCAAAATAATTGCCCACTCCTGTGTTAAAACAATCTTCCTTGGCTGCACTGTCACTGTTTCACCTCTCATTTCTGACAGACTCCACTGGTTGTCCCAACTTCATCCTGCCTATCCTTCTGTGACATCCCAGTCCTTAGTGACTCCTGTTGTAATAGCAATATTTAATTATAATAACACACCCAAGAACCCAGAAGTACTTTTAGTTGTTTATCATGGAGTTATGCTGATTACCATTTAATTTTGATAGGATTTAGAGATAGGAATGATTAACAATTTTTTTAGTGAAATATACCCTGTCATCTGAAAAAGAGTTAATGAATTCAGTTAGTAGAATATATTTATCTCAATATGCTAAACAAGACACAATTTTAGTAACCTGGTATCTAGCATTAGATAAGTTTCAAAAACATTATCCAGAACTTCTTTATTATGTATAGGTAAGCGGGGAAATGGGAGACCTGGAGGAAGAGCAAGTGGGAGGAGGCAACAGGAGATGTGTTCTCATACTTCCTGAGAAATCAGGGCAGTTGACTGGGCTGCATCAGTAGGTGTGTTGCCACTGCCAGTAGGTCAAGGTATGTGATTATTCCCCTTTATTTAGCACTGGTGAGGCCACATCTGGAGTAGTGTGTTCAGTTTTGAGCCCCAACTACTGAAAGGATGTGGACAAATTGGACAGGGTCCAGTGGAGGGCAACAAAAGTGGTGAGGGGGCTGGGGGCAATGTTCCCTCTAAGGAGTAGTGGTCTGTGAGCGAGCTGCTTCGGTCTGTGAGTGCACCACTTTGGTGCAGTGTGGGACACTTACTGAAGATAAGCTCCTCACTCCTCACCTGGGGCAGGCAGCAAGGCCTGGGGGCGTGGGGGCTAGGGCTAGTGGCCTGGGGGCCATGGGGATGGGGGTCTGACACAAGATCTGCCAGCTCTGGGATACTGCTCCGCTCCCCTGCTTCACCTCAGATAGCGAGGAGGCACATGGCATCAGGGTCGGGGAGTGGAATACTTCCCTGGAGCCAGTGGAGCCTGCGGAGCAGTTCCTTGGAGCCAGCGGAGCTTCCCTTGGGGCAGGCAGTGGCTTTTCCCTGAGGTGAGGCAAGGCAGGGATGGAGACTGGGGCTAGGGGCTGGTGCAGGCTTCACTGGCTCTGGGGAACTGCTCCGTGGGCTCCACCAGCTCTGGGGAAGTGCTCCACTCCCCAGCCCTGATGCTATATGCCTCCTTGCTTCCGGAGGCGAAGTGGGGGGAACGGAGCAGTTCCCTGGAGCTGGTGGAGCCTGCGTCAGGCTTCTGCCCCCGCCTCTGCTTACACCTCGCCTCAGGGAGGAGCTTACCTTCTGTAAGTGTCCCACACCACAGCCCAGCTCCTCTCCCGGCAGGTGCACAGCCTAAAAAAGTTGGTGCGTGGCCAGCCTTTTACTTGTGCACAGCCGTGCACATGTGCACCATAGAGGGAACCTTGGCTGGGGGACATGACATTAGGAGAGGCTGAGGGAACTGGACTGACTTAGTTTAGAGAAGAGGAGACTGAGAGGGGATCTATAGCAGTCTTCAACTACCTGAAGTGGGGTTCAAAAGAGGATGGAGCTTGACTGTTCTCAGTGGTCACAGATGACAGAACAAGGAGCAATGGTTTCAAGTTACAGCATGGGAAGTTTAGGTTAAATATTAGGAAGAATTTTCCTGAGAGGGTAGTAAAACACTGGGACGGGTTACTTAGAGAGGTGATGGAAGCTCCGTCCTTGGAGGCTTTCAAGACTTGGCTTAGACAAAGCCTTGGCTGGGATGGTCTAGTTGGGGATGGTCCTTCTTTGAGCAGGGGGTTGGACTAGATGACTTTTTGGGGTCCCTTCCAACCCTAATATTCTATGATTCTCTGATATGATCCTAGATAGTACACAATTATATGTATGTTATTCAGTTTTGCAGTACAGAGCATATTGCTGATCAGATGATTTTTACCTTTGATAAGTGGTTCCATATTCGTTGAAGAGGATTTTATTGTATCGTTCCACACAATGTTGTGCAAAGAACCAGTAAAGAACAAATACTGTAAGGCAAAGTTTAAGATCCAGCAGATGGTATTTGAAGTGTCATAGTAACATTTGTTCAAACAGGAAGGCAGCTCCAGATGTGATATTTGTTTGTACCCAGTTCTATTTGCTTGAATAAAACAAAAAAGGTTGGTAAGAGGTAATGTCATGTGTTCCATACCAAAATGTTTGGGGTTTTTTTAGTGGAGGACTTAAAGTGGGTGGTATTTGGTCAGAAACTCTGGGCTGAATTTATGCCAGCATAAGTCATAAATAGCTCTGCTGATTTAATTGGAGTTACGCTAGTGTAAGCATATTGGTAGGGGCACTGAACTTCATAGAGATTTTTTTCTGGAACAAGATGGGTAGATCTAGGGTTTTCACCACTTCTGAGCATTACAGTTGCCATCACATTGGAGAAAATATATTTTAGCTTCTTATGTTTCTTCTGCATTGTCAGTTGCATACGGTGGTGGGTTCATTCTCCCAAACTGCAGGATAGTGGTACAGTGTGCAGATCAACACTTTTTGCATTTCAGTGGACTTTGCTAATAGAGGAAGTACTGTGTGCATAGCAGTTAGTTTGATTTAAGTGTTGTGTGCTACCTTTTTTCTATGGAAGGAACTATAGATTCCATGTGTACTTGGTTACTGCTACTTTATGGCTTTAAATTGGAAAAACGTTTCTAATCTTGGGTGTCTCATGGGGTTGAGGTACACTGATGCTGACTTTCTGCAAGACAGCACTACCATGGTAAACCCACTTTTGACTCTATCTAATCTAAAACTCTTCTTTATCACAAATTCATTTCATATCAGTCTGCATCTGGAACTATTTGCCGATGCGCACTTGCAGTTTATGCTACCACCAGATTTGGTTAAGAGACATCTTTAGGAGCCCTAACTCATCATTTAAATTCTCCTGTTTTATCTGTGGCAGACTAGGGTCTTGTGGTTGTGTCAAGATTGACTGTAGTTTTGCTAATAGGTTAGGCAATGGATTTGTATAGAATGGTTTGGAGAGGGATGATCCTACCTCAGGCAGGGGGTTGGACAAGATAACCTCTGGAGGTCCCTTCCAAGCCTACTTTTCTATGATTTGGCTAAATTTTAATTCTGTTTTATAGTTTTCTTACCTGGATTTTTATGATGTGGTGACTAATAAAAATCACCTCTCTCTCGCTTAAACACAGAGATACTAAGTGTTACATAATGTGAATATTGAAGAATATTATGTACACACTGAAAAAGAGAAAGTGCAGAAGCACTAAATAGTATTACTATAAATGCTTGAAACATATATTCATTTTTGTACTTAGGACTATTTTCTTTAGGCAAAATCATAAAATAAAAACATAGAATCTTTATTTTTGAGTTTTAACTATAGCATAAACTATGAGCTAGAGTTAATATTTAATAAATACATACTCCTTAGATTGATAGCAGTAGAACTATACTTTTGTGCCTGCTGTCTTTGCATATTCAGAGGATTCATAGTGCTAGATAAGATGAAAACATGTTACAAAGTTGTGGTCACTGTGCAAAATTAATCTACATCTAAAAAAAGTTACTTATGTGATGTAGGGGTGGCAAATTTTGCTGTCACTCAGGTGATTACTGTACAAGACTAAAACTTGGTCTCCCTGGGGTAATAATTATCATGGAGGCCTCTGAGGAAAATTGTATGTATTGTACCATCTTTGGCATCCTGCTTAGCTACATGGAAGAAGACATGTTCAACCTTCTTTGTTTAGAAGAGTGATCTCTTCTGAGGGTAGTGAATTGAATGGAAGAAGGGGAACTTCAGGGGTTTCAGGAATGACTTGAATAACCAAAGCCATGATTTTGTATTAAAATAACCTTTTAGGAGTATTATTGGCTTACAAGCATGTAACTAGAATGCTAATTACAACACTAATCCTCCTTGCAGCTTTCTTTGACAATCAGACTGTGGTGAATGCTTAAACAATTTCAGACTTGCTGATAAGTCCTGTGTGTTATATTGCTTAGAGTCTTTACATTTTTGCAAGCATGGTCTAAATCAATAGCACCATTTACATGGGTACAGTGTGTTTTGTGCACAATTGTAAAAGTTTCCTTTCTAGGTGACTTGATGACAGTATAAGAACTACAAAATTAAACTTAGTGGGTATGGCACAGAAAAAAAATGTGAATAGCATAGTATGTACTGATCCATAATGTGGTAAATTGTTAAAAGTCATGCTTTTAAAGGATGAAGAGAACTTAAAGATCTTACTTAAGGGATCTTACAGATTGTGAACTAAGAAGACAGGAAAGTTATTGCTTCAAGGTCGTTGCTGAGTTTTTGTTTAAGGTACCTTGGTCAGCATTTACCAAGTTTTCACTGAAGATGCCTGTTTGGAATAGAAACTAAAGCACAGGTTTAGCAAGGACTTGACCATGCACATAACTTTAACAAAGTGAGTAATTTAACTGACTACCAGTTGGCTACCAAGAGGTTGAAAGTTTGAGGCCACAGCAGAAGCGCTTATGGGACGGCCCTGTCAGATTTCAATGAATCTGTGAATTCTGCTAAATACCTTGTCACAAGCAGTGCTAAATTGACTTAAAAAAAGTCAACTTAACTAAATTAACTAAAGTTAAGCCACATTGGAGTGTACATATGTACAGCTCCTTGATGTGGTGGCAGCCATCTTGTGAGCTAAGACAACTTAACTAATGCAACTCAAGATAATATACCTCTGAGGTTTAAGTTGACTCTGTTCCGCATATGTGTGTACACTGTGACAGTGAAGTCAGCTTAACTGTCAGAAAGTTAGTATGCGTGTACACACCCAAGAACACATAAAGGAAGGAAAGACCACATATGTTTCAGTAGGACTGCTTGCATTTTCAAAATTAACCATCTGTTTAAGTACTTTGCTTAGTCAGAATCTCACTATGTAGTATGGGCTGGCAGATCCTTACTTTTCTGTGGCAGCTATGATATGGCTGTACTAATAGTGCAGATTTCTCTGTACATCAACAATGTCCCTCAGTCTCAAGTAAAAGAACCTCCTTTATTTCTGAGGTGCAGTGCTGAATCCATGCTTATTCTGTTCTGGCCCCCTCTGGCTACTAGTCAGCAGTTTACTGCCAGTTGCAGTTGTGGGTTTTTAAGCATTTGTCCACTGCCAACTGGACTGAAGCCACTCCAAAACTCACTAAAATACTGAATAGCTTTCATGTGCTAGACAGTATTCTCTATCCTTTTTAATGTCTTTGTTGATGGCTGTTGAAACAGAAGAGAAACAGATCATTGTCACAGCTTTTTCCCATTTTTGGTTACACCATGTTCTCTCTACCTCACAAGTTGATAGGAATACTCAGTAGGCAATATGAGCGGTCTGGGGTCAGATCCAGTGAACTTAAAAAGTTATCAGTGAACTTAAAAGTCTTTCCACTAACTCCAGCAGGCAGTGGATCAAGAGAGTTGGAAATATTCTCTTTAAGAGTGCTGTTATAATGAAATATGTTTAATTAAAGGAAGTGATGGGTATAAGAAGGAATCACTCTTTATTTCAGTTGTTTCTCTCCATATCTTTATTTTTTTCTCTTCCTCAGCCTGCTAAACTCTGAAAACAGCAGTTTTGGCTCAGAGGGATGAAGCAGTTATGCACTAGGTTAGAATATCAGTTTTAATACAAAAGTCTCCCAGACATGAATCAGTGTGCCAGTAATTTAGTACTACTCCAGGTTAAAAATAAGTTTTATTTTACATTCCCTGTTACCTTTGTCCACCCACGTACACATGTAAATGAGCAGAGAGCCTTTCTGCCAGATTTACCTTCTGCTTGACAGGACAGTTGTGTTGTTCGTGAGGTGGTGTCATAGGAGGGGGTATTATTAAGACCTGTGAGGAAAATGCTGGCAAAAGAAGGAATGTTTTAAAAAATCCTCTTGCAGAGCTTTGTGATCTTCCCATGTTCCAAGTCTCTCTTACTCTCTCTTTTTTTTTTTTATGTTTTCTGAAGAAAGAAGAAAACAAGTTTAGCAAATCTGTAGCCTATATTTAACTTCAATTTAAGTGATACAGAGGTGCAATTTAGAAGATTAGCAATTACTTAACTGGACTAGCAAGCACTGTGCCGTAACTGATGTTTAGCAAACTGAGATCTCTAACTTTGAGAGTATTTTGCATACACTTCATTGATTTCATAGACGTTTGGGCTGAAAGGAACCCTGGAGGATCATTGAGTCCAGCCCCCGGCCCCAGGGGCAGGAAGTCAGCAGGGATCATAGATTCCCAGCAAGATAAGCATCCAAATGTGTTTTGAAGGCGTTCAAAGTGGGTGCTTGAACCACTTCAGGTGGCAGTCTGTTCCAAACCTTGGGGGCTCGGACAGTGAAGAAGTTCGTTCTTATGTCCAGCCTGAACCGGTCACAGTGGAGTTTGTGACTGTTCAGTCTTGTCATCCCTTTGGGGGGCTCTGGTGAACAGTCTTTCCTGCAGATCCTGGTGAGCACCCCTGATAAACTTATAGGTGGCCACCAGATCACCCCTGAGCCTGCACTTTTCCAGGCTGAAGAGCCCCATGGCTCTCAGCCTCTCATCACAAGGTCTATTTTCCTGACCTCTGATCATGTGCGTAGCTCTCCTCTACACCCTCTCAAGCTTCTCCACATCCTTTTTGAATTGCGGAGCCCAAAACTGGATGCAGTACTCCAGCTGTGGCCTCACCAAGGCCGAGTACAGCGGGAGAATGACGTCCCGGGATCTGCCTGAGAAGCATCTATGGATGCAAGCCAGTTTTGCTCACTTTACTAGCCACAGCATCGCACTGAAGGCTCATGTTCATCTTGTGGTCAACCGTGACCCCCGACTCCCTTTCATCTGTAGGCAGCGAGTAATGAAAGGCAATAAGTAAGCACACTATTTCTAAGTCTTTGCAAAAATCCACTGAGGAAACCCTAGATAATTCAAAAGAAAAGATTCTGTAATCAAAATGGGGAAAAAAGAATGTTCCTTGTGAACTTAGAAATAACTATCCACAAACATCTCCATAATGTGACATGTCAAAGTATATTCTTTAATGTTAATCACATTAAAAAGCTCTTTTGCTGAGATAACATGCTACTGTGTTTGGGGAGTGATGAGATGATGTGTAATGTGAATCAGAGGCAGATTAAAAATAATAGGAGTAGATTTCTTCACTGGAGTAGAAATTTAAATGCTTGCATAAACAACACGGAAAGATTCAGAGAAGCTGTGAAGTGTTATGACAGGCCATAACTTCATGGGTGGGATAGGAAGGCAAGTATTATTTTCACAGACTATCTGTGCTTATGAGAGTGTTTAACATGTTGTGGGTTTAGTATTCTCTATCATAACTATCTTTGGCTCTACACATGTATGATGTAGGGATTAAAGTGTTCCTGGGTGCATCTACCTATACTATCATCATGCAGTGATAAACTCTGGTGAATATCACACTGGAGTTTATTGCTCCATGGCGTGCGATTTGACATGTTGAGCCAGGTCAGAGCAACCCTGTCTGGCAAGGGACACCAGAGGTCAGCCTGCCATCTTAGGGCTGCTCTGACTTGGCTCAACATGCTGTGGAGGGACTGGCTGGGGCACGAGGGTGCTCCAGTGCAGGGCTAGCTGGAAGGCAGCCCCTGCACTGAAGCACCTTCATGCCCTATCCAGCTAGGTCAGTGTCTACACGTGCACTGCTGCGCATGACAAAACTCCACAACAGGGTAGTACTTGTATTTACTGCTGTGGAGTTAATTAGTTTCCTGCAGGCTAATAGGGCCACACATGTAGACAAGAGATGTTTAATGCAGAGCTAATTAGTCTACTATGCAGTAAATGTTTCATGTAGATGTGCTCTCCAAGTAGTGTATTGTTTTAAGTCCTTTCAGTTAGCTTTTTTGCAATATGTTTTAGTAAATTATACACAGTTTTGTTGCTGAGGTCTTCTCATGTATTTTGAATGAAAACCCAAATCTATAAAAATCCATATAAAAATTTCATGTTGAGCAAATGTACATGATATTTTGGGTAAGTCTAAATGAATCAAATATTTATATGGCTCTCAGTCTGATAACTCAGGAATGAAAATACATGGATTATGTTGCTAGTTCTGATGCAGCCTTCCTGTGTGACCAGGAAAGTCACTCATGCTAGAAAAAGAGAGGTTAAAGGAAGCTACCTAAAAGTAATGACTGCACAATACATTGAGATCTGCTGACAGAATTAAAGTACAGTTTTGCTGTTATCAATAAATATTTACAAAATTAGAGATGAAGATTTCCTTTCAGAAAGTTAACAATAATAAAATTAGAAGGTTAAGGGTGTGTGAAATTAATGGGGCTGAATTTGGAGATTTTAATGAAGCCATTCTTATTTAGAAATACATATTATATGTTGTTTCCACAGAGCATTATATTTATTCAATTCATAATTTTGGTTTTTTTTCCCCAAATGAAGTAGTGATGGCCCACCAATATAAGGTTCAGAGTTCATAATCAATTCATAGAAGCATCCAGATAGTCAAGTGTTTGTCATGTTTTTGATTCTGGACAATTAGTTTGGAAGTTTCTTCAGAAGAGTTTTTTACTTAATTTTAAAACTATTTAAATTATTTGTTTTAAAACGGGTGCCCTTAATAATTTACGATTTATTGCATTTAACATGGTCACTTTTAGAAGTTTATTTTCCATAATTTCTTACCTTAATCTTAGGCAATAGTGTTAGGGAAAAAACAATGAAGTGGGAAGTTTCTATGCTACCTCCTCTACTGTTATATCCCCATAATTAAATTTACATGAGAGAACAGAACATGAAAGGGAAACAAGCCCAGAGTGGGGGAATATAATAAGAGAAAGGGAAAATTAAAGTTTCTTTGAAAGGCTCATTGTTGATTGAGAAAATGTCTAGTTGTTATATCACAGTGATAAGAGATTTTGCCTTTTCCCTTTTCTATCCCAGTATTTTTTTTCCTTTCCACTTTATCATAGGTAGGATTTATTTTGGTGGGGTTTACTTTTCGTGTATGAATAATCTGTGGAAATATGTAATGTATAACTGGGATCTTAACCAATCTCAGTGGGATCCACAGTTACCTGGCATTGGTGAAAACTGAGAGCCTTTTGCAATATTTAAAATATCTACTACTTCACCATCAGGTTTCCAAGGTCCTGAATAGATAAAGTCACTCAAATGGAAGATGTATCTCTGTTTTTCTGTCAGCAATCAACTTAATTGAATTTTGTTTAATTATTTAGCACTTTCAGACCATGTTGAAGACTAAATTGAATGTCCTAACTCTTCGAAAAGAGCCGCTTCCTACAGTGATCTTCCATGAACCAGAGGCCATTGAGCTGTGCACCACAACTCCATTAATGAAGACCCGGACTCATACTGGATGCAAGGTACTTCAAAAATAAAAAAGCCCAGGTATAAGACAGTTGTTGGTGTTCTACACATGTAAGAGGAAATTTAAAAATAAAATGTTATCTTGGAAACCCCACTATGTAGCACTAATACTGTGGTATTTGTATATATAAAATCTTTTATTTGTCTTTTTCTTTGTGTGAGTTCTGTTCCTCAATAAATAGGTTCTCACAGGTGGAGAAATGAAACTCTAAATGAGTTTTATAGTTTTGGTTATAAAAATTGCTTGAATCCTGACTTTCAAAGATTCCTTATTATATTCAGTATTATAACATTTATATCAGGGTATCATTTGTTCTGGGTTAATTTAAATATGATTATTTTGCATAAATGCTAACACTGAAATGAGAGATGAGGGTCCCAATCCTGCATACGTATTCAGTGATTTTTATTAACATGACTATAATCCCATCCCATACCTATTCAATGATTCTTACTAACGTGAATATAATCCCATTGAAATAGGTTTACAGGATAAAGTCTTAGGTCAGATGTAAAAAATAAGTTAGAGTTTGAATCAGTAAAGCAACAAAATTAATTTATCCAGCTACATCAGGGTGTGTAGCAGTGTGGGGTCCCTTCTGGTAGCCCACCAGAAAACCAGTGGGTTGGATGTAACAGGTCTGTGGTCCAGATCTGGCCCATGGGCTGCATGGTTGAGCCCTCTGTTTTGGCAGAACCAAATGGTCAGTTACATTTACTGGTAGCTGAGTCAGATGATCAGCAGTAATGTGCACTGATGCAACAGTTTACTTGTCTTGGTTCTCACTTGCTATGCAATGACCTTTTCTGATGGACATGCTTACAACAGTAGTAGGTGCACTGCTACATAAAATCAGCTCCACTGGCATGCTGATGTCACCAACACTTCAGTGACAAAATTCTGTGGCAAAAATGTTGCTTTCATGTAACTCTTTGCTATAATCGAAGCTGGGAAGAGATTTTCTTTAGTATAAAGTGCTTCAAGTGAGCTGAACACAGTATATTAACTTGCAGGTTTTACTGTTCTTTCCTGATGATGTCTCTTATGCTCTATGTCAATGCATAATTAAATTTTAGGGGACATCACCACTCAAAATTATCACCCATACAGAGTCTGGTTTCCCTATCAAGTGTGAGACAGTTCAGCAATGCTTTCTGAAAGCAAATTTACCTCTGCTTGGGAATGTGATTGTGGAGTTTCAGTGATTTAGTTTTTGACTTATCCTGTGTTTCTGCAGTGTCTCTAGCACCTGAAGATGTGTTGCAGAACAATTTTTGAATCTATAAACAAACAGAATCCCAGTTCTATATTTACTGTATTTGAATCCAAGATGAGGCTTTCCCCTCCCACCCCAGTAATTCAACATGGAGAAAAAGGAAACTTGTCTTGGTTTGGAGTGAGTCTGGGGAAGGTGGGTGCTCTGGCTCTGGCTCTGGCTCTGGCCCTAGCCCTGCCTGGGAGAAGACTGTGGTGTGGGCTGGGGGAATGCAAGGGAGATTTTGCAATGCAGGGTGGGGAGCATAGGGGAGACCACATGGTGTGGCACATGGGGAGTTCAGAGAAGATGGCACAGTGGCAGGGGAGCTGCTGAAACTGTGGCTCCGGTCCTGGGCTGGGGCTACCCTTACATATGCTGCCTGGCCAGTGCCAGAGGCACTGCGTGTTCCAAGCCCTGGGTCAGAGTTGCCAAACAGTAGAGGGGAGGGGGAATATAGCTAAGGTGGGGCAGGCACCAGGTTGGGGGCAAGTGGCAGGAGGGAGCAGGCACTGGGCAGGCAATTAACTAGGGGGCAGGCTGCATGGGGAGCAAGTAGTCAGGGTGGCAGGTATCAGGGGCATTTATACACATGCTGCAGGAGGGGGCGGTGCTTTAATTAGAGCAGCTCTGAGAGTTCTCAGAGCTGCTCTAATTAAGGCGCCAGAACATCTCGTGTATCAGCATCCCCCTGCTTCAAAATGGCAGTGGGCATTGAACAAGCTTTAGATAAAGCATGCCCACCACCATTTTGAAGTGTGGGGATGCTGATACATGAGATCCAGGAGGCTGCTGCAGCACTGTAATTACCACACTCCAGGAGGCTTGATTTATTGAGTCTGCTTTGTTACACTGGAATTATATCATGTTGGAGTGGCCTCCCTGATAGGGTATAGGCACTCTTGGGGACAAGTGATGGGCAGGCAGACACCAGGGGAAAGCAAGTGGCAGAGGGGGCAGGTGGCAGGAAGGCAGGCACTGGGGGAGGCAACTGGTGTGGCAGGGCATGGGACAACCCCCCCCCCCCCCCGGGTCCCCGCGGTTGCCCCCTTT
>NW_017728995.1:44758784-44759723 GCF_001723915.1 Gavialis gangeticus
TAGCTGCTTTCCCTGCCACAGTGGTTGTGGGGAGGGGTTGAGAATTTAAGGTAACTGTTCAGATGCTAAAAATGTAGATAAGATTGTTGTCATCAGAACTGTCAGTCTTTGATTTATTAAATATGATGCACTTGACTGGAAACTTCCTCTTCTCCGTGTAGCAGTAACTACCTGAGATGGAGGTTGGAAACTTGAAACACTCCCAGAAAATAAGTTGCTCAAAATGGAAACATCTCAAAAAGATGTGGGCCTACTTTCTTTTTTAAAAGTAGATCTTTTACCAGGCGACGACCTGGTAAGGGGCCTCCAGGTTCTCGAGCACCTGGGTGATAGTGATCATCGTTTGCTGGAATTCACCATCCAGCGCAGGGTGTCAAGGGCCTGCAGCAAGGCGGTAGCCCTAGACTTGAAGAGGGCCAGCTTCAACGAGTTGAGGAAATTAGTGGGAGAGGTGCTGGGGTTCTTGAGAGCAAAAGAACTCGGTGCCCAAGATGAGTGGTCGTTCTTTAAGGAGGTGATACTCGGGGCTCAAGGGGTGACCATCCCAACAAGAAGCAAGGGGGGCAAGAGTGCCCAAAAGCCCCCCTGGCTCACCAAGGGCATCCAGGAATGCCTGATTGCCAAAAAGGCAGCATACAACTGGTGAAAGGGGGTGCTATCTCCAAAGAAGAGTATACCTCCTCTGCTCGGGCCTGTAGGGGGGCTGTCAGGAAAGCTAAGGCAGACATAGAGCTAGGACTAGCGTCCAAGATCAAAGAAAATTAAAAGTCCTTTTTCAAATATAGGGAGGATGAAGAAAGCACTGGGAAATGTGGGGCCCCTGCAAGCTTCTCTGGGCAATCTGGTGGTTGCACCAGAGGAGAAAGCAGACCTCTTTAATCAATTCTTCACCTCCGTTTTCTTGGGCAGGGACTGGGACTTCCCCACCATGATGCAAGA
>NW_017728995.1:44760089-44762231 GCF_001723915.1 Gavialis gangeticus
GTACCCCCTGGCATAAGAAGGAATAACGGCCATAAGTTGTTGGAGAGTAGGTTTAGATTAGACATCCGTATGAACTACTTCACAGTCAGGGCAGCTAGGATCTGGAACCAACTTCCAAGGGAAGTGGTGCTGGCTCCTACCCTGGGGGTCTTTAAAAGGAGGCTGGATGCCTACCTGGCTAGAGTCATTTGAGCCCAGTCTTCTCCTGCCAAGGCAGGGGGTTGGACTTGAAGATCTACAAGGTCCCTTCCAACCCTGATTCTATGAAAAGTTTTGTCTGTAGACTTTATTCTCCGGTATATTATTAACTTCTGCAGATTTTCATATTTCTTGTTCTCAGTCCCAACAACCTGTGGAGGCATTGTAAAATGAGCCTGCTAAATGAGTCTTGTGTAGTCTGCTGCTGCTTTTTCAGGCATTGTTACTATAATGAAAAAGGAGAGAGGTTAAATGTGTTGTCTGTAATTTGTGAAGTGGTGTCATAAGTTTTAACATTTTTATTAAACTGCAAGGCTTTTTGAAGTGAGGACTAAAGAATTAATGACTGGAGATGGTAGTAGTTTCACTCAAATGTAGCTATTCTGCCCTAAGAGAAATGTTATTCTTCCTGTTTCCATCAACTTGGATGACACGTTCCTTGATACTTGGATGGATGTGGCAGGCCTTAATGAGAGGGACAGAAGGCTAATGAAGCATATTATTAATCCAAGTTAGATTACCAACATTCAGTCCTTTTTTAGGAATAAGCTCTTGTAAATAGTAAAATACATTTCTATAATACAGCATATGCAGGTGTTATAAGCTGCCTGCATTTTTCATTTGTTTCAACTGGGAAGATAATTAAATTCAAGCACATCTCCGTTGGAGGTATGCTAGTCATATTTTTTCAATGACTTATTTCAAGTGATTTTTGTAGCTGGGATGGTCCAGGAAAGATGCAAGAGACGAGCCTTTCAAACTTTTTTTTTTCCCCAAATGGAATGGATGGCAATTGACAGTAGTGAGATATTGACATGTTAAAGTCAAATCTTACTCCCATTGATAATTAACACATTATTAAGAATTACAGTAACAAACCATACTTGCTACTCTAGGTTGGTGCAAAAATCCCTGCATGTGAGAGAGGAAAAGGATCAAGTCCTGAGTTAGTTTCCTAGATGTCCATATGGTTCTTACTCTGTTTGCCTAGGCCTTAGCATAATGGGGTCCTGGTCTAGAGGAGTTCCTAGGCACTACTGCAGCACAGTGTACCTGCGTATGGTACAGTTTCATGTCATATTGAAGACTGTAGGTTGGATCCTGATCATTATATCTTTGTCAAGCCAATTACCTTTACTGGCAACACCTGAGGCTTGCATGAAAGGGGACAGAGTTTGTCTGGCTGAAAAATCTATAATTAACTTCTAGTCACTAATATTGCCTCCTGACAGAAAAATAATGATCTTATTATATTCCAGAAAATAAGACGATTCCACTGGCATATGTGCAAAATTGGTTAAACAAAATATTAAAGTAAAAATGTACTCTCTTGGGCCTGAATGTGATCTCTTTTGTATTAGCATTGATGAGGAACAATTAGTTTGAACCAGATGCAGCTATATCCGTATAAAATATGGCATGAATTAGAAGATAGTCAGGAACAGAGAAACATTTTAGAGCATTAGCTAATTCCTAAGCATTATTACTATTGACAGTGTACCTTAATAGCCTCTGTTCCAGTGCACCGGTATCTTGCTTGGATATTGTTTTTTGTCTGTCTAGGCGTTTTTTGGTCTTGTACATTTTGATTGAAATTTCTTTGGGGCAGAGCTGTTTCATTTATAAAATTTTCTCCACCCGGGGTTCTGATCTTCACTCAGAACCCCCATGCAACACAAATGAAAATAAGTGATTTATATATTAGGGCTGTGTGAAGCTTCGGGTGGTCATTTGATTTGGAGGAGATTCAGCTTGGTTCAGTGGCTGAATCTCCAAACCCAGATAGAATCAGGGGACCAATTCAAAGGTCTGAATCGATTCAAAGCTCTCCGAATATTCGGAAAAGATTTGGAGAGCTTTGATGATTCGGGCAATCCCTGGTGGCTGCAGCAGGGAGCTGCAGCTGACTCTGAGCTGGTAGGTATTGGGGTGGGGGAGGAGGGC
>NW_017728995.1:44762330-44774118 GCF_001723915.1 Gavialis gangeticus
AAAAAAAAAAAAGAAAAGCTCTGGGACTCACTGCTCCTGCGGTGGCCTTTGGGCTTTTTGGGGCTCATGCAGAACCCCCCACGTGGTGTGGGGCAGTGGGGGTTTCTCCCCCTCCAACAGGAGTGGTAAGCCTGGGGCTTTTCTTGGGTTTGGTTTTTTTTTTTTTTTTTTTTTTTTTCCCCCTTAGAGCCAGAGCTGGCCTGGGTGGGGCACCTGTGGGCAGGGCTGGGGGAATGAGGAGGTGTTTGGGGGGCTTGTGCAGAGCCCCCACACAGTGTGGGGCAGTGGGCGCAGTGGAGATTGCCCCCTGCCCAGCAGCACCTGCTGAACACTGGGGGGTTTTTCCCCCCCAAAGAGCCGGAAGCTGGGGCGGGCAGGGCAGCCATTGTCAGGCTGGGAGAGTGCACAGGGGATGGGGCTGGTCTGAATGATTTGGAGATTTGGCAACAGCCAAATCTCTGAATCGGATTTGGCCAAATCGATTCGGGACAGTGATTCGAATCACAAAAGCGAATCACTGTCACCCAAATTGGCTGAATCTGAATTCGAAGCAAATACTAGCCACTCTGCACAGTCCTATTATATATCATATTTACTCAAATCCAAGTTCAGACTTTTTCCTCACTCATTTAACATGGGGCACGGGGGAAAGCCTCATCTGGGGTTTGAGAGCTGGGGCTAGAGCTGTTGCCACTGCCACTGATACCTTGCTGGGGCCAGTGTGGCTCAAGGTGGCTTGTGCAGTGGGGGAGGGAATGCTAACTGGGAAGCTTGAGGGTGACTCTATGGTGCTGGGGGTGGGGGTGGGTGCATGGGGGAGACCACATGGTGCAAGGGAGAATGCAGGGGAGACCACACAGCAGCAGGGGAGCTGCTGCACCTCCAGTTCCAACTTCTGCTACCAGCACTACTGCTACCTGGCCAGTACTGGAGCCAGAGCCATGAACTGGAGGATGGCAGGGAGGCAGGTAAGGGAGATAAGGCGTTGGGGTCTGACTGCCCCCTTCCCCCACTGGCCACTGCTTTTCCTGCTGCTGCTTTACTGCTGCTGCAGTGGGGGGATGAATTTAAGACAACCCTCCAATAATTAAGTCCTAACATGGACAATTATAACAAACTTATAATTTTCATAGTTTCATAGTTGGTAGGGTCGGAAGGCACCTGAGCAGATCATCAAGTCTGACCCCCTGCCATGGACAGGAAAGAATGCTGGGGTCAAACAACCCCGGCTAGGTGATTTGTCTAGCCTCCTTTTTGAAGGCCCCCAGGGTAGGAGTGAGTGCCACTTCCCTTGGAAGTTGCTTCCAGATCCTAGCTGCTCTGACTGTGAAGTAGTGCCTCCTGATGTCTAGCCTGAACCTACTCTCAGTCAACTTGTAGCTGTTATTCCTAGTTACACCAGGTAGTGCTCGGGGGAACAGGGACTCTCCCGTTCCCAGCTGGTCCCTCCAGTAAGTTTATAGATGTCCACCAGATCCCCTCTCAGCCTTCTCTTGTGGAGGCTGAACAGGTTCAGGTCCTGTAGCCTCTCCTTGCATGGTCAGGGGGCAGGAGGGCAGGCCCTACAAGTGGCCCTCCTCTGGACCCTCTCAATGCTGTCCACATCACTCCTGAAGTGTGGTGCCCAGAACTGGACACAGTACTCCAACTGTGGCCTGACTAGTGTCGCATAGAGGGGGAGGATCACCTCCTTGAACCTGCTTGTGGTGCATCTGTGGATGCATGACAAGGTGTGGTTATCCTTACTGACCGTGTCCTCACATTGGTGGCTCATGTTCATCTTGGAATCAATAGTGACTCCGAGATCCTTTTCTGCCTCTGTGATGACAAGAAGGGAGTTCCACAGCCTGTAGGTATGCTGCTGGTTCTTCCTCCCCAGGTGATTGAATCCCATCCTATTCTCATCTGTCCACCCCTGTAACCTGTCCAGATCGAGTTGTAGCCTGTCTCTCCCTTCTAGCATGCCCACCTCTCCCCACTTCTTAGTGTCATACATGAATTTGAACAAGGTGCTTTTCACTCCCTCATCCAAGTCACTGATGAAGCTGTTGAACAGTGTGGGCCCGAGGACCAAGCCCGGGGGGACCCCACTGCCCACATCCCTTCAGGTTGAAAATGACCTGTCCACCACCACTCTCTGGGTGCAGCCCTCCAGCCAATTTGCGACCCATCTGACTGTAGGAATCAACACTACAGTTGCCTAATTTTTTAATAAGAACGGGGTGAAAGAGAGTGTCGAAAGCCTTCCTAAAGTCCAGAAAGATTACGTCCACCACGACACCAGCGTTCAAGGATTTTGTGACTCAGTCGTAGAAGGCAACCAGGTTGGTCTGACAGGACTTGTCCCTAACGAACCCATGTTGGTTCCCACTAAGCATAATCACCCCTGCTGGTCTCTCACAGATGTGTTCCTGGATAATTTTCTCAAAGAGCTTCCCCAGGACTGAGTTAAGACTAACAGGCCTATAGTTACCTAGGTCCTCCTTCCTCCCCTTTTTTAAATTGGGGACCACATTGGCCCTCTTCCAGTCCTCTGGCACCTGGCCAGAGCACCACGAGTGCTCATAAAGCCATGCCAGGGGTCCTGCAATGACCTCTGCCAATTCCCTCA
The DNA here is from genome assembly GCF_001723915.1 of Gavialis gangeticus. Classification (NCBI taxonomy): domain Eukaryota; kingdom Metazoa; phylum Chordata; order Crocodylia; family Gavialidae; genus Gavialis; species Gavialis gangeticus. The sequence goes on from NW_017728995.1 coordinate 44,764,942, forward strand.
GCACCCTGGGATGGAGATCATCTGGACCTGCTGACTTGAACGTGTCCAGCCCCACCAGAAGTTTCCTAACTAGGTCCTTACTGACCCTAGGCCTGGCAGTGCCTCTGAGTCTGTCCGGAATCCCGGTGTGGGGGATGTCCTGGTCCCTGCTCAGAAAAATGGAGGCAAAGAATTTGTTAAAGAGGTCAGCTTTATCATCTGGTGCAACCACCACATTACCAAGCATGTCCTGCAGGGGTCCCATGTTACCTGGTGCTTTATTTTTACTCCCTATGTATTTAAAAAAGGACTTCTTGTTATCTTTGATCCTGGTCGCTAGTCCTAGTTCTGTCTCTAACCTTAGCCTTTGTAACAGCCCCCCTACAGTCCCGAGCAATGGAGGTATAATGCTCCTTGGTGATGACCTCTCCCTTCCATCAGGTGTACACCTCCTTTTTCGCTTTCAGATGTTCCTGAATGCCTTTGGTGAGCCATGGTGGCTTTTGAGCACTCTTGCCCTCTTTGACTGGCATTGGGACTGTCACTCTTTGGGCTCAGAGGATTGACTACTTGTCTTGGACTCCCAACTCCCCTACCCTCTAGGACCTCGGTGCCTCCCCGACTAATCTTTTTAACTCCTTGAAATGGGCCCTTCTAAAGTCAAAGGCTGGTGCCTTGCTGCAAGGCCTTTGACACCCTGCTCTAGATGGCGAATTCCAGTAGGCGATGATTGCTATCGCCCAGTTGGTCTAGAACCTGCAGTCCCCTCACCCAGCTCACTGCCTGTGGCCAGGACCAGGTCCAGCAAGGCATTTCTTTATATAGAATCTAACTATATGGGGGGGGGGGCATCTTTAAATTTAAGTTGTCTTGGATTTGGGTAAATACTTGTTTGGTTTTTTATAATACAAACAAACGAAGCTAATGCTCTTCTGGATAAGAGCTGACAGGTCAGGTGTCTAAGACATGCTTTTACAACACAAGAACCTGAACAAACTATTTCTCTTTCTTCATGTTGCTGCCCAAATCCAAGACTTCCACAACAGTCAGGCAAAGAAAAGAGGCAGACAGCTATCCTCACTATATGCTTGCTGTTGTCAGGCTGTATTTTATTCTACTGAAATGAAAACAATCTAGACACTGAATAAATACAATGTAATATAATCAGCTTTTTCTTTCACTTGAATGCCAAGGAAAAGATCCTTGTCCTTGTTGTCCTATTTGTATATCTCTATTGTAGCAAAAGAAAAAGTGCATAAGAAACCAGCATTTGTGTATGGCGGGAATCCCTGGGGCATAAATTGGCATAATGGGAAATGGCAGCTGGTAGTTTCTTGGCTGGTGTACTGGCTTCCAGCGGCATATAAACTAACATTATGGCCCCAGGGCACCAATTACAAGCCAGTTTAATTTAGTAGCCCTAGTGATCTGGTCAACTGAGAGTCTCTAGGTCCTAGTTTAGATTTCAGTTGCTTATCAAATTGCTTGGGTATTTGTGCTCTGATGTTAGAAATCTTGCCTACAACCTTCTAGTCTTATATCTAGATATGAGGATTCTGGGTTCACCATTTCTGTAACAATCCACAATGTGAACTAAGAGCATCTGGCAATATATTATTCATTCATATCAGTAGACAATAATGTACTAGTACATCACAGAGCATGCATTTGCTTTTTGACATCTCTGGTACTTGAAATCATGTTGCTTTATTTAAATATCCTCAGATAATTTAACTACTTAGCCAAACTTTAAATATTTATTGCTATTTTGGCTACTTCGGCAACAATTGGTTAGTTGCTGAACATACTCTTAAAACCATCTCAGTTTATCTTAGACTTAATAAAAATGTTCTCTCTGCAGCTGTAGTGAGGTCAAGAGTAGCACTCCTAAGTACAGCTGCATGCAGCCATAACTATAAATTCTGCTAGCTAGCTCTTTGATGGTCTCCGTTAAAACTTCCTGAAACCCTAACTTGATGGTGGCCATTATCTTTTAATAAAAAACCAATTAAACAACAGAAACAAACAAAAACAGTCCACTCATAAACACAACTGTAACAACAATCCAGTCTTTGTTATTTCACCACCTACATATGTTTATGGGAAGCATTGTTCCTCTTTTTTTTTCTGACTTCATTCTGAGCTCAGAGGCTAAGTACATACATTCAAAAAGCCCGAGGTGCATTCACACTCACTCTTGTAGGGTTTTTTGGGAGCAAAAATAACTCACATTCACCCTTTGGGTGGAGGGGGCCATGGAGGTGGCCTCTACTGGCTGAGGCCAACAGGCTGAGGGCACTCTCATATACCTCCCACAAGACTACCAGATAATTCAGAGCCCAGCTGAGTAGCAGGCCAACCCTGATTGGCCAGCACAGCCCCTTGCCCCAGTCCTGCCCCCTGCAGCCAGCCAATGCTGGCTGTCAGCTTCAGTGTAGGGGACGCCAGGGAACAGAGCAGTTCACTGCGTGAGCCCCACCAGCAATGCTGACTTGGGTTTGGGAAGTTTGGGGCTGGGACCATGTAGCTGTTCGCTGCACTGGGAACTGGAGATGGGGGTGGGGGGAGTGAAACCCCTGGCCATGCCACCTTGCTGACCCAGGTCTGTGTGGCAGGGGTCTCTGCTTCGCCCTCCCCCTGGTTCCTGGCATGGCAGATAGCTATTCAGCTCTAAGCTGTGGCTCCTGCCTACAGCTGTCAGCTGGGCCAGGCGGAGGGGCTACAGGAACAGAGCCTTCTGCTGCACAGGCCCAGTCCTGAATCAGTACAGTTTGGGGGTCCCATGTGGCAGAGGGGCTGGGAGGGGGGCCTTCTCTGCCCCCTCCCCCACCTGTGCAAGTAGGAAAAAGAAGCTTTTCTGGCTCCTGTTTGTGATAGCCTGGGGGTGGGGCTTGTCCAGAACAGAAGAAGACCAGCTGAAGCTAGCACGCTGCCCTGCAAAGGGTGCCTGGGATACTGGAGGACAATAAACTAAGGTGATTCGCTATGGGATCTGGTACAGAAATTCAATATGCTGCTCTAACCCAAACTGATTAAGTCTAATACTGCATCCATCCAGGTCTAGCTTAGACTGGATTTCACTATTTTTAAACCGGTCAGTATGTGTTGAGTTCCTGTTCTGTTACGGGTTTAGACCAGTTTCCAATCGCTTATACCAGTTTATGTGTAATGTCTGTAAGTAGCCTCGCTGTTGCATTGAAGCTATACACATTTTACATTATCTGTTGGCAGTGTTACCCTAATTTGCTGGGATCTCATTTCATCTGCTCCTGATTAAATTAGATAAAATGAAAACTGGGAATGTTTCATGGCATGGAATTTAAGAGCCTCAGTGTCTTAGAAGATTATATTCCTCAGTAACAGAGGTGGCATAACGGGACTTTGTTTTGGGCTGTGTTTTCCAAAACAGGAAAAGAAACTTACTGCAATGTTAATTTATACCATTACCTAATACTTGATTTACCCTTTTTCATCTTCAATTCATATAATTCTAGAAAGTTTGTTTTTTAGCCTAAGAGGTAAAAATGCCAAAGATACTAAAGAATTATGCTAATACATTACTTTTACATAATACTTTTTCTCTGATCAGAAAACTATTGAATTATTATAAGCCAAATCCTTATCCAGTTGTTGAAAGCAACAGGAGTTGCATGTGCTCACTACCTCTGAGTTTCTCCATTTATGGGATCCAGTCTTATATCATGGTAGTCAATGGAAATGTTGCTGTTGACCTCAATGGGATTGATGTAGGATGCACCACTTAAATGTAAATAAATATGTCTGCAGTGGAGAAAAGCAGCTAGGCACACAACCATTGAATAGTGCACTCTGAATAGAATTTGGCATTGCGCCATCCCTGAATTTCAGAACTGATTTTTGTTGCATATGATATATTCACAGTATGCATGGAAATCCTTTGTACATCAGTGGAAGATTAGTGCTTTGGCTGAGTATAAAATAGCTAATCAAAATATGAAGTGTGAACAAAAATACAGAATTTTATTAATTTGAAAGTGTCTTAATAAGAATAATAATAAGACGTCAGGAAATGAACTAGTAACCAGAGCATCATTTTGGCATCTTTTTCTTTGCCTCCAAGAAAATATGTGCAGAAGGTAGAATGTTTTTATGCCCAGTAAAAGATTGCTTGTTTTGTCAAATATGTAATGCTACTTCTTTTTGTTAGTGTTTGCACTGGTGACATTTTGAAAACGGAATCAAAAACAGGACATCCTAGTTCTTCCAGGAGTCTAACTCATGTTTAGCAGCAAATAACTAAGTCCCACATATAACTGAATGTCTCTTGCCTATATACAGTAATCTTTGTTCAAATTCTGAGTACACATTTATTAATTAGAGTAAAGGAGCACTGCTTTTATGCTTTTCCTTTTGGATTTGTTCTAAGGCAAATATTTGTAATATGATGTTGAAGAGTGCAGTAGAAATAATATTTTCCTCCAATTGCTCCCATGAGTCAAAGCCCTAATGATAATGAGGTTTGGATAGTCTCTAGGAGCTTCCCCATACATAAAGGCCTGTTAGATGTGCCTCTCTTGTGCTGCCCTGAGTGAAGGTATTGCTCCTGCTCAGTTGTGCTCCAGAGGAAGCAGGTAAAGGTCAAGCCTATGGCTTTTTTACACTCATAGCCCCACGTTCTAGTAAAACTTGATGAACATATTTTGAGGGGAGCAGCAGTGGATATGTACCTGAGAACTCAGAAATATTACCTTCTGTTACTCCTTACCCTTTATTTTGGGCTCTGCCTAAGAAGTAGAAGTTAGCTGCTTGTGAAGAAAGTCTACCCAGCAGGCACTGGAGAGCTCTCTTCAATCAAGATCCAAAACTAAGGTTCCTAAGGTGCCCCAACACCAATATACCGTATATTCTCACATATTCATGTGCAGAATAAAATATGCACCTTGTTTTTGGAATGGCAGAGTAAATGGGGTGGGCGGGGGAAGATTTTTTCCAGAGATATGACTGCATAGGACGGGGGCAAAGCTAAAAAGTCAGCAAGTCTGTGAAATAGGAAAAGAGAGACCAGGAATAGTTAACAGGCAGCAGTATTGCCAGAAGAAAGGTTAGTTTGATTGGAACATCAAGACCTTTAAAAGAAGAGATCATTGTTAACACCTGTAGACTGAAGAACAGTGAGCCACTAAGTCAACTGACTTCCTCATATGCCTGAAAAGTACTGCCACTGCTGCTACTGCGTACTTGATTTCTGAGCAGGAATCAAAGTGGGCAGAAAAATCAGCTTTCCTGCAAAAGACATGCATCCCAATTTTGGGAAGGCTGACTTTGGGGGAAAATGCATGATGTATGTGATAAAATATGCTATGTTCAGTTCCAGAGAATGTGAGCAAAAGCATCCCAGTTTATTTCTGGGATTGCAAAAGTACATTGGAGAGAGAGGAGGTTTTCAGAGAGCTAGAGCTTGCCAATATATCTATAAACTATGTATCGGGTTACAGAAAATGTCCCCTAAAACAACTTTTAAAAACAAGGAAATGAGAGCTGCTCCTAGCACATAGCTACTTATCCATACTTCTTATTCACCCGGAATTCATCATTCACTGGTTACACCTACCATAGACCAGAGAACTTACTATGATCTTAGCTCTATAAATGGAATACATGCTTCCTTTATTTTTCAGTTACTTGTAGAAAACAATGTTGTTCACATTCTAAGAGCACTGCATAAAATTCAAACAAATAGAAGTCCAAACTAAGGCATTTAGACCCTGTATGACTTTGGTTCTGTATCATCATTAATCAGAACCATCGTTAATATGCCATTGTTCCCAAATGTTGCTCTTGCTTTTGGTCTAGTAAGAAACAGATGGAGATGGTCCTTGTTACATTAGTGAGAAGAACAGCTACAAGTTGGTGTATGCTCTGCCCCACTTCAGCATACATAATTTATAATATATGTATTACGTATGTGTGTATACATATGTACATATATACATGCATACAGGGGTGTGTGTATGTATACATACATACATACGGGGGGGTATTTAGGGTGACCATATGGGACAATGTGACATGTGGAACACTGCCCTTCCCCACCTCCCAAGTCAGTGGTGCTGCTTCAGGCAAAGGTGGGGGCAGGATGGCATGGTGCATCTTTGGTATTACTATTCAGGCAGCTAAGGGAGTCAATGGCCTGTTAATGACCCATTATTCTTTACTTCACAGGTGTTAACAATCAACTCCCCTTTTTAATGGTCATTCCACTAATCAAGCTAACCTATTTTAGGGCAATTTTGCTGTCTGCTAGAGCTCCCTATTTCACAGCTTGTGCTGTTTCACCTCCCCGCTGGACTGTGCCCCATGCCCGAGACAGACATTTGTTTTAATTTTCATCAGCCGACTGGGACCAGCCTCCAAAATTCAGGGCTGTCCCAGCCAAACTGGGACATTGTCACCCTGCATCTGTATCTGTGGTTTTTTTTTTCATTCTGATGAATCCCAAAGAGATTTGGATTCTAATATAGATCAGTCATGCATTACAGTGTAGCCCTCAGAGTGAAAGATGGTGACCAACAGCTTGCCTAAAAATCATTAGAAGAACAAATGAAGAATATCTTTGGTTGAAACTGCAGGGGACCTCTGGAGGCAGAATTTGAGTTAGTATTGGGTTGGGGCTATTTTCATGGCTATTTGTTAGTGTGCCATGTGGTCTTTCATGAATGCAAGTGAGCAGGACATCTGTTTTTTAAATCTCATTGGGTAGGTGGCATATGTAACGGTACAGCTTCCCACTCCAGTATTGTGCTGAGCTATTGGATCAGTACTTACTGAGGGTGGAGAGCTGTCTACTGAATCCTCAGCAGTATTTTCAGTCTGTGTGTGATCCCACAGAGCAAGAACAGAATTTTAGTGAATTCAGTTAGACTCTGTTTGCTGCAGGAGTCAAAGTACTCTTTGTGGGGTCAGTGTTGCAGGGCACTAAGGTGTGCCTGCTTCTTCAGGAGCAGAGGCAGCATAACTAGGGAGCCCTGAGAGCTAGGTAGGGCTCCACAGCTGCAGGTTGCCTTGGCAGTAAGGTAATCAGGGTATTAGGTGGTACCTGCACTTGGTCCGCTGACCATAAGGAAATGGGGCCTTGGGCATGTATAAGCCCCAGGGCTAGGGCTGGCAAGAGGTTAGTTCTCTCAGAAGCCAGGGAGAAGGAGCTCTTGTAGAAATGCTACTCAGAGATGCTTGGTTGCCTATTCTGCTGCTGGTAAGACTAATGGACCCTAGGAGCTCCTAAAGTATCTGGAGCTAGGAGGCACACATTGTTGAAGGAGAAGTGGCTGGGTGTGACCTCCAGTGTTGTTGTTGTTATGTTATAGCCCAGGGGCTTGTACTTGCATTGTTATATGAAGCTGGTCGACTGGGCTGAGGCTATTGGAGAAAAGGAGGCCTCATTGGGGCACACTACCATGTAGAGCCCCAGCACCAGGGGGTGCTGCGACAGGGCCCCAGGGCCTAGTGATGACAGGAGGCCTAGGTAGCTGGAGGTCTCATAAAAAGGGACAGTGTTTAATTACCATGCGTCTAGCCCATAAGGCTTAGAATGTCTTGAGAGGCACTGACTTGGAATGTGACCCAGCAGGGATCCAACATCAGCAGGATCTAGTGGGGTTCAGCAGGACCATGACCACACAAACTCATGGGCAACCTCCCAACTTATTATTTCAACCAACAAGACATGGCAGGAGAGATTAAAAGGTGCCCGCAGAGCGGAGCAGGCATGGTCATGGAGCCCTAGGGTCATCACGGCCATCCCTGGGGACCCTGCATTATGACAGCCGGGTCCTAACTTAAATAAGTGTAACACTTGCCATATGAGAGCTGAGATATGAGAGTGTGGCCATTAAATGCTATAACTGAAACAAAGCTACTAATACTGTTCAGAGACAAGTGAGGCCAGTTTGCAGGGTGATGTCTTTATTGTCTCAGTTATGCTTGAAGTTAGATTAAGTGACTGTGGTCTTAAAATCTATTAATCAATGAAATTTGAGGGGCAGGAATGAAAACCTGAGTGCATCAGATAACATAATGGACTTCAAAAAAAGCAGACTGCAACAGATTCCATAAATTGCTAGGGAAGGGAAACAAGTCTGTGGAAAAGAGATGGTTACAAGAGCCAGTAGTTTTTGAAAGAGATGATATTAAAGGTGTAATGGTAAACAGTCCTGATATGGAGGAAAGATGGGAAGTATAATAAGTGGTCAGTATGGCTGCATCAGGTGGTGAGACCTGAAAATCAAGAAGAAATGGCACAAAAAGTGGGGGGAAAAAAGGATGTGTTGTGATGGATAATTATAAAAGAATGCAATCTAAGGCACAAAAATTGTAATTAGCACGGGACATGAAAGTCAGTAAGAATTACAGGTCTGATGTTTATTTGCAGTGGGACTTTGGGCAAGTCACTTAACATTTTTGTTTCTGCTCTTGAGAAGTGCAGATATTAATCCTTACTCATCTCAAAACCATGAGGTATAACTAGGGATATTTATAAAAGTCTTAAAACAAAGCTACAGTTCCACAGAGTGAAGATATCCATTCAAGTTTTGGTTTTTTTTTTTTTTTCTATCATAGTTCAATTCTGTAAGTCATCCATAGCCTAGGAAATGTATTTTTATCTTATATAACCATCTTTTTTAACTTCAGTGGAGCTATGACAGTTTACGCCAGCAGAGCAGCCACCTTTAAATCCTTATATAAATGATAGTATACAGTTTCACAGGTATTTCATCTTACATATTTACATTCATAAGTGTGTCACCCTGTGCCATTGTAAACTTTTATGGGCTCAATTAAAAACTCATTGAAAATATACCTCAATATGGGGAGGTATACTGAAATCAGTAGCCCTCCCACTAACTTCTGCAAAATATGGCCTATAGGCTGGATTCAGCCTGCCAGGCTATTCTGTCTGGCCCGTGGGACCCCTAAAAAATTTAGAAAATATTTATCTTCACCTGGCTGCCAGATGACATGATCCAGGGGCAGTAGGACTCAGGGGGAAGTGTCACTGGGATGCAGCAGCCCAGTCCTGCCCCTCCCCAGCCATTTCCCTGCTTTTCTGCCCCTCACTGCTCCAGCACCATGTGGCTCCTGGCTGCATTGCTTGACTGTAGGAGCACAGGGTCTGTGCTGGTATTGTGTGTGTGTGTGTGTGTGTGTGTGTGTGTGTGTGTG
>NW_017728995.1:44774229-44777705 GCF_001723915.1 Gavialis gangeticus
GTGTGTGTGTGTGTGTGTGTGTGTGTGTGTGTGTGTGTGGTCTTTATAGGGTACGTCCCACATGCACACCCCACCATACACAAGTACCCAGACCCCCCCCTTGCACTTGCATACATGCATACCCACACACCCAAGCCACCCTCGCCCCCACACATGCTCCCACAAACCCCATATCCATGCATGCCCCACATTTTCCCTCACCCTGCCCCCACACCTATCCACCCCCACACCCTCCTCCGCACTCCCTCCTCCACACACCCAGAGCCCCGCACAAACCTATACTTACCTCTCCACAATTTACAAGATCAAGACTTCATTTTAAGCTATCATATACAATCACTTCTATGTACATTATGCAAACATGTATAAACTAGGACAAAAATTTTTCAAATTAATTAATCAAATCAACGAATGTTTTAGATGTTCACTTTTTAGAATATAATTTGGTATTTTTCTGGTTTCAAGATGGCACAACCCCTTGCTGAAATGCGTGCTTTTGGGGCAAGGGGAGGGACTTCTGGTGGCAAAGGTCAGGAGTTAGAGGGCGTGATTTCCAGTCACAAGATGGTGACTGGGGGGTGGGGCACCTGCCAAGGGGCGGAGCTACCCATGCAGGCCTTGACAGCTTGTCAAAACTTGGTAAACAGCTCTCTGCCCAAAATAATTGCCTGCTACTGTTCAATAGTCTTCAGTTAAGGACATGCATGTGTAATAAACAGCATCCATATAAAAACTCTATAGTATGCTGTGCCTAGATAGCATATGATGGATGAAATAAAGCATAAACTATAAGTGTGTCAAAGACTCAAGGATTGTATTTGTTTAACTCTGTGTAAATGAAAACAGTTACTTATGCTAAGTACAGACAGTTAAAAAGCCTGAGGCTGAACTGATTCAGTATTTGCAGGTTAGTCTAAGCTGCATAGATTGAACGGATAAGCAAATGAACAGACATTCACTTTTGATTTCAGAAATGCAGCCACGTGCCTGCAATTGCCCTGGCCAGAAGCCAGGCGATGATAGAGCATGTGTCCCTGCTTGGCTGGAGCACAACTTGGGCTGGGGGGTGGGGTGAGGGGATCCTGGGATGCTGCGGGACTGTGAATAAACTGGAATCTGGAGGGGATCTGGGACAAGTTCCATAAATCAGTTTAACCTAAATCAGTGATGTCTGATACTACATCCATCCAGGCTTATCTTAAACCAGTTTCAAGCTATTTTGAAAGTGTTTTTTGTGCGCTCAACTTCTGTTGTGTTACAGATTTCAACCAGTTTCGGATCACTTATACTGGTTTATGTGTAATTTCTGTGCCTAGCCTTAAAGCAATGAAAGAGAGCCGTAAACCAGGTGTGACTATTTACCTTTTCATATGGAATTATGAAAAGCAATCTTTGTACCTGTTATTCAGCTTAGGTGGTACCTGTTTTTTCCCCAGACCTGAAGAAAGTCACTTTGTGTCTGAAAGTTTGTCCAACATCTCTCCCAACTATACAGTTGGTCCAATAAAAGATATCCCCAAAAATCCTTAATATTTGTTAATGAAAATCCTTCAAGGATTACAAATATCTCAATAGCAATTTAGTAATTGGTGTTTCATTAGCAGTTATTGTTATTCAGCATGTTTCATTAATATTTTACTAGTTACTACAGTTAAATACTTTGCCTCTGGAAGCAAAAATACATTTTATTTCAGTTTATGAGAGAACCATCAGTTCCCAATGCTTTTGTAGAAATTTATTAAAAATATCAATATCTTTCAAAGTGGTAATATAGAATAAATTGTGTAGCACAAGTCTCACTTAACACGACTTAAAATATTGTTAAGGTCCATTCAGAGAGGAAATATTTAAATATTGTTCGCATGGTTTGGAGGTTTGTGAAAAGAGAGTGATGAAAAAAATGCAAATAGAACTGTAATTAAAAACAACAGATGAAAAATTAGTCACATGTATCTGTATTTCTCTAGAGAGCAATGTGAAGTGTTAACATCAGTTAGTGTCTGGTGGTAGATCTGATTGCAAAAGAAATAGAATATCCTATTGAAGGCGACATACCTGTGTACTGAGAACATTATTAAACATTAGGTCTTGGACATTATTAAACATTCGGTTTTCTTAGGCATGGAAGCTGACATACCATAAAAATAGTGTATCCATACCTATCTATCACATTTATAGAGACACCGTATGTCACAGTTATAGGGACAGACATTATCTTCATGATGAAGCCTGAGGAATTCTGTGAATTTTGCAAGGGCTTAGCTATTCTCAGACTTAGCTCACATTAATAAACATGTACTGGATTGTTATCAGTGAAACTGAAATTTAGCAGTGAAGAAAAATTATAAAATGGAACATGCATTAAAGATTTTAAGAAAAATATGATTTTGCTTGGCATTGTTTAAGAATGGTTTAGGACGATATAAGTAAGATATCAGAATGTGTAGTAACAGAGCAGTCAAGTTCAAGTAGCACTATGGCAGGATCCTCGTACATAAGATAGTGACACCTCTGAAGCCCTAGATATGCACAGATTTGTAACAATATTTGTTTCATTTTGGGGTGCTGTAGACAGGGCTTTACTTATCATTATTATGCATGCAAGGCCTTTTGTCCTTACAAGTTAACCAGTTCAGTAATAATGAAGGTTCAGATATATTGTACTTAATAGATTTTGACACTACACATTAAAACAAAATTGAAATTTATTACAGCAATTACACTAAACAGATGCTGCAGTCACTGTCAATCGTTTTGTTATAGAGTGTCCTTGAGAAATGTTTCCATCTTTGTGAGACTGCTTCAGTTTGAGGACAGAACCACTAGAAACTTCTTTGATGTAATTTGTGTGAGTGATATTCAGGCTATGTCACCATGGTTACTGAAGAGTGCTGGGTAACTGGATGGCTCTTCATGATAATTAGTGCAGACACTGCAGCTATGCTTTGTATTGGCTCTTAAAGAATGAAGCATCCTTCATATCTAAGACTTGGAGTCATTCTTTAACTCAGGTCCAGTAGAATATAGTTCTGTCACTCTTATTCCCCACATACCATTACAAATCGTGCCTCTGTACAGCAGCACAAAATCAAATGCGACAGATGTTAGGTAGGTCTTTTTTGGCAATGGTTGGTCATAAACAAACAAATGAATTGCTATTGATCTGTGGGGGTATTTAATGTTGCCATTTTTCTGAAGAGACCAATATCAAGTTTGATTTATTTAAAAAGGACTGCATTTAGATTTACAGGCGTGCATGCGTGCATATGCGCGCGCACACACACACACACACACACACACACACGGTGTCTCACTATGTGGAGTTATGTTAAATCCAAGTAGTTTGATACTGAAAGAGGATGTCTGTTCTGTATTGAGCTAACAGAGACCTTTTCGGTAATTGTAATTTTCTATGTTCATAGAATCATAGAAGTAGGGTCGGAAGGGACCTTGTAGATCTTCAAGTCTGACCCCCC
>NW_017728995.1:44782705-44797354 GCF_001723915.1 Gavialis gangeticus
TCATAGAAGTCGGGTCGAAGGGACCTTGTAGATCTTCAGGTCCGACCCCCCCCGCCTGGGCAGGAGAAAAAACTGGGCTCAAATGATCCCAGCCAGGTAGGCATCAAGCCTCCTCTTAAAGACTCCCAGGGTAGGAGCCAGCATCACTTCTTTTGGAAGTTGGTTGCAGATCCTAGCCGCCCTGACTGTGAAGTAGTTCTTACGGATGTCTAATCTAAACCTGCTCTCCAACAACTTGTGGCTGTTATTCCTTGTTATGCCGGGGGCGCTCAGGGAAACAAGGTCTCTCCCAAACCCTTCTGGTCCCCCCTAGTGAGTTTATAGATGATCACCAGGTGCCCCCTCAGCCTTCGTTTGTGAAGGCTGAACAGGTTCAGGTCCCGCAGTCTCTCATTGTAGGGTCTGCCCTGTTGTCCCCGGATCATGCGAGCGGCCCTCCTCTGGACCCTCTCAATTAGTACTGCTTCTACTTTTTGTATGTGCAAAACTCACATTGAAGCTAGTGAGATTTTTGTGTGTACAAGGATGTCAGAATTTAAACACGAATACACACCTTTGTGGTAAGGCACCGTAGAGTTTATTTACAATCTTTGAAAAAAGTGGGAATATGTATTACTATACTTTGATATCAAAATTGTGTTCTTAGGCAAAGAAAACAGTGTCTGGCATATGTCCAATTCTGTTGGTTCCAAAATATTTTTTCCCATTTTTGTAGAATACATTTCAATATATTCTACAAAACTGAGGGCTCTAAATATGTTTAGATTAGGAGGGGAGGCCAATGGTTCCTACTCCTGAGAATAAATGTCTGTCTTGAATTACTGATGCCAAAATATTTTGTCTTATGAAGGAAAAAAAAACCCTATTTTTCTGTTGGGTATTTAATAAGAGATGTTGTATAGTAACGGACATCCTCAGGGCACACTTGTAGCAGATTTTAAGGCTTGTGGGAGGATCGTCGTATGTTATCTGTTGTTGAAAAACTGTATTTGTTATGGATTCTTAGTGTTCTGTTGCAAACACTGTGCTGCTGGGTCGTAATGTTTCATTGTGTTTCTTCCTTTCAGGCACTTTTGGTATTCTAGGAATAGCAGCAGCAATGTAAGCCTAAAAATTGTTATAGGCATAAACTTGATGCATCTCCTTGCCTTAGGTTTACTAACCCACTTGATTTAAATCAATAAATAATCTTTTAGTTAGGAAATTCTTATATACCAGTGCATTCAGGAATATCTGGTATTAACTGTTAGTCAGTTCAGTTCCTGACCCTCTAAATCAGTGGTTAGACTCAAGGCACCCCTCAGAAGTGCCACCTCTTAGATATTACTGGTTTCTTGACTACAGAAAAAGAGTAGTCATTCTATTGTAAAGAACTCAAGACCACAAGAAGTTAGAAACGTTTTTGATGCATTTCTATTTGAAACCCTGAATCACTGAATCGTGTAGAAGTTTGCACACCTAATCTTGTGTGCAAACCTTCAGCACCCCTGAAAGGATCTCATAGTAGCCCAAGGTGCTGTGGCACCCTGGCTAAGAATCACTGCTCTAAACACTACCACACAATGAAGAATCCTGTTGGAGTAAAGGCAACCAGTTTTCATTCCTTTTTAAATTCAAGCACAGTTACGCTAGGAAAAATGTTAAGAAAATCCGTTTGAATGATTATCTTCCTATCAAATCCTTCAGATTTAGTGGGATCCTCAGATGGTATAAACTGCTAGGGGCTATTGATTTTGATTGTTCTATTCTGATTTACACCAGGTGAGACTCTGGCCTTGTGTTCCGTAATGTTTTCAGGATCTGAACCTTAGGTTGTATATTCGATACCTTCTTTGTTACTAGAATATAATGTATTGTGAGGAAATAGAGGAAATCAGTATGAAGACAGGTTTCATTCATTATTGTCTCAGTTGTATCCCCACCCACAGTGCTTTCATTTGAAGTTCCTTTTGTATTTTACATGATCTCCTACTGACAGGAGGCATCTACACTTGCCCCTGTGGCACCATTTTTACAGCACTGTTATTTAGTACTTTCTTTAGCAAAGTAGGAAGTACTAAATTAAGTATTTTAGGAAGTACTAAATAATGGCGCAGTAACATCTTTTGCTGTGCTGTGCTGGTGGTGCATGGTTATTTTTAGCTGCTATGTTGCCATAGTGACATGCTATAGCAAGGGAGCATGTTGCTATGGCAATGTAGCTGTGACATCACTGTTTGCACCCACTAATGATGCGTTGCTTTAGCAACTCATGTAGATGTACCCACTGGCTCCCAATATTTAGAGGACAAGTTATCAGACCTACATCTGATTAGTTCATTTCAGTATTTAGTATTGTTTCCATATAAATTTGTGTCAAAGAAAAGGAAACAGTTTTCAGCAGGATGAGGGACAAAGTGAAGTTAGGAAGAAAAGTCAGTACAGGTTTCCCTCGCTTTATGCTGTACATGTGTTCCTGGAAAACAGTGTGTAACTTGAATTTGCCACTTTACAATGTAACAAATAGGGATACGTTCCAAGACCTCAACGGTACTGACCCCCAGACCCATTTCTACCACTTTTACAAGACAATTTTGGTACTCAACCAACAGCAGACAGTACACACAAGCACAGGGCACTATTATAATGGGGATGGGCAACTACAGAAACACATGTCACAGACAATGAACGAGGAGCACAGATCCACACAGGGAATTATATTTTGGTGTGTGTCACTCCCACAATGCATCTCAGAAAGCAGCTGACTGAGGCCTTTCAACCAATCACATCAGAGTGAATTTACCTTACATATAACGAATTTTTTGTATAAAAAGGGTCATTGCATAAGAGCGATTTCACACATACAGAATCTGCATAAAGTGAGGGAAACCTGTACCCTGTAAATGTCTGCCACTTTACACAATTCAGGTTGGCATGTTGATTGTAAAGGTTGTATTACTGCTGTGGTAGTTTTATTGAATTATGTGCTGCTGAAAAGTTGTGAATGAAAAGTTATGCATTAGTGTTTCCCAGTCAGTGGGTGCGTCTACGTGAGACACTACATTGCCGTAGCAATATGCTATGTTGATATAGCATCGGTGGGCACAAACCATGGTGCCACATCTACTTTGCCATAGCAATGTGGTCCCTTGCTATAGCATGTCACTATGGTGAGGTAGCAGTTCAAAATAGCCATGAGCTGCTGGTACGGCATGGTAACAGCTGTTACTGCACCATTATTTAGTACTCCTACACTTAGGGGCACATGTAGATTTGCCCAGTAAGGGGCTTAGTTATGTTTTGCTTGCCTTTTGCAAAAACCTGTTTCTGAGTGAAAAATTGGGGAGGAAACCAAGCGTTGTGTGGTCAGACATTACTTTTAAAACTGTCTCAAAGATCAAAGGAGGACATATTTAAAAATAGACAAAGTTGAACACCTGGTTGGGGAGGTGATGAGGAGAATACAAATTGAAATGAGGTTAGATAATATTTGTGTGCTATGGTTATTTTAAGGAAACTGAGTGTCTGTCTGGTTAGATTGGAACATGATACCAAGAAGACTGGTTTGTCCTGATGTATTAAAGTTGCACATTTGAACAAAGGGGCTAAGAATAATTCATACCTGTTAACATCTGACACATCCTTACAAAGCATACTGTATACTTTACCTTTTCTAGTTATTTTCAACTGATCAGCATGTATGTTCTCTGAGCTGGATCCTCAGTCAGTGCAAAGTGTACCTTATTTTACTTGAGTAGTGACAAAGGTTACACCAGCTAAGAATTTGTCCCTGTCCTTGAAATAAATCATTACATAGATATCCTGAGCAGTGAAGGAGAGCTATTAATTAAATCAAAGCACTAGAGTACAGCAGATGTGAACAAATGCTGTATTTGCCATGTGCTATTAGACTGAAGTGTTTGAAAATATTAAATAGTTCTTGCAATACTGTTTAATACATTAAAGAACCTGACAGTCACTTGAAGAGAGGAGTTTTCATCCTTGGAGCTTTGCTTTGCAACCTATTTGAAATTCTTAATATAAAAAAACCAGAACAAAACTGGATGAGTAATTTAATCCCAAGTGGACATCAGTATACATCATTTAATGAACTTTGGCACAATTTACAGTCCTTACTTAGGAAATGCCTAGGAGTGGGCTAACATAGTGACTTAAATTACCAGCAATTTCTTGATGAGCTGTTCTTCTGAAAGAATGTGCTTATTTTTGTTTAGACTTTGTTAACACTACTAATCTTTTATGTGCTGCAGTTAGGATGTACATCAATAGAAACATTTGTCCAAAAATAGCTAGCATGTGGCTTTATGCATTACCTCCTGCTGTTGAGTAGAGCTGTGCATGGTGGGTGAGTGTCATGGGGAAGCAACTTTGAAGGGTTGTAGTATATAAGACCTGCAGGCCAACCACAGTACAAATGGAGCTATGAGAGAAGTTGCAAGTTTCAAGTATATTTCAAATAATAAATAGTCATTTTGGATATGGGCCTCTGCAGTGAAGTTCCTTTGAAGGGGAAGGGGGTGACATTAAGGTGTTTCACCATGTGAGTTCAAATAATAAAAAGGTAGGGTAGAAAACATATGCACCTAGTGTCACAGGAAATTCTGTGTCCCTAGCACAAAGGGGATATTACTGAAGAGTTCAATAAAATGTGACACCATTCCCAATGGAATAACAATCTGAGGATAGGGTTTTGAAATATATACCAGAAAACAGCTGTTTTTTATTACTTTACCAGGATACACTACACATCTTCTCCAGTTAACCCTACCTAAGGAATTCCAGCCCACAGTGGAGGTTCATTCTGTAAAAATATGTTCTTAACCAATAGCCACACACACACATGCACACGCACATATTTGCTCACTCACTTACTTCCTCTCTTAAACCACAAAACTTCCTGGATATATTTTTCATTATCAATATCTAATGCTGATGTATTGTGACATGGAATTTTCCTATGCAAATCTGTTTTTCTTACACTACTTTAGCAATTACTAAGTAAAAGTTGGCAATGAAAACCCAAAGTGGAATTTATATGGTGTGGTCTTGTATCATAGCTGTATTTTGTCAATTTTTCAGGCTCTTTGTATAATAAATTAATGAATCTGGGCAAAATCTTGTTCACAAATTGAAGGAACAAGGTTTGAAATGTGAGTTTTATGGGCCTCTTTACAGTACCTGCAGCACAGTCTGCTATTTCCATTCACTCTCGTGTGGTTTTGTCACAAGCTTGAGTTCTTTTGTTGTATAGACCTTTCTAGTCCATGCCTCCCAGAGGTATATTTGGCGGTTGTAATGCACTGTACTAAATATGAGGAGGTTATATTTTTTACAATTGCTGGCCAGTTTTGGCCCATGGTGCTGGCTACCTTGAAAGATTTTCAGTCATGTAAGGTGTTCAAGATTTGGCCCCATTTGACATTACTGCTTACAGCCAGAATGTTCTTGAGTGTGCTGGGTAGGGATGGAGTGTGGCCAATGGTTAGGCCACTGGTGAGGAATCTGGAAGATCCACCACATTCAGTTCCTCTGACACAGACTTCCTGTGCAACCATTGGTCAACTCAAGATACCATGCAGAGACAACCTGGCCAGTCGCTCCTGTTCAATATGTGTCAAAGCCTGGAAATTGGGCAGTGTAGCCGGCTTAGAGTGCCCCTGAGCCTGTAAGCATAACTGATATCAGGAGCTCTGTTTCATAGGTGAACTTCTTGATTTACACTCAGGGCTGCTCTAACAGTGCTTAAGCATTTAACTCCCATAATATGACTAAGGAGCTAGGCTGTTTGGCATCTTCAGAAATTCACACAATATGTCTTTGAGTGTCGATGAAATAAGGATAATAGCACTTCCTTACTTCTCAGAGGTGTTGTGAAGAGAAATTAATTGAAAGGTGGAAGGTGTTCAGGGGTTTTGGTGAGGGGTCAGATAGGATGTTAGCTAGATAGGTGGGAAGGTATGAGGACCCCTTTGAGCTCTGTTTCTGCTGTGTACAGTGCAAAAGGACCAGAGATGGTCAGAAACAGTCTATATCGTGTATTTGCAGGAATATAGTGCCTGCTGCTTCCCTGTGGCCACAGGGCTGAAGAACAACCTGATAAAAAGTTGGGTTATGCCCTAACAAACCACAGTGTCATGGAAAGCTATATATAGGCGTCAGGTGGAAGGTCAGTGGTATGTGTAAATGCTTACAAAATGGGAATCTTAATTAGGGAATCCTCAGAGTAGAAATAATAATTGGGCATAGCATTTTAGCATTAATACTATTTCCTAGAGATCTGTCAGAAGGAAGCTTTGTATATTCCACTGGTTAAGGGGGATGGTCATAAAGTGCCGTGTAATTTAAATTTTGTTTTTGTAACTTGCATCACTGCTGTTTGTATGGCACAGCGGTTTGTATGGCACCGCTGTTTTGTGTTCAAAACTAAATAAACACCCCATAAATCATAACTACATAACATTTTTCCAGTGTTCAGTATTGCCAAAAGTGACTGGTAATTTACCAAAAGTGACTGGTAATTTGCCAAAAGTACTGGTAATTAAAAAAGACAATACTGAAAAATTAATAGGAAGGCTTTGTACTGTTTATGCCCTATTTTGGGGTTGGATTTTTGTTTCTGTTCTAAGGGAAAAAAAGGACAGAGTTCATATTTTGCCAGTTGAGTAAGTCCTACGTATACATCTTAGATTAACATTCATGGGATTGATTTGTTGCATTTTGTCCAGTATTTAGTAGGTATAGAAAACAGAAAATTAATAGTGATTCTCGGCCTAGAAATATTTTTCCTTTCTCTCTTCTCTAAAGCCAGTACTCATAGAATTTGCATAGTTAATTTAATATTTTAATGTAATTTAAAAACAAACAGTACAAACGATACTTATTTTTGAGAATTACTAGATTGCTACTTTTGTTGCTTAATGACATAAGAATTTAGGAATTACTATACTGGAGCAGATATACTATGGTTCATATCATTTAACTTGTCTGTGGCAGTGCCTATTATGAGCTGATTGAGGAAAAGATGCAAGGGAACCCATACTAGACCTACATGGAACAATCCGTCCCCATGAGTCCATGCCTATACCACCTCCCTGTTGAGTCTGGGGCTTCTGTTAGGAAGCAAACTTCACCTGGTCATATCTACACCAAGCCCAGAGTAGGCAGCCCAGAGGGGTCCTGAGAGTGCATATCAACCAGGGAGAGATTTTGAAGGGTTTAGAGGACCCCTGTGAATGCTCCACTCTTTTTAATTGCTGGACTTAAGCATGGGTGTTGTGGAAGCATGGGTGTTGTGAAAGTAAGTATCTTGGTGCTAGTCTAATACATATTGATTTTGGAACTCAGAGAAGATATTTGCAATTCCTTTCAAACTCTTCTGTTAGCATTATCTAATTAGCTGTTGTTTGAATATAGGACAAAAGGACAATCCCTCTGCACAATAAATGATATTCATCTACCATCTAATATTGTGTGCATGCACAAGGAAAGAAGAAGAGATTAGGATAAATAGGATGAAACAGTTCTAAAGCTCAAACAGGGTCCAATTTATTAGTACAAAATATGGCAGATTTCTGCAGTAGTCAGCTAGTTACAGCACAAGCGCAGCGTGGAAGAAACTATGTCTGTACTTGTAATTTTTACTCACACTTTCCAAATCCTAACTATCCACTCCCAAACTTGCCATGACTATTATACAGTCACTCGTGTGAGTAAAAGAGAAATGTTTATAACTGACATTTCCAGTTTTTACTCTCTTGTCTGTCCATAGGTGCCAGTTGTCTCTTTTATGTTTAGATTTTAAGCCATTTGAGACAGAGATCTTTTACAGCTCTGGGTTTGTTCAGCACCCAGCGTAATTGGGCTTTTTCTATATGAAGTTTCATTGAAATAATTAAATGAATACATTTTAAAGCAGATGATTTAATCCATATTTAATTATTGTGCAGATGCACTGTCACAGGCCATCACACACACATACAGAATTCCAGTGTCCTTAATCCAGTTTATATTAATTCACTTTCAAAGAAAAAGAAAACCAAGCTAAACTCTGATCCTAATAATAAGGATAACTGAATTCTCAATAAGAGTCTAAACAGGGGTTTAATGTGGTTTAATTAATCTACTCAAAATAATTTAGATAAATTTTCCTGGTAAGTTTTATATAGACAAATCCCAAAGAAAATTAATTGGAATTAATTTTAAAGTGAATGACTCATATCATTTTAATTCATGGTGTTGATGCTGTCATTTAGAATTAATTTGGTTTAGCTGAGTTCTCCTCGAAGGAAGTTAAAATAAATTGAGTGAAGGGCACTTTAATTCTGAATGAGAGTGTTGGGGTAGGGTTTTAGTGCAGGTTAGCTCATTCACTTAAATCTATAACATTAGCTAATTTAGGTTAATTTTCCTGTGTGTCCCTGTATTAGACAACCCCTCAAGGCTCCAAGTACTATAACAGTGTAAATTATAATGCCCACTACATTTCTCCTCCAAAAGGTCAAAACCAAAAAAAACAGATGTGTGCATGGTGGGTGCAAAAGAGTAAGATTGGGGTTGTGTGACCACATCCCCCTTTGGCTGTGCCATGCCTTGTACTGAGCTCACTGCCTTGTACTCTTAGCTCCTAGGGGTTGAACACTGCCACCACTTGCCCCCCGCCCTCCTCCACTCGCCTGTGCATCTGCAGCCTTCTGGATACACCCCCAGATGTTTGTGTGGGGCTTTAGTAGAAGAAAGAATAGGAATAGCCTTTTCTTTATTCCTTGGAACTGCTCCATTGCCTCCCTCAAAGAAAGCTTCCTGTTTCATCTCAGGCCTGAGATCAGAAATCAATAGCTCATGGCAATTCTTAATATTCTCACTGTGAGGTTCTGTGAGAGAACTTCAATGCACTTCTGTCACCACAAAAATAATATTTATTCTTTATGGGAGCTCTAATTTCATCTGGTAATTCCTGTGCTGTTATAAACCAGTGGTGAAAAAGCCAAATACTTTAGCCATTGTACTTTGTAACACAACCTTTTCTGACGCAAAAACATTTTTAGATTGTTAGACTTCTGCTTTAATCATCTCTTTAAGTTTTCCTGTGTGCTCTCACTTGATAATTGAACATCTGGTTGTGCTGGTGTTAGATTTAGGGAGGCAAGATCAAATTTTACTATGACAAGGGGTATAAACAGCAACACAACAATGTCAGGTGATAATCTGAACACGTCTCAGCCATTATATAGCATAGCACAAGGTGGGGAGAGATGTGTTGTGTTGGTCCACTAAATAGTAGACCATTGCCTTGTAACAAATCTTAGAGTGCTAGAGTATTCAGCTTCTACCTTTGTAAAAGATCCCTTATTTGAGGTCAGAGATAAAAGGCAGTCAGTTATAAAGCTTTGGACTATAGGCATAAATTTGATTTTTTTTTTTTTTTTTTTTCCCATTAGAATATTTTTTATCTTAATTTCCCCTTGCACTTGCCTCTGTATAGGATCATGACAGGTTATAGGGCTGCATAATGTTCCCAATGTTGTGGGAGATTTTTGCATACCAGCCCTCTGCAAATTCGACTACATAGAAAGCCATAAATGTCATTCAGGAAGATTTAAATGAATGCTGTTAAAGTTCTAGACATATTCCAGAGTTTTAGTTTCTTCGGAACTGTCTGAGCTTTACCTTATGTGCAACTTGAACACTGAACTGAGTAGGAATCCTGTTAATTATTTTAAAAATATTTTTGTATGACATGTTGGCTTGCAAGAAGAAAATCATGAGCATCTGTTAAGCAGATGAAATTACAATTCTTTCAGCTCATAACAGCAAACGTGGAGCAGGTGGAGCAATTCCAAGTCTTGAGCAATATATTGGAGCCGCCCTCAGTGATGTAAGCATGGTGTGATGCACAATATCTGCAGCTGAGGAGGGGCTTCAGACCTGACAGTGGTTTCCAGCCCACATAGAAAATCAAGAGGGGCACAATTACCTTTAGTAATTAGTTTTTTGTTTTGCCATAGGATTGTAACAAGGTATCTCTAATGGTTACATGGGTTAAGGGAAAGCACAACCTCCCTCTCCATTTTCAGTACCTATGTAACGTAAGGGTCAAGCTCTATCCCAGGCTTGTCCAACATATGGCCCACGGGCCTCCATCGGGCCCACCAAGCCATTTTCTGAGGCCCACGGTGCTGCAACAAGAAATGAAAGTAAACACTCATTACTTTCGTTCCCACCCCTTGTTCCTCCCCCAGCCCCTCAGCAGCTTCCTAATGACTGCTGAAGGGCTGCGGAAGGGACAAGGTTCCCACACGCACCACGTCAGCTTGATGTTGCCGATGCGGTGTGGTTCCTCCCCTCCTCCCTCATTTCACTGTGTCCCCTTCCTCACCCCACCCCTCCCTTCCTCATCTGCATGCCAGCTCCTCCCCTCTCCTATGTTGCAGGGTTTCCATTCCTAGCCCCTCCACTCCCTTCATTTGCATGACAGCCCTGCCCTGCTTGGGCTCAGGCTGCCCTGGGGGAGAGGGAGCAGGGGGTGTAGAGTCCCCACATGTCTCCCTGGCTGCTGAGCCCAGGCGCCCAGGTGTGGGAGCATCCTCAAGGCCACCCAGGTGGCAGGGAGGACACTGGGTGATAAAAAGTTCATGATCCAGCCCCACATTCAAAAACGGACACCCCTGCTCTATCCAGTAGGGCTATGCGAAGCTTCGGTCGCTGATTTGATTCAGCTTGATTTGGCAGCTGAATCTCTGGATCCAAATCAAATCAGGAGACCCTTTAATCTCTCTGAATTGAATCAGAACCTTATGAATCAAGTTGGAGAGATTAAATGATTCAGACATAGACACGGATTTATATGTTCTTTCTACGTAGCTTAAGCTGCCAGGTGGCTTGTGAATGCTGAGATGCTGGGGCAGATGGAGCATCCCACAGGAGTGTTGGGAGGTACCCAGCATGCTCCACGGTGGACCTGGAAGTGGACCAGAAGTGCTTCTGGTCTGCTTCCGAGTCCCCCTTTACCCCCTGGCTTGGCAACTGGTGCCTCCTGGGTCTGGGGGGGCAACTGGGGTCCCCCCCCAGCCCACCACTGAGCCCCCTGGTGCAGGGTGCAGGGGGGTCCACCGCTGAGCATGCAGGCCCCTCCCCCCCACGCTTCTGTGGGATGCTTTATCCACCCCACCATCTCAGCGTTCATGAGCTGTGCCTGGTATCTCAAGGTATGTAGAAAAAACATTTAAAGCTGTGTCTATGGCCGAATTGCTGATTCTCTGAATCAGCATCAGATCTTCAGATTCGTATTCAGCCGAATCAAATCAGGACAGTGATCTGAATCAATAAGTTGAATCGAATCGAATCACTGTCCCCCGCATCAGGCTGAATCTGAATCCAAATCAAATACAGCCTGCTTCACACACCTACTATCCAGTCCCAGTAGACTGTTGTTAAGACTCCCCCTCAATATTCCAGTTTCTTTTTTTAAAAGAAAAGTGTGTTCTGAGAGTTTGGACCTAGATGTAGAGCTGAACATGCCTGTAGGACTCATTTTCCATTTCTAAAAATACTATAGTGTTAGCATTGTTTGCTTGCATTGGTGGTATCAAATGAGTTTGAAGCATTTCCCTGGATCCAGGGAGCTTGGTGCAGCATTAAGAGAAATCAAATGGACTGTATTTAGAGCAAAACCTGGAACTGGAAATAACAAGTGTGCCACCTAGGCCTACTGAAGAAAATACATGAGGTAAAGAACTAGTGTTTTTGCCTGGGATGAATGGCCAGCTGGCAGCAATTAGGACTTCGTACACATGCACTTTTGTAGAAATAATTTTTACAGAGCAGATATCAAAGTCTTTTACTGTCAGTTAATTAGGCCTCAAAATAATCCTGTGCAGTATTATACCATTTTACACACTGGCAAATTTAGAGATCAGGAGGTTAAGTGATTAATCCCTAGTTGTACAAAGAATTGGTGATAGCCCAGGATGGAAACCAGTTGTCTGACTTGTAGCTGGCTTTGCCAGCCCCTCAATAGCACTATCTAAAAAAAAAAACAAATACAAAAATAAAAAAGAAGCTTGCAATAGAATGATGGCAGTAGTCGTAGGGCGTTGGTTTAACAGCTTTAACAAAACAATACACTTCTGACAGTAGGGGAGGGGGGAGGGGATGATGGAAGAGCTCAGGTCTGTGCACTTCACAAAGGACAACTAAAAAGGATTAATACATTTTAAAATGAATTGATTTTTCCAGTTGAAGAGTATTGCTGATGCAGCTGGATAATGGAAAGCATGACTGAAAAAGATTTTCCAGTGCATGACTACTCCATATCTAAAAGGCAGCTCTGCCTGCCATTCAGAAC
The DNA here is from genome assembly GCF_001723915.1 of Gavialis gangeticus. Taxonomy (NCBI): domain Eukaryota; kingdom Metazoa; phylum Chordata; order Crocodylia; family Gavialidae; genus Gavialis; species Gavialis gangeticus. Next base: position 44,795,049 of record NW_017728995.1, read on the forward strand.
AAGAAATTAAAACAATATTTTCTTCTAAAAACAATGCAAAGATGCTTTTTCAGATGCAATGCCTCTGGTGGAACAGGCATGAAATTAAAATTAGTTGGCCAAATCCTGAGTTTTAATGGCAAAACTTCACTGCTTTTGGTGGTGTTGTGTTTACTTAGGGATGTATTCGATTCATAATTTTATTGTTTTCTATGTAGTCATAAAAGGCTGAGAACCTCTGATTAAAATAAATGAATGTGTGGTTCACTTTATGATGCCATGCAGGGGATAAGAGTTGGATACTGTGCTTTGTACCTTGCTTTCAGAGCTCAGCTGGATTTACATGCTATGAAGAGGTCTGAGGTGCATCCAGTTCTCTGTAATGATCACATATGGCATTTCAGTGTAGAAAGACTTCTTGCTTGAAGTTTAGAGTTTAAATTTATTCCCCAAAACACAATATTCTGCAAGTAGGAATCCATAGAATTCAAGTAAGAAAAAATGCTAGTTTAATATCTTTTTTTTATTGTAACACTGTTTAGATGGCCAGGCAACAAATATAACGTTAATACATATTTTTCTGGTATTTCATACTCATCTTTTAGCAAGGCAGCGGCCGTGTGTACATGAGAGCTATTGCTACTCATTGTTACTGCACTATTATTAAATATTATTAACTGTTATTTAATATTAAAGAACCTGTTGCTACTGCACAGTAGCCTCAGAAAAACCCATGTGGGGATGTTACTGCCCAATAACACTGGTTACTGTGCACTCATTTAGTACTTGGTTATGCAACTACTAAATAACTACGCAGTAACAAGCAGTGAACTGCATAGTTGAGTACATGTGGGCAGTATGTGACAAATTTTCCTGTTGTCATACTATGCTATGGCACCATAATACAAATTACATCTCTTTATTTCCCAAAGACAAGTGCTGATTTTTTAAGTATCTGTAAACAAAGAGAACTTTTATGAATGAGCTCCTAACTGGAGATCCGAATGGGCCAACCACCAGTTTTGGTAAACTTGCAGCCTTGTTCAGACCTTAGCATTTTTCTCCAATTGATTATTCCAAAGTAGATGGCAACCATCACATTTACTATGTGAATGAATCTTCTAGGTAATATTGGCCAATATTATCATAGTGATCTATGCCCAATTCATGATTTCTGCAGATCATAAGTGCCCTTGCAGATGTGTGCTTATAGTTGACTCATCTGTTTGAACACCCAAATACAAGATTTTATGCATGCAGTGGGGCATGCTGATTTTGTTGCACAAAATTTGTGTGTGCCACTTCGAAAGTGTGGCCCTATGTATTTTTTAACTGTCTTTTAGAGGAACAATCCCTGAACTGCAGCCACAGGCAACCCTCCACCCCTGCAATTAGCACTAAAAACTTAATTCTTAATTTTAGGATTTTTCACAAGGATTTACAACCTTTAATTATAACAAAAATATGTCAGAGATTAACATTAAGAAGCTATATAGATATTTTAAGAGAGTGATTATGGGGGTGTATGTCAATACACTCCAGGTTAGGTGTGGCATTACTTTATCTAGTTTATGGCAGGCATGATGAGAAAATTAGAAGGACATTTGATTTTAACCAAGTTTCTGTGAAAATTGATTTATCTGGATTATATTACTGTGGCGGGAGCACTATAATTTAGCCATTCAGTCTTTGAATCATTTACTGTGCATACTAAGGAGGCCAAAAATTCACACCATGGAAATGAGACTTCGTTTAATTTGTGACCTCATTGTCGCTTCATGTCCAATATCTTAGACTTGAGCACAGAAAGATACATTTTGGCTTTTTTATTGCAGACGCACACTTTTATGCACAGCATGAGATGTTTAGTAGGTATCCTTACTGGGCTTTGAAAGAAATGAAGTTTATAGAAAAAGCTATGAGAGATTTGACTTAATCAGTGTATAATACATAACAGACCAAGATAAAAAAAAAAAACACTTTATTTAAGATATATCTATGAGATTTGAAGGCATGAGAATGATCCTTTGTAATTAATTCTTGCAAGATTTGAGTCTTCCAAAAAAAAAAGGAAAGAAAAACAAAATGGGTACCTGACTTTGATTTGAAGCAAACAAACCCTGTGTTACAGTGGTGTATTACAAGAGATACCTTGGCCGGGCGTGGCATTTTCACACTATTACACTATTCTTTAACAATTTCTGGAATGGATTGCCTGCAAATAGAAAGCATTATCTTCTCTTGTGGAAACTCAGGGAAATACTTCTAAGTAGGAATGACCACCATTTTATTTGCAAAATGTCTTGGGGGGGGGGGGGGGGGGGGGG
>NW_017728995.1:44797461-44801307 GCF_001723915.1 Gavialis gangeticus
GGAGGGAAGTATTGTTTATTGCTTTTCTTTGCTCAGCCATGCTCTTGGCATTGGATTGAGATTGATTATCCTTATAGGATGAGAAAAGGCAGACTTTGTCCTGTAGTTATCTTCAGTAGAGATGAAGAGCAGTCTCTCTCAGGCTGGGGTGCATAATTTGTAGGGGTATGTGTCTGGTTTCTGGAGCGCATGCAGGATGTAGGAATGGGAAATAGGGAAAAAGGAAACGGAAAATATAAAGGCAAAAATGAAGAAAGCATTCTTTAAGGTGGCTGAGAGAGGTCATTATGTGGTTATATAAGGTCATAAAATATTACTTTATTATCCATACCAGGGATTACACAACAGTATAACAGATTTAAGAAAGGCTATGCAACCCCAAATTATTTCTGAATCACTGCAGTAGATGCAGTAGAACCAGCAGGTTTTGGTGGGTTAGGAGCATCAGTGAATCAGATTCTGTTATGATACTTTAGGCATCCATTCAGCCCATCAGTTCCTGTGCACCACCAATTCCTGGAACTCAGGTTTTCACTGCAGAGTCAGATTCTGATCCTCTTGGAGCTCATGACAAACATGCCATAGTAGAACTAGGATTTGGCTATTTAGGGTTATTGTAGATGACTCCTGTACTTTCCATTCCTTTCTTAAGTCCCCAAATATTTCCCTGGGTTAAAAGATACTAGGAGAAATACAAATTAGAAGTCACTTACAGAGGCATTAACAATCAAGCATGCAAAAGCAGAGAAATACAGTCATAAAATATACAGTGAAGGTTAAGCATTTTTTGGGTGTGTGTGGTCTAAGAAGTTTCTCCTTGTTTTTTGGAGAGGACTCTTAAATAACTGCCAATGCTTTGTTTTTTTTGTTCTTGATTTTTACTGGATTGAGTTTTTTATATGTGGCTTTGAACAAGCTACAACATTTAGGGCCTAATTTTGAAACTGTGCGCAGCCAGTGTGCACTTAATTTGTTGGTATATGCATATGCAAGCAGGCCAGACATAATTGGTCATTTGCTTGCAGAAATATCCAATTTAGATAGATGTAAATTAGGTGTGCAATTATTTGCTTATGTTTTCAAAGGAAGGCTCTTTGTGTTGCCTCAAAAGAATAGGAGGTCTGATGCATTTCTGTCCTATGTATAACAATGAAAACACTAATTTATTTTTGAAAATCTGTCTTTGATTCCTTTATCATTATCACAATAGCAATTAGGTAGCCTTTTTTTGTTGTTTCTTTGTGTGTGTGTGTTGGGGGGGGGTCTTCTGTGCCTTTATGGGTTTTACCAAAAAAAAAGTAAAAATAGACATTTTCTTAAAGATCCTTTTAAAAAACATTTTTAATGAAATATGTGTGGAGGAGTTCTATCATTTTTATTGTGTAGCTAGTCTGAGTGGGTGGAAAAAATCCTGCCCTAAATGTTTTAAATATTGATATAAAGATGAAAAAACAATTTACAGCTAATTCCTCTAATGCACATCAACAAAAATAGCTTTGCTCATATGGTCTGCCCTATTACAGTCAAGAGCAATGGGAGGACTAGGGACAAGTTAAATAAACAATTGCAAGGTTGGTCTCAATTTTCAAGGCTTTCTGTGGAGTATGCTTATAAGAATGACAGATAATGCACTTGCGTTTGTATTTTGCTTTTGTTATCCTCTTCATCCAAGGTGAGTTGAAATGCAGATTTTATATGTTGCTCTTACTGAACATAGATGGAGTTCTTATGGTAGATCCAAAACACTGACCCATCATTTTTCCATTATTTAGCTTTTAATAGTAGCTTAAGACTCGAAAAAGGGGGCAAACAATATACTTGGCCAGTTATGCAATGTTGCACAAGAGTTGGGCTTGGGGTAGGAGTAGGATTTGTGCCTGATTTTAGCTCGTGATCATCTTACAGAACCTCTCATTCATAAAGTATGAGAGTTGATTTCCTCATATCTTTTCATTCGAGTTTAAATGGCTATAAATATAATTCCTGCTAATTAAATGATCTAATCGTGTAATCCAAATAGAAAGTACATTTGGTTAAAACAGGAACGCTATCTGCCTAAAGTAGTAAAACAAGGCCAAATAAAATGAAAATTGTTTTCCTACTCTGACCTTTGCAGAGGCTCACAAATCATATCTGCTCACAAAGACTGATTATTGAGGTGTTCCCCTTTACATAGATTTCATAGACATTAGGGCTGGAAGGGACCTCAGAAGATCATAGAGTCCAGCCCCCTGCCCAAAGGGCAGGAAGTCAGCTGGGTTCGTAAGATCCCAGCAAGGTAAGCATCCAATTTGCTCTTGAAGGTGTTTGATGTAGGTGCTTGAACCACCTGCGATGGCAGGCTGTTTCAGACCATGGGGGCTCAGACAGTAAAGAAATTCTTCCTTATGTCTAGCCTGAAACGGTCTTGCAGTAGTTTATGAGCATTCAACCTCGTCATCCCTTGGGGCGTTCTGGTGAACAAACGTTCCCCCAGATCCTGGTGGTCACCCCGACAAACTTATAGGTGGCTGTACTCACCTGGTTTTGAACATCCGGTCACGCGCTCTGCATCCCTGGATGTTCGGGGTTGTTCGCCCATCCGTCCCTGTGATCCTGATGAGTTGATGTCGTTGACCCGAATCGTCTCTCCCCAATCTCGCCTGCCATGACTTCAATCTTATCCCAGTGGCGGGGTTTGACTATCGGCACTTCTTGTGCAGGGGATCGCGGGACGACAATCTTCTGCAAGGCTCCACCTCCCCTCTACCTCACCCTTACACCCCACCTTGCTCAATGTTGGCAGTCTTTGGCCACGTCCCTCCGATAGTTGGGGCTTGGCACTCTTTTCTTAGTATGCTATAGGAGTCCCGCTAAAGGCTCCCCCCTTCTCCCCCTTCCTCCTAACAGCTGACTGCCCTTGCCCGGGTTGAACCCTACTGGGCTCTATACCTCACAACCCCTCCAAAAGTGGGTAACAAAAAAAGGAAAACACAAAGTATATCACTGGCAGAGAAACATCAGTGACAAAGGGATGCCCTTTGCCCCCTTATATGCCTATTCCTGCAGCTTGCCCTATTGCCACTGGCTACAGCCTGTAAGGCCCTTGACCTGCCTAGACTTGGTCTGGGGTCAGCCTGATGTGTTCTTGGTGGTTCCCCTCGGCACGTCTCCCCCACGGCTCCTGGAGAGGCAACTCTATATGGTCATTGCCCATCTTCTGTTGCCCTTCCTGCATCCGGTGCTCTTCAGCCTCTGCTAGGGGTACCTCCTTGGGGCTGTCTGAACCCACTGCGATCCCACCTGATCCGATGATCTGGCCTCTGCCACCTCTTCTGATGCTTTGTGGGCACCTCCAGGTCTTAATGCTCTCCAGCCCTCTTCTGCGTCCGCATCTCGGCTCTGCCTTCTTGCCTTCTGCCTCATTGCCAGCAGCGACCTCCTCCTGCAAGGTCTCGCTCTCTCCACCAGGGCGGCAGGCTGCAAATCCCTGCGCTCCTCCACTCCGAGGGGACTCAGAGAGTGCTTTCCCCCTCCGACGCTTCTGCTGGTCTCCCTCCACTCTCCTTGCACGTGGCTCCTTTTAACTCCCCTGACTGGTTCCTGCAGCTGCTGCCATCAGCTGGCCGCAACTTTATAAAAATGTGGCAAACAAGCCGCTCGGGTCCCACCGCCACTTCCAGTTTCGTTGCAGTTCTAGCTAAAGGTAAGAACCTTTCTGTTTGTTTCCCTTTTCTTTCTCTTCTTTCTCTGCCCTGTTCCTGCTCCCCGGGTTCCCCCTAGGCTCCCTGGGGTTTTCCCCTTGGTTGCTCCCTGCAACAGTGGCCATCAGATCACCTCTGAGTCTGCGCTTTTCCAGGCTAAAGA
>NW_017728995.1:44801782-44809797 GCF_001723915.1 Gavialis gangeticus
CTTTGCCCCAAAGTTTGGTGTCTTTGGCGAACTTGGCCAGTCTGCTTCTGACTCCTGGGATACTGAGGGTCTAAGAGATTAGTTGAATCCAGAGGGTATCTGGGACAGAAGTTCAGTAATCTGGTTTTACCTAACTCAGTAAATTCTGATACTGCATTCATCTAGGTTTACTCTAAAAGCATATTAGGTACACCGAACTTCTGTTGTGTTACAGATTTGAACCAGTTTCCAATCACTTATACTGGTTTATGTGTAATTTCTGTCCCTAAACCTCCTGCTAGAGCAAACAGCCCAGGACAGGCAGGGGTCCTGCTGAATGACAGTGTGTGTACAATGGATAAGATACTCTGGGGTTCTAGATAATATGAACTTGTTCCAAAATTTAACAAGTATGTAAAATGAAAAATACCTTTCCAGGTAGGTATCTTTCAGTTCTTAAGAAACATGTTATTTATTATTCAAATAACTGGACCAGAAACTACTTTTGTCTGGGTTACTCTCTGCTTGTGTCTTTCATTTTATTAACAATTCAATAGATTTGTACAATACTGACTGCAATATGGAATTAATAAGGCAATGCTATCTTTAATTAGGAATACTACAGAGGAATGGTGCACTAAAATCTAAGACCCAGATCCACAGAGGTATTCAGGTATCTGTCAGCTCTTTAGTACCTTACGGCCCACTGTTTTCTTAAAAGCCCTGTACTGAGTTTTTACAAATGGGGTTTCCCTATTTATTCATTTTTTTTCATATGGAATATAGCAACTGAATGACATACAAGCTATAAACATCCTATAAACAATCTGTAAACAGTGGCATTGAGGGATAAGGCTAGAGTGACAGTTTTAAATTGGATATCCATTGCAAGGCATCATCAGTAGCCTGGTGCCAGTCTTCAATGCAACCATTAAAATGATAAATATAATAGTTCTCCAGGATGTATGCTATAATTTGGATTTTGCCACATGCACACTTGGGTTCTTTAAAAAAAATTCCATTCATGTAGTAGGTAGTTGCATCTACTTTGTCCAGTACAAATCCTGTTGTCCAGCAAAGCAAAGTGAGGAGGTTTGGATGTGGGGCCTGTGATAAGAAATGCATTAAAGATGTTAATTGTGTTCCATTGCTAGATCCATTTTTCCTTGATGTCAACATTTCCCAATATAGAAGGCATATCCTTGGTGAGGCCAGCCATACCGAAGGACAGCAGAAGAAAGAATATAACCCAAAGTCATTTGGTTGTCATTTAGAGCAGCCTCATGACTCAGCAGTGAACTGTGACCATGATGCCCACCAGTGAGTTAGGGCTACAGTGTTGCTTTTAACCTACAGGCAAAGGGGATGACTTAGTGGTCAAAAAGACAACAGCACAGTATGTGTCATATGAAAACCAGACTATCACATTCTGTTTAGCTGGCTAGCCTGATTTCTTATGGAGAGAGAGAGAGAACAAACATGTCAACAATTAGGACTACTGAGAGAGAGCCTGTGCAGTAGTGACTGGGAGCTGAAGCCACAAAGAATGTTTTTAAGCGTTCTGTTCATTCTTGGTATTTCTGTCATCTGTATGGAATTATTGCTTCTTTAATTTTGAAACTTGGTACATTTTATTTCAAGACGACTTTACAAGTCTTTCTATCTGATATTCATTTCAACAGTATTCTAACATTACACAACAGTCATATGATCCACTTCATGTTTTATGAGACAGACATGACACATAAAAATTAAAAACAGGTTCCTTGTCTGGACGCTGCACAGTAACTGCAGGGAAGAAAGAATGAGAGTGCGAGCCCAGGGATTAGAGTGGAGGAAAAGAGGGCAGGAAAAAACAGGATGAGACAAACAGTACCATCACTCATTTTGAAAGATCTATCTAAATAACTGCTCAGATTCACTGTATCCTGCTCAGAGTGCAATGTGCCTTTGCCAATCTGAAAAATCACTCATTAGCATATATTCATGGTAGTGTACAGTTGTATTATGCTGCTATAGTCCATCATGGTCATTGCAAATAATGATAACTATGCCTAGAGCCCAAATATTTTTTAGTAAGTCTGCAATTTTCATACATAAACATCTTTGTTTGAACTACAAAAGATTCTGGGTGGATGTAGAATTCAAGTGAATCATGGTTGTAACCACAACATAACACACAAGATTTATTGATTACTTTAAAATCCATGGTTCATCCTTTGCTGAAAGTACTGGGTTCTATCTTATACTCAGCCATTAGCCCACTGAAGGTCATGGTAATAAATAATGGTGGGATGTGGCTTTTTCTATGTTAAATATAGAGGATTCATTGCATTTCATATATCTAAACTTTAATCTGAGCAATTATTTGGAAAGACCCATCCACGTGAGCAATTGTACCATTTGTAAATCTGCTAAGGCAGGCTCTTAAGGAGAGATGTTGGGCCGTTCACTAGCTACACTCAAAATATGTCTCCACCAGTAGTGCTTGTGAAGGGAGTAAAGGGGGTCCTGAGGAGAGCCCAGAGGGATGGGAGCATGAACTACTTACCTTCACTGCAGGGAGGAGCCACTGTGGTGAGAAGGACCAGCCCCGAAGGTTTAGGAACACATGCTCCTTCCATATTGGAGAAAAGGATGTTGGTCTTGACATTTCAAGCCCTTGAGAAGGGTGGAAAAGAGGAGCAGCAGTGAATGAGAGAGACCACAACACCAGAAGTGACTGGAGTTGCCAGTCTCTCAAAGACAACAGGAGAGAATGGACTGAGCTCCAGGAGAAAAATCAGCTGGGGAAACCCTAGTTATGGAACAGAGAGAGCCTGCTAGGGAACAGCCTGACAGAGAGGAGTGGACACAACAGTGGCTGAAGGCAGCAAAGAGACTGTAAAAGGGAGAAGCAGCCATGAGTCTCAAAGGGGCCCTGCCTTTTCAGGCCATTTGCTTTTTTTTCCCACCCTTTTCTCTTGGTTTAGGTTTTTGTTTTGGGGTTTGTTTGTTTTTTTACCTTTGTCTCCTCTTTCTCTCCTGCTTAAAAAAAAAAAAAAAAAAAAAAAAAGAGAGAGAGGGAAGGTAGCTGGTCTGTCCTAATGTGGGACTGTTAAAATGAGCCCCAAGGGAGACATCTGTCCCAACCAGGGAACTGAGCCATGAACTGCAGATGGGACTTGAAGCTGGGAAACTGGGGATTCATGGGATGGCACAAATGATATGGCCATGAACAGTCTGATTGATATATCAGTGACTGAAGTGATTCTGGCTTATTTAGATTCTGGACTTGTGATGTTTCTTTTTATGGAAAGAACTTCTGGTTGAAGTCTACCAGCCTGAGCAGTGGGGTGAATTGATATGAGTTTCTTTTCTGTTAAGACCCAGAATGAATTGACTTAAATTGATTAAGAGGTGTACTTGGTAGCCGTATTGGTCTGAGATAAAAAGACATACAAAAAACTAGAACTCTTGGTTCCAAAAGGATATCTTTTATTAAACCAACTGGGAAATCACAAAGGACAATTTTATTGAGATTTCCCAGTTGGTCTAATAAAAAGGTATCCTTTTGGAACCAAGAGTTCTAGTTTTTTGCATGACTTAAATTGATTAAGACATTCCTGAGTTGAAGGCTGATTGCGCAGTCATTATTTTTTACTTTATTTATACGAATATATATGGAGTGTTATGCAACATCCAAAGCAACTAACAATTTATTGACTCTACTGAAGACAGGACATGGTGAGGGTAGGGTGTAAGTGGAGGAGAAGCCTGATGAAGAATTGGCCCGGGTGGGCAAGGAGGGCTATTGGCCGGCCTTCACTCACCTCCCCATAAACTGCAATTAACATCAAAGTGTGGAAGCCAAAATGTCATTCTAGGCCTGGTGATCGTTGGATATGCTCAACCTTCTCACAGCTCATCCCAGAAAGGTCTCAGGGGATCACAGCCATATAATATCTCCACTCAACAATACTCTACCTTTTTGGCTGATGGATCAGATGGGCAGTGCCCAATCCCTCCATGGGCCAGATCCAGTAGGGCCCCATCTGGCTGTGCAGAGGAGAAAATAGGGCAGCCTGGCCCTGAGTCAGCCACACAGTGGAAAGGGGCTTGGGCCAGCCCCAACTTGGCTCTATGAGGGGAAGAGCCCATGGCCCAGCCTTGATCACCCTCATCAGGGGAGGAGGGTATGGCCCAGCCCATAGGAGGAAGGGGGCGTGACTGAGCTTCAACCGTGCTGTGTGGAGGGAAGGGGTCACAGCCCAGCACTGAAGGTAGAGGGGTTGGGGGAGCATGGCTTGACCTCAAACCAGCCATGCAGGGAGAGGGGGCATGGCCCAGCCCTATGAAGAAAAGGGCGTGCAACCTGACAGTCCAGAGGGAAGTGAGCATGACCTAGCTCCAATCTGGCCATGTTGGGAGGAAAGTTGTGGCCCAACTCTGGCCTGCCTTGTGGGGCTTGGGATTTTGGCAGCAAGGGGGCATGGCAGTACTGCCACTACTCTCCCACCACCAGATTTCCCAACCCATGGTAGACCCCAGGCTGGATTCCAAGGCTCCTTGGTCTGTATCTGGTCCCATGGGCTGGAGGTTGGGCCCCCCGATCTATACTGTCTGTATATAGTGTATGTTGTAATCAAATGTATCATGGAGCAAACCAGGAAAGCCAAGGCTGCAACTGAACTCCAACTAGCTTTGAGCATCAAGGACAATAAAAAGTCCTTTTTCAGATATGTGGGGAGCCGGAGGAAAAGCACGGGCAACACTGGATCCCTGCTGAACCAGATGGGGCAACTGACAACTGATGCCCAGGAAAAAGCCAACTTATTAAATGGGTACTTTGCGTCGGTCTTTCATCAGTCCCATGGCATGCCCATGCCCATCATGGGACAGGGCGGTTTGGGTGAGGGAGATCCCCTGCCCTCCATTAATGCTGACCTCATGAAGGAACACCTTGAGAAGCTGGATACCTTCAAGTCAGCTGGCCCTGACAATCTACACCCCAGGGTACTCAAGGAGCTGGTGAGCATCATAGCCCAGCCTCTGGCACGGATCTTTGAAAACTCCTGGTGCTCTGGTGTAGTGCCCGAAGACTGGAAGAAGGCCAATGGGGTGCCTATCTTCAAGAAAGGGAGGAAAGTGGATCCGGCTAACTATAGGCCCATCAGCCTGACTTCTATCCAGAGGAAGATCTTAGAAAAGTTTATTAAAGAGGTCATCCTTAATGGACTGGCCGATGCCAACATCCTGAGGGATAGCCAGCATGGGTTTGTTGCAGGTAGGTCTTGCTTGACCAATCTCATTTCCTTCTACGACCAGGTGACCTATCACCTGGACAAGGGAGAAGAGATTGATGTCATATATCTTGACTTCAAAAAAGCCTTCAGTCTGGTATCCCATGATCACCTCTTGGCAAAACCTAGCCAATTGTGGCCTTGGGTCCACCACGATCTGCTGGCTGGGAAATTGGCTCCGTGGTTGGACCCAGAGGGTAGTAATTGATGGAAGTCAATTGTCATGGTGTCCTGTGACCAGTAGGGTCCCCCAAGGCTCTGTCCTTGGACCCATAATGTTCAACATCTTCATTAATGATGTTAATCTGTTCACTTGCTTATCAGTTCAATTTACACATCTTAGACCGTACTCTAAGACTTAGAGTAAACTTCAAAGATTGAATCGATTCAGCGTCAGACTTTTTTGACTTCGTGTACTTAGCTTCAGAGAGCAAGTCATTTGAAGTTGATTGGGGGTGGGGGCAGGCCACAAAGCAGGTACTGTTAAGAGTAGTGAGTTACAAGACCTTATTATTGAAAAAAAAAAAAGCACACTGCTCTGTCTAGAATTGGAGGTACACAAATGAGGAGAAAAACGATGATGGAAAAATAATGCATGTGAGAATAAAAAAAAAAAAAAGAGAGACTCTGAAATAAATGTATTATTCCAGGATAATTTTGTGCTACTTCATCTTAAAGTTTTTTTTTATCAGAGACCAAGAATTCATTACAAATATTTTTGTATGCAAACTCCTATGTTCACTTCAATAATGTTACGGAGGTGACATTTGAAACTGGCAGTGAGCCTGGCAGTTCCTCTTGGGCACATTTTCTCTTTTTTGCCCTATTATTGATATTTTATTTGTAGCTTGCTGTTAATGAACATAGCAATAAGATATGGTCTGTGAAGACATTCTGAGTGATGCTTGTTACATGTTGTCCCTGTGGGATTACTGTTTCCCATTCTCAAATCAGGCAGTCTACAGATTTCTCCAGTGGTGCCAGTACTTTTAGACCTGCAGTGTGTTGATATAATAATTACCTTTTTGTTTCCTTTAGCTAAAGTTTCTGGACCAAATTTAGCTTTTGCTCATGCTGGTACACAAGAGCAGAATTTGCCTGCTTATCTTTGCCCAGGAAATGTCTGCTCTTTCAGGTGCTCTGTCTTTTCCTTACTGCACTTCTGTTTCATTAAAATATCATCTAGAATTTTGCTTAAACAGCACTGTGCTTTGTACCTTCTTTTGCATTTTCATTATTTTTCAAGTTACAGATGAGACAAAGTTCAAATTAAAAAAACAAAACAAAAACAACCCAGCATCTTGGTCTGTGATATTTCAGGATTGGGTCAAGGGAGAAAACACTAATAACATTTTAGAAAACATGCCCAATCTTGTGAGAATTCAGTGCAAAAAAGAATGCAACAAATTGCCATAGCTGTCTGACTTAGGACATAGCACCCAACAAGTGTAGGAAATGACAACAGAACAGGGAGGTGCAATATGGCCACCAGGCTGGCAGCTTGAAGTCCTAAGGGTTCCACAGGAATCCTATTAATTGAGTGAATCAGTGTACTTCTGATTGTGCTTCCTTGGGAAGAACCACTTAGCCAGTCATGGGCCACTGATAGAACTGCTGGGGCAAAAGGGATGTCCTTCTACCAGGAGAGACAGAGTAAGTCAGATCCTAGTATTTTGGAGGATAATCCTTTTATCTCTTTTTATGTAACGTTGAAAAAATCCTGCAGTCTTAAGCCACATCACATTTAGCTTTGCAGGATAGTGTCATATGGGATATCCTTAGTGGAATAGAAAATGACAATTTAAAGAAATTGCTTGAAAGAGTTTCTTCTCAAATAGTAGCTAGTATCAGGGACATCATTTGGAAACAATGCGTATTTTACTTGAATAGAAATTCTTATTCTTTGACATTTAAATTTTGTTTTTCAGAAGGGCAGTAATAGACATTGTAGCCTGCAGGTATCTCTTGGGACTGGAAGGCAGACAAAAAGGTCACAGTCATTAGGGTTTTAAAGGACATCCCTGTTGCATCCCTCTCTCCTAAAGTTGGGTTAGGAAAAAAATTGAATAAAATGTGCAGGTTTCCAGTTGATCAGGTATTTAGTTTGTCAGCAGCTGCACAAATCTCACTCATTTTCTCCTTTACTTTCTGAGTTGAGATAAATTTAGCCCTTTCTTATTCTGAATCTTTGTGAGAGGTTGTGGGGCTTTCTTTGTTTGTTTTGGGTTTTTGTTTTGCTTAGTTTTGTTTTTCACCTGGGACAATTTGGACAAAGCAAAATATTTTGCTTTGGCTTCTTGTGCTGTTATTTGTGATTCTCACATTAATTGAGGTCTCTAAGTCCTAAGGCATCTTGTAAGGCAGTTGTACAGAGACTCAGTGTAGGATTTTATACTCGGGGCAGAGTTTTCTCTGTCCAATTGATGTAAATCTGGAATAATTCTAGTGAAATAATTGAATTAGAATCTTACCCAAAATCACCTGGGTATTTTTAGATACTGAATTTTCCCTTTTTTTTTTTGTAATTGTTTTGTATTATGCGGCATCCCCTCTCACTCCCCTGGGGCAGGTGGGCTGCTGGGTGCTAGGCATGAACAGCCTGCCTCCCCCACCCCATTCCCAGGCCAAGCCAGGCCAGGCTCCTGGCAGCCCTTGCTGCCATGGCTCCCAACCCTGCTGTCCCCCCCGCCCTTCTCCACAAGCCAAAATGTCTCTTGTGCTGCTGCCAAGCCCACAGCACCTGGCCTCAGGGGG
>NW_017728995.1:44814797-44816615 GCF_001723915.1 Gavialis gangeticus
CCCTTGCTGCCATGGCTCCCAACCCTGCTGTCCCCCCCGCCCTTCTCCACAAGCCAAAATGTCTCTTGTGCTGCTGCCAAGCCCACAGCACCTGGCCTCAGGGGGTGTGTGACTCCCAGATGACTGGGATGAGGAGCTACCCGTGCCACCACCCTCTTTACAGGTGGGGGAGGCAGGCTGTTCATGCCTAGCACCCAGCAGCCCACCTGCCCCAGGGGAGCGAGAGGGGATGGGGGTTTGTCCAGTGGCTACCTGTGTCCAGACCTGCCCAGCTGGCTTAGCATGGCCCCTGGGCACCATGCGTGCCCAACTCCCAATCTGAGGCCAGGCAGCATGCAACACCTGGTACAGAGCATCTCATTTCAGAAATATTGCAAACTCTCTCAAACAGCCCATGCCCTGGGTCTTCTACCACCAGCTTCCCCCCACCCCCTGCATGCCCTGGCTCCACATGGAGCCACAGCTGCCTGCAGTGGGACCAGGACCACATGCTGGCCCCACTGGCCCTGGACACAGGCTGGTGGAGAGGGAGCTGCCAGTACCAGGAGACCACCAGCTGCCATCTTCCCTGGGCAGGACCCCCATGCTGGACTTGCCATGGTGTGCATATTCTCAGGGAACAGCTGGAGGCTGTGGTGCTGACTGTCTGTCCCTGGGCTCTGCCCCCAGGTGCCCCCACCCCATGGTCCCCCAGTCCAGAACAGCACACAAACCACACTGTAAATAGTTTGCACAAGGAAGAGTCTCTTTTATTATTGGTGGGTGGGGTGGATGGTGGAGGGGCTCTGTTGTTGGCAGGGAGAGTGGGGGAAGGCATTCTACTTGTTGAGAAGGGATGGGGAAGAAGGACTCTGTTGCGGGGGGGAGGGAGGTGTCTGTTTGATGTGAGGGGAATAAAAACTTGATCTGAGAGATGTCTGCAGTGTGTGTGGTGGTGGGGGTGGGCAGGAGGGGTGGGAGTTGCTGGGTGGCTGTCCAGGTGGGCTACAGCAGGGATTGCAGGAGGAAGTGGTTGGCCAGTGCCTCTCACATCTGGTGCCCTGGCCCCCAGTGGTGGGTGTGTGGCTCACCCAGGGCCTTGGGGGGGGGGGGTTGGCCACCACTGTCACTGTCATTGCTACCACAGGTGGTGCTCCCACTGCCAAGCATCTTCTGCCCACCGCAACACCTTTGCCTGGGCCTCATGAAAAAGCTCCCCCAGGCCTCATAGATGTTATGCAGCATGCAGGCTGTGACAGTGACTGAGGGGAGGTTGTCCTTTGTGAACATGAGGTGGGTTGTGTGGGTGTTCCAGCAGCCCCTGAGGCAGCTGAAGGCACACTCCACCAGGGTGCAGGTCCAACCCAGGCACAGGTTAAAATGGTTTGGTGGGGGCCGTTCTGGCTGGTGTAGGGCTGCATGTGCCAGGACGGGAGCAGGTAGGTAGGATCCCCAATGAGGAGGGACAGGATCACCATGGTACCCAGCTGCAGGACCAGTAACCCAGTGTTGTTGCCTACAAAGGGCCAGTTCTTAGGATCATCATAAATTCTAGTTTATTGGATGGGATGTGAAGTTA
Source organism: Gavialis gangeticus (assembly GCF_001723915.1). Classification (NCBI taxonomy): domain Eukaryota; kingdom Metazoa; phylum Chordata; order Crocodylia; family Gavialidae; genus Gavialis; species Gavialis gangeticus. Next base: position 44,816,356 of record NW_017728995.1, read on the forward strand.
CCAGTAAAATCATAAATGCAAACTTTGAGTTATGAGAGGTACTGGTCACCTTAGTGCGCACACACACACACATGCATCACTCATTCAAACCCATGTCACTTAAACCCATGTAGTATAGTGTATAGTAGCTGCTGTAGTGATGCAGGTAAATTCCTTTGGCTAGGCTATTGTCATCTAATTACTTACTGATCGTCATACTTACTCACATTTGCTCAAGGGACCAGCCCAATATAGCAGATTTTATTACTTTACAATTACAA
>NW_017728995.1:44816934-44823262 GCF_001723915.1 Gavialis gangeticus
CTGGCTCCACATGGAGCCACAGCTGCCTGCAGTGGGACCAGGACCACATGCTGGCCCCACTGGCCCTGGACACAGGCTGGTGGAGAGGGAGCTGCCAGTACCAGGAGACCACCAGCTGCCATCTTCCCTGGGCAGGACCCCCATGCTGGACTTGCCATGGTGTGCATATTCTCAGGGAACAGCTGGAGGCTGTGGTGCTGACTGTCTGTCCCTGGGCTCTGCCCCCAGGTGCCCCCACCCCATGGTCCCCCAGTCCAGAACAGCACACAAACCACACTGTAAATAGTTTGCACAAGGAAGAGTCTCTTTTATTATTGGTGGGTGGGGTGGATGGTGGAGGGGCTCTGTTGTTGGCAGGGAGAGTGGGGGAAGGCATTCTACTTGTTGAGAAGGGATGGGGAAGAAGGACTCTGTTGCGGGGGGGAGGGAGGTGTCTGTTTGATGTGAGGGGAATAAAAACTTGATCTGAGAGATGTCTGCAGTGTGTGTGGTGGTGGGGGTGGGCAGGAGGGGTGGGAGTTGCTGGGTGGCTGTCCAGGTGGGCTACAGCAGGGATTGCAGGAGGAAGTGGTTGGCCAGTGCCTCTCACATCTGGTGCCCTGGCCCCCAGTGGTGGGTGTGTGGCTCACCCAGGGCCTTGGGGGGGGGGGGTTGGCCACCACTGTCACTGTCATTGCTACCACAGGTGGTGCTCCCACTGCCAAGCATCTTCTGCCCACCGCAACACCTTTGCCTGGGCCTCATGAAAAAGCTCCCCCAGGCCTCATAGATGTTATGCAGCATGCAGGCTGTGACAGTGACTGAGGGGAGGTTGTCCTTTGTGAACATGAGGTGGGTTGTGTGGGTGTTCCAGCAGCCCCTGAGGCAGCTGAAGGCACACTCCACCAGGGTGCAGGTCCAACCCAGGCACAGGTTAAAATGGTTTGGTGGGGGCCGTTCTGGCTGGTGTAGGGCTGCATGTGCCAGGACGGGAGCAGGTAGGTAGGATCCCCAATGAGGAGGGACAGGATCACCATGGTACCCAGCTGCAGGACCAGTAACCCAGTGTTGTTGCCTACAAAGGGCCAGTTCTTAGGATCATCATAAATTCTAGTTTATTGGATGGGATGTGAAGTTACCAGTAAAATCATAAATGCAAACTTTGAGTTATGAGAGGTACTGGTCACCTTAGTGCGCACACACACACACATGCATCACTCATTCAAACCCATGTCACTTAAACCCATGTAGTATAGTGTATAGTAGCTGCTGTAGTGATGCAGGTAAATTCCTTTGGCTAGGCTATTGTCATCTAATTACTTACTGATCGTCATACTTACTCACATTTGCTCAAGGGACCAGCCCAATATAGCAGATTTTATTACTTTACAATTACAATTTCAATGCAGTTTTTAACAATGGTCCAGGGTGTGGACCATTCATTCTACATGGAGTACATTCCTTAAAGATTTAAAAGTATAAAATATAAAATACAAAATGCTATGATAAAGATGAGATGGATGAAATATAAAAATGCACTGTGAAAAATGCATAAAAATGCAATGTGAGGTAGTAAAGATCAAAGGCTACTGGGGACAGTAAGTGAGTTAGATTAGCACCAGGATACAGTCATTTTTTCAATGTACCTTGGCTTTTCTTGTCTCTTACAGGCTTTGCTTTGAAATGGATATTTTAGTTCTTTTGTTTTCTTTAGTGACACTGAGCTTAATTGATATGTAGATGTAGTTTCTAGGTTTCTCCTACAGAAAGCCACTTCAGCTTTCTGGCTTGCTCTTAGCCTTGACACACCCATGCAATGAGTATGCTAGGTCTTTGCCAATACTCGGAAGGAAAAAGAAATGCACGAACTAGGGGGTGCGGGCAAGAAGGGGTTTTTTGTTGCAGTGTGAAGTGGCTGCTCTGCACCTGGGCTGGCAGGGTGGAATAGTGAAACACGTGGGCATCATGGGCACTGCCTGCTCAACTGGCATTCATGTTTGTGAAGTTGCTGTGGTGGTCAATAATGGCCTGGAGCCCAACTGAGTGAAAGCCCTTTTTTAGACCTCATTAATAAGTGAGCTTGATGCTTAGACCATTTCAAATCATCCCTAACTGACCCACTGTGGAGACGCTTGAAACGACTATTTTTAAAACTGGGAATATCTAACATCATATTAGCTTCATTAAAACAGAAACAAAGTTTAAAAAAATGAAATTTGCTTTTGAATTCTTGATGGTAGCTACTCCTGTTTTTTATTTACCTTATTCCTGTAATGTGAACAGGTTAGTCTTTTCACTTTTGATAATAAGAGGGATTCACTTTCTGATTTTCATGCATGAGAAGAATATTGCAATATTTGTGTTCCAAGCACAATAGGAGAAAATGCATTTGTTTTTCAAACGAATAGACCTTGAGAAATATTTCTATCTATTCTTAGGTCTGTTATCTATACAAAACTTTTTTTTTTTTTTCCACGAAAATATCTCCACAGAGCAGTGTATTAGGTACTGAAGGATCTACTTCAGCAAGGCTGTAGTGCACTCTGTGCACAGAGCCACTGTAGGATTGGGTTGTGATAATCTCGAGGACAAACCAGTGAACTCCTTCATGATCAAATGTTGTAACTATATGTTTCAGTAACTTCTTTGCAATGTGGCAGTTCTACCTGGGAGTTAACAGTGACTTTTATTTGGATCCCCATAACTGCTCGCACAAACAAAGTGAAATTTCTTTCCTTTGGTTGGGAGTTTTTGGGCTCCCTCCATTTGCCCTAAACTTAGTTAAAACCGCTAGTTCAATTTTTTTTTTTATATCAAAACTATGCAGACTCCAAAGTTTCATACAGTTTTGTGCTGTGAATGTAAACTGGCAAAGCTTTCACACTGAGCCCACAGGCTACTTGTACACGTGATGGGGGTTTAGTTCTCCCTAAATTGAGAAATGGTGGGTTTTTAATTGGTGGGTTTTTGTGTCAATTAAAAACCCACCATTGCAATTTAGGGTCTTTCGTCAAATCAGTTAAGGCCCCCCATCAGCTCACGCACCTTCCTCGTTCCCCCACTGTCATGGGTAGGCTCCACAAAAAAACCCAAACAAACAAACAGTGAGGGGCTCAATCCCTTTTCCTCCCCCCCACCCAAGCCTGTCTGCTTCTCCCATGGCTGGGAGGCAAGGTACTAGAGGGCTATGAGCTGCGGGTAGGCACAGCCCTTCCCTCCACAGCAGCAGCTTGCCCCCCCAGGACCACCTGAATGGGCTGCTAGTGGGTGGTGCTGCCCAGGGGGCTCTGCCATTGCAGAGGGAAGGACCAGCCTCCCTTCCCACACAGCTCAGGGTCTGCCAGCAGCTTGCCCTCCAACCACAGGAGAGGTGGGCAGGCTCTGGGGAAAAAAAAAAAACATCAGGCCCCTCACTGCTTTCCCCCCCTGCCCCCCAGACCCTGCCCACAGTTCCCATGGCCAGAGGAAGAGCTGCTAGTGGGCCAAGTGATTCCTGAGCTGTGGGGGCCCCGGGTCCTTCCCTCCACGGTGGCAGCACCCCCCTGGGACCACCTGTATGGGCTGCTAACAGGTGGGTGCTGCCCAGGGGGCTCTGCCACCATAGAGGAACACACTGTCCCCCCCAGCTCAGGGCCTGCCAGAAGCTCACCCCTTGGCTGTGGGAAATGCAGGCAGGCTCTGGGAAGAAGAAAAAAAAAAGGTGAGGCTCCTCACCACTTTTTCTTTTCTTTTTCTCAGTGGAGCCTGGCCACACAAGCAGCCACCAGGTCACACAGCCCCGAGCTACATGGGGCCCAGTACTTCCCTCCACAGTGGTGGCGCCCCTGGGAACTGGGCAGGGTGCTAGTGGATGGGTGCCACCTGGTGGGCTGCAGCTGCCATGGAGGCAAGGTCTGGGGTCCCCAGCAGCTCAGGGTCTGCTTGGCCCACCGGCAGCTCACCCCCCAGCCATGGGAGAGGCAGGTGGACTCCAGTATCCTGTGCGCTGTCCCTGCCACCTGGGAATGAGCTGGCTTGTCCCTGGGGCAGTGAAGCAAGGCAGCAGGAGGGTGGCTGGGTGTGCTGGCAGTGGCAGAAGGTGGTGTAGATGGTGCACAGAGTGCTGGAAGCTTGCCAGACCCAAACTTCCACAAGCATGTTTGGGCTTCCAGCATCCTGTGCACTGTTGCAGTTTGTTACATAGCAAATGAAAATACATCAGACGTGTTTTATCTTGCTACATAACAAGGTCATTTAAAGCGGAATGCACCACCACACATGCACAGCATAACGAAATTAAAGCAAAATATGCTGCCACAGGTGTAAACAGTGATGCCATTAAAGTGGTACAGAAGGGCAATTAAGCCGCTTTAAAGGCCAATTTTGTCACGTGTACAAGTGCTCGTAGTCACTAACCTGAAAGAACTGTTCTCTGATGGGTAGTAACAGAACCCCAAACAGGGTGATTTCTAAGTTTCTGAAAGGTTTCACATGCTCTGTAAAGAATTCTGGAAATTGGAATGGAAATAGTCATTACATTAGAAGCTGCTGGGGTCCAGTAAGCATTTGTGATCAGAGACAGTACATAAATTTCCATTAGTAATTTAACTGAGCTATGTTAACACTAAAGCAGTATAGCCAACTGGGAGTCAAAGGGAGTCCTACAAATGGTGAATGGAATTCTTGATATCGCCTCATTTCCCTCATTTTAAAAACAGTCTAGTTTATCTCTGGATCTTCTTCTCATTGGCAAAATGGAATCAATTACCCTTTCTGTCAGTATAAATCCAGTTCTGCTCAAAGGGTGTTTGAAGGATTGGTGAGACATTCTGATAATCACAAGGATAAATTGGTTTCCTACTTATGTGGGAAATCCCTTAATTACTAATCACTGGAATCCTGGCGTGATAAGAACAAAAAATCAAAGGAATGAAGAGCACTGGCTGGTTGCAGGTGATGAGCAGATTTTGGACATTAGATAGAGGAGCTGGAGCTATTTTTAATCCTCTTCATTTCTACGTCTGTGCAATTAACTCTCCAGATGGGGAGTCCTAATAGAAAGTGGGAAAGTGGCTATAAACCAGCCCAGCCATTTTTTGAAAGTCTAATCATTTCCTGAGGGTAGTAGAATATATTTTTAATATTCTGGATATATAACACTGCATAATAAGCAGATCAGAATGAAATATGAAGAATGAAATACCAGTGTTCTCGTTATGCAGGTGCAGTTCAGCAGGCCTATGGAATGTGAATACTACAACTGAAATCAGAGGCATAACATGGGAAGAATGTGCCCAGGGCCGTCCTCTCTCATCCTTTGCTTGTCCTTCCCCATATCTTCTGGCTTCAGTGTGCAGGAGCAGCAGCAAGTAGCCGATGCAGGCAGTCTGTGTCCTGGAGTGCAAGGGTGTTGCTTATAGCCATATTGGTCTAAAGATGTAGGCAAACAACGTTCTTTGAGTAAATGTGATATTTTTATTAGACCAACTAAATAGTTGGCAAAATTGTTCTTTGCCAGCTTTTGGGCAAAAACGTGCTTCTTCAGTAACAGGGAGAGAGAGTGATTGTCTGGTAAGAAGTGTGCCCCCACAGGTAATTGGGTATTTTTGTCTTTGATAGATTTTTGGTGTGCTTTCATTCTGGTGTGTGTGCTGTCTGGGGTGGAATAGAAGCCAATACAGCCAGTCCTCAGACTTACAATGCAGTTGGTTCCCGAAATGCATCTTAAGTCAAAAGGTTGCAACTCAGAACCAAAGTTCCTACAGGAACAATGTTATAAATGCGGGATTGGCTCCCTTACCATGCTTGACACAGCTGTGTCCAGATGATAAGTCCATTATGGTTGGGGGAAGGAGAAAGGAAGGGGCATGAGGGGGCAGATCAATCCCCCCACAGCGAGGAAGGGATTGGAGCTGGGGCTGGGACATGGGCTGGGGCAAGCGCTGTTCAGCCAGGTTTGGGGGATAGAAAGGAGGGGTGCAGTTCCCACCGGTGCATGCCGTGGGTCTGGAAGCTACTCATCTGGCACTCACCTGGCGGCTCTCGCTGCTGCTCACACTGCCAATCTGGGAGGGCATGGGGGGTGGGGGCGTGTGCCCCTGCATCTGCATGGAGTGGGTGGAGCTGAGGCTGCACCGGGCTGTGTTCTGGGCAGGTAGCGGAAGGCTCTGGGAGCAGGGGCTATATTCCTCCCACTACTTGGTGCGGGGTGGGTGCTGGACGGAGCCACTACATTGCTTATGGACCAGTGGTGCACAGTGGTGGGAGCTGCTCCGGCCTCCCTGCACTTCCCAGGTGAGTCATGGCTTCTCCCATGCCCCCCCTCACCCTAGGTGGGTGAGCAGTGGCAGTGGCAGGGCATGGGGGGGGG
>NW_017728995.1:44823615-44827613 GCF_001723915.1 Gavialis gangeticus
GGGCTGGGGATGCACCAGGCTGCACTCTGGTTGGACGGCAGGGGCTATGGGGGAGCTACAGCAAATTTTAAGATGTCCGCAGCCCCCAAATAGCCTCATCTCTGCCACCTGCCCCGCCCCGATCTGGCATGGCCTTCTGGACTGGCAGCAGGAGCAGTGGCAGGATCTGCTGGGCAAGCTCTGGACAAGCAGCTCCCAGACCCATGGTGCAGAGCTGTGGGAACCACCCCATCCCTCCCTGCCCCCTTCCCCCTGACTGATTTTTGTGATGGAAATCAATCAGAGATTGCAGGTTTTTGGTCTAAATGATGAAGATGTCATCTATATATCTTAGGTATAGCATGGGTTTGATGGTTCAGTTCTTGAGGAATTCTTCCAGTTGGGCCATAAAAAGATTGGCATATTGTAGGGTCATTTTGGTGCCCATAGCTGTGCCCATGGTCTAAAGGAAGTGTTGGTTATTGAAACTGAAGCTGTTGTGTGTGTGTGTGTGTGTGCAAGGATGCATTCTGGGATATGTCATTTTTTAGAGCAGTGGTGTAGTTCTCTGCTGCTGAGGGGAAAATTTCATGCCATGTTTTTTTTTTTTTTTTTGCTGCCAAAACCCATGTTGGGAGGAGACAAAAAAACTACCCATTTATTTTTCCAGCAAAAAATAGTCATTTTTTCTCCCAGCAGCAATGAACTCCACTGCTGTTCTATAATACAACAATTCCCAGAATGCCTTGCACTCCATAACAGGCAGTGTCTGCACTGGTTGCTTCTTGCACCTGGAAAGTATAGGCAGAGCAAGGGATGGAAGGGTAAGACTCTCCTCCCCTATCCTTCTGGCATCCTGCCCATTAGGCCCAAGGCACATGCACTGCTTGCCTACCTCACATTATGCTACTGACGGAGTTCCATGGCAAAATGCATTCTAGTCCCTAGCCCAAGGGAAGTCAAAGAGATTAGGCAATATTTTTTTCCTCTCTGAGAGATGAAGGGATTGTGACTATTTCCGAATTCTGAGAACAAGATAAAAATCTTCCATCACATTTTGCAGAGACCATCTCAAATCAAGTTGTTACAAACAGTTTGTGCAGTTTGTATTTAGGAATGGAATGAAGAAGCTACCTCTTCCTGCCTTGAGTTGCTACTTCATCCCATTTCTGTAGGTTTTCCATTATGTTGTTCTTCCCTACACTGCATAACAGAGGCAAACATAAAGCACTTGGACAGACTCTGTATTGAAAAGAATTGCTAGTGTTCTTTAAATATCATGAAGGTTTTATCATCTTATCAGAGTATTATGAGCTCCTCTCAAACATTCACGCTAACTGAAGGCACCAGCTGTAGAAATGCTCTATTAGGTATCTAATAATATATTGTTTTCTCATTCTTAACCATTAATTACTCTCCTGGAAAATCTAGAAGGGTCTCTGGTTGCCAGTTATTTACCATATTTACTCAAATACAAGATGAAAGTTTTCTCCCAGCTGGAATAGGGGAAAAAGCTCTTTATCTTATAATTGCATATAATGAAATTTCACTAAATACAGTGTCTATTATTAAACTGCTGCCAAAAGCAGCATGTGCTTAGCAATGGAAACAAAGTTGATTAAATAGGGCCAGCACTGAGTATGACAATAAAATACATAGTCCACATTGGGCAAACATGGAACCTACCACAAGAATAGGTTAGTGTAGCCCATCTGAATAAGATGGTATGAGTAGTGGGTAGTGCCCGTTAAGTGCAGTCCCCCTGACTGCCTACTTTTTTTGTCAAGAGTTGCCCAGTTCACCCAGATCTCTCTGTCGGCCCCTCTTGCAGCCTGGCACGTATAGTTTGGCCCTGCCTTCCATATGGGTAAGCTGGACTAGCTTGCCCTGTGCCACATTTGCATATACATTTTTGGAGCATCCCAGGACTTTGACAGGAAAACTCCATTCCAGTCTTTGTAGGGGGTATCTGGAGTACATACACGTACTCAACAGCGCTGAGCTGTTGGGTCACTGCATTTTGAAATGCTGTTGACTCTGGTGAGGCCCAGCCCAATGAACTATGTAGTAAATCACAAGCATTCGGCTTTGAACTAATATCAGGCATTGTAGGCATGTTTACATGTTCATTAATGCACCGTAATTGGTGCTACTGTGCAGCAGCACCAGCACATGCCTTTTTTCTTTACACTAATGTGCAGTAGACTCATTTTGCCTATTAACACAGTTTTCACCTACTGTGCTAATGCTCAGGAGAATTAATCTACTGCACATTTAGCATCTTGTGTAGACACATATTACATATAACTTGGTGCCAAAGTGTTGCTCAAAAGTGTTTATAGAGTACTTGTGCTATAGTGTTCATAGAGTACCTGTGCTAATACTTGCAGGGGTTTAAAAAAAAAAAGTAATATGCATCAATTCTGGATGAACTTAGTGTATGGGTATATCCTATGCAAATTGCTGTAGTCATGTTTAATTTCAAGATTGTTTTCAAATTTACTTCTCACTCGTATGTGCTCAAATAGAGCAGGGTCTGCCAGTAAGAACAGAGGAAATGGGCTCTGAGGAGAAAAAGTTGGGGGGAAGCGGAAGGAAAAGGGATATTTGACCCACCAGATTTATTTTCCCTGTTGTACAAGTGGGAAGGGGACACATTCAAGGCAAACCTTCAATAATTAGAATCTATACCTGGAACATTACAAGAAATTTATAAATTTTCTTTGTATAGAATCTAATTATTGAATGGCTCATAATCACAGTCATCTTCTATTTCAGTAAATGTGATAAGCATGCTGTTTTCCCCATTCTATGTATTCCCCATTCTATGCATTGTATAAAATATCCTCCTTTCCTTCCTTCTAGCTTATTAAACATGTAGACTTGGAGATGCAGATTTAGATCCTTGCATTTCCATGTAGTAATTAACATTTTGGGTTTAAGTTTTATTGTGGTAAAAATAGAGAATTGCAAAATAGACACATCTATTACCAAGAGTCAAAGGTATAAAGCAGTTAACATTAATCACTAGGGTATGAAGCTGCCCTAAGCAAAATATTTAGTTTCACATGTGAACTTGAAGATTTAAGTGCTTTATTAGCTTGCATGCATATGTAGATGCACACCCATACTACACAGTAATTTTGATTACTGCTCAGTAAATTTGCATGTATAGATGCACCCACTGTGTATAGGCAATCTAGCTGATATGTTTGGACCAGCCACAGCAATAAACGCTCATTTTTGCAAGTCAGTCCACAGAATGTAAATATTTAAAGGGTCCTGCTGGTGGCTTAGTAGTTTCAAAAGCCTTCTGTTTATGATCATTCACACAAGTATGTTTCTTGTAATACCACTGGGCATGTGGTAGGTTCCTGCACTCAAAAGCATAGCTAAAATAATATGAAAAGTGTAAAGAGCTGGTGAATTGCTACTCTTTGGGCCCTCTCCCAGCATCTTGCATGTTTGTAACTAGAATTCTGCACTACTGTGGGGCTGTCTCCTTTTACTAGCTCAGACTGGCAAGATGTCACTTCCTTCTTCAAGCACAAAATGCTCACAGCATGCCTGTACAATCTGTACCACCTGAAATGTACTATTTATGAGACACACATTGCTACTTACCTTACATACGTAACTTTCTGCCTCTTAGCAAGTCATCTTTTATTTCATTTTTCAAGTGCTGAATTATATCAAAGCACACCTTGCCTCTAGGGCCTTTTCTCTACGGTCAGTACACAATTTCACATGCACTATGGACTTATTGGATCATATTTTATAGAAGGACATATGATGTAATTTAAATATGTTTTCTTTAAAAGTCCACAGAGATGGGGTGCATCCAGATGCTCAGACGTGTTCAGTTTGTGGCACTGCAAGCTACATGCAGCAAATGTTACAATGTGCCCTGTGCTGCAAATTTGCAGCATTGGGCCAAAATTTGCTAGTGGGATTTCCTGGTAGCAAAAAACAAACAAAAAAAAAAAGGAAAAAAAGCAGTGCAAAGCGTGTGAAAATTG
>NW_017728995.1:44827960-44828664 GCF_001723915.1 Gavialis gangeticus
AAAAAAAAAAGGAAAAAAAGCAGTGCAAAGCGTGTGAAAATAGCATGGGCTGGGACAAACATGGAGACAGGGAGCACTGCCTGCTTCCCCATCTCCATCTCCATGTGCTGTGGATCCCCTTCACTGAGGCACACTGCACCCCAGCCAGCCACGGAGTGTGTCTCCATGTCTCTCACACAGAGCTCCATGGCTGGCTGGAGCACAACATACTTCAGCTCGGGACTCTGCAGTGCATAAAGATGGGGGAGCAGGCAGCCCTGGGCTGCCTTCTCTCCCATCTCCATGTGCTGCTCCCTGGCTGGCCTGGGTGCAGGGTGCCTCAGTGCAGGGGTTGCCTGCCAGCTAACCCCACACTGAGGCATCTTGTGCCCCAGCCAGCATCCCCACTCTCCAGTTCCTGCAGCAGATGGAGCCCGGCTGGGAGCCGGGAGGAGCTGGGCATGGCCTGCAACAAAAGGTATGTTCAGGAGTGTGCACTGCAGTACAAAGTAGTGGCACAAATTTGTACCACAGGAAGCACATGCCCCTGCTCATCTGGATGTGCCCATAGTGTCTTTAGAAGTGTTCATAGTTTCATAATTTCTAGGGTCAGAAGGGACCTGAGCAGATCATCGATTCCGACCCCCTGCCATGGCCGGAAAGAGTACTGGGGTCAAACGACCCCAGCAAGGTGTACATCTAGCCTCCTCTTAAAGACCCCCAGG
>NW_017728995.1:44830145-44830862 GCF_001723915.1 Gavialis gangeticus
GCTAGTCTCAGTTCCATCTCCGCCTTGGCCTTTCTGACTGCTCCCCTGCATCCCTGAGCAATCGCAGAATAATCCTCCCTGGTGATGGCCCCTCCCTTCCATTGGCCCCCTGTGCGCCTCCCTTTTAGCTAGGAGACACTCCTGGGGGCTTTTGCGCCCTCCTGCCCCCTTTGATCCATGTTGGGATTACCTCCCTTTGGGCTTGGAGAATCGTCTCCTTAAGGAGCAACCACTCTTCTTGGACACCTGGCTCCCCTCCCATCTGGGACCTCAGTGCTTCCTCGACTATTCTCCTTAGCTCATTAATTAATACACTTTCATTCAAATTCTTTACCAATAATAATAATAAAAAACCCTATGACTTTAGAATTTGCTTTTCTATCAATAGTTTTTGATCTCTGATCCCTCTTTGCCTCCTCCCTAAGTAATCCAGTCTTTCCTAAAACATAGCCATTATTAATTTCAGTTTGCTTTTCAAATAGGCATCAATTTTTTCAGACATGGATAAGATCAGGAATACTTCTGGTTTTACTTTCATAAGAGAAGGGTTTCCCCACTCTCTTCCCTCTAGAAAACAATGCAATGCTGGGGGGGAAAAATCAACATGTAGAAAAGAAAAACATAAAATGTTACTCCATTCTCAGGCCCAGTGGACATCTATAGAAGAGCAGTGATGCTACTCAGATGGTCTGCAATTACAGCGCATCAGAACAGACT
>NW_017728995.1:44831069-44843958 GCF_001723915.1 Gavialis gangeticus
CTGTCCCTCCTGTACAGCCTATAGCCCTTGATATTCACTGCCCAGTCATGCGTTGGGTCCCACCACGTTTCAGTGAGCCCCACTATGTCTGGGTTGGTGTCAGCTAGCAGGAGGGTAAGTTCCTTTTGCTTGTTTCCCATACTAAGAGCATTTGTGTAGAGGCATTTGAAGCCTCCTGTGGAAGTGTGGACTGGCCCCCTACTTCCAGCGTTACCCTGGCCCCTGTTGCTTACCTGCGTATATGTTCCACTTGTCGGTCTAGGCTGGGCTGTACTTGTGGGTGTTGCTTGGTTTGGCAGTCCAAGGCTTGCTCCACCCTCATCTTCCCCTTCCCCCAAGGAGCCTAGTTTAAAGCCCACCAGAGGAGATCCACCAACCTGGAAGAGAACAAACACCCACCTTTAGGGGAAAGGTGGAGCCCATCCCAGCCGAGCATGTCTCTTGTCGTGATGTGTGGGTCATGGTCACGGGAGCCGAAGCCCACCTCGAGACACCATTCCCGAAGCCACCAGTTGGTTTCTGCAATGCACATCACATGCCATGTTCTTTGAAAATATCAGGTTTTTGCATCTTTCTCCGTGTTTAGCTGGTATTTTGGGGGGAGGGGGTTCTGCTTTTTCAGGAGGTGAGGTGGAAGGGACCATATAGAATTGGGCACAGTGTTCCTTCCATGGTGCTCTTAAACTTCTAGTAGAAATTGCAATACAGCTAGATAGGAAGATAACTGCAGAATATTACAGTGATGCAGGACACTTTATATTCCATAAAACAACTTTGCATAGGATTCCTACTGGTTTCACTGAAGGGCTATCTAGAGAACATTGATTGATTTCCTAGGAGCTATGTGAAATCAGAAATTTAATGCAACAAGCCCAAGTCGTTAGTACATCATTAAGAAAACAAAATTTTGTTTTATCCTGGATTTTTGGGAGAAAAAGTGTCAGTTGGTCCTTAGCTTCTGAGAACCTCTAGCATCTCCCAGGCATCTGAGGACTTCTAGCATATCCCACTACTGCCTCACAACTAGTTTCCTGTTTTTTCTGGAATAATGCCCACTTACAGTACATGGCAGGATGAAATTATAGTTAAGTGTTTTAGGTTGCTTGTAGAATAAGTTAATGTTTTGTTGAATTAGACATTTCCTGCATTGGGTTGTAGTTTACAGTTGCTATGGTCTGTTATCCTGAAAGTCCAGTGGTAATACAGCTGGATTGTTTTCCTCATTTAGATTGTTATGGGAGAATCGTGGGGAAAGGCATGCAAATTCAGTTAATTTGGTCTGATTAGGATTTATTCAAACAATAACATTTACCATAGTGGACTCTCGTTATATTTATCAAATGCTGTCATCAGCCAAGTTGTTCTCTTGAGAAAACAAGTGGTAGGACAATAATTTTCTAGGTCAGAATATCATGGGGTTGGGAGCCTGGCCAGCAATTTGAAGAGCTCATAATAACAAGTTATAATGGATGTTTGACTTTGTGGTGGAAATCAGACTATAGTTTCACAAATAAAGATTCCTTATCCAAGATATAGTCAACCATTATCTGTATTGCTCCAGGGGAAGCGGAGTTGTGTTAGTGCCTGAGATGAATACAGTTGTTAGATAGTTCCCATCTTTTTGAAGTTTTACTTGAGAATTTTTTTTTGGTTCTACAGAATGGCAAAGATTTGGATGTTGCTCCAGATCTTTTTTTGCCTCTCCCTTTTCTGTTCCATTGCCTAGGTACCACTTTCAACTCTCAACATTCTTCCATCCCATTCCTGTTCTCTCTTTCCCCTAGTGCTCTCTTTTTGGAGACCATGATAATATTGCTTTTCATAGATTTTATAGACATTTGTGTTGGAAGGGACCCCGGAGGATCAACAAGTCCAGCCCCTTGCCCCAGGGGCAAGAAATCAGTAGGGATCATAGGATCCCAGCAAGGTAAGCATCCAAATGTGTCTTGAAGGCATTCCAAGTGGGTGCTTGAACCGCCTCTGGCACCAATCTATTCCAAAACTTGGGGGCTCGGACAGTGAAGAAGTTCTTCCCTATGTCCAGCCTGAATCAGTCACGGCAGAGTTTGTGACCGTTCAACCTTGTCATCCCTTGGGGCACTCTGGTGAACAAATGTTCCCTCAGATCCTGATGAGCACCCCTGATAAATTTATAGGTGGCCACCAGATCACCCCTGAGCCTGCACTTCTCCAGGCTGAAGAGCCCCATGGCTCTCAGCCTCTCATCATAAGGTCTGTTTTCCTGACCTCTGATCATGCACATGGCTTTCCTCTGCACCCTCTCAAGCTTCTCCACATTCTTTTTAAATTGTGGAGCCCAAAACTCCAGCTGCGGCCTCACCAAAGCTGACTACAATGGGAGAATGACGTCCCGGGATTTGCTTGAGAAGCATCTATGGATGCAAGGCAGTGTTTTGCTTGCTTTACTAGCCGCAGCATCACACTGAAGGCTCATGTTCATCTTGTGGTCAGCCGTGACCCCCAAGTCCCTTTCATCTGTAGTGCTAACCAGTGTAGCACTACCGAGCCTAGAAGCATGCTGCAGGTTTTTCCTCCCAAGGTGGAGTACCTTGCATTTTTCAGTGTTGAACACCATCAAGTTCTCATCTGCCCATTTCATGAGCCTGTCAAGATCTGCCTGGATCACCCTCTTGTCCTCAAGTGTGGATGCTTTACCCCAGAGTTTGGTGTCTTCAGCAAACTTGGCCAGTCTGCTTCTGACACCAATGTACACATCAATGATGAAGATGTTAAATAGTATAGGCCCTAGGACAGAGCCTTGAAGGACAGAGCCTTGAAGTCACAGCACAACAAGCTGATTGACTCCTGTCAACCACCACCCTCTGGATCCTACTGCAGAGCCAGTCCCCCAGCCAGCGGATTGTGGTGAGGTCAAAGCCGCAGTTAGCCAGTTTAGCCAAGAGGTGATCGTGGGATACCAGATCAAAGGCTTTTTTAAAGTCAAGATATACAGTGTTGATCTCTTCCCCCTTGTCCAGGTGATAAGTCACCTGGTCATAAAAGGAAATAAGATTGGTCAAGCAAGACCGCAACAAACCCATGCTGGGTATCGCTCAGGATATTGCCTTCAGTTAGTCTGTTAAGGATGGCCTCTTTGATAATCTTTTCCAAGACCTTCCCCAGGATAGAGGTCAGGCTGATGGGCCTGTAGTTTGCCGGATCTACTTTCCTGACGATAGGCATGACATTGGTCCTCTTCCAATCATCGGGGACTTCACCAGAGAGCCAAGAGCTCTCAAAGATCCATGCCAGGGGCTGAGCTATGATGCTTGCCAGCTCCCTGAGTACCCTTGGGTGTAACCCATCAGGGCCAGCTGACCTTGAAGGTATCCAGCTTGCTGAGGTGTTCCTTCATAAGGTCAGCTTAGATGGAGGGCAAGGAATCTCCCTCACCTGGGCCTCCCTGACCCATAGTGGGCAGGGCTGTCCCATGGGACTGGTGAAAAACTGATACAAAGTACCCATTTAGCAAGTTTGCTGGGTGCTCCTTAAATATGTAGCTCCTTAAATAGAGAAAATAATTAGCTAGAAGAGAAGTTCTGGTGCATCTTGGTGTCCAGGAGCAGCTGATTCTGAGGGGAGGTTGAGAAGCATCTTACCAGCAGCCTGATTACACCACTGACAGCCAGAAAGTCTTAATGTATCTTAACCACAAAAAAAAAGAAAAACACACAAACAGAAACCCGTAATTAATTTTCATGAGGTGGCAGCATCATCCTGAGATACTTGTATTTGTACCTTGGTCTTGGTTTCTGACTCCATCCCTACTTGAAATAGCCAGGCTGGCTTACTTGAAGGAACTATTTGAGTAAATTGAAAATATATAAATAAAAATCCTGGATCATGTAAGATTGGGCTAACCCACTGGTGTGTGTATGTATATTACAGGTCTCCCTTTATGCTTGCTATACACAGGATAGACTTCTTACAGCCCCTAGCTATGGAATATTTGCTCTTTACCTCAAGTGCAAATATAGTGTGCTTTTAGGTCTGGAGGTTCTCCGATTCAATTTGCTGTATAACATCCAGTAATTGAAGGCCTGTGCCCAGATCTTATATTTTACAACTAAACAACTGTAAAGTAATTATTTTCATGACATCTAAATGAATGCCACATGCCTAATACAGACCCTGAAGCCACATCCAGATGAGTGCAGCCGTGCAGTATATGGCACCGCAGACCTGTCTATGGAGCCACATACCGAACATTCAGGCATTTCCTGCACTGCTGCCTTGCGCTGCTGCCCACAAGGTGTCCCCCTGCTAGTTGTCCCCAGGGAACCAAATGTCTGCACTCATCTGGATGCAACTTGAGAGGCTAATTTTATGGGTCATTTGGCTCTTTCCCCCGTCTACTGCTTTCAATGAGAGTGCTTATATTTGGACACAAATGCTAGAAACAGAAGTTACACAAATCCTTTTAAGTGATTGGAAGTTATCTGTTCATCATTAAGAAAACAATGTTTTTTTCTGGATTTTTTGGAAAACAAAGTGTCAGTTGGTCCTTAGCTTCTGAGGACCCCTAGCATCTCCCAGGCAGTAAGCTACTGCCTCACAGCTAGTTTTCTGTTTTTTCTGGAATAATGCCCACTTACAGTTCATGGCAGGATGAAATAATAGTTAAGTGTTATAGGTTGCTTACATAACAAGTTAATGTTCTGTTGAATAATACATTTCCTGCATCAGGTTGTAGTTTACAGTTGCTATCGTCTGTTATCCTGAAAGTCCAGTGGTAATACAGCTGGATTGTTTTCCTCACTTAGATTGTTATGGAAGGATCATAAGGAAGAGCATGCAAATTCAGTTAATTTGGTCTGATTGGGGTTTATTCAAGCAATAATATTTACTATAGTGGACTTTGGTTATATTTATCAAATGCTGTCATCAGCCAAGTTGCTGTCTTGGGCAAACAAGTGGTAGGACAACTGTCATCTGGGTTTAGAATAGCTGGGGGTCTGGCCAGCAATCTGAAGAGCTCATAATACACACAAACCAGTTTAAGTGATCAGAAACCATAAAAGAACACAAGTTCAGTGCACATAAACTACTTTCAAAATGACCGAACCCAGTTTAAGAACAACCTGGATGGATGTAGTTTCAGACTTAACTGATTTAGGTCAAATCAGTTTATGGACCTTCTGTCCCAGATCCCCTCCATATTAAAATTCACTCAGTCCCCTGGCATCCCAGGGTGGTTTGCATCCCTGGGCTGTGCTTTCTACTGCAGTGGAGCTCCCCTAGCCCAGATATGCACAGCACAAGTTGGGGGGAAAGCCTCTGCCACAGGGGCTTTTCACCCTTCCTGCAACCCTACGAGCCAGGCTGGGATTGTCTCAGCCCTGTCCCTTCCCTAGCCCCCACCTGTGAGAGGTGGGGAGTGGGGGAAGTTGTGGGGCTGAGGTGATCCCAGCTCAACTTGCTGGGCTGAAGTGGGGGGCCAAAACCCCTCTAGTGGGGACTTCCCCTCCATGCCACACTGGCTCTGGGGACTGTTTCCAGGCCAGGAGAGGAGGATGCATTTTCCCCCTGCTTCAGAGGCATTTCCAGCCTAGTCCTCTGGGCTGTGGCGGGGGGGGGAAGTAGGGTTACCATGGCAGGTGCTTTCCCACCCCTGCATTGTGCAGACCCTTGCTAGGGGGCCAGTACTTGGGTGGGGGGGTGCATTACTCCCCCACCTCTCAGCCAGGTGTGGGTTCAGCAGCCTTAGGCAGTATCACCATGAGGGGTGCTGCGCGTGAGCACCCCCAGACTCCTGGCATGGTCCACTGCAGGCTTCTGCTCATCTTGGCCACTCGAACATCAGTTCGGTTTGTTATTGGTTCAATCTGTGAAGCTTAGAAAAGCCTGAAAAAATTGAATTGAGTCCGCCTCAGGCTTTTTGAACCTCTACTTAGCCCAAGCAGCAGCCTGAGGCCAGAAATCTAACAAGGGAAGAAGAGCCTGTCTCTGTCATCATAATATATTGGGATGTTACAGACAATTATCATTGCATGGATGGCCAGGGTCTGATCAAACTGATTTAATTCTAATGTTAAAAAATACACTTTAATACACACTTTGACATTTTACTATCCTAGTACAATAAATAGCAAGTTGATTAGTTGTCAAGCTGCAGAAAAATTACCCTGCTGCCATTCTATCATTTCTAATTTGGAAAAAAAACCATATGAATTATAATAAAAAAAATAAGTGGTTGTTAAAAGTGGAATATATGAGTGAAAATACTGATAGAAAATACTGATAGTCTTGGAGCGTGCTGGAACATGTCTTTCCCAAACAGTGCTGCACAGCCACTGCTATCTTGAATGCCTTTGTTTGGGGCAGATATGACCTAGCCATTTTCTGCAAGAACACCAATCCACAGGAGGAATGATAGTTCTTTAATCAAGATCTAGTCTCTTTCAAGACTCCTTTTGACAAAGACCTGTGTGATATCTATTGGATCAAAGCTCTATCAGCCTGCCTAAAATGTGGTCCTTAATGAAACCAAATAAAGTGCTACATTTGATTTATCTGCCAGACTCTGCCCCTTGGAGTGTACAAGTCTAATATATGGCGGGGGGCTGGAAGGAATCTCATGAGATCATTGGGTCTAGCCCCCTGTCCTCTGGGCAGGGAAGACTTCTGGGCTCAAATAACCCCAGTAACATAGGCAATACAGGGGGGCATGTGCCACCCCCTCCTCCCCGCCAAGACTGGCTGCTGGTGGATTCTGTGGGCAGTTGCCCTCACCCCCCGCCCTTTGCTGATGTGGCTGCTGGTGGCTGCGAGCAGTCCCTGCTCATTGCTTGCCCCCACTACCAACACTGCTGCCTGCGGGTAGTCGCCATGCCCCCTCAGCCTCTGGGGGCACGTGCCGTTCATGCCCAGCAAGGTGTACATCCAGTCTCCTTTTGAAGATCTCTCAGGTAGTAACCTGCACCATCCCTGCTGGGAGTCTATTCCAGGGTCTGGTTACGCATACCGTGAAGATATTTTTCTTTATTTCCAGTCTGAAACCTAGTTCTAGGAGCTTATGACCACTGCTCCTGTTTTTTCCCTAGGGCGCTTTGGTAAATAGTTGTTCACCTAGCCCCTGATACATTTGTAAGCTGCCACCAAATCCTCCCAAAGTCTTCTCTTTTTCAGGCTAAATAGTCCCATATCTGTCAGCCTTTCCGTGTATGTCTTGCTCCTCAGGCCTCTAATCGTACCAGTGGCTCTTCTCTGGACTCCCTCAAGCTTCTCCACATCCTTCTTGAAGTGTGGCACCCAGAACTGGATGCAGTACTCCAGCTCCAGCCTCACCAATGCTGAATAGAGGAGGAGAATAACTTAGTTTTACTTGAGATGCGTTGGTTGATATATGCCAGTGTATTGTTTGCTCTGCTAACAGTAGCATCAGACTGGTGGCTCATATTCATTTTACAGTCAGTTATGATCCCCAGGTCCCTTTTGGACATGGTGCTAGCTAGTATAGCACCAACAAGCCTGTAAGTTTTGTTGCAGATTTTTTTCTCCCTGGATGGAGCACTTTACACTTCCCAGTGTTGAACAGCATTTGGTTCTGGTTCACCCATTTAACTAATCTGTCAAACTAGACAGCATCAATCAAGTTTGTTTTTGTGAAATTAATGGATGACTTGCACATATTTCTTTATATGTAACTTTGAAGACATTTGTTGAAAAGGAACTTTTGCAATATTTATGCACACATGCATTGGATAAAGCTCATGTCACTAATGACAATAGGGTACTTGTGCAGCTAAGACTTATTGTTCCTGTGGAGCTTATCCATCACAACTTCCATTGTAAAATCAAATGACTATTTTGGGAAAAGTTGGAGAAGTTTTTCACCTCCATCGCAGCCTGTTTTCTAGCTATATCATGACCTCATATAATGCTATATCATGGCCCAAGCTATCATTAAATAGATTTAAACCAGATTTACACCAGTTTAGGGCAGGGACCTAACCCTGTTCTAACCAGTCTTATACAGCATCAGCTTCCTGTAATAAGAGGTCAGGTCAGATCTAGGCTGAGTTCTAGAATTTTAAAATATTCCATTATAGCTTGGAAAGTGCAAATGCCAGTAAGATTTTCTGCTGACTTGCTGTTTCTCTGGTCATGTTACTTTTTCTAGGATAAAAAACTGTATTCTGCAACCCCTCACAATACTGCATACGTGTAATTCTAGCTCACATGAGTAATCTCATTGACTATTCAAGAAAACAGTAGGATATGAGAGCATAGCCACATATTCCTTTGCAAAAAAATGTTTTCAGGCCATCTGATTTTAATTTTAGGTACAAATAAGAAGGCCAATATTTTCAGCAGTTGAAAATACAGTGTATTGCTTAACTGAGATCAAATTAAATTCCTATTCTGCTAAGATGAATTCTTAATGTTTGATTAATGACATTGTACTGGGAGGGACCTGAGGGGGGGCTACAGCGAATTTTGGGGTGGATGCAGCCCCCCACACCATAGCTCCACTCCCAGCACTGCCACCACCCGCCTCCACTGGGATGAGCCCGGTGCTGCCCTGCCCCATCCGACAGTGGCAGCCCACCCTTGCCTCGTGCAGATCTGGGGGCACATGCTCCCCATACCCTCCCAGGGTGTGTGCAATGGTGGGAGCCACCGCAGCTCCTCACGTCCCCTGGACTTCATCCTGCACTCCACTCTGGCTGTGCAGCCCCAGCCCCACTCCCTCCCTCACTGCTGGGGCCTCAATCTGTCTCCCCATGCTTCTTCCCTCACAACAGACTTACCAGCTGGACCCAGCCATTCTTCACACTGCTGGGCTGCAGTTCTGGCTGTCTGTGTGTTGCACCGTGGCTGCTTGCATGCACAGGGCATTTATTGGCCACATTATCAGCCACATTAGCCAAATTGCCTATTGCCAATACTGTCAATTTTCCTTATATTGGTGCTGATCTGATTATTGGACTGATGTATTGGGGTACCTCTACAAATAATATTAGGAAATTTATGACCAAATTCTCTCCTCTGTTCAATTCTTCAGCATCTTGGGCTAGAATCATAGAAAATTAGGGTTGGAAGGAACCTCAGGATGTCATCTAATCCAATCCCCTTCTCAAAGCAGGACCATCCCCAACTAGATCATCCCAGCCAAAGCTTTGTCTAACTGGGTCTTGAAAATCTCCAAGGATGAAACTTCCACAACCATTCAGGGTAACCTGTTCCAGTGTTTTACTACACTTCTAGTGAGAAAATTCTTCAAGTATTTAACCTAAACTTCCCTTGCTGCAACTTGAGACCACTGCTTCTTGTACTGTCATCTGCCACCACTGTGAACAGTCTAGCTCTATCCTCTTTTGAACCCTGCTTCAGATAGTTGAAGGCTGCTATTCCTTTCTGTAGTGGGGAGCCCAAAACTGAACACAGTACTCCAGATGTGGCCTCATCAGTGCTGAATAGAGGGGAATAATCACTTCCCTTGACCTACTGGCAACAAACCTACCAATACAGCCCAGTATGCCATTAGTCGTCTTGGCAACAAGGACACACTCTTGGCT
Organism: Gavialis gangeticus; assembly: GCF_001723915.1. Taxonomy (NCBI): domain Eukaryota; kingdom Metazoa; phylum Chordata; order Crocodylia; family Gavialidae; genus Gavialis; species Gavialis gangeticus. The sequence goes on from NW_017728995.1 coordinate 44,840,612, forward strand.
CATATTCAGCTTATTCTCCACTGTACCCCATTTCTGAAGAGTTCCTGCCTAGCCAGCCAGCTCACAGGTTGTACTGGTACATGGGATTGTTCTGTCCTAAGTGAAGGACTTTGCACTTGTTGTTGTTAAACCTCATGGAATTCCTTTTGGGCCAATTTTCCAATTTGTCTAGGTCACTCTAAATCCTAGCCCTACATTCCAGCATGCCTACTACCTGCCCCCCCCGCCCCCCCGCTTGGTGTCATCTGAAGAATTGCTGAGTGTGCATTGTATGCCATCTTTCAGGTCATTGATGAAAACCTGGAACAAAACCGGCCCCAGGACCGTGCCCTGGTGCACTCCACTTGATACCTGCTGCCAAGTAGACATCGAGCCATTTATTACTACTACTCTCTGAGCTAGATGCTTCAGCCAGTTTTCTATCCACCTTACAGTCCATTCATCCAGCCCGTACTTCCTTAACTTGCCTGGGAAAATGTTGTGGGGGACCATATCAAAAGCCTTGCTAAAATCAAAGTATACCACATCCACTGGTCTCCCCACATCCACAGAGGCAGTCATCTAATCATGCAAGGCAATCCAGTTGGTTAGGAATGGCTGGCACTTGGTGATCCATGCTGACTGCTCCTAATCACCTTCTTCTCCTCCAAGTACTTAGAAATGGGATTCCTTGAGGATCTGCTCCATGATTTTTCCAGGGACTGAGGTGAGGCTGACCCATCTGTAGTTCCCTGGATCCTCCTATTTCACTTCCTTAAATGTGGACACTATGTGTGCTCTTCTCCAGGACCTCTCCTGATTGGCAGGAGTTTTCAAAGATGGCACCCAATGGCTCTTCAATCTCATCATCCAACTCCCTCAACACCCTCAGGTGCATCCCATCTAGCCCTGTGGACTTGTATATGTCCAGCTTTTCTAAATAGTCCCTAACCTTGCTACCTTGCTACCAACATAGTTGTAGAAACCCTTTTTGTAACTCTTCACATCTCTTGCTAGCTGCAACTCCAGTTGTGCTTTGGCCTTCCTGACCTCATCCTTGCATACCCAAGCAACACTCTTATATTCCTCTATATTTATTTTACTCCTCCCTATTTATTTGTCCAATTTTCCACTTCTTATAAGCTTCCTTTTTGTGACATAGTTTACAGAGGAGCTCCCTGCTAAGCCCAGCTGGCCTTCTGCCATACTTGCTAATCGTATTCTGCCTCGGGATGGTTTGTTCCTGCACTCTCAGTAAGGCTTCTTTAAATATAGCTAAGTGTCCTGAACTCTTTCCTCCCTCAGACTGGCTTCCCAGAGGATCCTGCCCAGGAGTTCCCTGAGTGAGTCAAATTCTGCTTTTCTGAAGACCAGGGTCCTTAGTCTTCTGCTCTCCATCCTTACTTTCCTTAGGATCCTGAACTCAATCATCTCATAGTCCCTGCTGCCCAAGTTGCCATCCAGGTCACCGTTGCCCAAGTTGCTGTCCAGTTTCAAAGGAGAAACTACGGTGACCAAGGATGGCATTTAAACAACTAAATTCAACATGTAGGCATCATACAGTTCAAATTCATTAAGCAGAGAAGTGAACTTTACCCTGATTTCCTACATCTCCAGTGACTGCTGTCACCACTAGGCTATTGGCTAAAAGGACATTTCAGTCATATTTTGAAAAGTCCTTGGTCTCCAAAAGAAATTACTTTGACTCTAACTCTGAGTGAGGATTGTGAATTTTTCATTGGCATTGCCTACCTTTTGACTCAAGCAGCTCACCTCTCAATGTTTGTGAACCCCATTCTTGGACATCTGACTTTCCTCATGATTTGTGTGGTAACTCCAGGACATATGTTTGATGTTGTCAATTTCATTAAGCAGCAACTCTTGAGACCAACTCTTGAGATACACAGCTAGCTACAAAAGACTTTCTAAGTCTGGAAGACTGCTGCATTAACATGGCTATACTCTTTCCACTTAAATGACTTGTTTAAAGTTAGCTTGAGAATCTCTGCATTGTGCACTATAGATATATGCATAGTGTTAACCTGCACTGCAAATAGCCCAGCCTCTTAAATGAGTAGCAGTTTGCTGTTCATTCTGTTTAACTTGATGAAAAACTTTGTAGTACACTTAATAACTGATAATCTATAGAAAATAGTCTAAATCCTTGAATCCACATAAACACCTTTATTAGTATTAGAAATCTGGAGAAACCTATATTATAGAGACTTTATTTCTATGGAATTTATATAACAGTGATAGGGTTTTTTTAAACTAAAAGGTCCTAATTGGCCAGATGCAGCTTTATATAAACATACAAGCTATGTGCAGACAAGCGAGCATGTGCCTGTTGTGGTATTTCAAAGCAGTTTGAGACACCGCAGGAGGCATGCTAGGAATGAAAAAATGTTCCAGTGTGGACTCTGTTTGATATCGGGAAATCCTGGTGTAAAAAAAAAAAAAAAAAAAAAAAAAGGGCCAGAAAAAGTGGTGCAGGGCATGCTCCTGGAGCATGCCCTGAAGCAACCGGAGGCTGAGTCCTCCAAAGACAAACACTAACACCCAGCCAGAGCATCTCTATGCCTGCTGTGTGCACCTGCTGCTCCAGCACGCTGCCTCAGTGTACTGGAAGAAATAAAAGCAGGGCATGGCTGACAGCAGTTGCCTCAGTAAGCAGGAACATGGGGGTGGGGTGACTGTGGGGGTAGGTCAGTTGTGGGGGTGTGTGGATGTTGGGTTTGTGGGTGGGTATGTGGGTAAGGGGATTGTGGGGGTGGGGTTTGTGGGTGGATTTTGGGGAGGACTGTGGGTGTGAAGGGGACTATGTAGGAGGGGTGGGTCCCCTCCCGGGGTGGGTCCTGGGAGGGGACCCACACACAGTAGAGCAGTCCACAGTGAGTCATTAAGGTGCTCATGGCCTGCTGCTGGCAGATCCCCACAGTGACACGTGAGACCCGGGGCACAAGGAACTGGCCCGGTGCACTGACACATGTTTAGGGCAGAACTGGGATGGCTCCTTTCAGAATCTGGGGCTCCTAGTACTTCAGGCAGGAGACATGCACCAGTGTGCCAGGCCAAGTGGTTCCTGGGACCAGATGCCCCCCTCCCCCCACCCCTAGGCTGGGGCTGCATGTCTCAGGATTGGTGTGGGCATGGGGTAGGGCTGCAGCGTGGCAGTTTCCCCTGCAGCTGCCATTCCTGCCAGCAGGTCCCATTTTGTCTGGTGGCTGGGCATGCAGGGTGTGAAATTTGTGGGGGAGATGTGGGGTTTGGGGGATGGAAGGAGTTTGGGAAGGTTGTGGGTGAATGTGGGGGTGAGGTTTGTGGGGGTGGTATAGGGTTTGTGGGTATGAGTGGGAGTTTGTGGGTGT
>NW_017728995.1:44844151-44849684 GCF_001723915.1 Gavialis gangeticus
AGGGGGGGGGGAGCCATGTGGGAGGGGTGGGTTCCCTGCTTGCCCCCCTGCACAGCGCACATCCTCCCCACAGCAGCAGCAGCAGCATGGAGGCAGGACCCAGCCTGGCCCAAGGGCGTGCAGCTCTGGCATCAACTATGGCTCCCAGAGCTGCACAGCATGAGCATCTGGTTCCTGCATGAGGGCCTGTGCCAGCAAGTCTGGGCCAGAGCCATGTGCAGTCTCCAGGGGGGTCTCTGCCAGGAGGTGTCACTAGCACCCCGATGGTGGCTACTGCTGTTGCTGCAGGGGGACTGTGTGCCATGAGGGGGTGTGGGTGGGGAACCCATGGGGGACTCATCCCTCCCACACAGTTCCCCTCCCACCTCCACACATACAGTTCCCCCGCTCCCACAGTCTCCTTCCCCTCTCCCCCCACATGTCTCTGCTACCTGGGATACAGCCTGGGTTGATCCACTGCTGCAGCCTTGCTGTGCTCCTATTTACCTCAGCATGCTGAGGCAGCCATAGATGCACTCTAGCCAGGTGCCAGACCATTCTTCTGGAAGACTCAACCTCCAGTTCCTTGAGGGCACACTTCAGGAGTGTGCCCTGCTTCACTTTTTTTCAGGGTGTTTTTTTTTTTTTTATACCAGGATTTCCCAGGATGGAAATTAGAATCCATGCTGCAAATATGCAGCACAGGGAACATTTTTTCTTTCCCAGCCTGCCTCTTATGGTGTCTCAAACTGCTTTGAGATGCCACAATAGGCACATCCTTGCTCATCTGGGTGCAGCCATAAGGGCTGGTTTTCACTGTAACAGTTAGCTCAAGTTAGTGTGCTCAAAATGCTCCATGTGAAGTGACCTGGTAGGCCTGAGAACTGGCAAACTGAAATCATGCCCTAGTCAGACGAATGGAATCAGTAAGCAGCACAGAGTGGCTGTGTTAACCAAGTGATTGCACTGACAGTTGATGAGTTGAACTAACCAGAATTGTAACCAACAGCTGCATCCATCCTGTGTTACTCACTCTAGTATTAGCAGCACTCAAGCTTCAACTTGTATTCCACAATGGGCCAGGTGGCTTTAGTTTTATAATAATCATTTAATTGAAGAGAGAGATTTTTTTCTGTGGATGGGAATTGGGTAAGTGTCAGCCTTTGAGTTTTATTTTGGGTTAAGCCCACACTGAAGGCAAGCCCTAAATCAGATATATTTCTAAGGCTGGTGGATAACCTAACTTCTTACTGTACAGCAAGCTCTTGTCTTCTTTTTCCTGCCTCCTCAGCCTTTTAGGTTTGGAAGATCAATTGTTGCCTTGTACAATAACTGTTCTGACCTTAACTCAGTAATCTGACTCATCCAAGCAAAAAAGTTTGGTCTCTATGTGACCAACAATTTTTCTAATAATATTTGATCACGCTAAAGGACTTCATAAGCCAGCAAAATAGGCTTTTGACCCTGTTTCTTTGTTAGTTCTGGTATAATACAGCTGTTACAGCTGTGTCTCAACTATGTTAATGACAAGCAAAAGTATTTATCTTGGCTCATGCTGTTCATTCACCATATGGCAGTACAGCATCATTTAATCTATTATGTGAAAGGGATATTGAAGTAGTCTCATGTTTCCTCTTATGGAATTGATGTACTACTGAACTATGCATAAACTAGGAGTGTCAGACATGAAGTTTTATGTACTAATCCAATTTTCCAAGTTAAAAATGCAAAGTTTTAAGCCTTCTATTTTTGCCAGGTTTCCATAAACTTCCCAGATTTGTTTTTTAGTTCTTGTCAGTCATTATAAGTTGATTGTACAGCTGTAGAAGAGGAAAAAAGAGAGTAGATCAGAAAGATTTAGTCATCAAAAACAGTGGGATCACTTCAAATAATTGACATCACTGTGCAGTAGACTGAGTGAGGTGATGCTTTTCTGTTTGCCTTTTATATCGTGTCACAGATAAAAATGGCAATAGTTTCCTTTACTTTTTACTTAGTAGGCACTGGTGACCTAGCACAGAATGGCTTAAAATCCCCACAAGCTTGCTCTTGGGAACTGGCTAGAATAACTCACTTTAGGATGGGATACTGCATTAAAAACGTGTCATACATTTTGGTCTGACAACATGATGTTCATGCCACAGAACTGGAGCCAGGTCTTTGAGATCATTATATCTCAAGTTGTTTTATTGGCTAGTTCATCTTGTTTATAAAAGATTAACAAAACCATATTAAAATCCATCTGTTTCCACAGACCTGGCTTTTTATTGCCCTTAGAGAAGCACGTTAGTTATGCTATTGCTTAGGAGAGGATGAACCATTGTTGCTATAAAACTGGTATGTAGCAGGAGTTCCCCCACAGTCTTTTAATTGGGTCCAAGGCCTTGCTCACTCTCAAGGTTTTGCCCTTGACTGGGTTTTCCCTGTTGCCCTTGCAGCACCTCCCCCAGGTCCAGGATGTCAGAATATGCATTTTTCTCTGCTGGTGTTGCATCTCCTGGAATTGGGTAGCCGGGGAATGAAGACTCTGAAGAGCATTGAGATTCAGATCTGTCGTTAGTATGCAGAATTAATTTGCTTGCATGATCTCTGCAAGACTGGAGAGTGGAATCCAAAAGTCATTTTGCTATGCTCTCATTCTCATGGTTATTGCCTTGCAGAAAGATGTAGTTAGCTGTGTTAGTCTGAAGTCAGTTAGAAGGTTTTAGAGACTAACTCATTCAGAAATGCATAAGCTTTTGTAGACAACAGGCTACTTTTCAGAAGCTATGAAAGTAAGCTGTTGCCTGTGAAAGCTTATATATTTCTGGATGAGTTGGTCTATAAGGTGCCACCCCATCCTGCCTTCTGTCTTGCTGTATGCAATTAGACAGTATACCAAAATTCCCTTTTTTCCAGTTTGTAAGTAACATAAGGATAAACATTTACCAAAAAGAACAACAGAAGAATATCTACTGTTTTAATCAGTCAGGAATTTATTGGATCACCAGATTGGGAGGTGGCTCATTACCTGTGCATGTTCAGAATGTAACATCATCTTTCAGGTCTGATTTACCATTTTAGCGTAAAATCATCTGATGAGAAGTACATATGAAGCAGAAGGAATTGATAGATCTTGTCTTGCCTTACAGGTTACCTACTGGTGAGGTAGACTGATGATTATTGTAGCTAGTTAAAAAGCTTCTTCAATCATTTTGTACGTGGTTATGTATGGAATTGTGCATTCCATATGGAAGGGCTCATGTTCACATTTTTTTAGCTTTCAATTTTATTTCCAGATTACAGTTAATTATTATACTACCAAAATAAACATACTTTTCCACTTTTGGAGGAGGATTCCTACCTGATTGTTTTACTCTGTTTTTAAAGATTGTCTGTTTTCCCTGTTTTCATTCTAAATAAAAAGTTGCCTGAAGTCGGAACTTAGGTTCTTGGCATCAGGAAAAATTGCAAACAAGCAGAAACCTGTTTTAGTCATTGCATCTTTGATTTAATTAGCCGTAATTTAGGATATTAGCTATTACAACCAGTATGTTCTGTAAAACATTTCCCCAGTATTTGCTGTAAAGTTTGAAAAGCATTGTCTTCCTTGCCTAAAGCACGAAAGGAAAAGGCTATTTTTCCTTAGCCTCTGTAGAGCAGCTTGCTGTACATCAAAGAAAAGCAACTGAAATATTGGTTTCTTGATCACTTGCCAGAAAGTTGTAGTGAAACTTCACAACACAATCTAAAAACAGCAGTGTAACTTTTAAAAGCTTAGGGTTCCAGTAGTTAAATGACTTTGTCTTCTCCTAAAGATAACTTTACCAACCCTGTTAATGTTGGTGATGTAGTCCTTCAATCTATAATACCCAAGTGCAGGAAAAGAAGACAGTAATAGATTTTAGGTTCATTTGTCTTGATGGTGTTTTTGTTGTCAACCTGGGCCAACTCCAGATTAGGAGGTTACTATTTGTCATACTGGACTCGGTTAGTTTTCATGATGGTTTGTTTTTAGGGTTCACATGTCCACTATATGATACATTCATACCCTTTAGCAATTCCATTGCACCACTGTATGTAATTTGTTTTGTTCCAATTTTCTTATTCTCCCTAGAAATTCATTTTACAAGCATCTGTATAATCCATCCACTAACTATTGTTTATTTCTTTAGGACTACATTCTCTCAGTTTTAGTTGTTTAAGGTACTATAAGACAAGAACACTGCAGGCTTTTAGTCCATGAGTGGAGCATCTAGTTCATTACCACTCCGATTTTTTTTCCATCACCCTTTAAGCCATCTGAAAAAGGTGCTCTCTGGTGAGAAAGCAGAGTGGCTTGAACAGTTAAGAATACCTCACAGTCGTTAAAGGCTTCAGATATTCTGCTTGGTAATGCTCTGTGTGCATACTTTAGGATGTAAAATCAGTTATAAAAAAAGCAGAATATCACTGGTTGACACTAGGCTGGCCTTGTGACATCACAGAATGAAACGGGTTGATCCTGGGCAATCCTTGAATAGAAAATATCCATGGGGAAAAAACAGTAGCTGTAAGAAGCAGAAATGCCAGCCATGTAGGGTCCAAAATAAATTGGGGTTGGGTTCAATACTAAAGAAGGCTTAGGTTTATGTTTTAATTCAGTCATTTTGAAGTTATGAGCTGTTCTAGAATTAGCATCATAATAAGCAGCAGCAGCCTAAACTGTATACCTCTTTTCCTCCAATTGAGAACCAAAACCATAGGTGCACGTTTGGATCCAGAGCTTTGAATCCAGTCTGCCTTGCTACAAGTCTCACCACTTAACACTCACCCCCCTCCAATAACATTATAGGTTCCTGCTGTTTACATCCAACTCCAACCAGGAAGGTGGTGGCAATTCAATAGGCAGTGCTCTTATCTGTGAGTTGTAACACCATCCCAGCATCATGTTAAGAGGACATTGTTTCATTCCTAATCCATTCTCTCTAGAAACAATATAGAATTTTAGAAAAATAAGGGTAGAAGGAACCTCAGGAGGTTATTTAGTCCAGTCCCCAGCTCAAGACGGGAGTATCTCATCCCAGCCAAGTGTTTGTCTAACTTGGCTTAAAAACTGCCGAGGGTGGAGATTCTTTAGCCTCTCTAGGTAACCTGTTACTACACTTAACTGTCATCATAGTGAAAAGTTCTTCATAATATTCAACCTAAATTTCCTGCTTTGCAGTTTTTAAGGCTGTGGTTCACTGTTGTGTCCTCTGAAGTCACAGAGAACAGTCATCACCATCCTCTCTCTAACCACCCTTAAGGTATTTTTCCAGATTAAATAAACCTAGTTTTTCACCCTTTCTTCAAACTTTTCTCAGAAGTAATGTTTCTGAGGCACCTAATTTTTTGGTGCTCTTCACTAGACCCTTTCCAATTTGTCTATTTCTTTCTTATAGGCTCAGGCCGGACACAATATCCCAAGGAAGGCCTCACCAGTACCAAATACAGTGGAAGAATCATTTCCTTTGACATGCAGGCCACACTTCTGTTAATGCAACTTTGTATGCTCTTGTCTGTTTTTTTTTTGTTTTTTTTTTTTTTTTTAAAA
>NW_017728995.1:44849754-44876921 GCF_001723915.1 Gavialis gangeticus
TTTTTTTTTTTTTTAACAAGAACCAACTTGTTCAGCTTGCACTGTCAGTCCCAGGTCCTTTTCTGTAGTAAATGTAAGCTGGAGCATTTATAGCCATTTAAAAATCCCATGGCACTTTCTGCAAGGGTTGGATTGTTGGATATGATGGTGTATCCAAATTATATTGTGCCTTCATAAATGTACCTTGCAGTTTCACTTGGATATGTTGTTTATCACATAGTATTCTACTTGTTCTGGATTACTCTGGGATATTTAAGCAGCTATTGCATATATTTTAATGATAAAGTATAGTTTGCAAAATGTTACATCTTAGATCAGGGGTGTCAAAGATCTGGCCTGCAGAGATGTTTGATGTACTCTGTGGGGCTTCTGGTGGGACTGGGAATTCAGGAGTAGTAGGTAAGCAAAGGTGGGACCCATTGCTGAATTCCCACGTATGGAACCTAGTTGGGGGCATGTGTTGGTGGGGAGATGTTCACTAGTTATAGTATTAACTTTGCTAATTATTCCCTAGATTAAAAGACAGGAAAGCATTGTATTTGCCTTAACTGCGTGGTTTTTTAAATATTTCTTTTGTACTTTTGTATGAGGAAAGATGCCATCAAGGTGAATATTGTCACAACTTATGTTCAGAAATATTTTACATCATTAATGACAAACCCTTAATGAATCTAGACCAGAGTGATTGGCCTAGTTTGTTTGCAGTAATATATTTCTGATGAGCATGGTTTTTAATGTAGGGACAATATTGTTTCTGAGCTTTTTTTCTTTGAAAAAGTAAAAGAAGACACAATACTTCAGTTAAGAATTTTATTGCTGTTTGGACTGATTATTTTTTTCAGTTTGGTTTTCAAAGAAGCAGGACGCTTTTTTGGTAAATATAATACATGTGTATACATATTTATCCAATCAGGTTCGACATTTTGCATTGAGCTTTTATGTTGTTTGTGGCTTTGCTTGCTAATTAAGGATTCTTCTGCTTGGTTTCTGTCCATTAAACATGCACAAACTTGCTTCGGTCAGGAGAGAGCAGAGCAAAAGGCAGAAACGTTGGACACAACTGATGAGGGGAGGAAAAGAAACTAATTTCTATTGATGTGTTTATTTTTTTCCATTGTAGATCTATATTTTTTTAAGCTTAAAAGGAGCACAAAAGGTTTTGAGGTTGGCACAAGTATTTTCTGTCTGCTGTTTTATCTGCTATAAGCAGTTTAAAACTGAATATACATCATTTTCTATTTAAAATAATCTAACTAAAAGCATAGCAATTTTGGTTGGACAATGGATTATTTTGATGGTCTTTCTGAGAACTGTATTGCTTTAACTAGATGTACAACATTCTGTCTTAATAAACATGAGCCAAAGTCCAAGTAGTTAGTTAAAATTTAATCTGGATATAAGGCCTTGTTTTTCAGGGCTTAGACCACTCACTAAGAATCATAGTTTCATGCATTTCTTTGTATGCTTAAGCATCAAAATCAGTGTTTGGATTTTTTAAACACCCCAGAACACATTGGGGCTGGGCTTCTTTGAAAGAATAGCTATAAAGGCCACACAGTGCTACATGCTGAACACTTAAAAATGTGGCCATTATTTAGGCACCTAATTGAGAATGGAGCTGCTTTAAATTGTGCCCCTAAATAATTGGGTCAGGAAGAATCTGCCTTCATGGACAGTTTATTCTATACATGCTTAACACTTTTTTTCTCATGTCAATGGCATTTTGGCTGTTGGCTTAAATTAGCATAGGATCAGACCCCTATCATATGATTTATTGCATCTTGCACCTAGCAAGTGTTGGAAACAGTATTAAGCACTAGCTAGACCATTGGTCTGATTTAGTAATCAATTGCTTTGCTTTTAAAGCTCATTGCTTACTATATTTAAAATTCAAGAAAAGTATTTGAAAATGATAAATGATTCAGAGGAATTAATCCCTTTATTAAACAGTGCTGAATGGTTTTTACCCATTATATAAAAAATAGAGCTGTCAGTCACCGTTAACATGCACAATTAATGTGTTAATTGACTCTTGTGTTAATTTTTTTGTGTGTCAATCATGCATGTGGTTTTGGAGCCCGCACCTGGGCTGTGCTCTGCTGCCATCACTGCTGCCTCCAGGCTGCCTAGCAGGGCAGTGGTGGCAGTGCAGAGGACTATAGGGCAGCCTGGGTGTGAGCTCCCAACTGCAGCAGCAGGAAGGGAGCAGTGACACTTGCATGCACGCACGCATGTGCAAGCAGCCGCAGCATGCACACAGCCAGGAACACAGTCCAGTGGCTTGATTGGGGGTAGTGATATGCCCATTCTCTGCCCCTCACTCCTAATCCACAACCCCCTCCCAGTCCTACTGCTGCTTCTCACTCCTGACCCATAGTACCCTGCATCCTGCTAGGGTGTTTGGGGCTCCAAACTACACACACACACACACACACACACACACACACACACACACACACCACCCCCAACCATATAAAGTTTCTTGTGTAATTTTGAGATTTTCTGTACATAAGTTTGAATTTTTAGCTGTGTGATTAAAATTGTGATTAATTGTGACTAATATTTTTAATTGTGCAGCTAATCATGATCAAATCTTGTATTGTTTGACAGTCCTAAAAACATACTGTAAGCCTTCAGACTTCCTTGATTCTTTATCAAACACAAATAGCTTTCATAAAATATGAGGTTGCTTAAGCACCTTTATGTTGAGACCTCATTTAGGTTATGATACTTAGAAATGATCACCATTTTTATTGGAAGGATATATATTGCCTGGAAGGATATATGCTGCACCTTACACAGTCTGCATCGTTCTCTACTTTTAAGGGCAAACCTTATATCAAAGTGACTTCAGAGATCTTAGAACTATTTTATTCAGGTCAGATCCTGCAGTCCCTAGACACACTAAGCTTCCATAGAAGGCACTTTGGCAGTACTTAAATTATTAGACATAAGAATGTATGCCTTAGACTTCTTCTACCTAAGGCATGATCCTGTGGTCACATTTGATGGCAATTTGGGAAAAAGAAAGCACAAATAGAAAGGGGTAGGGTTTCATTGTTTTTTTTCTTTTTTTTAAAATGTAACCTATTTATATGATCTTTTCCCAAGGTGATGGATGGGTGTGATATAGGCGTTGAATGCAACAAACTTGATTTTATGAAGACAATATTAATCCCACCTTTCTGATTTGTCATTGTATCCTTACATCTATTCCTCACTTTACATGCAGATGTGTAGATCCACCTTAAATGTAAAATATGACTTTATAGTCAAAATAAGTCTTGGTTGCCTACCAGTTGCAGAATCAGGAACATAGTAATACAATGAATTGTAGAAAAAGGTTTTTAAAGAAATATCATAAATTTATATGCCATGTAGGCATCTTTATGCAAAGATCAGGTATATCAAGAAAAAAGTGAATGCTCGACTTGTTTCCATTAACATTTTTCCCCCCATATGGACAGTTTTCTACTTGCTCAAAAAGATCCCATTGATCAGGTGCAGAACTATGTGTTTTTCAATTTGGTCAGCAAACTCTTACAGAGTTCATGGTGAGACCAGTGGAAACTATGAAAATGAGTTTTCCATCTTATGCAATGGCAGTGACCTCCACGGTACCAGAGAGATGAACTTTCATGGGTATAAAAGGCAGTCTAGAGGCTTGCTGCAGGATTATATAGAATGGTGATCAAATCTGAACGGCAGTGTCCTGGCTTACGCTGTGGGAATGTTATGATAGATGACCTCGGCTACATATGGTTGCAGCTGTGTTAGTTATAGTTGTCCCTAGGGGAGATGAAAGTTAACTTTTCTTTTTGCCTTCTTTGCTATTTTCTTATAACCTGCCACCTTAGAACAGTGCTTATTCGTGCTTTGAAAGCTAAAGGTTTATTCTTCACTTTTATGCTTACTGAGATTAGCTACATAAAGATTTTCAAATTTAACTTACTACTTTAGATGGTTCCAGATGGTGATACGTAGCAGATCAGATCAGACATTGCCTTCAAGAAGAACTATATGTCAGTAGAATAAGTTGAAGCCAACATAACTTTGAGAGATGTGCAGGTGATGTTAAAAAAGGCTAAAGAGGGAGGTGGGGCAGGGAAGGAAAGAAAGTAGCTTCTAACCAAGTAATATTTAATGGAGGGAATATCATTTTTCGGATAGGATTTGAAGTAGAATTGAAGTCCAAATATGATTTTGAGAATTTTTATTCATACTATTAAAAGTAATACAATCCATAAATGTATTATGTTTTTAAATAATTGTACTTGAATTTCTCTGGCATTCTTACACATATACTCTGGGATTTACCAGTTACATGCTTTAATTCACAGGTAAAGTACATATTTTAGCAAATACTTTCTCTGCTCATTTTGATTCACTTATGAATGATTCACATGGAGGTCCAAGTTGGCAAAAATTTGCCTTTCAGAATAGAAAAGTGCCACCAACTAGATGATTCTATATATATAAAGGGCTTAGTCCATCTGTCTGTCTGTCCATAACACTTTTGGAGAATTCTGATTGGTAGTCTTGGCAGCCAATTACAGTGCTTACTGAAACAACCAGAGGGCTCTGCACAGACAGATGACAGGGATGGAGGGGACGGAGCTGGGCCTGTTCCTTGGAGGCAGCAGCAGTGGCGACAGTGTGGGGTGCTCATGGAGGGGAATGGTGGGGATGGAGTGGGATGAGCGAGGGGGTGAGACCTTGCCCCCCGCTCCTTCCCCTCCATCCTTGCCATTAAGGCAGTACTCCGCCATCTCAGGGGGGTGGTACGGGGCTGGATGTGGAGCGGGGGGTGGTGGTGCTGGCACGTGGCCGGATTGCAGAGTGGCAGCAGCATGGGGCAGTGGGTGATGGTGGCCATGTGCAAGTTTCCCCCCACCCCCTGTTCCAGGGAGGCAGCAGCAGCACGGAGTGGTAAGTGGCAATGCTCCCCCCCCAGTCGTTGACAGGCAGTTCGCTAGTATATCAATACTTCGCTTATATTCTGAGTTAAAGATTTGTTTGGGCCCATCTACACTTTCTGGTAAAGGTGCAATGGGATATAATACATGATCCCCACAGTTGTACCCCCTGCCATGCCACACATGCATGGCAAAAGGCATTATTGTGGGATCGTGTATTAGATCCCCTCAACCCTTATGGCTGGTGCAGGAGGAGTCTGATCCCAGGCTCCCCTGTACCAGCAAGAAGCAAGGTCCCGTGACTGGGAGCTTCTTTGGTTGAAAAGCTCCCAGCAGCAGAAGCATAATACGAACCCCTAGACAGGGGAGTTGCAGCTGCCATGATCCCCCAACACAAAGGGGTTTCATGTACCCCTGAGACAACCATCCCCACAGCTGCTGGGTCCCAGCATCCACAGCTGTGGTATTCTGGGTCCCCGTGCTGCCAAGATCCAGAGTTGGCAGCTGCTGTGGCTGAGAGTTCCCTCAGTTGCAGGATTCCCAGCCCCGGCTGGGTATGGTGCACCCCTGCAGTCTCAGGGGAGACCCTGTTACACGTGGAAATTAAAGTTCCATGGTGACTATAAAGTTAGTACACATTTACTTTATAGCCAATTAATGCTATTTATGGCATGATAAGTACTTTGCATGTGTAGCTGGTCTCAAGGTAATTGTGCAGTTAACCAGTTCCATGTTTCTTACAGAGCTTTAGCTTCTAGGAATACCACCAGAAAATTTGTAGTTAATCATATTAATCTGCTCAAGCCTTGAATATGCAGTTTTAGACTACTGTAACACCTTGCTTCCCCTTCAGTACTTATGTCTGTGCACAGAGGAACTTAAAATTTCTCACCAAATCCAGTGGCCAAATTCAGCTTTGTGCAAGTAAACATGCATCTTGAATGCTAGGTAGAAATAATTTTTACCTCTTCCAGCATTCCAAAAGTACCAGATTGATTTTGTGTTCCTTGGGGAAGGGAGGGTTGGGGTAGGGAGGGGGAGGAGGGAATAGAGATGCAGGCATGGGCAGAGGGCTTAGAGCAAGAAGTGATTTGGGCAAACGGAAGTCCAGGACAGATCACCGCTGTTTATTCTACATCATAATCTTTGCCTCCTTTCATGCTTACAGAAGTTAATGTCTGTACTATTGACTTTGAGATGCTTCAAGCACATTTAAGAGACTCAGTTGGGCCATGAGATGGGGCCCAATTGCCTAATCTAATCACTAAATAACTAACCACACTTCTGTCTTACTTTTTCATGTACAGATCCAGGCATAGTTTCATAGTTTGTAGGGTCAGAAGGGACCTAAGCAGATCATCTAGTCCAACCCCCTGTCTTGGCAGGAAAAAGTACTGGGGTCAAACAACCAGAGCAAGGTGTTCGCCTAGCCTTGTCTTAAAGACCCCCAGGGTAGGAGCCAGCACCACTTCTCTTGGAAGTTAGTTCCAGATCCTAGCCACCCTGACTGTGAAGTAGTGCCTCCTGATGTCTAGTTTGAATCTACCCTCTGTCAGCTTGTGACTGTTATTTCTTGTCACTACTGGTAGTGCTTGGGGGAACAGGGACTTTCCCAATGCCTGCTGGTCCCCTCTGACTAGTTTGTAACAGGCCACTAGATCCCCCCTCAGCCTTCTCTTCTGAAGGCTGAACAGGTTCAGGTCCTGTAGCCTCTCCTCATAGGGCCTGCCCTGCTGCCCCTGATCATGTGGGTGGCCCTCCTCTGGACCCTCTCCATATTGTCCACATCCCTCCTGAAGTGTAGCTCACAAAACTGGACGCAGTACTCCAGCCGTGGCCTGACCAGTGTCGCATAGAGGGGGAGTATCACCTCCTTGGACCTGCTTGAGATTGATTTGTGCATGCATGACAAAGTATGGTTGGCCTTCTTGACTGCATCCCCACACTGCCGGCCCATGTTCATCTTGGCATCAATGATGACGCCAAGATCCTTTTCTGCCTCTGCACTGATGAGAAGGGAGTTCCCCAGCCTGTAGGTATGATGTCCATGTCCCTTCTTGTCCCACATGCCTAAACTTGTGGCCATATCAATAGGTGATATAAGTTTTATGGCAGGAGAATGCAGGCAGCCTGGAGCACTCTTCAGGCTGCTCTGGGTAGGGCTCCCTTGAGCTCAATCCTGCACTCCCCAAGAAATTCCCATTTCCAGGAAATGGAAGATTGGGCTCCTAAAGCCCTGTCTGCTAGCAGGGACCTCACCTGTTTGTAGTTGTCCAGCAGATCTGGTCCCTGAAGCCCCAAGTGGCAAGGGTCTGACCCTGTGGGGCAACAGGGAATGTCTGTGTCACCCAGTAAGGTGGATGGTCATCTATGCTGGCACACATCCCAGCATAGCTGATCCTGCTCTAAGGTTGAATTTGGTTATAGGCTAAGAACTAACATTTTTTTCAGCAGTCTGATCACTAGGGCCAGGTACAGACATTTCACTTTTACTGGGATAAGTAAACCCATAACAGAACAGAAGTTTAGCACACATAGATTGGTCCCAGATAGGTAGCCTGCATACCCCCTCCCCCACCAAAGGGCAAATGTGTATTCTGTTTGCGACCAAATTAAACTACGCTGCTTATGGAAAACCACATAACTTAGATTGATTATGCCTCAGGCTTTTTAAATGTCTGTACCTAGCCTACATCACTAAGAGCAGTTTTTTAGACAGAATTATGTCTTCCTGAATTATTGGAAATATCAGTCAAACTGAGGATGGTGTATTACAGAGCTGACTTTGCATAGTATGAAAGAGTACATCAAAGCATCTGATGTTTACATAATGCTAAGTGCCACTTTGGGTTCCCTTTGAGATTTGAGCCAATCAGAAAGTGTGAAAAGGATTAGGTATACAGGAGTGGATTCAGGAATGTGCAGTGGCATGGACGCACCCCTCTTTCAGATGACCACACAGTTGGAGTAGTAGGTGGGAACTTCTTTAAGTCCCTACAGCAAGTAAGAATCCCGCTTCCTGGGTTCAGGGGTCAGGGGAGAGGAGCTCTAGAGCCACACCTGCCTGCTCCAGCTGGACTCTTTGCAGACTCTGCTGCATGTGGAGCTAGGCTTGGCTACAGACAGTGGCAACAACAGGTAGGTCCCTCCTCCCTGACCAGTATCCCCAAGTGTTTCCTGCCAACTGGGAAGCAGGCATGGGAGACGGGAACCAATCCTCTCCTGCTGATGTCTGTACCCAAGCTTGGCTTTAAATGCAGCTTTGCTGGAGTGGGACAGGAGCAGCTCTGGAGCCCCCCCCACCCCCAGGTCAGCTGGAGACAGCAGGGGCAGCCGGAGTGGCAGGCAGGGGAGGAGAGTTAGAGAGGGGACACGTTGCTATGCATGAAGAGGAAAGGATGGGAGAGGGAAAATTGTTACCTAACTGAGGGACTTAAACAGGTCTGGGCTTCTGCTTCTGTGGTGTGGTCTGCCTGCTGGGGGTAGGGCTTATGGGAGAATGGGAGCAGAGGGTGCAGCCACCCTTGTAATGCTGGTTGCTTCTCCTGAACCCCCTTAGAAAATCCATTTCATCTACATATCTAATGGCTGGTTTACTGATAAACCAAGACATATATCTATATAGCTTGAGTTTTCTCACAATTGAAAAGGTCTGGTTTACTGGTAAAAGGTTTGCCAACACTAAAAAGCATGGGAAATGGTGTTCTTAGTGGGCTAATGCACTATGATGTTTAAAATGAATTTAATTCAATATGTCATCATCATACTACAATCTCATATAGTACAGGCCATGAATTTTTGTTTCATCTCCTAATATGCTCTGTTATTGTTCAGTGAAAGCTCTGCAACTAAATTATAATATTTGGATTGTAAGCTTTTTGGGATGGGGACACATCCACATGAGACACTGACTGTGCAGTAGCTAAAAGATAGCACGTCACAACACGGACAGTGCTAATACGCTACTGTGCAGTATTATTAGGCTTCTGTGCAGTAGTATCATTTAAAAGACACTTGCTGGCACTAGTGTGCAGTAACTCCAGTTACTGCACATTTATTTAGTACTTGCTAATACAAGTAATGAATGCACAATGATGAATGTGCACTAGTGTCTTTTGTAGATGTGTCCAGGGACCTGGTATTCTTGCGATGTGTGATACCCAACATAGTTTTGGTGCTATGCCTAAGATCCAGCAAGCGTATAAAAAATACCATGCTAATAAATTAGGCATATTCATTGAAGGAATCTCTGAACAATAAAAGCTGTGTTTAATAAGTTTTTCTTTTAATAATGTATTTCATGGTTTTTATGACAAAGTACATAATCTCTCCTTTTATTTATATACTGCTGCAATGAAAATGTCTCAAAATCTGTTACCCATTGTAGTCACTGTACTTCTCATTCTGCGCACTGGGAGAAGACTGAATATAATTTTCCTGGAGATACTATAAATTGTGACAGCTAGAGAAATCTCTAAGGCTTTTGCTAATTCATGGAACCCATTTCATATATAGTGATAGATGAAGAAGATGTAAAACTGATGATTGAGTGCCTAGGAGGTTTCACAGATGGGGTACAGTTGCTTTTATCTGGTTAGTTATATTTTTTGCAGTCTCTGTTTCATTTTAGAGTACATATTTCATTTTGAATGTGTACTGGGATAGTAAAAGGACTATGTGTTGCCATTTCTGAATTACTTTAATGCCTTCTAATTGGTGTCATAGTTTGTTTGAATTCCTTGGCTGGGGTCTCATGACATACAGAAAAAAGACCTGAGATGACCTTATTCTTGTCCCCCACCACCATTATTACTGGAGAAGAGGCCCAATCCTGCTTCCACTGAAATCTAAAAGAATTTTGCCATAAAATTTAGCATGATTATATTTTGTTCCTTTTCCTGTAACTTTTGACTCGGATATTTCCAAGTTGCATTATCTAGTTTGTGCAGTGAGCTGTTTCTTCTTGGCAATTACTTTTCTTGAAAGCTTCCCCACAAGGGGAAAAAGAATTTTAGCAATATTGTGAAGTTTTCTCTTCTTTCCTGAGTGCGGATTCACACAGGTAGTACAGAGATAAGAATTCTTCATTTATTTTTTCACCTGACAGACTTCTCTGTAGAGGACTAAAGTGAAAATGTTAGGACATGACAGTGTCAATGTAGAGCTAATGGAAGACGCTTCCTATGTATCTGGCAAAAATAACATTTTAGTTCAAAGCTATGGCCATTAATAAGGTCATGAAAAACAGAAGGTCTGCCTGTTTTCATGCCAGCAGTTCAGTGCCTTTAAGGTATCTGAGAATAATAGAGGTTCCTGGCTAAGTGCTGGATATGGTCAGGCTGCCTGGAGGATGCTTCAGATATTAGCAGCCAGTGACAAAATAAAGATGTTTTTCCCTCCTTCCTCAGAAGAGCCTCACAGAACAGCAGGGAATGAATCTCTGTGCATCTGCAGAAATGCATCAAGACTAAGTAAGAGGTTTACATATACAAGGGTAATTATACAAAGATGTGAACAGAGAAAACTAACTACAAAGATATTTGAAATAAGGTATTGTAAAGAGTAAAAGCCAAATATTTATCAGAAAATAAAGTCCCCATGTATTTGTGTGACAGGGTTTCCAATGATTCTGCTGAGGTTGTATGTGATCTCTGTTTGCCAATTCAATTATGTCTCCCACTAAAAACATCTTCCCATCTATGTTAGACTTAATTTGATATAACAAGTCTTAAATTGTACAGCAGAAACCTTCCACTGAAATTGAGAGCCTTTGCCAGTTTCACTTGATTTCACTTCATTCTCTCCAACAAGCCAAACCAGAGATATAATACCACATCCAACAGAAATTTAACATGAAAGAATATCCTCCTATTTTGAACAGGAATCTGTAAAGAACAATGGAAATAAAACATTGAGAGAAACTCTAGGGCCAGGGCTAGCTCTTGATGTGAATGTGTTTTGGTGTAATCTTTTTTGCTTGTTACAGAAAATTTTCAGCTCTAATGTGAAGATACTGCTTTGTCTAACCCAGAGCAGTAGTTTAATATCCAAAGTAGCTTATAAAAAGACTCTTTGAGCTACAGTCTGATGTACTGCAGTTCTCTGGATTTGTGCTTCCGGAGGAGAGCTTTACTTGTTTGTTTATGTATCCCACACTGGCTACTTGTGGTATGGAGCTCAAGGAATGCTTTTATTTGTGCTATTCCTATCTGTCACAGTCTACAAATTAAGATGTCAATAGTAAATCTTTCCCTGTGTAGAATATGTACTAAATATTAAACCAGCCAAATGCCAAATTTTCTACTTATTTTCTCCTTACTGGATGCATCTACACATGAATTAATGCTCTGTGGTTATGGTGCATTAAGTTTAATACGTGTAATAACAGGGACAGTCTTAATGCACAGTAGACTATTTCTGTGCATTAGTACATTAGCACAGTTTTTTCCATGATGCACTAATGCACGGTAGAATTAATCTATTGCATATTTAACATCTCATGTAGACTTGCTCACTGCATGTTTTTAAGATCTAGATTTCTGCAGAAGTTGTTTAGCGATGGCAAGTAGTCGGGTCACAGACCAGGAAAGGAGAAAGCTCATAAGGCATATATTGTGTTCTACATGGATGTCCTTAATTTTTGAGGGAATTCACTGCACAATCTCAGACTGCCCCTGGAAAAGGCGCTGACTCCTGTACAGTTGACCTTTCCCTTGTGATAGACAGTTCCATTGTACTAGAGAAGCAGAGTTGTCAAACTTTTTAATCCTGGTGATCTAGTTATCTTGAAGATAAGGCCCAAGAGTGAGCAGATTTCATAGACATTTGGGCTGTAAGGGACCGTGGAGGATCATCGAGTCCAGCCCCCCGCCCCAGGAAGTCAGCAGGGGATCATAGGACCCCTGCAAGATAAGCATCCAAATGTGTCTTGAAGGTGTTCAAAGTGGGTACTTGAACTGCCTCCGGTGGCAAGCTATTCCAAAACTTGGAGGCTCGGACAGTGAAGAAGTTCTTCCCTACGTCCAGCCTGAATCAGTTGCAGCGGAGTTTGTGACCGTTCAATCTTGTCATCCCTTGGGGCTCTCTGGTGAACAGACGTTCCCCCAGATCCTGATGATCAACCCTAATAAATTTATACATGGCCACCAGATCACCCCTGAGTCTGCGCTTTTCCAGGCTGAAGAGCCCCATGGATATCAGCCTCTCATCATAAGGTCTGTTTTTGTGACCTCTGATCATGCACGTAGCTCTCCTCTGCACCCTCTCAAGCTTCTTCACATCCTTTTTGAAATGTGGAGCCCAAAACTGGATGCCTTGATAATCTTTTCCAAGACCTTCCCCAGGATAGAGGCCAAGCTGATGGGCCTGTGATTTGCCGGATCTTCTTTCCTCCCTTTCTTGAAGATAGGCATGACATTGGCCCTCTTCCAATCATCGGGGACTTCACCAGAGCACCAAGAGCTCTCAAAGATCCATGCCAGGGGCTGAGCTATGATGCTCGCCAGATCCCTGAGTACCCTTGCATGTAACCCATCAGGGCTGGCTGACTTGAAGGTATCCAGCCTGTCAAGGTGTTTCTTCATGTGGTCAGCTTTGATGGAAGGCAAGGAATCTCCCTCACCTGGGCCTCCCTGACCCATAGTGGGCAGGGCCGTCCCATGGGACCGGTGAAAAACTGACACAAAGTACCCATTTAGCAAGTTCGCTTTTTCCTGGACGTCAGTTGTCAATTGCCCCATCTGGTTTAGCAGGGATCCAATGTTGCCCTTGCTTTTCCTCAGGCTCCTCACATATCTGAAAAAGGACTTTTTATTTTCCGTGATGTTTACCTTCAAACCCCTGGATAACTTGGAGATTAATCAGAAATTCTGAATTGATATCTTTGGACTGGCCCTCTGTATTGGAATAAATTTCAGGGCTCACTAGACAAAAAAAAAAAAAATAATAATAAGTTTTTAGGAGCTCAGGCCACCTGCATTTTTCTGCATATTAAGACAGTGTAGCTCTTTCAAAAAGAGAAACTGGCAAAACAAGCTCCCAAGCAGAAGTTGCACAGCTGTTAACAAGAGGGGAGCACTCAGGAAAAGCAGATTCTTTCCTCCTTTGTCTCACAACTCCCTATTGTAACTGGCCAGCCCCATGTTCTGGTATCAGCAGTCCATAAAAGTATCTGTAAGCTTAAAATTTGAGGAACTCTCCTCTTTGAAGCTGATAAAGGGCAGATAAGGAATGATCCAAGGCTTAGCTGCCTCTTTTCTTATAAAATGCTATTGACCTACCTTTCTTGAATGGGCAAAAACTGGTGGTAGTTGAGGGGTCTCACTAGTATTGCAATTTCTAGGGTTCATTGAAACATCGATTTTGAAAATGGCCTGTAAATTTTAATTGGGATTACCTGATTTATTGACACATCTGTTTAAAATTCCCCCTTTTTAAAAGACGTAGAGAGGTATAAAATGTCAAAAAAGCTACTATATGTCCTTGGGCCCTTCATCATGTTAAAGCAGGGGTGGGCAATTATTTGGACCCATGGGCCATATAGGCAGTTCTGGGGAGCTGTCATGGGCCAGCCAGCACCCCCCCACCCCCCCACAGTATCCTGGAGTTCAGTGCTCTGCAGCTCCTCACTGCCACTGCCACCAATGCCTAGCAGCAGCTGAGTGCTCCTCACTCAGCTCCAGCCCTACCCCCAGCCCACCTTGCTCTGGATTTGCCCCAGCCAGAGCAGACCAGCTCCGGACCAACCAGAACCTGTGTGCACAGGTTGGGGGATGTGGGGGGAGAGAAAACAGCTGCTTCTTCCTTGCTGCTGCTGGGCCCTTCTTGCTGCGGCTGCCTAGAGCCTGCATCCGGACTGCCCAGTGGCTCCTTTCCACTGCTACCTTTGCCCCCTTGGGCAGCCCAGAGATGGCGGTGATGGTGATAGAGAGGAGCCGCAGGGAAGCCTGGGCACTGGTTCCAGGCAGCTGCAGCAAGAAGGGCCTGGCAACACCAAGAGGGAGGAAACCACTTCCCCCCCCATGCTTAGCAGCAGCTTCTGCTCCAGTGTTGCCACACTATTGGTGTTGCTCACTATGGGTGGTGGTCCAGAGCAGGCATGGGGTGGGCCAGGTTCAGGGTCCACACCAGTCCCAAGCGGCTGAGGCCAGCAGTAGCAGCAGACTGAAGGAGCTGCTGCTCCCTGAGCTGCCTAGAAATTCAGTTCAGCTGCGGATCTGCTCCAGCCCCACTGCACATCCGAGGGCAGCAGGTTGTGCCATGGGCCAGGTGGCACCTGGGTCAGGCGGGACTGAGGAACCCACCTCTGGCTGGACAAAGTCCGTCCACAGGTCATATATTGCCCACCCTTGTGTTAAAGTTTATAATTGAAACATAACATCTGTTTAAAATGTTTGAGTTTGAGAAACTGGACTCAAACTCACCTTCTCTGTTCTTACAGAAGTGTTTTTCAGGTAACATATTCCAATGTTTTCTGCTTCCACTGGAGCTTACAAGTTTGTGAGAAAAGCTGTTTACACAGTATTTCAAATATTCCCCTTTGGATGTCAGCCAGGACCCAACAATAGATGTTACAAAAACTGAAAAATAACATGGAACTTAACAAATAATTAAAACTTTTGGATCTTTCAGAGAAGATTCTGTTGGAGTATGGAGTAATCTCTGTGGTGAGACACCCATTTTTATCATGTTATGTCTCACCTTTAGTGACGTTTTTGTGCATGGCTTTTTGGGAGTCCCGAAAAACACAGGGATTGGGGCATTATGACTACTTGAGAAACAGACCTAAAGATGAAGCCAGGAGAGACGTGAGGAGAAGAGTAGATAGTGGTGGAGCAATTATTGTCATGAAGGAATGCAGAAAGTTTAAGCAGTGAAATATATTTCTGGTTTTGCTTACTTCTTATTGGATGAAAAAACTAAATTTCATTTTTTTTGAGATTTGCAATGTATAGACAGAGAAAATGGTGTGGAGGGTATGGGACCAATCTTTGTCTAAATGAAGAATTTGCTGGGAAACGTGCCATAAATTTCAGTGGCAGATGACTGGCTTTTTCTAGAGTTAAGTTTTAGATTCTTTGAAACGAGTAAATTAGATGCTAAATGTGCCTTTTTTCTCAGTTAACTTGGAGAGCAGATATCAGAATCAATGGTTATTTTCCATAAGCATGTTGCCAGGTGAGTCAGTTCTTGCTCTGTATTTTTTCTCCAAAATAAAACAGTTCTCAACATATTTGTGTAAGCCACATTATTGCATTTACTGAGTGTTTCTTTGTGCCAGTGAGTCTTTTGGTTCCCACAAAGAATCCTCATATTTGTGCTAGCAAAGCTTTGGCTCAGTTGAATACAGTGTGGGGAAAGAAACAGTGACAGGCTGGAGGGAAATTGTACAGGGTTTTTTGGGGGGTTTTTTTTGTTTTTTTTGTTTTAACTGAGTTGGTTTGTTGGGTCAGAAGAAAATGTTGCTTGAAGGCAGTTCACAGTATTTGGTTAGTAACCCAGAGGAATGTCTGAGATATTTTTGTTTTTCCTACGGAGCCAAAAATCCCTTCTCTTTCCAACCCTAAAGCTTGGTGCTAGCCTGAGGATGACCCATTCTACCTAAAGATGAGTAGAGAAGAGCTGTGACTTGGACTGATATAATTTGCTTTATGACTGGTTATGGAACCCATGCTGGCTTGGAATATGCTCTATCCCTTGGTGCCAAGAACTGTGTTTGCAAATTTAAGACATTTTAATTGACGCTATAGCCAAGTTTGCTTTATCGAAATGGGAATTGTGCCATGCATACTGCTTAAATGACCAATTGGAAGACGTGTGTAGCTAATCCCTGAGTACTGTTGTGAAGAAAAATGTCAGTGCTAGAGCACTAACATGCACAACTGTCAGCTGAAATCTAAATCTGCCAAGCTGAAGGGTCTTGCAGAATGTTATATGCTTCTGAGTGTTTTTGTTGCCCCAAAACTCCCAACCAGTTTCTCTCTCCCATTCCTGGTTTCCCAAATGTTTTTCAAGGAAGATTATGCCCATTCCTCAAATCCTGCTAAACTAAAAGTGTTTGTCCATTCTCACAGCCAGGGTGTAGCTATTCTACAAATGTCATGAAAGATAATATGTGGAGATTATTGCGAAGTGTGAAGGTCTTTGAATGAAATGCACTGCATAAACATGAGATCATTAAGGTGGTTGTGGTGATTATGTTATTGATAATAATGAGTAAAGCCCTGTTTATTTGCCTGTGGACTAAAGTAGGAATCAACACCTTGTCTTTCCAACTTTATGATCACTCAGGAACCTGAAATCTAGGTCCATCTGGAATTCTCTCAGTCAGTCCATGTGTGTATAACAGCCAAGCCATGTATGCAATAGCATCCTCAGTAACCAAGTGCAGTTCCTGTAGTCCGCCACTGAACTTAGTCAACAGGCAGTCATCAACAATATGCGACATGGTGTTAGTTTTGCCACAGCTACAGTCTGGATTGTTGTGAAGTCCCCAACGGTGGAGGTTGGCTGCACACAGACCTTGCCCTGTTCAGAACCTATTCAGTGAGGCCCACTGACAGCATGGCAAGTTGAAGCCAGGTGGGGAGACTGTAGGATCTGTGATAAGGAGCTTGTTTGGTCGCAATGTCAACCTCCATTCCTCACAACAGAGGGTCTCTGCCATGTGGTCCTGGTGCAGCAGTTTGGACTACAGTGGGTGTCTTGATGGTAGACATGCAGCAGGTGGATTTAAGGGATCATCATACAGGGGCAGGCTTCAACTGGCATAGATCTTCTCCAGTAGTTTGCTATTTGCAACTTCCCATCAGATACGAGGGGGAACAATGTTGTTCAGGACTGAGAGCCATGGTAGAGGAGTTGGTCAAAGAGTTCCCAAGATGATGCACATTGTTGAATGTAGCTGCACATCAACGAGTTTGATGTGTGATGACCAGTTCCAGACTGGTGCGCAGTATTCTGGCACAGAATACAAGGTGGCAAGAGCTGACCATTTTAGGGTTGAGGCTTTTGTGCCCCACAGTGAATTTAAGGGGTTTGTTGCATGTTTTAACTTTCATTGCTGTCTATTTAAAGTGTTTGTGGTACTTCAGTAAAATTGTGAACCCTTTAAATAGAGGGTGTCTATTTTTACCTTGCCCTATCACAGTGCACACATGCGCACGCATGCACACATGCACTAAAGTCCAAACTTAACCCCTACCCCTTTTTATTCTGCCAAGAAACAGCTACTTTCATGTTGATTATCTTGTAACTTTGATTCTTCAAATAATTCTATAAGACTCAGTTGGCAAAGTAACAATTTGAGGGGACCAGGTAGAAAGTTGCTGTGCTTCCTGGGGTGAATTTGGAAACTCGTCCAAGTCCTGAATAAAAGGACTTCCTGCTGTTTTCTTGTAAGAGGGTTGCAAGCAACCAAGTCCGTGCCCTCAAACAGGAAGCAGACTCCATGGCTCCTTTGATACATCTCTATGCGCTAACAAACTGAAAGAGAATACATTGTCCTTTTTATGTCTCCTATGAATGTGTGACAGAGATGCAGAGGGACAAAAGTGAGGGTAAAAGTGGGTCCTGGACAGCTTTCCCTTCCCTTGCTCTTTTGGTCCCACATTTGCTTTTCTTTAATAGAAGCTGACATACAGCCGACATACCTGGGTTGCCGAGCTACACAGCATGTCCTACATGATATTCAAAAAGCCTAAGGTGGAATCAATCTAAGTGATGCAGTTTTCTGTAAGTGGTGTAGTTTCTATCAGTAACAACATACATATGTCCATTGGTGTGGGAGAGAAGCTGGGGGTGGGGGGAGAAAATATTAGACCGGGTTTTGCCATTTTTAAACCAGTCTGTGTGCTGAACTTCTGTTATGGATGTAGACTGGTTTTGTGTGCCAAACTTCTTTTCTGTTATGAGTATAGATTGGTTTCTGATCACGTATACCAGTGAAAGTGTAATGGCTGTACCTGGCCTATCTCAGCATGTTTATTTCAGCTTGCCTTCATTGGTGCAGGGCACCAATGGGGCTGCTTAGTTCTAGCCTCAGTGCAGAGTTGAGTTTCACCCACACAGAGAAAAGGCTCCCAATCAGCCACTTAAAGCAAGCTGGATGATTCATAGATTTTCAACCCTTAGTAATTAGAGGTAGTACCTAGAATTAAAGCCTTTTTTGGCTGGTATGTATTGTTTGATCCAGAGAAATGGGGATTTAGAAATATATCTCTTTTTGACTGTTTAAAAAAAAAAAGGTTCAGACTAATGGAGCTCAATTGATTTCTTGATTATGGCAAGTCAGGACATAATGAACAGTCTTGACATAGATTATGTGTTACTTATAACTGGGTCTGTTTCAGAGCTGGCAATTCAGGAAACAACATCCGTGTACCTGCCTATGACACACTACTCCAAAAGTAGCATTTCCAGCAAATAAACTAACAAGGTATTTCCTACATCAACACATTTCTCCAGAATTTTCCAAATAATTGCCAAAATCGCACAAGCCAGATTCTGCCAGTTCCTGGTCTAGTTTTTGAACAAACCATTCCAGAAACTTATCAAGCCTAAGGAGGTCCTGTCCTAATGCAGGCCATAGTGTTTGCCAGGCTCTGCAAACATGCTTACTGGTCAACAACACAATCATTCATTTTGGTGTGCTTACAGCTCCAAGTACCATGGGGCCGTGATAGTTTGGTACCAAATCATCATAATTGAAAGAAAGAAGGGAGTTTGTGCTAAGTTGTAAGCCAGGAACAAAGATATGAATACATGAATTTTAGCTATAAATACATTATTTTATATATATTATTGGTTAACATTAGAAATTATCAGCATAAGGAATGTGTAGCTTAAAAGATGTATACCACAGATGTATCACTATGAAAACTATTAGGCAGACTATTAAAACAGCAGGGGAGAGATCCTTAGCTGCTGGAAATCAATATAGCTTTGTTAGCAGTTATGAATTAAAATGATGTATAACAAGTGATCATAGAGCATCTTAAAATGATATAAATTTTGCACAGAAAAAAGTAAAGATGATGACAGGAGAAAACATAAGTTGGACACACAATGTCATAGCATAGAACTGTGGAAGCAAACCTGTTACATCTGTAGCACAGGCACAGCTTTCTACTTTATTTTTTGCTGGTAAGTTGTTCTGAAAGTTAAGATGCTGAAGAATCCCTCTTGTTAAAAATGAAATAACACTATTACTTCTAATATGATTATGTTATTTTTCCCATGCCTTTTTTTCCTTAGTAAATTAATTCAACATTTCTAGGTGATACTCTTCTGATTTTCCTCTGACACATACAGGGAGCACCTACACATGGTATTAATGCAATACAATAAACTTTGGCACAGTTAGCAGTATTTACATGTGTGCCTGGGACCATAGCACATTGACACAGGGTGGCGTAGCCCCAGCTGTCAGGGAGTCTGGAGAGTCAGCCTGCCCACCCAGAGCTGCTCCGCCCTGGTCACGGTCTATATATGCATTGCGGCAGAGAAAATAACTCCACTGTAGAATAATTCTGTTGGGTAGTACTATCCTGTGGTGGAGTTAATTAGTTTACTCCAGCCTAATATTGATGGACTTTTAGATGGTGACACTTTTCTGCAGAACTAATTAGTCCACTCCACAGTAAAGTGTCCAAGCAGATGCCCCCATAGTATATTATTAATAAGAAGCAATGGTAGATGCTGTGAAATGCTACTGAATGAAGGCTTTTTACACGGTAATATTTTTCATGATATCACAACTATGTCATTACTGTACCCTGGCTCTTTGAGATTGCTTAAGTTAATACAGAAGAAATTTGGAGCAACTCAGTAGAAGTCAACATAGCTGCACAGATGTAAATCAAATGTAGCAAAGGCTGGTAATAGAAACAATGAGCCTACGAAAACATAAAATCGTAACGTAAATAAGAGACAAAGTGCCATTCTGTTTTAGCTTACTGTTTAAACATATGTATGTGCTGTTTTGGTTTAAAAAAAAAAAAAAAAGCAGAGATCCACTTCCAAATAAAACCTGCTTTCTTCAGGAAGATTTAATTGTAGTTTAATTTAGCTTGAATGCTTCAAGAATTGTTTTCAAGGGTGTATTTGGTAGCCGTGTTGGTCTGAGACAAGACATACAAAAAACTAGAACTCTTGGTTCCAAAATGATACCTTTTATTAGACCAACTGGAAAACGGAGAGCTTGCAGAAAAGGACAATTTTCTTGCCATTTTCTAGTTAGTCGAATAAAAGGTATCATTTTGGAACCAAGAGTTCTAGTTTTTTGTACGTCAAGAATTGTTGTTCATTCCAAATGAGCTGCCTTGTCATTCTGGGCTGAAAGAACATCTGCATAAATCTTGAGGGGAAAAAATGCTTCATGTTGGCTGAAGAGCAGCTGTAGCTGAAGCATTGGGTCTACACCAAGTTTTAATGGAATATGATATTATAAACTGGATTCTGCATTTTTCTGCAGCCATCTTGCACTCAAAAAATCTGCTATGAAGAGTAGATTAAAAAATGTAACATTTTATTTTTGTCAAACTGATGTCTACCAACCCAAACTTGTCCCTAAACTGATGCAGTTACTCACTGGTAAGGAAGTATTGTGCTGAGATGGAAATAAATCAACAGGGTCAAATGATCAGTCTTTGAAAATAAGCTGAGATAGAAGTGGTAATTTTTAGAGGTTACTGACACTTTTTTCATTATTTTTTTCTTTGAAAAAAATAGCCTTTAGCAAACATTATTTTTTACTGAAATGTTTCATTTTTTTCAATTTTTTCCATCAGCAAAAAGTGTCTGATTCTTGAAATGGAGAACCATCTTTTTATGAGATTTTTGTTGTGTTTTGGTGTATTATATTTTCTGGATATACATTTTTGTCCAAATCACATGATAAGTTCTAAAATTGTGAACACTTCAGGTTTTTATTAGTACTACTGTCATCACAAAGTATATTATAAAGCAAGAGGAAACCTTAAGTGTTAGAAGCAAAATAGTTTTTTCTGCTCTGAAAATAGGATAATTTGTTTTGACTCCTATAGAATCATAGAAAATGAGGGTTGGAACGGACTTCAGGAGGTCATCTAGTCCATTCCCCAGCTAAAACAAAGCAGGACCATCCCCAACTATATTATCTCAGATAAAGCTTTGTCTAACTGGGTCTTCAAAACCTCCAAGGATGGAGATTCCACAGCTTCTCTGGGTAGTCTGTCCCAGTGCTTTACTACCCTTCTCATGAGAGTTTTTCCTAATATCTAACCCAAACTTTCCTCACTGCAACTTGAGACTATTGCTTCTTGTTCTGTCATCTGCTACCACTGAGAACAGTCTAGCTCCATCCTCTTTGAAACCACCCTGAAGGTAGTTCAAGACCACTATTAAATCCCTCTCAGTCTTGGCTTCTCCAGACTAAATAAACCCAGTTCCTTCAGCCTGTCCTCATAAATCATGTGCCCCAGCACCCTCACCGTTTTCACGGACTCTCTCCAGTTTGTCTACATCCCTTCTGTAGGGGGGAGCCCAAAACAGAACACGATACTCCAAATGTGGCCTCACCAGTGGTGAATAGAGGGGAAGAATCACTTCCCTTGATCTGCTGGCAACATTCCTACTAATGTAGCCCAATATGCCATTGGTCTTCTTGGCAAAAAGGGCATACTGTGGGGACATCTTCAGCTTAGTGTCCACTGTGACCCCCAGTACTCTTCTGCAGAGGTACTGCATAGCCAGTCAGTCCCCAGCCTGTACTGGTGCATGGGATTTGGCACCTCATGAGATTTGTTTTAGTCCAGTCCTCCAATGTGTTGAGGTCTCTCTGAATCCTAGCTTTACCCCCTAGCCTATCTACTACTCCACCCAGGCTGGTATCAACTGCAGACTTGCTGAGCGTGCACTTCATCCCATCTTTCAGGTCGTTGATGGTGATATTGAACAAGACAGGCCCCAAGGCTGACTCCTGGGGTACTCCACTTTTGACTGTTCCCAATCACCTTCTTTTTGTCCAAGTACTTAGAAGTGGATTTCTTGAGGACCCGCTCCATGAATTTTCCAGGGGCTGAGGTGGGGCTGACTGG
The DNA here is from genome assembly GCF_001723915.1 of Gavialis gangeticus. Taxonomy (NCBI): domain Eukaryota; kingdom Metazoa; phylum Chordata; order Crocodylia; family Gavialidae; genus Gavialis; species Gavialis gangeticus. The sequence goes on from NW_017728995.1 coordinate 44,871,746, forward strand.
TCTGTAGTTGCCCCAATCCTCCTTCTTCCCATTCTTTAAGATGGGCACTATATTTGCCCTTTTCCAGTCATCCAGTTCCTCTCTCAAACACCATGAATTTTCAAAGGTAATGGCCAGTGGCTCTGCAGTCACATCGGCCAATTCCATCAGCACCCTTGGATGCATTGCACCTGGCTCCATGAACTAGAACACATCCAAATTTTTCTAAACAGTCCCTAACGCATTTCTAAATAGTCCCTTACCTGTTCGTTTGCCACTTTTGGCTGCTCACCTCCCCAAACTGTGCTGCCTCTGAAGACTGAGGTAAAAACGGCATTGAGTACTTCATCCTTTTCCACATCATCTATCAGTAGATTGCCTCCCCCATTCCTCCAGTTCACCCACTTGCCTCAGGGATTTGGTCTCCATGCCCCAGCAAACCTAGTTTAAAGCCCTCCTCACCAGGTTAGCAAGTCTGTCCATGAAGATGCTCTTTCCTTTCTTTATCAGGTGGATCCTGTCTCTTCCTAGCAATCGTTCTTCTTGGAACAACATCCTATGGTCAAAAAAGCCAGAGCCCTCCTGGCAACACCATCTGCACAGTCATGATCTGCAGGATGCATCCACTCCTGCCCAGTCCCTTCCCCTTGACTGGAAGGATTGAGGAGAAAAATGACCTTGAGCCACTGTTCCCTACACCCCGGCACTCAAAGCCCTGTAGTTACTTTTGATCTGCTTAGGGTCTGCCCTGGCAGTATCATTGGTGCCCACATGGATGAGCAGCAGCGGAAGTAGTCAGAGGGCCAGATGTGTCTTGGTAATCCTGCAACATCTTGGATATGGGCTCTGGGCAATCAGCAGGTCTCCTGAGACAACAGGTCAGGCCAGCAGATGGATGCCTCTGTCCCCTGCAGAAAGGAGTCTCCAACCACCACCACCACCCATCACTTCCTATTAGTGGCAATAGTCTTGAGCCTTCACACCTTGGGGAGGCCTGACCTTGCCTCTTCCATCAATGGAACATGCTCCCCTTCCTCCTCTGTTGTTAGGGCTTCATATCTTTTCTTCAGGCAAACCGGTAATGGTGGAGATGAAGACTTCTGTTTGCTGCCAGGGGTCACAACCTTTCAGCTTCCTCCTTCCTGGGAGTCCACATCCTCTTCCTTCTCTAGTGCTGCCTCTGGCAGTCCTTCCTCCTCAGTCCTAAAGATCTCCTCCAGCACTGAATTGATCAAGTCCTCATGGTGGAGGATGCCTTGGAGCCTCGCAACTTCCTCCTGTAGCTCTCTTGCCTGCTTTCTGAGGGACACCACCAGGAGGCAGCGCTCGCATTGCAGGAACTCCCCCACTTGGCCATCACTGGAAGGAACCTGTAAGGTTGCTAGGGAGACTGCCTGGAAACTTTCGCTCACCTTCCTTCACTGTAGAGTTGGTGAGAAGAATCAGGTTATCAGAGAAAAGGGAGCCTTTCAGGACCAGGGAGCAGCAAACAGGCCAGATTACAGGGGAAGTTTGCTAGGGAAGGTCTGCTTGGAAAGGGTCAGGAAGAGAGAGGCAGCAGATTAAGAGACCCAGAGAAATGGCTGGAGAGTGTTACAAGGCCAGAGCTGCTGCCACTGCCACTACCACTGCCAGCACTTCTTTTGCTTGGACCTGTGAGGTGGTTGTCTACGCAGAACTGCTCACCATCAAGGCTCCCACCAAGGCCCTAGCTTGGTGCAGTGGAGACTGCAGGTTGCACCCTTGCTCTGGACTATAGTTAAACAAAGGGCTTAAGTATTGGTCTAACTGCAGAGGTTTAGCTATTTACACTACACAACTGTAGGTTAGTTGCTTTTAAGTAAAGAAAGAACTTACTTTAAAGGGTCACCTTCAAATAGTGGTGTGCCAAACTGACTTGTGAACTGACTTGCGAACGGCTTAACTGGAGAAAACATGGCAGTGGAGTAAAAAATAGAGTAAGCATATATTACAGCAGTATCACTATTATAAAGTGACTGTGTCCCCCAAGGTATACTTAATGCCTTGAAGAGAAATCACTTTTGTCTTCATTACTAGCAGTGACAGTATCTTCAGTCTTCACACACCAGGGAGCCCAGTGGGCAGGAGAAATTATGCACTGGGGCTGCTTGATAAGAGTGAGCTGGGGGAAATTTCAGTTCCCTGTATATCACTGAAAAATGTCAGACCTAAGCTGGAATGTACACAGAGGAACAAAATCTGTTACTTGCTAATTTGACTGTAATGGGTGGTGTGAAAAGAGAAGGAGTGGTTAAGGAGTCTTGCTATAGCTCCAGAAGCATTAATTTGAGCCTTGTGCTCTGGATTCAGGGGAGTCTGAAGATGGCCCCCAACTGTCCAGTTGTAAATAGGTGCATGGTCAGTCAGGCTGGAGAGTCAAAGTTGGCTGGATGTGACATTAGTCACATTCCTCCCCCTCCCTTGTGTATCATTAGTTGTAGAATCTGGTGTGACTTAGCTATTCTAACTCAATGGGCTGGTAAGGCTTGGGTAAGGCCTGAATGACTGAAAAACTGGAGACATCACTGACAGTCTTGGCTGCATCTAAATTGTTTGATTGATAACTGAGAAGCAAGAAAGTTGATTCTGACCCAACTGATAGTTTATGTTTATATGCAAAGGCTATAGTTCAGCCATTTCTTCAGTTTAGAAGAAGCCAGCTTAATTTATGCCAGCAGTAAATGGACACTTCCCTTTTCTTCCACTCTTGATTTATTTGCATAATCCTATATTTGTGCTTGCAGTGCTAGATGAATACTTTATATCAGAGTTCTTGCCTGCTATAATCTGTAGGGCAAAAGTGAAGGGCAGGATTCAATCCGCTAGACTTTTCTAAGGCAAAATAATTAGCCATATTTGAAAATTAGTTATCTGTACCTTTTCAAGCAGAAATAATGATAAAGCAAACGCATATGAAAAGATGATTTAAGGTTTCAAAGTCAAGTGCTTTGCCAGAATTAGGGTTGAGGGGGTTTTTGCAATAACTTTTATTGGGACAACTGTATAGTGGGAGAGAAGTTAGATAAGCTTTTGGGCACAAACTGCCCTTCATCAGGTCTACTCTAGAATTAAAATTGCCAGCACTGAGGGCATAGGGTGGGGTTCATCTAATCTCAGTCACCTGGCTCCACAGCAACCCTGGCAGCTACTAGGTTCATTTGTTGGGAAAATTCTTCCCAGCAGTATCAGCCCCTGGCTGTAGCATGCTCTGATACTGTGTGTGGATTGTGCATGCACAGTCCAGTGATATGTAGGACTTGTGAGAGGATGGAGCATGCTCAGTGTAGATGGACTATTCAGGGAATTTAGCTGCCAAGGTCTAACAAATCTACTGAGCATGTGCAAATGAGACTTGCAGAAGCTTATCACTGGTCCAAATTTGGATGAATTTTCATAGACATTGCAAAAACCACATCTGTGAGACGAGACAGATTACCCTGCTAAATTTCCAGCCCTTGCTGCAAGGTAAGGGTAGCCAAACTCTGGCACGGGAAACCTCTGTTTGTGGTATGCAGCCGATTGCAGAAGGACAGAGACAGGGCAGGGAGCAAAAGGCAAAGCAGTAGGTTGGGCAGAGGAAGGGAATTGGGATGGCACTCAGGGATGTTCAGGGATAATTTGTGGCATGCCTGCTAGAAAGGTTTTTATGAGGGTGCCTGATCTCCTTATCAAAAGTTGTTCTAAAATATTGTGTGAGAAACAACAAAAAAAGTATTTTTCCTTTATCTTGTTCTTAGAAATGGCCAAATCATTTTAGCTCAATCTTTGAAAGGAAAGTCAACCTTAGACAGATGCCTGGTGTGGAAATTTCAGCCCATGCTGTTTAACTTTGATGGTTGATGGTAAAAGCAATGGAAGACAGTCTAATGATGGAAGTTGTAGGACAACCTCAGCTATAGGTGTTACTACTTGTGCTTTCAGTAATGAGAACAACACTAATTAATAGGCTTTGATATCCTTTACTTCAGTAATACTCAACCTTTCCTGTACCAAGACCTATTTGTAAACATCGCTGGCCAGACCCGACTTAGTGCCCCTCGCTCCCGACCCGTTGCCCCCAGGCCCCAGCCTTCCAGTGTGTGGGGCATGGGGCCTGTGGAATGGGGGGCAGGGGGTGGTAAGCAGCCCTTTGCAGGCTGGAATTCTGCCAGCCTGCAAGGGAAAACTCACAGCTTCTCATGTTTTTCTCCTTTAAAGGAGAATCCATTTTTGAAGTTTGTTGATCCATTTTTTAAAGTTTGTTCACAATCCTTTCATATATTCTTGCTGTGGCAGGCCAGTAGAGGGTGCTCCTGCATTGAGCCACCCACCTCACTGTGCCCGACCACCTTCCAGGCTCTGAGTGCCTCCCTGGGAGCATCTCGCGTCTGGTCAACCCCCTTCCTAGAGCATACCTGCAAGCCTGGGGGTAATGCTGGCACGGTCAGGGTCTGGACTGATCCTGGCCCTGAGCCCTGTGGGAAACACAGACCTAGTAGTCCTTAAGGGTACTGGACCTGATACTTGGGGTGCTTCCCTCAATCTGAAGCACAAATAGAGGTCTCCCTTAATCAGCCGAACCATGGGGACCCCAAGGCATAATCTAGGGCCTCTCCCAATAATCCTTGCATGCTAGGTACAAAGGAGAACTTTATTGGTTACAAGGAGTAGGTTTGGAATTAGGGTACAGGGTAGAGCAATATCAGAGATACACCTTAGAGCAAACCATGGCATGGTAGCCTTTGATCACGCATTTGAGTTACTGCAAGCTATGTATCTAGTTAGATCTCAGGTAGATTACTCATGAGTATCATCCAGAGGCAAGTGGAAATTCCCTCTAGGGGCAGGCAGTTCACTGATCATGAGTTTCAAGAGAGAGAGCAAGTTTCAGATGGTCCAGCTTCTCTGTGAGTTTTCATCATGGCTACTGCCCCTCCTCCTGGGCAGTCCTTAACTTATATAGCCCTTATGACCTCATTTACCTGGTCCAATGCAGACCAACACCTGTTGGCTGCCAGCCAACCAATTTGAAATGCATCACTAGTTGCTGGGTAGACTGGCAGGATCTCTAGCCCCCTCCCAGTCAGGCTGGCTTTGCTTAGAACAATAAGGAGCTTAAGCCCCCCACCCAGGTATGTGGTGCCAGTCACCTAGGCAGAGGGAGCAGGTTTCCCCGCTCCCTCAGGAATGTATCCAG
>NW_017728995.1:44876977-44879974 GCF_001723915.1 Gavialis gangeticus
CAGTGACCATGGTAACCAAATTGTCAGGTAGCAGAGTTTTGGGGAGAGACCGAGATGGCATTCTGCCATACTTGTGACCCACATTTGGGTTGTGACCAACAAGCTGAGAAACGCTGCTTTATTTAGATGACTGTTTGCTCTGATAAATCAGTTGTTTCTGTTTCTTTGTTTATATATCAGCGCTTAATAAGATGCCAGCTTGGTGCCATAATACTGAATACAACATGACAAAAATCATATCTTCATCTTTGACTTCATAGCTAAATAGAATAATGAGAGGGAAAGAGAGGGAAATTTTTACTAAATACTAACTGGGGAGGTGATCCAGAAGAAGATTCAGTTTTGGAGCACAGTGTTTTGCTTTGTTTTGTTTTTAATCAAATCTGTTATAATTGCTTAAATGTGTTGGCATTTGGTTGCATCAAAGGGAAGTGAGTTTAATGGAGAGATGCCAATGAAGATCATGTGACCACTTTTTATACTGGGACTAGGAGCAGAATCAAATGGCAGAGCAAGAAGGAAAACAAGAAGTAGCGCACACAGATGATAAGGTAAAGAGTTTCTCATGCTTTTGCTATCTGTAAAGGTATCATCATCATCATCATCATCATCCCTCAAACATCACCCTCTAGTTAGAGCTGTATGAGAGATGTTGATGTGGGCTCATAAAGGAAGCACAGTTGCTTTGATATCCAGTCCTGGGAAAACCCAACAAACATTAAGGGGCAGTCTAGTTATGTTATGGTTATATAGTAGTGAAAACACCTGGTAGAATAGGCTTGTGCTATCATTTTTTAATCGGCTGCCTTGGGTATGCATATATATGCATGTGTGCTTATACAGAGGTTCAGCAGCACCATCTAGAGGTAGACTATATTTTGGGACACTAAGTGGGGATCTTGTTGGTCTTGCATCCCCATTTTTTGGTCCAGCATACACACCCCGGTCTCAGATTTTCAGGATAATCTTGTGTGTACACATATACCAGCAAAGGATCGTGCTTGTGGTGGGTAGTGAAGCATACCCATGTGTATTCTGTATACACTACATCCCCAAATGGATGTAATACAGCCACCTTTAGCATGGTGCTGAGCAAATACCAATAAATTCACACTCTGTGCTTACTAGTGCATGCCCAGGACCATATATTGTATCTGTTTTGGTGGGGGGGAGGGGTAGCACAAATGAAAGAGGTGGTGTGCTTTCTTGATGCACCCTGATGCAATCTTTTGACAAAGTAGACATGCTGTTACTGTTAGTTTGTGAAGTACCTAACACAATGGGTCTTAATCTTGAATGGGACCTCTGGGTGCTTCTGCCATGCAAATCCATATATAAAGGAAGCATTGGGGATTATCAACATCAGGACTTGGCTTAGGAACCAACAAAAATCCTGAGGTCTGTTTTCAAAGGAAGCTTTTCTCTTTTGAAATGAGTCCAACTGTTTGAACCAGATAGAACAATGTAAATCAAAAAGAAAGAATTATTTTTATTTTGGTTTCATTTAAATTTCACATTTCTGTTAATTGAAATTACAAATCTAGTGGCTGCTTTTGTGATTCAGTATCTTCATGGCTAGGAGTCCAGATGCATGAACATACCAAAAATGTTGGTCCCCTTTGCCTTTTAGCACCAAGGCTGTAGGAATGTGACAATCAGGCCTTATTGCATAATCCCAAAAGGGAAGATGGATCATCCCTCAGTATCTGCTAAGCTTTCTAGAGGAAGTGGAATCTGCTTCTGTCTCACTTGGATGTTATGGCTCCAGTTAAACAGAGGAAAAGTGGTACAGCCTATTACAGATGTTAGTTCTTTATCCTCCTCCCCCTTTGTCTCTCTTCCACTAGATCTGAGGAGAGATGGAAGTGCGTTGTATTAGAAACCCAGTAACACGGTATACAATTTAAATTCTCTGACTGTGAGGAACTCTGTCCCATAGAAAATGACTCAAATATTGAAAATTTCCCTATTAAATTTTAAGTAGTTTTAAAGCAAATAGAATGTACTTCAGTATTTAAATATACAGGAATTTGGAGTTGTCCATACACACCCATACCTCCCACACATTATTTATTTTTTCCAATAGTGTGAGTCTAATAATGATGGGTGGATGGTATCACCTGTTTGCATCTCATTGTGAAGTAAACAAAACAATACAAAAATTATCAGTAGCTATATTGAAAGTGATGTTTGATAACTATTGAAGATTTTGATCTTTAAAGAAAGAATAAAGGAAAAAGTTGATCTGTTGAAAATGATCCAGTTGTTTGATATAAATCAGAAACCTGGGAGCAGTGGGGCATATTAAATCCCTTGGCAGTTTTAATTTCTCCCATCAGAGTTTTCATTATGTTGTAGGTAACTGTCTCACTAACTAGGCATGTGTGTGAAGAGACTTTTCACATCAAAATAAACTTTTTCTTGAACTCTTTTTCCTTGAGTACAATACTAGATATGCAGCTGTTTTTCCTGACTGTCACACACACATCTTCCTTTTGTTTTACTCTTCTTTGACTGAGCAAACACTTAGATGTGCAAAATGCAAGATAAATGTCTTGCTCCCCATTATTGCAAAGTATTTGTTCAAAAGTAAAATGTAATTTAGGATTTTATTATTTTAGTTAGAATAATATAGGGCTAGCTTAATTGCTAGATTGCTTGCATCCTGTTAAGACATGACAGGTCAATGAGTCCAGAGGTGTGTTTTTGTAGAACTCTGTTGTTCCTGTTCTTGATTGGTGCTTAGTAGTATTTCAAGCTCCCATTGGACTTGCAGAACTTTGTAGAAGGCATTTGGACCTTCTTCTTGAATTACCCTATCTTTCTGAAGGCCATTATGATATAATACATCCCTGGTACCATACCAGGCAAGCTGAAGGATTTATTTTGAAGTTTGCTGTCTTATAGTTGAGCTGGGACATTTTGGCAGTTGTGAATGGGGCTTGCTGTCTTGTGGAAAGAAGATCCTCTCCTGTTTGCCTTATTTGTTTAGTTTTG
>NW_017728995.1:44879985-44885898 GCF_001723915.1 Gavialis gangeticus
AGAAGATCCTCTCCTGTTTGCCTTATTTGTTTAGTTTTGTCATTTTAATATCATGAAGGCTCCCCAAAGCTTTTGAGCACATACTTTTGAAAACAATGTTCTATATGTTTGATAATATTTGTGTGTGTGAGATCGATCTACACACACACACACACACACACACACACACGTAAGGTATTATTTAAACAAGGTAATTAAGACAACTAATTAATGATTAAATGGTAGGCTAACAGAGATTTTAATGAAATTATTAAATAATTAAATGCTGGATATCAATTTATTATATTGAAATGAGTACTTGCCAAAAGGCTTGTTTCTCTTGAGGCCTGTGAATAGGATTGCAAACCAGTGATGAAGTGCAGGATCTAGTCTGTTAGTGTGTGGGAGGTAAGTTTCTATTACAAACCATTGCCATAGGGCATCTGAACTTGTGCAGCATAATAATTATATCTCTTGACGACAAAGACCTGTTTTTTTTCATTTTGCTTTAAAGAAAAGTCCACATATTTCATTTTTCATTGTCACCTATGGATGTGCAAAGGCATCTTGCCTGTCAGAGTATCTAAGCATCAGAAGCAATATGAGTAAACTATACTGAAACTACTCTACTGTTGTCACCTCTGAAACCACCCCTGATTGAATTGTACATTAAGAATTTTCTGTATAAGAAAATAGCCCATTGTTTCAATTTATAATGAACTGAGAATGAACAATGTGAAGTCAATTAAAGAAAACTATTACAGAATAGAAGGCAAATCCTCCCCATTTTGTCTAATCACCGGGGTGGTAATAGAAGTGACAATTTATACAAGAGTTGCCATAACATTCTCTTGTAAGGATATTAAAGCTATCAGGCATAATACAAATTATAAAAACATAATTCTCTACAAAATGGAAGTGAATTTAAGAATGCTATCAAAATACTGAGCTAGAGAAATAAATAAATTATTTTAAAAAATATATTTCTATGAACTTCTACAATCCACAAACTTGATGCTGAGCTTCTTTGCATCAAATAACTGTATTTATAATTAAGAAAAGGCACAGGGCATCTTTGGCCAGATATTGACATTGACTTAAATCAGTTACAAAGATTATGACAGAAAAGCAAGTTCCTTAAAGATGTTTTTGCTTAAGGCTTAGTGTTCACACTCGCATAACAGCACTGAAGCCACATCTGCATTTCAAGTCAGGCGGGATTTTGGTTGCAATGTCTTGCCAGTGAGAGAAGAATTAAAAAGAAATTCCAAGGTTGCTGGAGAAAGGATGGAAAGGGTATAGACAATTTTTTAGTGTGCTCAGGAAGTTGTATGAGTCACATCTTCCAAATCCTTTGGAATAATGGAACGTGCAAACTAAACTATTATAAGTGTCATAAAGAAATATATTTCTACCTCTGGAAAGAATATGATAAGAAAGGTTCTTTATAACATAAGTTTAGCGGAGTGGTATTGAGTTGACTTTTCCATTACCTATTTTTATATAAAATACAGCAAATTAACTCTGTGTTACAATAGCTCAGTAATACTGTACACACAAGGAATAGACTGAGACTGATCCTGCTGTCCTTGAAATCATTGCGGGATTTGGTACTTACTTCAGTGAGCATAGGAAGGGGCTCTAACATTGTCATATCAAACAAATGATTTACACTGTAAAGTGGCATTTACCTCTAGCAATGGACTGATGAAAGAAGAAGGGGGAAAGAAGGACCATTCTGCAATTAGTACACTCCTGCTGGGGAAAGTCCTTTCCGAACACAGGTTTGTGCCCTAAAGCACAAATATTGATAACTTTTCTATTATTCCTGTTAATATTCTTTCTTGTAATGTTCATATAGAGTCACACGATGTTTTGAATGTCCCCATTAAGTTTGATGTATACATAGTGTGAAAAACAGACATATTTTTTATTAGTTTTCCATTGATTTTAGTGGAGTTAATCCTCATTTTCACTAATGGATGGAACATCAGATCCAATATCTAATGGTCTTTTTCAATCTTGTTAAGCTGCATTCCTCAGTAATATACTGTGATAGTGCATTACACAGATTGAATATATTGTGTGGGTGGGGAAAGTATTTCCTTTTATCCACTTACATCTGTTCCTGTATAAATGAGTTGCTCTTAAAATGTGATGTTTGAGTTCATGAAAATGAGAGGGAAAACTGTAAAGGAAAACTAATTTGCTATAGTAGAAAAACAAAAACAAAATAAAACAGTACTGGAAGATTATGTATTGCATTCTGTATATAAAGAAAATATAATGGTGTAATGTATTTCTTGGAGAGACAGTAGTGCTTGTTGTTGTTTGCAGAAACTTTTTCCTTTTGAGTAGAAATCATCCTATGCTTGGCTAATTCTACCTCTGGAAAGGACAGGCTATGAAAAAGATTATTTTTCTTGAGAAGTTTAAGGAAAAATTATTCAGCTCTGGAAAAATCTAAATGTGAAGGGAAACATTTTCTCCTTATGTTCTGAATGAAATGTTTGCAATCCAAAATGACTGAAGCTGGAAAACTTTTACATGCAATATTGAGTTGAGGATTGCAGCATATCAGAAAATTTAAACTTGTAAAATTTGTGCTACAATGTTATCTTTGTTACATGGAGCATATAATAAGGTTGAAATGTCTGTGTATAGTTATGTTTTCGTTCTAAAGCCGTGTCTGCTTTTCATTTTACAGTCACGGGAAGTTCTGCCAGAGTTCTAGTGCAGGCTGCACTTTTAGCTCTAACCTCATCAGACAGCTACCTCCAAACCCCAAAACCTAGAGGGTCAGTCATCCATAGTCTGGGTGGAAAGGGAATGATGCCTTCCTAGGATACTAGGCTTTTCTTTGTACCCTGGACACTGTACGTGATCTGGAGGGAATGTTCTTTTGATCTTCAGCCAGAGAACTTAAAAAAGGGAAAAACAGTTGTGCAATAATATTTCTGCTCTGCAATGATTTGCTTGTTCAATTTATTTTTGAACATTTTAAGTGGGGTGCCTGTTTTAGAGGTTGAGTCTCCAGTAAGAATTAAATGATAGTAGCAGGCAAGAGATAGTAGCCTCACATGTAGAATGCCTTTGTCATGGTAATCTCAAGGAAGACTGCACTGTAAAACTGTCCTTTGCCACCTTTAGCTTATGTTGGGGCAGCAACTACAAGTGCGAAGATGTTAATGATCAGGTTACCAAAAGTGGCTAACTCTGGAAAGATTAATAGCTAATGTACAGCACTTAAATGGTATTTAATCATTAAACATCTTAATGTTCTGGAAAAAAAGCTGATTTTTATTGTCAGATATCTAAGAAATCTTGCTAGTTTTTTGAGTCTCTGCTCTGTACCTAGCAAAAAGGACTGAATGGTAATGCTATGTATTGGTTTCAAATATAATGTCCAATGCTACTGATTTCCAGTGAAATAATCATTCACCAAATGAAAACATCTGATTATTCATTAAAAATAATGACATTATTAGATGCAAATGCTTTTTAGTAAGATAAACAGAAATGACCTGTGAATCTAGTAGGAGAAGCTGTATTTATTTACAGTATTTCCTCTGGAAAGTGTCACTGTAGTACCAAAGAATTTTACACATATTCATGACTTTATCCTTATTGGGCAGTCCTTTTTTAACCTATTGGCATAATGGAGATCTGAAGTGTTGATAGATTGAATGACTTATCCAAGACCACATAGTTACACTGTGGCAGAGCTAGGAACATAAATCAGGTCATCTAAGATCCTTTCCACAAGCTTCAGCCACAAGTTCCATTCTTCCTCTCAGTTATTACTGTTGTGGACAAGCAAAACTCATGACATGGGTGACACTGTGTGTGTGTGTTAAGGCGCAGCAGGGTGAAAGCTGCAGGCCTGCTAGCCCCTGCTGCAGCCATGAAGCTTGCCAGCTGTTGAGGAGATAGGTGCAGGGTTCTGGGGCCCTGCACCACTAGCAGCTGACAGGCAAAACTCGTGTCATGGGTGCTTGTGCAGCTGTGTCTGTCTTGGGGCACGGGGGTTGGGGGGGGGTGAAAACTACTGCAGGCCTGGCTGCTAAGCTACTGTGTTACCAATCAATCCTGATTCACTGGGGGACCAGCTCAATACATAGTAGCTAGCTTCTAGATAATGAGTTAATGAGCAAGGATTAACACCTACAAAACCACAGGCTAAGGAGCGGAAAGAGTCAGTACAGAGCCAGGAACTGCTTCTGCCTCAAGACAGAGACAGTCAGTTGCATAAGCACCCATGTCACACATTTTGCTTGTCAGCAGCTAGGGGTGCAGGGCCCCAGAACCCCCCTGCACCTATCTTCTTAACAGCTGGCAGGCTTTGTGGCCACAGCAGGGCTTAGCAGCCAGGCCTGCAGTAGTTTCCCTGCCCCACCCCCCTGTGCCCCAAGACAGACATAGTTACACAAGCACCCATGTCATGAGTTTTGCTTGTCAGTAGTTTAAAGTGCAGTTTCCTTGAAATGCCTGCACCTATCTCCTTGAAACTTGGCAGGCTTTGTTGCCTCAGCAAGAGCTATTACTTCTGCAGTTTTTACTCCACTAACAAATACATGACATGAGTTTTGCTTTCAGGACTTTGAGGTGCAGTTTCCCAGAAACCCCTATACCTATCACCTTGAAACTTGGGACACATCATGCTCTCATCAGAGGCTACTGTCTCTGAAAGTTTCATCCAAATCAGCCAACAGAGAACAAAGTTACAGATATTTCATTGATTTCCCCATGATACTCTATGGCCAAATCTCCGAATCAGCTCCAAATCTTCCAAAGTGATTCGGCCGAATCAAATTGGAAAAATGATTCGGATCTCCATATTGAATCCCTGGCATCTGAATTGGCCGAATCCAAATCAAATAGTTCCCTGTTTGCACAGGCCTCGTAGGCAGTGTGGTTAGTGGTTTGTTAGTAGCTGAGCCCACAAGTTGGTAGCTGAGGCCAGAGGGTCAGGTTCTGAGCCAGGGTTGAAACACTAGACAGAACATGGTCAGGTAACAGCTCAGGTACCTGTGAGAACTGAGTTCCAATAGTCTGAGATCTGAAGCAGAGGTGTAGATTAAAGTCCAAACAGGGTCAGTAATGAGTGGTCAGATCTAGATTCAGACAGGGAGATGACAAACCAGTCCAAAGACAACAGGGCTGTCTCCACATGAGCAAGCATGTGTCTGTTGTGGTGCCTCATAGCTGTTTGAGATGCTGCAGGTGATATGTCACAAACCAAAAATTTTCCCTACGTTGTATATTTGCAGCATGGACTCTTAACTTTAAAGCCAGGAAATCCCAGTATCAAAACAAAACATAATTGAAAAAAGGGGTGTGGTGTGCACTCCTGGAGCATGCCTGGAAGCAACTGGAGGCTGGGTCCTCCAAGAAGGCAATTTACTTTTAAAGGGGAAACTGTAGGTTTCTCTGTTTGCAAATAGCTCTCTGTAGGCTGGCAGAGTTCTAGGCTGCAAGAGCTACTTGCAAAAGGGTGGAAACTAAGTCAGGGGCAGCCATGGAGTATGCCTGGCTTGATGGCATGAGTATGGGGACTGTATAGGTGTAGGATACTGTGTGGGGAAGGGTGGGCCCCTGAGTGGGCTCGCCCCATGGCACATTGCCACTGGCAGCAGCAGCCAGCAGTGGGCCCTTGGGGCACTCATGGCCCTCTGCCAGCAGAGTCCCTTGGCAGTGCATGGCACCACTTGAGTCCCAGAGGCTACATATGGCACATCACCAGGGGACTTTGCCTGCAGCAGGCCATAATCATCCTGAGGGTCTGCTACTGGCTGCCGCTCTTGGTGGTGGGGGCTGTGCCCTGTGTGTGTAGGGGGGGTGGACATGTGGTGCCTCCTAACAAACACCACCCCCACCCAAACCCCCAACCTCCATGAACCCCAGCTCCACAAATCATGCCCACAAACCCCCCCC
>NW_017728995.1:44886417-44887143 GCF_001723915.1 Gavialis gangeticus
GGGGTGGGGGTGGGTGATGGGTGGGGGGGATTGAGGTGGCAGCAGGGTCTATGGGTGTCAGTGGGCCAGGGGGGTGAGAGAGAGAGAGAGAGAGATGGAGGTGGGGAGTGCTCCGGGTAGAAGCAGCCATCAGAGCTGAGCTTGGAGCCCCGTCCTGCCCCCCTAGAGCAGCCTGGGCATGGGGAGGCCAGCCTGGAAATGAAGGGGCTGCCCCAGCCCAGTCTGTGAGTCCTGGTCAAGCGCTTCCCAGGAATGGCATGGGGAGTTCTGGGGCCTGGGTACATTTGCAGTGAGCAGAACAGCAAGGGCTGACATTTCTCAGAGCCACAAAGTAGTGGGTGGGACAGCTGCAGCTGGACCCATGTCCTGGTGCTGAGAGGGAGCTGCTGCCAGAAGGGAGCACCTGGGGTGGGGGCAGGCAGGGGCTGCAAGTCAGGAGTGAAGGACACTGGCAGGGCTGTGGGTTGGGATTGAGGGGCAAGGGCATGGGCAGGAGCTGGGTACAGGCATATCAGTGCTGCTCAGTGCTACAAAGCAGCTGCAGGTCTGGCTGCAGCTGTCCCCAATCCTGGTGCGAAAAGGGGCCAGGGGGAGCTCTGATTTTTTGTACATTTGATTTTGAACATGGATTTAGGGTATTTTAATGAGAAAAAAACCCCCAAATTCTATCAGAGAATTTCACATTTTTAAACAGGTAACACCAGAATCCCTGCTAGTGAGGCAAGT
>NW_017728995.1:44893004-44899565 GCF_001723915.1 Gavialis gangeticus
GAGAGAGAGAGAGAGAGATGGAGGTGGGGAGTGCTCCGGGTAGAAGCAGCCATCAGAGCTGAGCTTGGAGCCCCGTCCTGCCCCCCTAGAGCAGCCTGGGCATGGGGAGGCCAGCCTGGAAATGAAGGGGCTGCCCCAGCCCAGTCTGTGAGTCCTGGTCAAGCGCTTCCCAGGAATGGCATGGGGAGTTCTGGGGCCTGGGTACATTTGCAGTGAGCAGAACAGCAAGGGCTGACATTTCTCAGAGCCACAAAGTAGTGGGTGGGACAGCTGCAGCTGGACCCATGTCCTGGTGCTGAGAGGGAGCTGCTGCCAGAAGGGAGCACCTGGGGTGGGGGCAGGCAGGGGCTGCAAGTCAGGAGTGAAGGACACTGGCAGGGCTGTGGGTTGGGATTGAGGGGCAAGGGCATGGGCAGGAGCTGGGTACAGGCATATCAGTGCTGCTCAGTGCTACAAAGCAGCTGCAGGTCTGGCTGCAGCTGTCCCCAATCCTGGTGCGAAAAGGGGCCAGGGGGAGCTCTGATTTTTTGTACATTTGATTTTGAACATGGATTTAGGGTATTTTAATGAGAAAAAAACCCCCAAATTCTATCAGAGAATTTCACATTTTTAAACAGGTAACACCAGAATCCCTGCTAGTGAGGCAAGTGGTGGGACTTGGGCAGAGGAGCCTGCCCAGAACTGGCAGTGGGGACCCAGCTGGAGGGCAGATGAGGTGGCTGAGAACCTGGCCATTTGGGGCTTAGTGAACATGCTTCAACAGTTGAAAGCTGTTCACTGCAATGATCACAACATCCAGGCGACAGCTGCCTAGATGGCAGAGTGGAGGCACCAGAAGCCATGGCAGCAGTGCCGCATGAAGGCCAAGGCGTTGAGGCAGCAATTTACTGCTGTCCATGATGTGAACTGGGACTTAAGGGCAGGGTGCACCACCATGCCCCACTATGAGGAGCTGGCTTGCATCCTGGGGCCCACAGCAGCCGAGCCCCCTCCCCCCCCATACTACTTTGCCAGTGGGGGAGGAGCAGAGGCAGAGACAGCCAGCCCAGAGACCCAGCCAGAGTCCCTAGAGGCAGGGCTGTCCTCTGGGTCTGCTGGCCCATCACCATCCAGTCATGTCAATAGTGACAGCAGTGAGTGGAAGACACCATAGGCCATAGCCAGTGCCACTGCCATGCCTAAAGGGCGTTCCAAGCAAGATGTCCCCTGCCTCCTGCAGGACAGCAGTAGGAGCAGGGAGGAGCCTAAGGAGAGGCTTGGGGTGCCACCCAGGTCAGTGGAGGGCACACCCTGGCAACCTTGACACCACGCTTCACCCCCACTAGAGGCCTGGTCCAGCTCCACCTGTTCCCTGAACAGTATTTGGGTGGTAGAGGGTGTTGTGTGGGTTACTATGGGCATGATGCACTGCTGGTGTTCAGGAAATTTTGGGAAGCAAAGGGGAATAAAATTGTTCTTATTTTCAACATAGCCATACTACTCATGCTGTTGCGGTCCTGACAGTGGGCAGGGTTGGAGGCCCCTGGGCAAGTGGCCTGGCACTGGTGGTGAGAGATCCAGTGCCCTACTCAGAGAGGGGGGCCAGCAGGTGGATGCTGATGGCCCCTTCAGCCAGCCAAATACCCGTTTGATGGTGCATTGGCAGTGGGCTGGGGCCTCATTGTAGCTCTGCTGCCAAGCATCCAGAGGTCCTGGGAAAGGGCACATCAGCCAGGGGAGAAATGGGTATGTAGTATTTACCATGATCAGTGGTGGGATGGTGACATCCCCGATGATCAGGTCTTGGATCCCTGGGGAGAAGTTCCATGCCTCCATCGGTCCTGGAAGTGGTGAGTGGCGCGGAATGAGGGCACTCCTAGCCCACCCAGTATAAATGTGGGCTAAGTAGCTGCAATCATCTATGACCACTTCAAGACCCCTGAGTGGGCATCATGGCAGTTGCGGATGGGGATGTGGGACTCATCAAGTGCCCCAACACAGCTGAGGAACTCAAGGGCCACAAACCTGACCACCACCTTCCCAGGGTCAGCCAGGATGTCCTGGATAGCTCCACAGACATCCAGAGCAGCTTGGCCAGTGGTGGACTTCCCCACCCCCAAGGTGTGGACCATGTATCAGAGGCTGGCAGGCCAGCTTCAAGAGGGCTGTTTATGGCCACACACTTATCTGGGGTGAGGGCTGAGCACATCATATCTTTACACTCGATGTTAGGGGCCACCTGGGCCACCAGGCAAATAAATGCACCCTTCAGCATCCTGAAGGTCTGCAACCAGCATCCATCATCCCAGGTGGGGAGGACTATGTGCTTCCACCAATGTACACTAGTAGCCCAGGCCCAGGTGTGGCAGTGGATGCAGGGGGCAATAATGGGATCTTCATTGTCATTCTCTTCCTTGATTGGGTCTGGGCTGGCAGAAGCAGGGGCTGGTGGGATGGGTGTGGTCCTCCCCAGGGCCAGCTGGTACTCGCAGCCCTGACTTAGGCAGCAGACTCTGACTCCAGACCAGGCTGTCTGGATGCAGTGGGGCTGCTGTGCAGCCACAGTCCACTGGCAGATGGCCCAGAGGTGCAGGCAGTTTTGGTGCAGTCCCCGTAGCACAGCCCAGGTGGCTGTATGGACCACATCCAGGTCTGGCAGGTGTGCAGGCATAGGGCCACAGGTTCAAGGGGGTGGATGCTGTCACAGGTTGCAGCAGGTCACAGCCAGGCAACAGTCTCTGCTGCCAGACTGCTGCAGCAGGTAGAGGGTACAGGGACCACTGTAGGTTAGGGTTGCTGCAGCAGTCCAGCTGACACAAGGGGCTGGTGTCCCAGATACCAACTGGCCAGGCCTCAGAAGTTCCTAAGTGTAAGTAGCCCTGAGCTGCTTACCAGGGCAGCTTTTTATACTGTTGGAGCCAGCATAGGTACTGGTCCCAGCCTCCAGCTCCCCTTGGCTGCAGATCTGGGAGGAGCTGGGCAGGGCACAATTTGCCCTACCCCAAAGTGCATGTTCATGCATGTGCGGTGAGGCACAAATCTCTGGCACGAATTTGTGCCTGTTATTTGAGCTGCTGCAGCCACACATGACTGCGTGTGTGGACGTGCCCCAGGAGCCTTGATGTCCAGACACTAGGCCTGTGCGAATCGGCAGCAATCCGATCTGGCTTTGGAACTGGCCGCTTTGGATGGCCTCAGTCTGATCTGGAGCTCCGGACTGAGTTTCTGCCATGGTCTGGCTGAAGCGGCTCCGAAGCTTTGGAGCCACCTCGGAGATCCAGCCATAGGGTATCAATGAAATATCTATAACTTTGTTATTTCTTGTCCAATTTGAATGAAACTTGCAGGGATGGTAGCTTCTGCTGAACCCTGTCAAGTTTCAAGCTGAGAGCATGGACCCTGCCAAGTTTCAAGAAGACTGGTGTTGGGGTTTCGGGGGAACTGTACCTGAAATTCTTGAAAGCCAAACTCATGTCACGGCTGTGCATTACACCACAGGGGGTCAAAACTGCAGGGGTGGTAGCTCTTACTGAGGTCACAAAGCCTGCCAAGTTTCAAGAAGATCGGTGCAGGAGTTTGGGGGGAGCTGCACCTCAAGCTGTGGACAAGCAAAACTTGTGCCATGGGTGACACTGCGTGTGTTCAGGTGCAGCGGGGTGACAGCTGCAGGGATGGTGGCCCCTGCTATGATGCCTACCAGCTATGGAGGAGATCGGTGCAGGGGGGTCCTGGGGCCCTGCTCCCCTAGCTGCTGACAGGCAAAACTCCTGCCAAGACTGTGTCTTTCTTGGGGCAGTTGATTGTATTGATTCTTTCCTCTCCTTAGCCTGGTTTTGTAGGTGCTAATTGATAATCGTTAATCATTATGTAGTAGCTAGGTCCTGTGTATTGAGCTGATCCCTGAGTCCCTGGTCCCTGAGTAAATCATGATCGATTGATTGGTAACTGGTAACACAGTAGCTTGCCAGCCAGGCCTGCAGCAGTGTCTCCCCTCCCCGCCCCAAGCCAGACACAGTCAGTCCCACAGCACCCATGGCACCAGTTTGACTTGTTCGCAGCTTGAGGGGCAGTTCCCCCCAAACCCCTGCACCGATCTTCTTGAAACTTGGCAGGCTTTGTGGCCTCAGTAAGAGCTACCAGCCCTGCAGTTTTGACCCCCCTGTGGTGTAACACATAGACGTGACAGAAGTTTTGCTTTCAAGAATTTGGTGTGCTGTTTCCCCCAAACCCCTGCACCGATCTTCTTGAACCTTGACAGGATTCATCCTCTCTATAGAGTCTACCACCTCTGAAAATTTCATCAATATTGGACAAAAAACAACAAAGTTAGAGATATTTGATTGTTTCCCCGTTATACTCTATGGCCGGATCTCCAAGGCGGCTCCGAAGTTCTCCGGAAGCTCCGAACCCCTTCGAGAAGCCGAACGAGGTGACGTTTTGACCCGGATGTGCTGCTTTGGACCCTGAAGCGTCCAAAGCTTCTCCGGATCCAAAGCTCTGTCTAAAGCCTCGCACAGCTCTACCAGACAGCTTCCCCGGGAAATGGGAAGCCTTAGACAGGTGAGAAGGTCCAGTTAGGGCTGGGAGCCCTGAGTCCATCAGGACCCAGCAGTAGAAGGCCTTTCATTTGTGTGGCCCCTTTCCTTACCACTCCACCTTCTAGTATGAGCTGTGGCCTGGTGGAGGGCTGAGCTGATGCTTGGTTCTGAGCCTGGCAGAGGGCTGAGCTGGTAGGGACTGGGTCCTGATAGCAGGAGGGACAAGGGAAATCTAAACATTTTGTGGGAGTCCCCTGAGCATAATCGATCCAATTTGGTCTCAAACCTGTGACACATCTCCAGTCAAATTCCTCCTTGTCAATAGCTATACTGCATGTCACTTAGCACTTCCCCACACCAAGAAGTTAGTGCTCTGTGTGCTAGTTAGTTCATACTGACTGCCCAAAGAGGGACGCTTACTGCAGAATAAGTGGGATGTTGATTACTCCACTTTGAACCTTACTTTGCAGCTGTGCACTACAGGGAATTGATGCAGAGTGACTAGCGCACTGCAAATTCATGTAGTTTCCTTCCATGGATGATCTCCCTGTCATATTCCATGACCACTAATTTAGGTTCAGTGCCCCCATCCAAGTAAATGGTGTTTATTCCACCAGTGATCACATTCCTTTACTGTAACAAGCCCTATTAGTGTCCTTTAAATAGCAAAATATTGGCAGGGAAAGACAGAAAAAACTGTGGTAGTATTCCACTTATGACCCATAATTCAAAGCAGCAGCAGCTTCTCTGTGACAAAGTGTATAAGCAAGAGGTTTACTTTCCTTTCATCCTGAGCTTTAACTGTTTGATCCAAACCTGTATGAAGCCAATGGAAAGATTCCCATTGACTGCATTGGGCTCTTGGTCATGCCTAAAATGGAGAACTGCTTTAGAGTGTGTTAGTCTTTTGTAAACTGATTTAAGAATATCAAATGGGCCAGAATGGAGCTATATGGACTCATTTGTGACCATGCCCATTTATTTTACTGTTTCCAGAGAAATATGATTCCATAGTATGTGATGATAAAACTGCTGCTTGTTCTTTCTGTGCTATTTATATGTGTTCAGCTGGTATTAAGAGGTTTCTCCTTTTAAGTATTCTATAGTATTTGCAGAAACTTCATCTCTTCTCACATATTAAAACAAAATCACCTCTCTAAAGCAAATGAATGGTAGGCCTCACCCTGTTAACAGTTTGAGCTGTTGTAGTGTTCCTAAAAACATTAAGCTTTATAAGATTTAAAATTATTCCCAGTGTAAATCATGAATATTTATAGGCAAAGAATGAGACTTCTTATTTTGAAATTTCAGTGCTATGAAATTATTTTCTTGGCAGGCACAATTAAACCACAGTGGACATCCAATAATATTTTGTAAGCTTATTCTTCAATTATGACCTAATTTAAGTCTCTGGATGATTTTAACAAAATCTACAAAGCTTGCAGCAAAACCCAAAATTATTTTCTTGCAATTTGTTTTTTACTTTGTATAAAGTATAAATGCAATAGTCTACATGACTATATTCTTTTAATGCATTTGACCATGTGGAATTTTTGGTTTTTACTTTTATTTTAAAAAATGTGGATACAAAAAAGCCATGATGTAATGTTAATTTTATGGAAATTAAATTTTATGCTGCCCATGCTTACTTGTGAATAACTCAAGTAGTGGTAACTGTCAGAAGCAGGCTATTGGGATATTGGTTTGGCCTCCTAAAATTGTATGTGTATTTTATATAAAATATTTGGAAATACTATGAAAAAGTAATTTTTAATACTCCCTCTTAACTGCAACTTGTTGACAACTGTGACAGTAATAAAAATCTCTATAAATTATATTTATGTGGTGCTGACCATTCTAAAAATCTAACTTGTCCCTGTTAAAATACATCTCCATTCAAAATACAATCAAGAAAATGTTTCTTCGTGATCTACACAGGTTTAGGAGCATGTTGTGCTTGACACGGTTCATTTAGAATTTTGATATGGGTGACACAATGATTTTGGCATGCAAAATATGGTAATTATAGTCAAGACTCATTTCT
>NW_017728995.1:44904565-44915030 GCF_001723915.1 Gavialis gangeticus
ACAGGTTTAGGAGCATGTTGTGCTTGACACGGTTCATTTAGAATTTTGATATGGGTGACACAATGATTTTGGCATGCAAAATATGGTAATTATAGTCAAGACTCATTTCTCTACACAGATTGAATTACAGAAATCTCATTTTGGGATATGTACTAAACTAGACACAAAAGCAAAGCAAACTAGATTAAACTAAGCTAGGTTTATTACTGTTTTCAATGGCATATTTTCTGTAAAATTAAAGTAAAAAATGCCTTAGCCCATTAGCTAATAAGAAAAGATAGACTTTTGCACAGTTGCTAGGTAATTCTGGATTAATACAAAAGCAGAAGCAGTGGAGGAGGTAGAAGCAGTATAAGTCTGGAAAATACATTAAAACGGTTTTGATATTCTCTGTTGTGGCTATGCTCTTCTGACCCACTCTGACCATGCATTATTGTATCCCATGTATGGCTCTTTGTAACTTAAAAATAAAATGAAGGCAATGTAAATAAAGTAATGCAAAATAACATATTCTATTGTAAAAAAAAAAAACGTAGGGGTAAACCCCAACCCCATGGTTCAGCTCTCTGTCCTATAAGGCATGATCCTGATTCCGTTGACCTCTGTAAGGACTGCTAGCATGAAGAATTGTAGCCTTGGGCATTAAGGGTGAGGTTTTCAGAGGCATTTGAGGGTATTTGAAATCCATTGAAACTCACTGAGAATTCAGCACCTAAATCAAAAATCCCAGCTTAAATGAGGGGCAAATATACCACTATTAGTCAGAAAACTCCATCTGTTTGCAAGGTGTAGAAAATACCATTATTGCAGGTAAAAAGCTCAGTTCATGGGATGGCAAAAAAATCAAATATCACCTATGTTTTTGCTTTTTTTGGCAGGTTACATATTTGGGTAAGATGTCCACAACAGGGATGCCATTTTTGTCAGGCTGCACAGAGAAACCCGTCATTGAATTATGGAAGCAGCACACACTAGCCAGGGAAGATATTTACCCAGCCAATGCCCTTCTGGAAATTCGCCCCTTCCAAGTCTGGCTTCATCATCTGGACCTCAAAGGTGAGGCCACAGTCCACATGGATACCTTTCAGGTGGCACGTATAGCCTACTGCACTGCCGACCACAACGTCAGCCCAAACATCTTTGCTTGGGTTTATAGGGAGATCAATGATGACTTGTCCTACCAGATGGACTGCCATGCTGTAGAGTGTGAGAGCAAACTAGAGGCTAAGAAGCTAGCTCATGCCATGATGGAAGCCTTTAAGAAGACTTTTCACAGCATGAAGAGTGATGGCCGAATTCACAGGAATAGTTCATCTGAGGAAGTGTCTCATGAATTTGAATCTGATGATGGCTGACTGAACTGGCTATTGTTTCAGCAAAGGCAGAAGCGGCTTAGGGAGTAGGATTTGATAGATAAATAAGCAACAATTGAAATCGGGAAAGAAAAGACTGCTAAACACGTGGCTGACCAGCTTTTAAAATCAAAAGAGGAATTCAGTATTGAAAGATATTCATTATTAAAGTAATTATGTTACATTGAAATCTGCTGCTGTTGTAAATGTGAGAAAAAGCTTCTCCCCAATACTTCATCTCTTTAACCCATTCCCCAATACCAACACTACAGGGCCTGTTATAGTTCAGGTATATACTTTGAGATGATTCATTCCAGTCTGCCTTATAAAACTCATCAAGCAGTTGTAATAGTTGATCCTATGGGATTCATAGCTAGGATCTGATACTGATGCACAACAGCAGGTAGAACAGGAAAGCTCTAGGCTCCCAAAGAATTAATCCTTTTTCCCTGTCATATTGCAAAATCCTTTGACCATACATAAGCTAAAACAACCATTCATAACCTTTTAAGATTAACGGCCTGGCATTCTGCAGTTAATTCACATTTCACAATTTTTAAAAAAATGCTTATATTTACACATTATAACATATGCTATTTGTATTTTACTTATTTTACCTATTTTCTTAATGTGCCTGCAGCCAGTCATCTCATGTTTAGCACCATTAGATCCAGTTTCAGACTCTATACTGCAGGATACCAAAAAAGGGAAAAATCCATGATGGCCAGTAATACAGTGAACCATCACTATTATCTGTTCACTTTCAAACTCTGATTTATTCCATAAGATGTTGGGCCACTGATGAGAGTTGAGTGACATGTTTTTAAGACTCTTGGTCTTTTACCCATTGAACTGTGATTTAGGATCAACCTCAGGTCTAAAGTGGTATGAAAATGATAGTGTAAACTCCACAGCAGTCAACATCACCAATTTATTGCCTATAATTTGACATAGCTAGTACTGCCTATTCACAAAATCTGGGGCTGTGTTATCATAAAGATCAAAGTGTCTTTGATAGTTGAAAGAGACTGGTCATTTTGAGTCAGGTTTGCAATGACTGTTGTGGCTGGGGATCTCACATTAAGAATCCCTGCACCCTTCCTGCTCCACAGACAAAAAAATCATAACTTGCATAAATGCAAGTATTTAATAAAACTCAGATAAGAGGCGAAACTTGTTTCACTAAATGTTTTTAAGGCCAAGAGCAGATTAATAGTTTGCAGGTAACGCTGCTCCTTTATACAATTTTGTTGTTAATCATGGTAATGTTAGGGGCACTAGGGCACCTTACAGAAGCCTTAAAACAAAGCTAATCAAAGCAGATAGGTATATGTTTGTGTTTTGTGGGTATACGTATATTGTGTGTGTGAGTGTATGTGTGCCTGTGTGTATGTCCAGCGCAAAAGCATGTAGATTAAGCATGGAGACATATTGAGGAGGACTCAGACCTCTTGAAATATGCTTGTTGCTTTACAACATATGTAAACTATTCTCCAGCATAAATGCATTCATACTTTAATAAAAATATGTTTGAGTTAAAGCCTGAGAGTTTTATGCTCTGTTTCCAATGTACTCTCCATGTTTTTGTTTGAAGTCCCATGTTTGCTTGTTAATCTATGTTTAAAAAAATGCCACCTAAATAATTTAAATGTATCATAGATGTTAATTTATTTCAATGTAATACTTTGCACCCATTTTTTTTCAGGATAGTGGGATGTTTATTGCTTCCTGTCAAATATTTTAGTAGAATCATTACCATCTATGACCAGTTTCTTTTTACTTTTATTTTAATGTTTAAACTTCTTGCTTGGCCACAGGTGACAGAGCTTTTCTTCAGAAAATGAGTTTAGTTTAAGAGCCTAAGTACAGACAGTCAAAAAGCTCAAGGCTGAATTGATTCAATCTTTGCAGGTTAGTTTTAGCTGCATAGATTGAATCAATGAGTAAGTGAACAGACATTCACTTTTGATTCCAAAAATGCAGCCACATGCCTGCAGTAGCTTGTCTCCCTGCTCTACTGCAGCATACAGCTTGAATCTAGAGGGGATCTGGACAGAACTTCAAAAAACTAATTTAAGCTAAATCAGCTAAGTCTGATTCTACATCCATCCAGGTTTATCTTAAACGGGCTTTGGCCATTTTAAAATTGGTTTATGTGCACAGAGCTTCTGTTGTGTTACGTATTTAAACGGGTTTCCAATCACTTATACCAGTTTATGTGCAATTTCTGTCCCTAGCTTAACTGAACAGAAAATGTATCCTGCATTCTGAAGATAAACTGTAGGATGGCTCAGGTCTGGGATGGTGTCAAAAAAGCAAGTTTTCAGAATAATTTATCATTGATTTTTTCAGTCCCAGTTGCAAAGAGAGGATCAGGGGCACAGAACCTTGATTCAGAAGGGCCAAAATATGGTCCCCAAAGATGAAATTTCCTTTCCTTGTGAGGCTGGTAAGAAGTTGGGTGCATATGTAGCCTGTATCTTTGTTGTAAACATGTCTGTTGTACAGGTATCTCTTGTATTGAAGAAAGACAACATTCCCTTAGCCTTGAGGCAAATTCTGTTATCTTCCACAGAGTGGTCACATTTTAGGAATTCTTTACTATTTTGGAAGTTTTCCAGCCAAAATCACTGCCAGTCAGCTTCTTAAGTTCATTGTCTTATCCCCTTTGCAGCAAAACAAGTGCCTCTCTGCAGATTTTCCTCTTGATTGCACGACTGTTGTCTACATATCGTATACCTTTTTTGCACCTAGACGGATTCAAACAGCAAGCATAATTAGAGAGGCGTTTATTAAAACCTGTCTTGATTAAGCAGCAACTTTCGCTGTGTTATGCCTTAAAGCCAGATTTTTACTAAATGGAGGCCTGATGTAAGTAAGAGTGATGGATGTTTACATTTTGCATCATTACTCATAATGTATCAGAAGATGGTTGCCAATTTTACAGAATTAAGTTACAAATTATAGCTGATATAATTAAATCTGGGTATGCTCAGGATGTTCAGAACAAGAGGACCTTGCTGTGAGCTCTACATTGTACCCTAATTAACAGCACAAGGTTTAAATTTTCTGACATTCATTTGTTTTTGGGAACGTTTAACATCAATTGTTGTATTTAATAGTCTGCAGTTGTCCCAAAGGAGTTTAGGGCTATACCATGTCAATAAAATTTTCATATGCAGATGAGGGTAATATATACTGTTTACTATTTATTTATCAATTTTGTGTATATTGCAGAGATGTTTATTGTGGCTATTTATCTTCTGTTTTCATAGTTTCATAGTTTCTAGGGTCAGAAGGGACCTAAGAAGATCATCTAGTCCGACCCCCTGCCATGGCAGGAAAGAGTACTGGGGTCAAACGACCCCAGCAAGGTGTTCATCTAACCTCTTCTTAAAAACCCCCAGGGTAGGAGCCTGCACCACCTCCCTTGGAAGTTGGTTCCAGACCCTAGCTGCCCTGACCATGAAATAGCGCCTTCTGATGTCTAACCTATAATAATAGTTGAATAATAGTTATTTTTAAAATAGCTAAAACCAAAGGCCTGGTTCCCATGGCTGATGCAACCTTTCAACAAACAACAGAATAGGCTAGAATTGCTTATCATTAGTTTTATTTGCACCATTTCTTCTGAACAGAATTTCTTTCTCTCAAACACCAAAGTTTCCTAGGATTAGATTATCCCAAGACTATGTTTCTAAACCTCTGAAAACAGTTCTGACTTAATTAAAGCAATGCCTGCGGTGCCCTGATCCCCAATAACCAGATAGAAGATCAGGGGCTTGTTCAAATAGTTTTACTCCTTATTGCCCCTTAACATACTACACTAATGTCTCAAAGCTTACCCCCACCCCATCTAAGCATATTTAACAACCTCCCATGAAAGAGGTGATGCGTCTCTTTCAAATTAAATTAGGTAGTTGCAATTGTCAGAACATCCATCTCTAAGTGTGTCTGCCAGCAAACTCTCCATACCAAAATGTCTTGTCCAAGAGTTATATTACGTAAAGAACATTGATGGCTGCGAACTTTTCACCTGTGAAATAGAGGATGATTTTAGGACTTTGAATACACAACCACAGTCCTGCATTCAATTACAGGAACATGGAAAAACAGGCCATTCCTTTGCTCAATATAGAATGGGCTCCCACCCTCTCACAACTCTTCCCCTGCACAGTTCATTCCAAGAAGTGACCAACTTCAGGCATTTGTTGAAAATCCTGTTAATCTACATTGTCAGGGATCTGAATACCTTTGAAATTCTTGGGACAAATTTTCATTGGTTAGACACCTAACCAGCTTTTAAAAATCTCACAATAACTGCATCCACATGAGCGTGGATGTCTGTTTCCAGGCGACAGCTAGCAGCAGGATACCTTGTGCTGCTGCTAGTTGTCCCGAGGGAACACCTGTGCCATGTGCCTTCTGGCACATGGCAGATTACCCCAGGTGGAGCAGGGGAGGCTGGGGTGAGCACTGGGCTTACCCCAGCAGCCTTACCTGGGGTTCTGGGGGCCTTCTAGAGCTGCAGTGGCAGGGATCTTGCTGCTCAGAGCCTGGCCGTCAGCTGGAGCATGGCTCCAGCTGGCCGTACTCTAGTTTTGAGCAATGCACCCTGACTCATGCATGTGCTGTTCTGTTTTTTGTTTTTTATTTGTTTTTCTGTTTTGTTTTGTTTTTTGCACAGGTTTTAGGGGGACTGGAAATCCAGAGATCAGCCCTGCACCCCCCGGCCCCCCATGCTGCTCCCTTGCAGCATGGAGAACATCTAAATGCGTGGTATGTGGTGTTGTAGACATGTCTGTGATGCCACATACCACATGGCCGTGCTCATCTGGACATGGCTTATGTGCTTATTGGCATCTTAAAAGGCCAGAATGCCTTTGAAAATCTGTAGTGTAAGAGTGATGTTGTAGCCATGATGGTCCAGAAATTATGCAAGAGAGTGTTTTTGCAATTTCTTTGGGTAATATCTTATTATTGGAACAACTGTGTATTTGGAATAAAGTTAGACAAGAGACCTGAGGAAGAATGTCTTGCATTCTAAAGCTTGTCTAACTTTATCCCAACTGCATAGTTGGTCCAATAAAAGATATCACCCTAATAAATCCTTGCCTTTCTTTGAAAATCTGGTCATGTGCTTGCCTTAATTAGAGTTTATTAAACCATGTTACTTTTTGCTTGTCATTATACATGTTCAGGTATATATATGGGAGAGAGGGGAGCGGGGGGAATTTTTTTTCGAGGTACTACTTGTATGAATTGATGTCCACATGAGGTTCTAGAATGCAGCATTGCCATTTGAATCTTTTGAACTCCTGTAGATGAATACATGAGAATTTAACTTTTACTAAAAAAATTAAGGTAATTGGCTTCATGGTTCTGGAGGAAAAGTTGAAAACATAGAAACTGAAATACCCCAAAACAAAT
Organism: Gavialis gangeticus; assembly: GCF_001723915.1. Lineage (NCBI taxonomy): Eukaryota > Metazoa > Chordata > Crocodylia > Gavialidae > Gavialis > Gavialis gangeticus. Next base: position 44,911,348 of record NW_017728995.1, read on the forward strand.
AAAAAGGATTCTAGATTTATTTTGATAATCTGTTTAAAGGGGCCTTATAATCATGGGGGGGAGGGGTCATGACACAAGATTTTTAACGTTAGCAATACTGTTTGAATATGGTGGTGATACAATAATGCTATGTGAGTTTGAAGAGAGTCTATTCAAACAGAGTTTTGCAAGCCCTGCTTAAAAACCAAAGCAACTGAGGATACATAGGATTGAACTATGGTGATAGATAGGTAATGTGGCTAATGGGCAGAACGCTGTTCTGCAAAGCAGGAAACCCAGAGTCAACTCTTGTCTCTGGAGTTGGTATGCTCATGTGGTATACTTAAGAGTCACTTCTCTTCCCCTTGCTCAATTTTCCTCATCTGTAAAATACAGATGAGAGTAACTTCTTTTAGCAAATGCCTTGAAACTACTGTAGAAAATTTTACCTAAGTTTTAGTTATGATAATGTTGATGATTAGGCAAAATAGGCTAGGCTTTTATTTTTTAATGTCCTATTAAAGGAATTTAAATCTGCAAAGGTATCTTTATGCCTATCATGTTATGAAGATCTTACATATATAAGTAGTGTGCCGATAACTCTCCGACATTCATTATGGTTGGTTAATTTAGAATTTTTTTCTGCATTGCATCTCTTCCATCTTTCAGAAATATTATTCAGTAATCTGTTTCTCAGCAGTTTTTCAGAATGCTTAAATATAGGGCACCAAGTATTTTTTTCATTACTGAGGCAAAGCAAATGGTCCCATCTGGCTGAAAGAAAATGATTTGGTCCATTAATGCCAATGTTGAGGAAAGTCAGGTACAGTCATGCATGAAACATCATAATTAGGTTCCTCTTTAACTGGTTTGATTCTTCAGCAATCAAGAACATATATCAGATATTATTTCCTCTAAAATATATTATGTATATTTTGATATCTGAATAATCTCTGATATGTTCTTGATGCAGTCATTGTGAGATTGTGAGATATTTAATATATATATATATATTTTAAATAAGGGCCCTGGTACACATTCAAATTAAATCTGAATAGAAACCAGCTATAAAGCTGTTACACATTTTCAAGCACTACCTTTATGGTTGATTGGCTCTTTTTATAGCTGGATGGTCATTTTTATCATGTGATAATTACTTCACATGTATAGCTGGTTTAAATTTATTGTACAATTAACCACTTAATTGTGTAATAATTACTTTGCACTTGTGGCCAGTCTAAATTTACTGCATGATTAACCAGTTAATTGCCTAATATATGTAATGTGTAGCAAGGGCCTAAAAATGATGCGGTGTTGGAACCCAGCAATTTATATTGTAACTAAAACTGATGGCAGTGCAGAATAGCTTTAAAAACCAAAACAGAACAAAAAATTAATATTTAATCCGTAGATCTTCTGTCAGTTCTACCAGTGAAAAAGTGACTGCTCTGTTTTTAATAGTAAAAAAAATGACCTCCCCCCACAAAAACCCCCCAACAAAACACCAAAAAACACCTTATGATCTTCAAATCAATGAGCAGCCCTTGAGTGGCATTTATATTGTTAATCGCTTGCCCTTGTCACTATCAAGAACAGTCGTTAGCCATACTTCTTTTCATCAATGCTTTTTATAACAGCAAGGAAAGAGACTAATCAGTCATGATTTTCTGTAGAATCTGAAAGCTGAGAAAGCTTATCTAATGGGGGAAAATGATCTTAATACCTTGAACACTAAATGTCGTCCATGGCTCTCAGTTGGTTCCTGTACATCAAGGGTGTCAAACTTTGAAGTGGCTGGAGGCTGCTTAATGCCCTGTGGGGCACACCAATGGGGGTCTCACACCCATGGCTGCCCAGGGTGAACCAGGGGCCATACACTATGTGGACATACCCCTCCCCACTGCACTCTCACTGCACTGCACTCCTAGGGCCCCTGCCCTGATGCACTCCCGTCCCACTCAGTATTGCACTGCATGCCCACATCCCCTTTCCCCATTGCCCAGGATACTCCTCCCCCAGTTGCTCTGGCCTCTCTACACCACACTGCAGTGCATTACCCTTCTCCCTAGAGGAGGGAGGATGAACTGGGAGACTCTGGCCAAGTCTACATGAGACAATGACTGGACACTGCACAATAGCCTGAGTCTACTGTGCAGTAGCATCACATGGCAGAAACTATGTCATGATGCTACCGCACAGTAGTCTCAGGCTACTGTTCACAAAAACACCATTTGTTCGCACTACTATGGACAGTAACCTGCATTACTACAGTCATTTAGTACTGGGCAGTATTTAGTCATGTAGAGAGCAGTTGCCAACTGGAAGCCCAGGGTAACCCCTCACGGGCTGTATGGAGCTTGTAGTCTACCAGTTGGGCTGTCCTAATGTAGATTAACAGCAATTGAGGAAGAAGAAAAAACATTGTGAAACAACCTCTTTCAGTGCATAACATGAAAAAAAGCCATTGTGAATTTCTAATGGATTGTATTTAACATTCTTAATTGACACAAGTAAAAGGTTTGAGACTCAGATGCTTTGGAGTAAACAAAACAATTCCATATCAGTTTGTCAGATTATTTTAGTCACCACATTCTTCTAAAATCTGGGGTTCCAATACTGGATTAGTTCCATCGCATGCTATCTAAAATATACAGTTCAGCACACAGCCTTCTCTTTGAAATGATCACCTCTTGAAATACATGCTTAATAGTTTCATACACATTTTTGGGGCTGTGAAATTTACATATATAGTGCACAGATGCATTCAGGTACAGAGACTAACACTATATAGAATGTCTTTATATAAAAACAAAATCTTATGCATTGAAAATTGAATGCACTCATAACAAATGCACATGAAAGGTCATTTTTTCCCTCAAAGCAAAACCAAAAAAAATCTATGAAATGCTACTTACAAATAGCCTTCAGATTTTCTTATACCAAAATATTATAGGTTTTCTACAACCTTTCAGATTCCGTCCTGTTTCTTTTAGTTCCTTTGTCCCAGTTGAAATAAGGCTACATTGTGTACCCTAAATCCATACTTGCACTGCACACAGATGTTCAGGGAAGTTAGGGGGAGGTTAGATTGTGTTAAAAATGGACACCTGTTCTAACTTAGTTTACCCACATGCAGGCCTTACATTTAGATCCCTGGTTAAGTTCATCTAGGTGCAAATAATACAGAAGTTTAGGAAGGTTAGATTGGTCTAAAAATGGCCAGCCCAATCAAAGTTAACTGTGGGCATGTCTACACATGGCCCCCATGATGTAGTTGTTACTGTACTGTCATTTAGTACTTCCTTTAAGAAGTGTTAAATGACAGCACAGTAACCGCACTATAGCGTGGTTGCTCATTGCTACAGCAAGATAGCATCGGCATCATGGTTTATGCCCATCAATGCTACGTTGCCATAGCAACAAGCTATGGCAATGTAACATTTTGTGTAGATGCAGCATGTACCATGGAGGCAGTCTAACTTAAATTAGGTCTGGTGAAACCAATCTAATTGAACTTCTGTGCAGTTCTCAGGGCACCCCTGGGGCTGAGAGCCCAGCCACTGGCCTCAGCCTTGGTGCTATGCTTTTCCTACCTCTGTCCAGCACTGGATTATTTTTAGCTCTCCAACCCCTTGACACCCGCCCCCCCCCCCCCCCCAATTAAAAACTTCACCCTGTGGTGAGAGGGAACTGCCCCCCCCCCC
>NW_017728995.1:44915232-44915950 GCF_001723915.1 Gavialis gangeticus
CCCCCCCCCCCCCCCCAGCCCCAATGAATTACATCCTCATCTGTGGATGAGCGAGCTAGCCCCCCACCCGAGCCTGCAAACCCCCACATCCCACAAACCACTCTAGTGCCAGGATCCAATGGAAATAAGTTGCGGTGGGAGGAAGGGTAGGCAGGATGTGGGGGTCAGTTGGCCAGAGGGGGGTTGTTCATCTTGGGGTGGAGGGTACCAGGGGGCTAAAAATAGACCCTCACTGGAGGAGGGGGAGAGAGTGGCCCCATCCCATCAGCTCCCCCCCGCCATGGGACTGCCAGCCCCCTGATCTGCCTTCCTCTTCCTCCATCCTGATTTACTTCAAGTAGGTGCCTGGGACTGGTGAATGCCAGTAAAACTGGCCATGGGAGAGGTTGGCAGGATTGGGGGCAGTTTGGTGGCAATGTGGGGGGTGGTATTGGGGATCCTGGGAGGCTTTGACAGGATCAGAGAGCCTCTCCAATCCCACCTGCCCCCCTGATCCCACCAAATCCTCCTGGACCCCACCAATCTCCACCCCCACAAGGACCTTACTTACACCCCAATCCCTCCAACCCTCCCCAGGGATGTTGCTTGCCCCCCTCATCCCCAAGCTCCATGGACCCTGCTTGGCCCTGATCCTACCAAGACCCTGTGGATGCTGCTTACCTTCCCAATCTTGCTAAACCCTCCCCCCCACCACCTTGGATTGGACCCTTCAGGTTTT
>NW_017728995.1:44920950-44946412 GCF_001723915.1 Gavialis gangeticus
AGGCCCTGCTTGCCCCCCCCCCGATCCTGCCAAACCCTCCTGGATCCCACCAATCAGCCCCTTGGGCCCTGCTTGCCACCCCAAGCCCTCCTATGGACCCTTCTTGCCCCCCCATCATGCCATTATAAACTTGATCTAACCTCCCTGAATGTCTATACATAGGAGATTATCCATAACTTATGTTCCCTGCTGTGCACAGAAGAGGGTTCAGTTGTCATTTGGTGCTTTAGACTTTTCAGGGGCCTCTCTGTAAAGCCTGAAGTCCATACTGGTGTAGTCAGAGTGCTAGGGCTAGGAAAATGCATGTTGTCCCTGTTCTAGTCCCATGTAGGTTTCCAAGGTAATTTAACACAAAACTAGGCTGTGCTCTGCTTGGCACAGGTTCTCCTGTCCCATGCTTCTGAGGTAAACTGCAGCCAAGGAGAATCCTTTACATGTCTACTACATTAATGGCATCAGTTTCCTGCTCATCTCTTCTATTTTGTGAGACTAATGTTTTAAGGGCAAATTTTGCTCTCATATACATATGTGCAACTCTATTGGTCTCATCTATCCTAGTCTTAGTTTTTTCAAAAGATTTGAGTTAAACAGGGACATTCTGTTTGGTTTGTATGGAGGACTTCCCTGAAAAGTCACAAAGTCAATTAATTATTTCAGATGTGTTGATGCTAGGTAACTAAACTGTAGAGACCCAGTTGAGAAGATGAGGAATTCCCTGTTCTAGGAACCTTGCTACTGTACTGCATTGTGATTTATAGTATTGTTCTATGCAAATGACTTCTGCTTTAGAACTGCAATAAACTTTGATCTAGATTTTTCAAGTACAGGTAAAAAAAATTTGTTTGGAAATAAGTATGCTTAGAGCCATTTGTATGTTTAGATATTTTGTACCATATGTCTCTTGCAGTGCATTCTTTAAAAGCAATTGTGAAATATTTGGAAAGCAGTTACATTAAACACATGCTGACCATGTGCTATAAATAGGATCAAAGCTTGATATATCATAAGCTAGTAAAATTGCACAAAGAGGTTGAAGGACATTGTTAAAGGCTCAAAAGAAAAGTAAAACTCCACAGGGTAATAAAGAGAAAACAGAAGTTAATTGGCTTGAATTAGGTACTTTACTCTCCAAGCATAACCTGGATGCCTGGATCTCTGGGCATTAGGTTGTTCATTCCCCAAACCAACTTCTTTACTGAAGTCAGATAGCTGATGTTGATGGCTCCCTGTGACCCATTTCACTGAGATCTGTGCAATCAAATGATAAAGGAGGCTTTGTTGAAATGAACAACTCTTGTCCTGCTCATCACTGTGTTTGCTTCCACTGGATGAACTGTACAGGCAAAGACTTAGTGATAACAATAGTTTTGATGACAGCCCTAGTTTAGAATATTCCCTCAATAAATAGTGACGTATTGCATTCATATGCAGTTTCCTATGCCTCCATTTTCTTTTGAAAAAAACAAGTCTCCTCAAGAGTTGATCTGTCCAACCTTTTGGCATTTCTTAGTATATGGGATCAAAGTCATGGATTAGAGTCTTTCTTCATCTATAATAGTTCTACTCCTATGAAACTTTATTAATTTCAATAGAGTTTATATGCTTGCTTTAAACTGGTGAAAGGAAAAGGGGTATCAGACACCAGATCTCTGCAAGTGATAGCCATTCTGATACAAATCCTTCTTTTGAAAAAATAGAAGTGAGGAAATAAAAATTCCGGGCACTGATTACTGTTGCCTGGATAGATTATATCATATCATACAACTGAGGAAACCATTAAAATGTGTGGAATAGCAACCACTTTCTAGAAAATGCTAGCAATGCACAGGCTATATGAAAATAGTTGTATTGGAACAGTATAGCACAAATACACAAAGCCCAAAACAGTGGATTTGGTCCAAGAAATAACTGGACCAATGTACATCTTTCAGTGGTCTTCAGTAAGTGCTTTGATGCTTTCATTGGAAGAGCAGATGGAAAAAGAGACATTATACAGGTGTGTTCAGCACGAGAAAAATCTCCCTTTGTAAGTACAGTTACCAATATGGTGAGGCATGAAAATCTTCCATCATATCACATAATACCATGATTGCATTCCCATAAGGCTGGATCTTATCTAGGGAAGGCTTTACATTCTGGATATTGTGAATCCTACGCAGCATCCCCTCAGGGAATAAAGCACATTACTATACAGAATGCAGTGACTTTTTACTCCTTTGATAGAAGCATAGACTGGAAAGAATCCAAGGAAGGTCATATAGTCTGACCCCTTGCTCAAAGCAGGGTCAACTTTATCTAATCTATCCTAGACAAGTGCTTGTCTAATTTGTTCTCAAAGTTTGTGATCAACTTGCAAGTACATCTACCAGGCACAATGCTGAAAACATTTTAAAAAATCCCTAGCTTGTCAGAGGTAAAGTAGGGGAACAATGGCATGGACAATGTCTTGCTGCTGCAAAGACGGAAAGTTGTTGTTATTGTGCTCAAGAGATCCAAAGAAGGAGGCCACGTGCCCCAGTACAGAGGAAGATGGCATTCCCTGTCACCCCACACACAAACCAGAGCAATCTGATCATGGGGTAAAATTCTTTTCTGATCCCAAATGTGATCTGATCTTGAGCAGAGGACCAAGGCCTATGTCTAGGAACGTCTGGGATTTTTAACCCTAACAGGAACTTAGGCACAAATCCCCAGCCTTGGCTGAAGCTAAAACAGCCAATACATCTGAAAAAATGCAAATAACCAATCCTCCCCCCCCCAAACAAGCAAACAAATGAACACCATCCTCCCTGCTCCCCCCACCACTCCCTTGAAAGTCATAGCAACAGGAAGGAGAAAAATTCCTTCCTAGCTCCATGTGGCAACCAACAAACCCAGGAAGCGTGGGGTAACTGAACAACTTCCACACCACACCACAATCTGGGGACTGCATATATAACTCCACATACCACACACCCTGACTGAAGTATCAGAACTCCCCTTTCTAGAATCTTATTCCCTCTGTACCCTTTTCGCAGCGTCTTTAATCTTCTTTCTTATCCAAACCAGGTGTGCAGTTCTGCTTTATTCTCTTGCTGCTGAGTATGGGCCTCTTCAATTGCAGCAGCTCCTTGCTGCAGAACTCTTCTACTGGTCTCTGAGCAATATGTGTATGAGGATCCCCTTGGGTTTTACTATCATTTGCTACTATAGAGAAATGTGCTTTTAGTTACATTAGCCATTACATCCTCGCTGATATTCCTGTACATTTTGCAACCATCAAGGAGAAATAACATGTTTGTTTTCTTGTGTAATTAATATAAAATGTATAATTTTTTTGTCAACAATTTAGGGTCCCCTCCCCCCCCAGGACCTTCTGATGTGCATAGCTTTCTGCTCTAAAGACTGTGATGTGATGAAGTTGGCTTTCCAGGTAATTGCAGCATTATTTAATCTTGGCTAAGAGTCTTAAGCCTATGAAACATTTTAAAGAAGCTATTGCTTTCTCTTTGGTGAACTCTCTTTTAGAGATGTTTATAGACATAAATGTTCAATTAAACACAATTAAAATTTTAGGTGGTTGTAAAGAATCCATGAGGTGCCAAAATGTATTTGGTGCTTAACTTTTGGACTGCAAAACTTAGGTTTCTGCATGTGTATAGAAGTATCCAAAGTTTAAATAGCTAGGCATCTAATTCCTGCCTAAGCTTCCCCGAGATCCAGATATGAAGAAGAGTAGCACTTAACCCTCTGCCAAGAGGGAGCTAAACTTGTTGGTATGCCCTGATTATGCCTACTGAATTTTGTCCACCATAAATCCACATTTTATAGGATAATTGGCATTATAAAATAATTCTAGAATAGTCTGCATTCATCCAGAAAGTGAGAGACCTGGATTCTAAACTCTCCTCCACCTGAAAAGATTGAAATCCACATCTTCCACTGCCCAGTAGACTGCCCTAACCACCAGGCTGTAGAATAGACTTGATGGCCACATCTGGACAAGTGCAGCCATGCAGTATGTGGTGTCACAGCCACATCTGTGGTGTCACAAACTGCACATTCAGGTGTTCTTCATGCTGCAAGGTAGCAGAACGGGGGGAAGGGGTGCTGACCCCAGGAACTCATGGGGTCAAAAAACTCATACACAAAAAAAAGTGAAGTAGTGCATGCAGGGACAGTGTGTGCCACCCAAAACCACAGCCTGGCCAGCTGGAGCAATGCTCCGGCTGCCAGCCAGGCTCCAAGTGCTACCACTGCTGTAGCCCCAGGAGGCCCCCAGGACCCCAGGTAAGGCTGCTGGGGCAAGCCCAGTGTTGGTCCCAGCCTCTTCTACCCCACCCAGGGTAACCTACCATGTGCCAGAGGGTGCGTGGCACAGGCATTTCCAGGGGACAAGTAGCAATAGCACAAGGTGTGCTGCTGCTTCTTGTTCCCAGGGAAACAAATGTCCACACTTTTGTAGACGCAGCTGATAAGGTTATTTTCTAACCCCCACCTGTTGAAGCTGGGCCACTGTGTAGTCAAGCAGGGAAGAGTCATAGGACAGAAGGGAAGCAAGCAAAAGGGAACAAGATGCTATAACCTAGTGGTTAGATCACTCATCCTGAGAAGCAGAAGTCCTTAGTTCCAGTCTCTGCTTCAAGGAGTAGGTATCTCCCCAGCTATCTTACAGGAGGAGGGAGTTAGGGACATTGACTTCAAGATGAAAGATGTGGATTTAAATGTCCTCAGGTGAAGGAGGGTTTCAAATCTAGGCCTCCCACTTTGTGGGTGAGTAATATAGCAAGTTTGTTATTATATAAATGATGGGTGGCATCACAAGCAACATCTTCAAAAATGTGCACTGCTCACTTGGGAACATATCATCCAGCAAAGGTGGATGGGGGTAACTAATACATCAACCCTTATTTAGGCAGGAGAGAGGCAGGAGTTTAGGCACATCCCCATTCTCAGCATTTCCTATTGTCCAATAGGGGTGTGTAAAAGAGGCTGTGTTTGATTAGGATTCAGCCCGTATCGGGGACAGTGATTCAAGTCATTGATTCAGATTACTGTCCCAATTCGGTTCAGCCAAATCTGAATCTGAAGATTTGATGCTGATTGAGAGAATCAGTGATTTGGCCATAGACAGAGCTTTAAATGTTCTTTCTACATACCTTGAGGTACCAGGCATGACCTCATGAATGCTGTGACGGTGGGGCAGATGGAGCATCCAGCAGCAGCATGGGGGTGCCCTGCATGCTTGACAGTGAACCTGGAAGGAGGCACCAGTAACCGAGCCAGGGGAGCGCAAGGGGACCCCCCAGTGCGCTCCCTGGTGGACCTGGAAGTGGACCAGAAGTGCTTCTAGTCCACTTCTGGGTTTGCTGCCAAACACACTGGGGACCCCCCCACGCTCTTGTGGGACGTTCCATCCACCACCAAATTGGGCGGAATCACCATCGAATCAAATCAGCGACCAAAGCTTTGCACAGCCCTATTGGCCAACTGTAGTCAACTCCCTGCTCAGTGTGGGGCTTTTTTTTTTTTAATTGCCTTTACAAAGCCCCTAACTCTCTATGTAGATGTGTAATTCCTTTTGCTTGAACTAGGCACTTATAATTAGGTGCCTAGTTTATAAACATTGTGATGTCTACATTGAAAATGCCTAAGGAGCATCTCTGGATCCTACACACAATTAATTTGTGGTCCTTTCTGTCAAAATTAGTTCAAATAGATTCCAGTGGTCTTAATCTTGAGCACTCCCATACCTATTGCTGTTTGGTTTGATCTCCTCATTAATGGATTCCAGATTCTCCTGAGTTTCAGATAACAAAAGATATTTCTGAACCCTGGAGAATAATAAAATGCTAAGAGTAACTTCAAAGGAAAATCTAGAAAAAAAGTGTTTTAATGCAAGCTGGTGAACTTCTGGGTATTTTTATAACCATAAAAGACATCAGGCCTCTCCACATGTAGACACAGGTGAAAACTGAAACTATGACGCATCATGGCAATATACCTTGACTAGTATTTTAGGGCTGCCTGACTCCTCCCTTTGTCATAATGATTAAATTGCATTGACTTCAGTGAAGTTACTCCTGGCCCTTATTTTTGTCTTCATTTTATGATTGTTTTTGATAGTCATGGAAGTTTGGGACACCAATGTGGCTAAATCTGTAATCATTCCTAAGAAGTGTTGTCTAAGTATCCTCGTGAAGTTCTTCCAGTGCATAACAGTTTTAATATGCAGCGGCCCTGCATTCCAGTCCTGAGTCTGCCTTAAGGAAAGATTGCCAGCTGCAATGAATTTCAGTAAGTTGGGGTTATAAGTCCTTTAAAGCCTGAGCTAGAGAGGTGTAACAGTGCATGTTTTTACCTATGCAAAGTCCAGTTTAATGCTACGTCAGCCATAATGGTAACTGTCATGACTGCATCAGCTCCTAGAAACTGAGGAGGATGGATGGCTTTAAGGAAAACCTGAATGATACAGGAAGTCTTGGTGATTTAGCAGGTATAGTCTTCACTCTGAATTATTATTGAATTGCTGCCTTCTATTGATGGAAATGTTAATGTTGGCTACTCAATAGTGATTAAAAAGACCATGGACACCTTGAGCATATCTACACGAGCCCCTCATGGTGCAGTTGTTACCGTGCCATCATTTACTACTTTCTTTAGGAAGTAGTAAATGATGGTGCATGGTTATTTTTAGCAGTTACACCACCATAGTGACATGCTATAGCAAGGTAGCTTGGTGCTATGGCAATGTTGTATCAGCATTGTGGTTTGTGCCTGTGGATACTATGTTGACATAACGATGCGCGACATCACCATAGCACAGCGCTGTGGCAATGTAGCATCATGTATACACGCGCCCTTTGTCTAGCAATAACAGTAGTAGGCTTTTTCTTTATCATATTTGCATTCTGTCACTGTAGTTCAGTTAAATATCTTACTTGCCATCTTGCAATGCTGCGCTATTGTATGCAGGTTGACAATTTTTAATGTGTTCCCATACTATGGTTGCATTTAAGAGGAGAGTAAAGCAATGCTGACTTGAGCTAAGCTCTTGTGAACAGCTGTGAAGTGGTGAACTGACTCATTGCCTGTCCTATTCTCTAGAAATCTTGATTTACACCCGCATAATGTTAAAGAGAACAAGCTAACTCCAATTTGTTTGTATTTTGCATGAAACATAGGATAAAACATGGCAGTGAGTCTGAACTAACACATGAGAAATGGTTTGAACTCTTTGAGAATGTGTATAGGCATTTCTTTGGATTTGATTGCCAAGTTATAGTGAAATATGAGGTTCATTATTATCTGCTGGAGCACTGGGGACTCTGTTTTGCCCACACATTTTTCATGACCTTGTGTCAGCAGCATAACCAGGATGTGAGATAATCTGTATTCTTTAGACAAGCAGCTGAATGCATCTTAGTGAGGAAAAAAATAAGTCAAACCAATTAAGATGATTAGGTGAAATAGAAAATTAACTCTAATCTGTCATTCAGAGGGGCTTAGAGAGCAGAATGTCAGCAATGTTCACCTCACTGCAAATCAAAATGGACTAAGCCACCAGCATTAAAATGTAATAAAAATTAATAAGAAAATAGCTATCTAGCTGTAAGTGCAGCGAAGAAGGTTACCAGGGTCACGTAAGTAAGGAATATTCAGCAGGTCAGTGTAAAGAGCTCTATACTTTTGGTTCCCTTTAATGCAGCCACTCCATAGTAGTGGTTTTGCTTTCATTTTATTAAATTAGACAATCTATACATTGCAACGAAAGGCCAACCTGCCCTCCCACAACCTTGCAAAACAGATTTTCCTTTCTCTGAGAAAAGATACTGCCATTATATTGTTGTCATAGTCCTTTGGATTGTAACTGAATCCACTGAATAGTCTGAAATTTGTTGGCCACAGATAAGGGGTTTTAATGGTGCAGTAAATATAGAACGGGGCTACAAGACCACTTGCTATAGCTATAGTCTATTTTCTTTCTTACTGCACTTCTCAGGGGAGAGATGTCTGCATCTCTTTAAAGAGCACTAAATGAGAAATTCTGTGTACACTTGCTGACCTCATTAAAGTTACTGAGGGGAGTTAAACCTTTTTTTAAGAAGCATGTTAAACATGCTAACAATCTAATCTTCTGATCTACCTGAATTTGTGACTATGAGAAATTATCATAGTGAACAACATGTGTATCAAAGCCTGATTTGGGCAGGGTGACATTGTCATGCAGGTGGTACAACTCCTGTTGAAAGCATACCTGATTCTGTAACACTTTCAGCTGAGAAACAGGCTCCTGACTGAGAGCTGTATGCACACAGTCCTTCACAGGAGGTACACAGCTTCTTCCACTAACAGGCTTAAGAGTACGAAAGATACTGAGTGCCTCCAAAAAGATGCTGCTAACTTGGAGCAGATGTTACCCTGTATCTTACAGGATTGGAGTCTAAGTAGTTAAGATGTGTTTCTTCTCCAGTAAAGATAGCTTTAGGATTACATAATAATCTTTGACAGATTTTGCTTTACTTCTAGCCTTTGAAACCACCACTGTAGAAAGCTTAGAGAGGATCGTTATGGCATTTGTTTCATTTGTAATTGACAAACCCCTAAACTATCCATATGAAACAATACCTTTGAAAATCCAGCGTATGTGTTTATTTTTATTATCACTGATTTAACAGTTCAAATAGGTACTAAAATCTACTTGGCTGTGGATTTAAAATCTCATAAATGAAAGCTCACAGTTGCCCAATAACTTTGTCCTTTCTGTATTCCCTGACATATTTATATTGCTTTTCTTTCTATCTAACACATTTCTGTGTAGGAGGCTTCAGGGATACTTATGTGAAAAATCTTTTTGAAGCTACAGTTACAGACAGGAGGTTGTGTTCAAAATGATCGCAGTTAATGGCTCAGAAATTGGCCACATGGGTTCAGAGTAATGTGGAACACAATGTACTTGCTGCATTCCACAACTTACCAGGGCTGAAATTCACCCAGTACAGAAGGTCTACACAAGGCCCTACATAGTATTTACACTCTTTATTAAGATCTTAAGCAGTGCAGATGTCTTTGTGTAGACCAGCTTGATGGGGTGAATTTCTATCCAGCCCTCTTAAAGTGGCCCTCATTGACATTTGTAGTACTGATTTTCATTCTGCCTAGAAAGAAGAACTACAGATTTTCAGGTGTCACTGTGAAACAAGAAGGGGTAAGTGTTGGCTTTATAAATGCCCACCACACTGAGCAGCCTTTTCTCAGGTACTTCTCATGAAACAGGACTTAATATGCTGCTGAGTAAGTTTTCAGCCTTACACAGGGTGACTGTACAGGATGGAAAGCCTATGTACAAACCCTGTCTCTTATTGTAGTTTTAGAGTGTGTAAAGCATATTTTATGGTGCTGGCTTGAGGCTAAACATTACTTCTCAGTTGTGAAGAAGTTAAATTATACAGGAAATTTCAACAGAATTTTCAAGTTTCCTTGCCTTGGCAGTCACTTAGTGATGTGGAGACTGCTAGAGTTGATCTGAACAGCTGCCCACATAGACTTCTGAGCAGCTGCCCGATGAACTCCATACAGGGTCTGCCTAGGCAGAGCTCATTGCACAAGACATTGCTCACTGTCTCAAGATTGCCGATACTGGAGCAGCTGCCAGTTGGTTTATGAATCATGGATTATGCCCATTTTACAGCAGCTTAGTGAAAATGGTGTGTACGAGGAGAACAAAAAGGAAATATGTTTAGAAAGAAAAAAGTGAAAGATTGTTAACAAAGAAAGCCATGGATTAGCAAGCTTACGTTGTGGCTAAGTACAGACATTCAAAAAGCCAGAGGTGAAAGTGTTCTAAGTATTGTGCTTTATTCAGTGTGCCCTAGATTACTCCAGTAAAGATAGCTTTAGGATTACATACTAATCTTTGACAGATTTTGCTTTACTTCTAGCCTTTGAAACCACCACTGTAGAAAGCTTAGAGATGATTGTTATGGCATTTGTTTCATTTGTAATTGAAAAACCCCTAAGACATAGAAGTGGCCAGCACGGGCTGAGGCGAGCAAGCTGGGAGCACTCCTGCACACCTCTCAGGAGACTGCTGGAATGGCCTCTCTCTCCAGTTTGTCAGCAGCAGCTAGAGGAGGGAAAGAGGGGGGAATGGAGCACCCCACCATGTGGGTACCCCCCAGCTTGCTGGCCTGGGTCTTGGGAGGATGGGAGCAACCACTTCCACACCCACCCAAGCCTCTTGACAACTGCAGCCAGGAGCTGCAACATGGGGCTGCCTGGCCTGACTTTTCACCCTGCTGGAAACTTGGGGCAGGTCCACGGGGGAATTGAGCCCCCTGCCACGACCCAAGCCTACAAGCTAGGGGGGTGCACAGCAGGAGGGCTTCATTTCCTCTTCCCCCCTGCCCAGCCACTCGGGAAAGAGATGGAGCTTTTTCTTACTCCTGTCTGTCACAGCCTGGGGGTGGCACTGGGTCGGTGCTCACCCAGAGCAGATGAACGCTGACCAAGCAGGTGAGCACTGGCTGAGGCTAGCATGCTGCCCTGTGAGGGGCCCCTGGGATGCCGGGGGACTGTGACCTAACTTGAGCCATGAGGGGATCTGCTGTCGATGTTCGATAGAGTACTCTAATCTAAAGTGCTTTAGTCTGATCTACATCCATCCAGGTCTATCAGAGTGGGATCTGCCACTTCTAAAGTGTTCTATGTGCAGTGAATGTCTGTCCAGTTACAGGTGTAGAGGGCTTTCTGAGTGCTTGTTGTGCAATAAATGTAATGTCTATACCCAGCCTGGAGGATCAAATGATACCAGTGCTGGATTCTGATGTGTCAGGAGCATTTTATATGCCTGTTATGTTGTGTATATAGATAAATATATGTCTCCTGTGACAAACGGTATGTCTTCCCCATTAAAACTGTGAGGAGAAAATCTAAAATAAAGCATGAGTCTGCAGGCTCATGACAAACCAGAGGTTACTTGATTCTGGAGACCTTTCTTTACATTTGCCTGGATTCTCAGTCATCAAAGTCTTGATTTAAGAAAACATTTTTTTTTACTAATTATCTGTTACTGCATGTATTCATGTGTGAAAATAGCCTCTCTTCCAGCTGACAACATGGTGGACAGTTGGACAGAGGAGATATTGATCTAAATCATCCTCCAAAGCCAATTTTTAAATAAAAATCTTTAAAAAACTATTTAGATAACTTGTTTTATAAAACCATTTTAGTTTTTGTACATCACTGAAGTTTTTGGCTCTAAGTAAGGCCAAGCATAAGAAATTGAACAGACAATAAGAATAAAAAGACTGGTTTAGTGCTATTTCTGGTCTGAGTTCCATCAGGACTACTTCTCCATGATTTCTAGATATTCTGCTCAACAATTTCAACAGATTCAGATATACATTTGAGCAGGGATGTTCAAATCTCTGAAAAAGATTTCACTGTCCACTTTCTGTTAAATTAGAATTAAACAGCCAAGCCTCAACCTTGAGAGTTTTAGACGATAAGTTAAATGGACTGAATTCCAGATTTTTCAGAAATCTTCCACATGTGGGCAAAGAAACACCCCAATTTCCAACTGAATTTTTCTCTGACTCTTAGCATCAAATTGTAGCTCACCCCAGGGGACCCAGCCAGGGATTGTGTAAGGAAGATTAGATACAAGCAGATGGATGGACAGACTGTCTGCTTAGAAGCCCAGTGCCTTTGCAGTGTTTCCATGGTTCTGCCTTTTCACCGTATGAGTATTGCTATTCAGCTTTTTCATCTGCAAAATGGTGACACTAGTAGCTACCTGCAGCTCAGGCATATGGGGGAAATATCATTAAACTGTATTTATAAAGAAGTGCTAAATAAATACACGGGTTTATAAAGACCACTTGCTCAGTGGCAGAGGTGAGAAAAGAATGCAGCCAAATGGGTTTGCAAACTTCAGCTAAATCTGCTAAATAAGTACAATTTTTACTCAAAAGCAGCTTTCTCTTCTCTTCTCTTCTCTTCTCTTCTCTTCTCTTCTCATGCTCCATTGTCCCCAAAAATCCATTTCAGAAGCTTCCACAGAAAAGCATGATTTTGGGTATGTGAAATCAGAGCAAGTAAACTAGAAGAAATGTTCATATTAATTTTTGCAAAAAAACTGTCAATCATTTGTGATGTTCTGAGGCCAGATTCAGAAGAACATTTATTTGAGAAGAATAAAATCTACAGTCATTTCCCAGCTCATAAACCTGCCAAAGCATGTTCTGTCACTGTGTTCCTTGACTTCCACTGGGGGTAAGCAAAACTTAGAGACTTCCAGTTAGTATTGCTGCTAAGTGCATAGTATCTGTTCACTTCCCAGCTGCTCCAACAGGACTCCTTCATTATGACTGGTGATGCCCATTAATTATGGTTCTGACCACATATGTGTAGAAGGATGCAACTATTTTGTATGACTGAAACCATGTTGTCTATATCATTTTGCATATTATTGTAGTACTGGGATTCATGCTGATAGTTCGCATCAGATAGCCATGCCCCCTATATTTGCCGTTAATGGTATTGTAGTACAGGAGGATTGTCTCAGTTCTTTCTAGGAATCTAGCAAATGACCTGGAAGTGCAATTCAGTATTGTTCAGAGACAAAGCAAAAGCATCCCGCCAAAACATGTTTTTATTGAATCAGTGCCATAATATCACTTGTAATGGACATATTTTATGACTTGAATGTCTTGTGTGCTTTCTATGGAGGAGGACAGATCATAAAAGCAAACACCATGTGCAGTTTATTACAACAATTAAATTCTTGAAACTTGTGCATTCTGAGATTTTGTCACTTTTGGCATATCTTTCCTGCATGCTTTCCCTCAGGGATAGCGACATGGTGGGGAAAGAAGATTGGGACTATTGTGATAATGATCAAAGCTAATTTGATCTAACTGTAGCTTGGCAGGCAAAATGCCATATGCTACCACATCAGTAAAAAGTTCAGGAACATATTTCAAGTGTAAAAGTACAATCTAGGAGCCAAATTTTGCTCTTAGTCATACTGGTAGAAATCTTATAGCTCAAAATCATTGATGTTATCCTGGAGCAGAATTTGGCCCTAGGATTGTATTAACTGTGCTTCTCACAGATCAAAAAAAGTGAAATGATGGAACTTGAGTCATACAATGCCTTCAGATTACTAAAGAGAATAACTTGAACTACATTTCTGGACTTCTCTATACCAGGTTTTGGCTACAATGCAACGCAGCTAAGAGAAACAGTTTAGAGAAGGGAACTGATATTTCACATATTGCATTTCCCATTTCTTTTGACTTCTTTCAGTTCATGCAAGGATCATATTTAAAATGAAAACAAATACTCTTTTTGATTATGGAGGTTATATCCATCAATATTCATCTATATGCTTCCCCTTGAAAACATGAGGTTAACTCGTGATGATATGCAATCACTCTAGCCTCTTGCTGACTTTTTAATAGACAATAACTATGTAAAAATACACTCTAATATTAATGGGATATACCTACAATCAAATCATTCACTCAGCACCCAGCCACAGCAGTTGGATGACCAAGAGAGGGCTCTATGAAGAGTTAGGAGAACTTTTTTTTTTAACCAGAAACATTTTAATTGGTGGCTATTCGTGGGACAGCTCTTAATTGGCTTCACTCTATTTGAGCAGGTCCCAGAAGATGATGATGTCCTCTGGGGATTTTTCCTGTGGAGCTCTCCAGGATTTCATTTTGTCACCCCCTTCTCTTCAATGTGTCTATGACATTTCTGGAAGAGACTGTGTGAAGATTTGGAGTGAGCCACCATTGGTATGCTGGTAGCTAGGGCTGTGCGAAGTGGGCAGTATTCCATTTGGGTTCAGATTTGGCCCAATTCGATAAACTGATTTGGATCACTATCCTAATATGATTCGGCCAAATCTGAATCTGAAGATTTGATTCTAATTCAGAGAATCAGCGATTCGGTCACAGACACAGCTTTATATGTTTTTTCTATGTACCTTGAGGTACCAGGCGTGGCTCATGAATGCTGAGATGGTGGGGTGGATGGAGTGTCCCACAGAAGCTGCCGAGTGCATAGGAGACCTTCCCCTGCACCTCTCTGGCTCAGTGCTTGGCCCCTGGGGGACGCTGGGAGCCCCCTTCCTGACCCAGGGGGCACCAGTCACCAAGTTCACTGTTGAGCATGTGGGGGCCCCCCATGCTCCCATGGGGTGTTCCATCTGCCCCATCATATCAGTGTTCACAAGCTGCGTGTGGTACCTCAAGGTAGTAGAAAAAACATATAAAGCTGTGTCTATGGCTGAATCATCAAATCTCTCTGAATCAATTTGGAGGCTTCCGATTCAATTTAGAAAGACTAATGGGTCTCCTTTTTCGATTTGGATTCAGGGATTTGGCCACTGCATCGGGCTGAATCTCCAAATCAAATCAGCAACTGAAACTTCACACAGCCCTACTGGTAACACCCAACTGGTAACACCCAGCTCTATGTCTGTCACCATTAGTATGCTGGTAACACCCAGGCCCCACAGTCTCAGTGCTTTCCAAGTGTCCGACTGCAGTTGGGGATGGGATGTGGGTAAACCAAATGATGCTGAATCAGACAAGATCGTGGCACATCTCATGATCTGGGGGATAGGGGAACTTATTATTGATGGGGTTCAGCCTGCAGTTGTCATTTAATTTTACAGCCTTGGGATGTTCCTGGATCCTTTGCTGCATCTTCATTTTCAGGTTGTGATGGTATCTGGGAACATGTTTCACAGCTCTTTTTGGTGAGAAGTCTGCGACCCTTTCTTCCAGATTTGGTTCTGGCCACTAGCATCCAGGCTTTTGTAATCTTGAGGTTAGGCTATGGCCATGCACTTTATGTGGGTTACCCTAACTGACTGATTGGAAGGCACAGCTGGTTCAGAATATAACAGCTTGCCTTTTGATGGGTTTGGATTGCCAGGAGCACGTTAGTCCAGTGCTCCAGAGTCTGCATGGCTTCCAATACCTTTCTAGGCACAATTCAGGGTGCTGATTTTGAACCGTAAGGCCCTAAATAGTCTAGGTCCTAAATATCTAAGTGACCACCTACTCTTGTCTGTTTCCCCCTTTATCCTTAAGGTCAGCAGAGAACAACTTGCAAGTACCATCTGTGGGTCAAGTTTGCTTAGTGAAAACATGTGGAAGGTCATTCTCAGTAGCAGATTCCCTGTTCTGGAACTCTCTCTCTTCCTTGAGGCCCAACAGAATCCAAATCTGGACATATTTCCAAAATGCTGCATGACCATTAGACTTGGACAGGCATTTAAAAAAAAAAAAAAAGGTAAAGTTGGAATATTGAAGAGTTTTTATTATATACCTTATACTTATTTTAATATTTTATCTGCTTTTATAACTTACTTTGTCTTTTATTATAAACTGCCCTAACCCTTTATTGGGAAGGGCAGTATGTAAGTCTCATAAACACAGAAATTAATAAATAGTTCATTGGAAATAATGTTGCAGGTTGTAACCTGATTTGCCAATTCAAATATCAGGCACTAGAAAATAAGTGCAAATTCTCTAAAGAAAACACAAGCTGGTCACTGCATGATCACATTATTTACTTATTACAAGCTTGATTCTAGGGAATCTACTCCTGCAAATATGACACTAAATGGGAACTGCAGTATCAGGCACTACTCTAATAATAATACAATAAGTGAATAACCATGAATGTATTCTTAAGTTGACAAAAAGCAGAGGTAATAGATCCATAGCTCATGACATCTTAAATCTGTTGTTTGTTGGTGGGTATTTATCAGTTTATTGAATCTCAAAGTGAGGTCCTCAGGCATAAACTTTTATGCTACAACAGGAGAAAATGAATGTAATAATTCTTACTTATTTTGCAGTCACTAATTTTTCAATAAAATTTGACATTGTTCTTAGAAATAGAGTGATAGAATACCCTTCAAACCAGGCTGCAGTATACAGAGCTGTTCTCTTTTGCACTTACCAAAGAGACCATAAATATAACAAAAAAAGCGGTCTGGATGATATGATTTCATGGATTTTTCAGTTGACACCTTGAAATCTTGTCTATCTTAAAAAAGAAAGCACAATGAACTTTGAAAGGGTCTAGTTCTTGTACTAAAACAAACATGAGTGCTTAGGTCTGAATTACAGTTGGATTCGTTGCCTAACTAGCAGACCTTAGAGTGGACTGCAGTCGCATGTTACACTTAAACTATACTAAATCTATGCCATGTTAAGCAGTATTGAAGTTAGAATGTTTTATGAGAATTGCACATTAAGGCTGTATACAAATGAGTGTGGCTCCGTGCCACATACTATACATTCAGGTCTTCTCTGCACTGCAAGGAAGCAGCATGGGGGTGGGGGGTTGACCCCCAGAAACCTAGGGGTCAAAAAACCCCTGCTCAAATAAAAAGTGAAGTGGTCCACTTGGGAGCAGTGTGCAGCACTGTAAACCGGAGCCTGGCTGGCCAGAGCCATGCTCTGGCTGCTGGTGAGGCTCCGAGTGGCAGGATCCTTGCTGCTGCAGCCCCAGAAGGCCCCCAGGACACCAGGTAAAGCTGCTGGGACCAGCCCAGTGTTGGCACTGCCTCCCCTACCCCACCTGGGGTAACCTGCCATGTGCCAGAGGGCACATGGCACAGGCATTCCCTGGGGACAACTAGCAGCAGCACAAGGTGTACCAATGCTAGTTGTCTCTAGGGAACCAGACATCCACACTCGTGTGGATGCAGCCTCAGGATTAATACCATTTCTTGCCTGCACTGCAAGGGAGTGCACAGCTCTGCATGGCAAGGGTGTGCACAACACGCTGCACAGCTCTGACTTGCTACTAGAGTGCTGGCAAACAGAGGAGCTGGGACACCTGGGTTCTATCCATGCTCATAGAGAGGGGGTGCCAGGAGTGGTGTATCCTGGGACCCTGGAGGACTGAAAATTGCTCATTTTATCTCCCTGAAGCAAACTGATGTTAACTGAACTTGAACTAGGTACCATCACAGACCAGAGTTAACGCTTGCCTGAATTAGTATAGCTTTGATGTTCAGAGGGCACCTAGCTTGAGCAGCTATTCACATTTTAAGTGCCCTTAGTATGTAACTTCACCTTAAATCATGTATTTGGCTTGTCATAACAAATCCTGACAAACTTATGTCAATAATGAAGTGTCAAGACTAAGACACTTTGGATAATTTAACATTCTGCAAGTCTAAAGAGGAGAGAGTCAAAGACCAAATGGTTGGCTCCAGGGCTGTGGAAGGACTTTAGGAATGGAGAGGCCCTTTAAGAAAAAATGGGTGTTTGCCCCAGGTGCAGAAAGCACAATCAGGGATATGATGACAGGCCTGGTGGAGTGTGGTGGGTCAGGTGACCCAGGGGGAACATGGTTACCAGTTTCATAAGTCCAGGACCATCACTAAGGCCTCAGTCCTGCTCTGACCTGTCATGGGGAAGAAGCTCTAGACCTGAGGGGGCCAAAGGAAGCTCAAAAACTCCAAGAGTTGAAGTTAAGTTTTTTTTTTTAAAACATTTATTCTTTACCATTGTGGTGTGACCAAGCTGCGTGCATGTGCAGCCGCTCACGCTTTAAAACCATGCCGTGCACGAACGTATTAATGCTGAGCACAGGCCCAGGCTGGGGGTGACTTTTAGTTTGAAAACTGTTTGCTTATACCTGTGTTTAAGTTTAAAACTGGAGGACCTGGAGCAGCTGTAAGGAGAGGTTTGGAGGCCACAGTGTGCCTAGAATGGTTCTCAGGGAGTGTGCAGGGCTAATTTGAGAACACTTGCCAAAAATGTTGGCCTCCTCTGGGCTAGAGGATGCTGTGGTTAGTGCAGTAGTATTTCACCTGACTTGAAACCATCCTAAGAAAACTGTGATTGGTGATTCAATTCTAGACTTTAGCAGATGGTACTTCACAACACAGTCTGTTACAACTCACTACAGCCTCTTGACAATCAAGTCCCTGGGCTGGTATTGCAAGCATACTACAGGTCATGGTTTGTGGTGTGCTAGCATAAGTTTGTACAGCTTCTACCAAAAGAGAAGTTCAAGTTACTTCTGTCAGCTCTTCATTTTCACCAATAATAAAATAACGAAACTCAGTCAAAATTTTAAAATGAAAATAAAGAGCAAACCAATCACCTGCATACCATCTGCATGTCGTAAAACGAATATAAAACAGCATGTATAGGTACTGTAATTTAGAGTTCAATTTGGATAATTAAGTTTACTATGCAATAACATTTACATATTTTAGCAGCATTTAAGTGATTTAATAAGTGCTGGCTTGCTGATCTTTTGGGGGGATGAGATACTCATTAGAAATGAATATGTTGTATAAAGTTGCACTGTGATTTTTCATTTGCTGTATGGACTCAGTTATAGGCTTGATATAAGTGCTCTTAAACTTTGGCAAGTGACTTGAATGCCCATTGGTTGAGCCCTGGTCCGCCTCAAAGGGCATTTTCGGCTAACTTTAAAAAAGTAATATGTTGCTAGTGCGCATTAAATTGTAGTACCATATATTTTCCCTTCCCAATACAGGTTATTTTAGCACTGTTAATAGAGAAGTTATTTCTTTCAAAGGTGTAAGAAAATGGTGTTTCAAAATTGTCATAATCTAACAAAATGTAGAAGCACTCAAAGTAATATAGGCAGGGGGTAACTTTGACCCTGCCTTTTCCTTCCCAACCCCATGTGGGATATCAACATATAGCATTTTTTCTGATACCATCATTCCATCCCATCCAAGCTAATGTAGGTATATCATACCAATTCCTTTTCCTGCTAAAATCCTCCTTTGGCCATTAAACATATAAATAAAACCAATTCAGAAATGCTGAGGCAGTGGTAACAATTTGCTAAATTGTTCATAGGTTAACCACAGCTTTAAGGATAAGTATACTCTGATTCACAATTGGCTTCCATTCTAACTTCATGACAAGAATTTCTCTGTAAGCAGCTAATAGGGACAGCACATTGTTTATGATAATACCAACAGAAAACTCTAGGCAAATTGTGCAATTTCACCTTCACATGGGTAACAGGCCAAAAATTCTTGTATGCACATCAAAAATAGGAAGTACTTAGTATTTTCTGTCAGACATAAAATGTAAGAAGACACAATAAAATATAAGATGAATATCTTTAATAACATAAAAGTTATCACACCATAGAAAGGCCAATTGTCCATTCTGTCTGTTACCTTGTCTCTGACAATTACCAGTGGTAGATGCTTCAGAAGATGGCAAAATAACTCCTGTAATGGAATAGCCTGTTTATCCCATTATTTCACCCTGAAACATGAGTGTTTAGGTCTCTCATAAATTATTCCATTATTTAATGTTATCCAACATTCTCATTTGTCCTGGAAATGTTTAATATTTTTGGAATCCTGCTAAAGTATTGCCTTCATTGATAGCATGTGCAATGAGTTATCAGATTAAGTATGTACTGTGTAACTTTTCTTTTATCAGTTTGATTCTTCAGATCTTTTAAATGTTAATTATCTTAAGAAATTTAAAGACTTCTTTGAAACTAAAAGCTGCAATCTTTGTTTTATTGAACTAGTACAGAATGAAATTTCATTTGAATGCAAAAATCATAACCCATTCAAAATCTCTTACATATAATGTCTTTCATTGCTACCCTACCCCCTCCTCTTACACCTCAGGGGAGGGATAGAGGTATAGGTCCTGTCCACACCACCGTTCACCAGGCCCTCCAGTGGTAAGTCACTGTTATACAGGTCTGAGATGGTGTTAAGCCTTGAACCTGTCACTGCTCTGAATCTGTTCTAATATTATGAGAGCCTAATATTCTGCAGATTTAAAATGTTTTAAAGGCAACCTGTAGCAGGACGCAAACATCATTTTTAACTGATTTGCTTAAGAGGATACAAACTCCTGTGTCTGTGGACACACTTTCACCCTGGCTTAGGTTTATATCAATCTAGTATAAGATGCAATTAATTGATTTGATCTAAATGATATCAAGCACATCAAATGAAAAGTCTACACAAGCACTTTTCACTGGATTTAAATATTTGCTTAAAAAAAGTCTTTAGGTAATTTGGTGAAAGTTGTGCATAGAAGCCAGGCCTCAGTTTCAAACTGATTAACCACAGTGCCATAGCAAAGGGGGGAGGAGGGGCCAGTGGGGCGACTGCTTGGGGTGCTGAAGCAAAGGGGTGCCAACAGACCCTACCCAGCCAGGGCGAGGAGCTGTGAGCAGCTTGTTTGGGGGGACGCAGGGATCGGGGAAGGCCGGCTCCCGCTGCTGCTTGTACTCCTGGGCAAGCATGGGAGGGGTGTGTGCCCCCTGGATCTGTGCATGGGGGGAAGTCAGCCTACTGCTGAGGGCTTTGCCCTGGGCACCAAACTTCCTTGCCACAGCACTGATTAATGGTGTGCTGCAGATTTAAAAAACTGATTTATTTCTCTTAGTTTTTTATCTTACTCTTTCCAGATATAGGGGATCTAAAAAGCAGGTGTTAATGCAGCCTCAACTGTCAGAGAACTCTAAAGTTAAGCTTGCTACTAATGTTGCATATAGCACAAGTATCAACTATTTCTGTGTTTCTTGTTAACTGGAAAAATTTAATGCATTGGCTACAGCTATGCTTTTTCCCAGCCCCACAGTGTTTGTACTCCAGGTCTTCTACCTAACATCTCATAAGCTTTCATTTTGCCAGATAGATGAAGAGTTTTTTGCACCTTCATTGTGTCACTCATCTGCCACTTAAAGCATAGGCATTTCATGGACTCCCTCCCTACCTATTGAAATAGCTGATGTGGTACTGCCTCCAAAAGAAAGGAGTAAGAGGTCACTAGGGCAGCAAAATCACAGCTGAACTTTCAGGACAACCAGTGTGACAAGGACATCAAATCTTTTGGCTGCCATTAAAATAAACTGGGCAAGTTTGATATTTAACTACCTAGTAAGTGAAATAGCAGGGAAGACTAGAAACAGATGTGAACAAGAAAAAGAAGCATTAGTTTTCTTTGGGAAATAAAGACATAACTCCAAGGGCCCACTCTGTTCCTTGTAGCCCACACCAAAGTTGGCTTTCCATGCTTTTCAACCTAGGATCATCCCCACCAACGTGATAGGGGTGTGTGCAGTGGGCCATATTTGATTTGGATCTGGCCCAAATTGACAACAGTGATTCAATTCATTGATTTGGATCGCTGTCCCCAATTCGATTGAATATGAAGTTTCAATGCTGATTCGGAGAATCAGCGATTTGGCTATAGACACAGCTGTACATGTTTTTTATACTTACCTTGAGGTACCAGGACAGCTTGTGAATGCTGCAGTGCCAGGGTGGATGGAGCATTGCACAGGAGTGCAGGGGAGGGGGGGGCACCCACATGCTCGGTGGCAAATGTGGAAGTGGACCGGAAGTACTTCCAGTCCACTTTGGGGTCCCCTGGAGAGCACACAGGGCCCCCCCCCCCGTGGCCCTCTGGCTCAGCAATCAGCTGTGGGGGGACCTCAGCTGCCCCCCCAGACCCAGGAGGCACCAGTTGCTGAGCTGGGAGAGTGCAGGGTCCCCCCCCATGTGCTCCCCGGTGGACCCAGAAGTGGAATGGAAGTGCTTCTGGTCCACTTTTTGTTCTGCTGCTGAGTGCGCTGGCCCCTCCCCACCCCCCGCCTCATGCTCCTGTGGGATGCTCCATCCACCCCAGCATCACAGTGTTCACAAGCCACCTGATACCTTGAGGTATGTAGAAAAAACATTTAAAGCTGTGTCTATGTCTGAATCTTTCTGAATCTCTCCAAATTGATGCAGAGGGTTCCGATTTGATCCAGAGAGATTAAAAGCTCTCCTGATTGAATTTGGATTCAGAGATTTGGCCACCAAATCGTGCTGACTCTCCACTGAATCAAATCAGCCACCAAAACTTCGCACAGCCCTACAACGTAAATGTCAGGCTTCTCTCTCTCTCTCTCTCTCTCTCTCTCTCTCTCAAAACTTCTCTACAGCTGAGTGCAAATTAATAGAATACTAATATACTGACAATTTGTTTAAACCAAGTTACACCAAAAATGGATTTAGAATCAGAAGACCAAAAACTTACCACAGCGTTTACCAGGCAGAATTTTCTTACACATACCAGCATTTGTGCAGTGATAGACATGCACCTGTCCAGTCAATGAATGGCCTACTGCTGCACTACACAGACCATGGAAGCACAAACTCTGCTTAGCACCTTCCTTTCTTCCATATGAATCTGGAGCATTGGACAGTCATAAGGAAAAGTGGCATGAAGCCCAACAGCAAGCACAAGAGGGCTTAGCTCTGTGGATGGTGCACTGGAAAAGAGACTTTGGAATTTAACTCCTATTCTCAAGGCTGTTGATGCTTTTTTTCTTTTTTGCCCATTGACTCTTTAAGGCTAGTGTATCACATATGCCAAAGTATATCTGCAGTAATGCCACTGTAAGTCATGGCACCATTCTTTACTGCATTCTAGTAAGATCTGGCACAATGGAGTTCCACTGCTGTAACTGTGAGAGACTCTGACCTACTGTGATCCAAAATGGATCCCCGGTTGTTAATATGTTGATGTGTGAAGCTGATGTATGTTGAATGTGCAGAGGTAAAGAAGCCTCGTTTTCTCCCTCCAGTGTCATTTATGTAGTTTTTCTCAACGACTCTGTAATGCAAAATGTACAAACAACATCACTGAAAAAGGATGTACAGAATCTATGTCAAAATACAACATTATGGGGTGACTTAGATGCCTAAAACAGTAGCATGAATAGGGGCAAGCGAATCAGCCACCAGTCCTGGGTATGGATTTAGAGGGCACCAGAATGATAGTTCCTGGAAGTATGTTCTGGAGCAAGAGCAACAGCAGTGTGTGCTCTAAGACATCGCTGGCATGCAGTATCAGAAGCATACATATATAAAGCAGGATGGTGTGGATAAAGATTGGGATTCAGGATAGATGAATCGATGTAAGTGGATACAAGTAAGCTTTGTAAGGATCCCAGGTGTGTAACAGTAAAAATACTTTAGATCACACAAGCCATAGAAACACTGTTCAGTGTTTTAGAGATTTATGAAAATTTGGTTTGGAGATATTTTGTATCGCTCTGCCTACTAAACCTGTCCAACTTTACTTCCAGAGGCCTACAGGCATTTTCTGTATGTAAAAATATCTTGGTGTTAAAGTCTCAGCTCCTTCAAAAGCTAGGCATTAGCACTGTATAACCATGTCTCATGCTTCTCTTTGCAAATAGAGCAGTATTCTAGCCCTTTATGGCATATTTAAATGCAGAGAGGTTGCCCCTGTTTCAGGACTAAATATTGTTGTCTTTGGCATCAAAGTGGTCTAATTTAGCTCTCAACATTTCTGGAAAAAAACATGCTGCATCTTAGATACTAGGTTTTGGGAAGCACTGGACAAATTGATAGAGCAACATATTGGGACTGCTTGAAATCAGATATTGTTGTGAAGCTGAAGTGGCTTGCTAGATGTGTTTTGTGCCTGTAAATGGTCAGTAGGAGTTCTGCCAGCATTTCTGTGCTATCTGAATTTTCACAAGCCGCTTACCAATGCTCAGCACAATTAATTTCTAGTTAGAATTTGGTTCTCAAGGATTAAAGCTCCTCAAGAATTTTCTAGAAAAGCAGGATTATTTCAGGAAGTTTTGATTTATTGTAGTCAGAATATTTCATGGAAATGGATACACTTTGAACTTCTGATGGAACACAGGCAGGTTTCCATCCTTGTTTCCTGCCAGCTCACTTGGAATGCTGAAGGGGAACCTGGGATCCTAGGGTCTGCATTTTCTGGGCTTCTGGTATCTATTGCTCTGACACAGCCCAGGGGCAGATCAAGGTGGGAAGTAGTGGCACAAACCTCCCCCTCTCCCCTTTCAGATGCCTATGCTGCAGGACCAGCAGCCTGGGGACTTTTTTAAGTTCCAAAAGCATGTAGGAATTCCCCCTGTCCCTTTCCCTTCATACTCAGTGACACATCCCTGTCTCGTCCTCTTCTTTTCTGCTCTTCCCTTGATCACTTCTGCCACTGTCTCTGGCTGTCCCACGGGCAGGTGGCAGGAGCTCCAGAGCCACTCCTGCTCACTCCAACTGGGCTCTGTGCAGAACTGGGCTCAGCCAGGGGCAGCTGCAGCAGTGGTAGTTTCCTCTTCCCTGCCCATTCCTCCTGAGGTGTTCCCTGCCAGCCTAGTAGCAGGCATGGGGGAAGAGAACCTGCCCACTATTGCTGATGTCTCTAGCCAAGCCTGGCTCCATGTGTGGCTTGGCTGGAGTGGGACAGAAGTAGTTCTGGAATCCCCCAACCTGCTCCAAGTCAGCTGAAGGCAGCAGTAGGTAGGGGAGATGGTGGGGAAGTAGAAGAGAGGGAACATCCACTTAGTGTGAAGGGGAAGGGTTGGAGGTAGGGAAGATTCTTACCTGCTTGAGGGCCTTAAAAAGTTTCCTGATGTGGCTTCTGTGGTGTAGTCTGGCCACCCTGGTGATTGTGGGGGTGCAAGTGTAGGGGTGCAGCCATTCCTGCAATGCAGGTCACTGCTCCTACACTCCACTTTATGAAATCCTGGGTCTGCCCATGGCACAACCCCACTATATGGACTACCTTGAGACAACTAGATTCTAACATTTCCAAAGCTTTCAGGATCTTTGTGATACAGCTGAGAATCTATAAGCAGTATCTTCAGCCATGGACTGCCTCTTGATTCTGCAAGAGAGGGAATGAAGAAAGATCCAAGAACCATCTTGGCTCATTCTGGGCCTTTTGGGCACATCCACACATACAAGCATGTGCACTTGCAGTAGCTCAAATAGAAGTGGTGCAAATTTGAGCTGGGGCGTTTTGCTTCGGCGAATGTGCTCGGACATGCACTTAGTTTCGGAGCAAATTGTGCCACTTGGGGCAAAATAAGCCTGCCTGGCTCCTCCTGGATCTTCAGCCAGGGGGAGCTAGCACAGGTGCTGGCACTGGGCTCTGTCCCCAGCAGTATAAAAGGCTGCCTTGTCCTGGCCTCAGCAGTATAAAAAGCTGCCCTGGCAAGTAGCTCAGGGCTACTAGCTCTCAGGAGCTTCTGGAGCTCAACCAATTGGTACCTGGGGACAGTACCCCTTGTGTCAGCTGGACTGCTGAAGCAGCCCTGAGAATTCCCTGAACACTCTACCCACTGCAGGGGTCTGGCAGTGGGGGCTGCTGCTTGGCTGTGACCTGCTGTGTACCTGCCAGACCCGGATGGGGACTGCATAGCCAGTAGAGGCATCTGCCCCTCTGGGATATTTGCCAGTGGACTTGCGGTTGCAGGGTTGGCTTCTGTGCAGCACTACTGCCATGTGTGCCCCCTGCCCAGCCATCTGGGCAGCTATCGCCTGGAAGATGTTCTGGGTGTGGTGGCCTGCTTTGAACTGTCAAAGCATGTCCTCCTGGCCCCATTTGGCCAGAAGGTCAGCCACAGCCAGATGGGTCCGAGG
>NW_017728995.1:44946915-44947298 GCF_001723915.1 Gavialis gangeticus
AAAAAAATCCCAAAGTCACTTTGTAAAATACCCACAAATCCATGTTCCTCCACAAGTAAAACAAAAGACCACTATAAAGAGAGAGAGAGTGAGACAGAGACAGCGATCAGTTGGACAATGTTTTACTGATATAGCTTATAGTGTTAAAGCAAGTCTCTTATGATAATAATAAAATGAACTGTAAATACATGTTTCATGAATACATATTTTGCTGCCCTCCCACAGGGCGATGGCCCCCACACAAGGGGTTCGGCCCCCCCAACAGGCGGTTCAGCTCCCACACAAGGAGCTTCATCCCCCTACCACCCCTCCTGCAAGGCCCACGTGCCCCACCCCAGCCCCGATTGCTGCCCCACCTGGCCCCATCCCCCACCAGCTGCTGC
>NW_017728995.1:44947442-44947720 GCF_001723915.1 Gavialis gangeticus
AGAAAAAGAACAGAAAAAATGGGGAAAAAAAAGCCTCTGCTTACCTTAGAAAGGGTGGGGGTGCTCCAGGGCCTCCCGGCAGAGCCGCCTCCGGCAGGAGGGCCTGGCCTGGGGCTGCTGGGGCTGTCAGCCTTCCCTGCACTGTGTCAGCTGGATGCAGCCAGACGGCAGTTGATAAGTGCTGGGGGGTTTTTTTGTTTGTTTCTTTAAACTATGGGGAGGGCAGCGATGGGGCTGGCCAGGGCAGGGGTCAGGGCCTCGGGGGGGCTGGTGGGGGG
>NW_017728995.1:44952720-44958573 GCF_001723915.1 Gavialis gangeticus
CAGCCAGGGCAGGGGAGGGGGGGGGCTGGGGGAGTGGGCAGGGCCATTGGGGGTCCCCCCATAGTCCTCCCCGACCCCTTACTCACCAGTATTGGAGCCCTGGTGCTGAAACATGTGGCCTGGCTGGCCATGTGTTGCAGCACCAGGGTAAGGGGCCAACCATAGAGATGCTCCGGCAGCCTCTGGTTGCCTCAGGGCACGGTCCGGGACCATGCCCTGTCCTGCTTTTTTAAACTTCGGGTTTTTTGGACCCCTATATCCAGGGATCTAATTTTCTCCCCGCGCTGCAAACTTGCAGCATGGGGAACGTTTTTTCATTCCTGCATGTGCCTATTACTCTGCCTCACAGGGGTTTGAGGTGGGGCAAGAGGCACGTGCATGCTTGTCTGGATGAGCCCTTCATGTCTTCTTGTCCTCTACCATGGACCTACAAACCAGGAAACCTTGGAAGTTCTGACCCATACTCTTTCAGTGTTTTGTGTTTCATTACTTCACCAGAATGGAAAATCTCCCTGTAATGTCTCCTCATGTTTGTCCCACTCACCTTTGTAACTGATGTCTCTCTGCAGGATTTGGTCCAGACAATAAGTTGGACCAAATGGTTTCATAAAAAATGTCAAGAAAATAAATCTCTTGCAGCTGTCTGACTATTGCAGGCAAGAGTCTTGGGTACTAATAATTTTCCTTAATTTCTTTGGGACCTTCCTTTATTGTTATTTCATATTTGTCTTACTATAAGTCTTTACAGCTTCAGCTGGGAAGAACATGTGTTTCACCAGTACCGGAGTTCTATAGCATCAGGCTTAGGCTTAGAGTATATTAGTATTGTTGTTGGTCCTGTAGAGCAGAGGTTCCCAACCTTTTTTTTCTGTGACCCGCTGCTGGGAGCAGAGTGTGGTGGTGGTGGTGGCCCAGGGGTGGGGGTAGGGGAGCTTCCGGCATGCAGTACAGCTAGTCTTTTGTGTGCGGTGCTGCCGGCATTGCCCCTCTGACCCTCATTTGGGTCGCAACCTGTGGTTCAGAACCACTGCTGTAGAGATTAT
This sequence comes from Gavialis gangeticus, assembly GCF_001723915.1. Taxonomy (NCBI): domain Eukaryota; kingdom Metazoa; phylum Chordata; order Crocodylia; family Gavialidae; genus Gavialis; species Gavialis gangeticus. Next base: position 44,953,764 of record NW_017728995.1, read on the forward strand.
ATTCCTGAAATTTCTTCATTTAGTAATAATTTTTATTATCTTGTACTAATTTTCCAAAACCCTCCCCTCCAGTAACAGAGGAGGTTTTTGTGTATCATCATGAGGTATTGAGTATTGTGTCTGGAAGCAGGCCTATGTTTTCAGGATCCTGATAGTATTCCACCCGCTACAGCCTGGGAAATGTATTAGTATCTGATAATAGCCTAATCTCATCTTGCCCATTTGTTACATTGTTTGATATTCCCTAAATGTAAAGGGGAACATGCTGAGGGACAGCAACAGACATCATGTACAAAAAACAACCCTTAGATGTATGTATCTTTATTGAAGGAGGGCAGCCAAACAGGGTGACATCAAGGTTGGCCTTCTAGTCAGGCTGATTCATAAACAGGACTTCAAAAAAGTCTGCTCAGCATACTATATTTCATTTATCACACACAAATATATCTGGGCAGTGAAGAGGACAGGAAGTCCTCAGGCTGGTTATTGAGACACAAGATCACATTGCAGTTGTCAGTTCTAAATCGTAGTGTATTCTTTCAGTTCCTGACACAGAAGAGGATGCTGAAATTGTGGTTATAAATAAGAGGGAGGTACATCCCAAGCAGGGTGATGCATGATCAATGTCTGAACCACCTTTGCCCAATAAAGGAACAACACCCAAATCTTGGCCACAAATGGAGAACTTGTACGCTAAAGTTCTGTTACATTTAAAAAAAATTCTGAAAGATCATTGCAAAGTCAAGCACTCAAAAGTTAGGAAATGTCAGAGGTAACATTACTTATCCAACCTGAACTCACTCCCCTCCTGCTCATTTTTGCATTATGATAAATCTTTTTGTGAGCATGTTTATTTTTACACAGTACGCAGGACAAACAGTGCTGAGACTCTATCCAGAAGGAGGCTGGTTTTTGTAGGATCCCTCTCTCATTTCAGTTTTGCCTCAGATGATGCAGGGCACAAGAGGACGAGAAAGGGTGGTTAACGGGGGGGAGGGGCGGAGAGTGAAACGCCACTCTGGGAATAACAGAGACAGGTGAGCAGCTATAAAACCCAAACTGTCAGCACCATTAACTGAATACAGACAGAGACATTTGCTTCTCAAGTGAAATTCTGTCTCTATGGTGTTAATGGTAAAAGTCCTGTAGACCAGGGATCAGCCCCCCATAGCTCACAGAACCATTGGATCCTCCCTACAGACATGGGGCTTCAGTGGCATTCAGTGGTGGGAGGGCTCCAACCGTGGGTGCTCTCTTCATGCCACCATGGAGACGAGCAGCAGCAGTGACTCCCATCTCTGACCCAGGGTAGGTAATTCCAGCCCTCAGCTGGAAAAGGTTGCCTCCCTTTACCACTGACCGTCAGAAGGCTGGGATTTCTCCAGGCACAAGCATTATGGACTTTCTTACTTGCATGTGCCCCTCTCCCCCCCCAACAGTCACTTTACCTCAGCTTCACTCTACCCCTACCCCTGCCACTCTAATCTCCCCTGCTCTGCCCCTCATTCCCCTTCTCCTCCCCGCTGCCCCGTTAAGCTTATTCCCTCCTAATTATCCCTTGCTCTTACCCCCAACATGTGACAAAATTAACAGGTTTGTTGTTCCCATCATATTTTTCACTCTGTGTGGGTGGCATAGCCCTTCTCTTGCTCTGAGTCTGCCTTGTCTATTTTGATCGCCAGCCATTTCATTTGATTTTATCCAGAAGCAAACAACACAGCTGGGTGCCCAGGACAGCTGTGAAACATGAGGGGCAGTGGCAATTTCTGGCTGGCACTGTGCTGCTTATGCAACAGTGTGGCTGTGGCATCAGTGTTTTTTTCCATTCCCTCCCACCCCTCCAAGTGGGCAGCCAGGGGTAGATGCCCCAGTCGCCCCTCTCTAGTTCTGCTACTGATTTCATCACTCTGTGTTAGCACAGTGCCTAGGACAATGCAACCACATTTGTTGTTGTGGACTTTGGTTAGGCAGTAACAAGGGGAATACCTAATATTACCTCAGAATCACCTCTTTCCTCTATTTGAATAGAGCACCAATCTTCAAAAAAAAGAAAAAGAAAAAGAAGAAAGAAAATTAGTCAATGCAAGGAATCACAAAAGCACAGCATTCACTTTTACCTTCTGTTTTCGTGTTTTGTATCAGTTTGCTTTTTCACAAAGTACCGTCTACAGTGAATTTTATAGATTATTTTTCTCTCCTTTTTCCCATAGATAGAGGATGATTTGCTCCAGATCATTTCAGTAGTGGTGAGAATTGGTGGCTGATTTATGCAGGTGATTGAGGGGGCTGAGGGAAGACTTGTTAAAGAGGAAGGTCTTGGAGTAGAAGCTAAAAGTAGACCCTTGATTAGTCTAATCTCATCTGGAACTTTGTAGTACAGCTGGATCCTTTCAACTGAAAATGCCTTTGGCTTTCATTCACCTCTGGGCAAATCTTATCAAAGCCATACATGTCCAATAACACTTGCAACTGGCCATGATGTGGAAGTAAACCCCTCTCTTGAGGGTGCTCAAAATCCAGGCCTGAATTTTTAAATGGTCCCTTCCTTTACAAAGGCCAAACCAACCCTGTGAATGACTGTGAATGTGGAGACATTTTCAATCTAGATCCAGAGTTTGTGTTTTGGGCTCCTTTGTAGTTTGAACTATTTAATTTATAGTTGATAAACTGACAGGCCTTGTCCTCAAATTTGTGAATCAGCCCACTTTTCATGGAATTCCTAATGTAATGTACATATTACTATACCAGTTTTACAACCTGATGTAGACAAGCCTATTGACACAATGAAGAAAATCATCCCAATACATATAACAGGATCAAAATAGGAAAAAGTATAATACCATGTTAGGTTATGCAGCAGATGCCATATAAATTCCAGCATTATTCATTTTTAATAAATACCTCATTACAGAACATTCCAGGGTTTTGTATAGATAACAGCTGCTTGCCTTTTCTGCAAAAATGTTCGAGTGTTTTGCTGCTTAAGTGAGTCTGTTTTTTAAATCACTGCTCTTAATTTGGAATATCCATGTTCTAAACTAGAATTTTCCATAACAGGTGATAATCATTTTCTTTGTAAAAATGTCAACAAATGTTTGATATAGTTATGAACCAAACATTTTTATCCATTGTAATTGATACCAGATTTCTTTCTTTTTTTTTGAATTGGCAAGAAAGTGGTTAATCTGGAGTACATTATTTTTAATTGATTTGGCATTTCTTCTTGTTTTTGCACGCTTTGACAGAACATTTGAGTCCATGTATTTGTCTTCCATTACAGATAAATGCATTCTGCCAGCTTATCTGCCTAAAATATTACCTTCCTAAATATTTTACTTTTATGTTGCAGTGATTTTATTAATACAAGATTTAATAAAACACTGCCCCCTCCAAAAATGACTGTCTCAAAAAGAAAATGCATTCAAGTCTGTCTACCATACATTCTATTTAGTATCTTATATTGTGCTCATCATTTTGAAGAATTGGCCTATACTTTTTATTTGAGTACAGTACACAATGGGTATGTCTACATATGCACCTGACTGCACAGTGGTTACTGCACAGACATTTAGTACTTGCTTTAGCTAAACAAAATGCAAATACTAAATGACTAAATTTAGCAAGTACTAAATGACTGCATAGTAACCATTAGTACTGCGCAGTATGTCTCAGTGCTGCATGGGTTGTTTCCGATGCTACTGCACAGTAGCTATGAACACAGTAGTGGCTGTGTCACAGTTTGTGCCTGCCAAAGCTACATCACCATAGCAACAAGCTACATTTCCATAGCTCATTGCTACCACAACGTAGTGTCTTGTGTAGATGTGCCCAATAACTTGATAACAGAAAGCTACTGATGTAGAGTAACAAAGAAGCATTTGAATGTCAGATCATTAAGAATACCAGATCCATGATACATATGAAAAATGTGGATCTGTACTACATGTTACTTCTAGACAGGTTTTATAACAGGGACTTAAGTGTTTTCTTCAAAATAATCTTTGTCTTGCACTTGTGTGCAATGTATACAGAGTTCTTAGCAACACAGGTCAATAAATTTGTTAATTTCTGCAAGTTTTTTAAAGGATTAGATGGGCTATTTGTGCAGCTTAGTAAAATATTTGCTACAGATCTCACTTCTTGGGATTTGTGATGATATGTGTGTGTTTTGACAAGTCAGCTTACTAGAGCCCTGGAAAACACCTTTCCTAAATTTGAACAGAAAACCTAGTATCTTTTTTTGCTACAGAGGTACACAATACAGCCCTCACAAGGCATTAAAAAAAAAGAAGAAAAGGCTCAGTTAGCCCTTGTGAATGGTGATACTCTACCACTTCCAAAAGACTTGAAAATTAGTGATTTGTATGATCACAGAGCAGATAGAATGGTTAAGAGCAGCAAGTACACATTTCTACATTCTGCCCTGATTTAATTCCTTTGTACTGTTGTGGAAGGACCACTTCTAAGGCTAAGAGTGTTGCCAACTCAAGTCTTAGCCTTCCTCTTGAGACTGCCAGTTAGTGTCAAATGTAGACTGAGATGTGGACAGTTTCACTGGAACTGATTGATCCTTCCAGTTTTGTTTTTAGAATTCTAAAATAGCCCACGGTTAATACTGACTTTCAAGAAACTGTCATATTTCCATTGATTTCAGTGAACTAAAAGTATATATCCAGCTATGTAGAACTTCATTCCTATTAAATCAAACATGCTATATAACTTAGGCTCCAGGATAATTTATTATTGCTATTTATTCTTATAACAATACTTAACAGATTTCATAGATTTCATAGACATTAGGGCTGGAAGG
>NW_017728995.1:44958584-44958856 GCF_001723915.1 Gavialis gangeticus
GGATCCTCCTCTCCCTCCTCAGCCCATACCCCAAGACTGAGAGGATCGACGAGAACACCACCTGTGCCCCCAGACATTTTAGCCCCACTCTCAAATCCCTGTAGCACCTCATGACCTGGCTGGGAGCAATCCGAGCCATGTCATTGGTGCCCACATAAATAAGGAGCATAGGATAGTGGTCTGTGGGCTGGAGGAGCTTAGGGATCTTCTCCACAATGTCCCAGATGTGGGCCCCTGGGAAGCAGCAGACTTCCTGGGCTAAGGGGTCAGGG
>NW_017728995.1:44963856-44971159 GCF_001723915.1 Gavialis gangeticus
CAACAGATTGCCCCCTCAGTCCCCCTCAGGATGCAGTCTCCCACAACAAACATCTTATGTTTTGTCTTGGGGAGAGCGGGGACGGTAGCTGCAGTTGAGCCTGTGTTGCCTGTGGAAACTGGCAACTCAGCAGGCTCTGCTGGAGCAACAAGAGGTGCATACCTGTTGCTAAGCTCCGGCAGGGTAGGGGCCTTGGTGAGGCGGGCCTTAGGGCCCTTGACCACCTTGGTCCATGCCCCTGACTGGACAGAGTGGGAGGTCCTGGAGTCCTCCTTTGTCCTGGAGGGAGACTGTGGTCTACCCTCTGGCTCCCGGGGGAGAAAGGCCTGGCAGTAGGAGTCAATCTCCTGCTCGCAGTCCCTGATGGCACGCAGTCTCTGGACTGTGGCCTGGAGCTCCTCCAGCTGGTGTGCCAGAGACCCCAAAAGGAAGCAGACCCCACAAGGGGAGGTGGCCATGCTCCCAGGCCCCAGAGCCTGAAAAAGTGATAAGCAGCCCCCGCAGCTGAGAGCAGGGGCTCTGCCTGCGTGGATCCCAGAACCATGGGCTCTGTCTGGGTGGCCACCTCTGAGGTGCCGGGGGTGGGGTGCCGCAGAGCCCGAGGGGACCCGAGGGGTGTGGTGCGTGCTCATCCATGTCATGTCTCTGGCAGGCTGGCTACGGCTGGGACGATCTACCCTTGGGGGGTTCGCAAGCAGGGTCTCAGGCCCTCCTGTGCACCCTCCTGTGTGAACTCTGTGCTAACTCACATGCCAGCAGACAAGCGCACCTGTTTGCACAGCCTGTTCACATGGCTCCTTGGGGAGCTGGGTGAAGTATGGGCCTGGGTGGGGCTTGACCCGGCCTGGCTCCACTCAGCCGCCTCCTCCCACTCACTCGGGTTAACCCCCTCCCACCATGAGCCCCGCTTGCCTCCAGCTGTGCTAGGGGTCGGTGGGGGGCTCCACGGCTGCTGGGGGGTCTTTGGGGGGCTTCAGGGGAGCCGGGATGCAATGGGCTTTCACCCGTGCATCTCTCACCACTCCGGACCCTAACTGGGGCTTTTTTTCTTTCTGTTGGTGGGCCCTTTTAAACTGAGCGCATGCTCAGTGGGCCCTCTGTTGGGGAAGCTGCTCTCAGGCAAGGGGGGGCCCTGCCTGGGATTTGGGGGGTCCTGCCCTACTGGAGGGGGACTGGTGAGTACCCCCCTACCTCTCTCCCTCCCTGGGGGGCTGGGCTCCGTGGCTGCTGGGAGATCTTTGGGGGGCTTCGGGGGAGCGGGGGCGCAGCGGGCTTTCACCCGCATGTCTCTTGCCACTCCGGAGCCTGATAGAAATACACACATATTATTTGCAAATTAAAAGCATCTAAATAATGAGTTAGGCAAGCTGCAATATTATCCCCTGGAATATGAAAGCCATTTGGTACCATTGACTTCAAAGAGAGAGACGACATTCAGCTCTGCTCATATGAGGTAATGTCATAACCATCATATGGCTAACAAATGTACTCTGAGGACGGATTAATCTGATTGCATCTTACTAACTAATAACTCGTGGTGGGAGTGCGGGATATGTATAAAAAGGAATATTTTGTAACAGTTTTTCTAGACTGCCAGGATCACTGTTGTTGAAAGACTTTGTACTTTTCACATCCCTTGAACAGGTACCACTAGCAGCTGGACATGTACCATATCAATTAAATTAACTTAAAAATAGTTAAAAAAAAAAAAAAAAAAAAATACATGTATTTGGTGAAGCTAACAAAGATTGTAGGGCACTTCTCCTGGCCTAAAGAAAAGAAAGCATGTAGTTACGATGTGTTCTCACTGTGTTTTGTGTTAAGTAATTGCTTGAGAGGACCTGAATTCCTTTTGTCTGCCCCTTTTCCTTAAGGCAAGTTCCAAACAAACCAGTCTATCCACCTTTGTACAAAGGAAATAAAGATACTGTTAATAATATATCTGCCATGAATCATTTTTTTCTGGGAAATTCATTACCTTTTTGAGTTACAGAACCTAGAGCAATAATAAGTTATTAGACAGCAGAGTCCCTTTGGAGTCCAACAGATGATGCATGTTGAATAGGATTCTATCCTTCCCTTTCTACACTTGGCAGACTGCAAAGCCTCCTTGTTCAATCTTTGAACATGAGATCAGGAGTTGGGTCTAAATCAGTAGGAATCATGCTTAGAATTTCCATTGTACCTACTAAAAATCCTGCCATGGCCTGATGTTTGCAACATTTAGAGGCTGGATGAGATTTTCTGGTAACATTTATTGCACCAGAAATCATTCTTTTTTTTTGGCCTGTGTATAGCCAGACTTGTATTCAAAGTATGCTGAGTTGAAACGTTAAACATAAAAAAAGAAAAATTCAGCGTGCTGTATTCTGTCTAGTCTTGTGGTGTATGTAAATCACAGTCTACCAGACTAGATCTCAAATAACAAGGTTATTCTCTGTTTGTTTGTTTCAGTGGTGATCCCAAATCTCTCCTGTCACATCTTGACGGTAAAGGGTTTATACCAGGAGGGTGAAACTTAAATACCACTGGACAATGGGATACTGATTAATTCCCTTGTGGTTTCAAACTTTCTCATAAAACAATACCATTGGCCATAAAAAATGGAAACTCATAGCATGTGTTCTTTATGATAAGGATCTTTTATTAGGTATCTGTCTCCCTTTTTACATTGTTTTCTTTTGTTTCTTAGGTATCACCAAATCCTGGGTCAAAGGAAGTGACAGAAGCCTCTTCCCCAAGCTACTGATTGATGACTTCTCCAATGAAGGTAAATATTAAGTCCAATAATGATCTTTAAGTATCCCAAACATAAAATCAAGTAAAATAAACAAAGAAGAGCTTCAGTCCTTTGAGCTCTACAAGCCTGATTCTCCATTTTTTTCCTCAAGGGGTAGAAGTCCAACAAAAGTGTTTCTTTCCCTTTAAACCCACCAAATGGTGTCAGGCTTACTGTCTTTATGTTTAGTCTTTCTAGTGGGGCTCCAGCTCAGCCTGACCCTGTTATAATAATGAAAAAAATAGGAAATGTTTTATTTGTCACTGTAGGGCTCAGCCGCCTTTTCCCGGCTAGCACCTATGTTTTCCCGAAGTTGCGCTGGTTCCTGGATTGCATTCCTGGCAATGATTCTTCAGTCGGTATCTCCCAACTCGGCACTGCTCTCTGTCTTGCCCAGCCAGCTGACATCCAGCTTCTTTTCTCTGCTGCTGTTCCACTTGGTTTGCCCCATACTGCACCTCCTTTCTTGTTTTAATCCGGGTCTCTCGTCTCCTTACCCTCCCTCTGGGGCTGCTTTATCTTCACCAAGCAGCTGTTCTGGAAATGCAGCTCCCTCTTTTCTTTTGCTGGCTCCTGCTGGTTTTTGGTTTGTGTCGTCGTCAGCTCTTTCTCTTCATGACATTCAGACACTACTGAAAAGTCAGAGCAGCCTACCAGAGGGGTCACTCAACTAGGAAGCAAGAGATCATGGTTCTGTTCTTTGTTCTGACACTGATCAATTGTGCAATCATGGATAGGCCATCTAACATTTCCCACTAGGCCAACACAGTGAATTTAATATGCCTGACAGCGGTGTTTTCAGGCCTGATGCACTGTTTAAAGGGGCTAATTTCTCAACTTGAAGCAGGGTAGACACCTCTGTGAAGTGCTTTGAATGATAGTCTTCATGCTAATTAGCCCACCTGTGGCACCATGCAGACATGGTTATGCTGCTTCTTGTTGAAGAGGCAGTATGGCATGCTTGAAGGCACGGCTGTGGGGGGTAAGTATGACATTAGTCTTTCTTTTCCACTTCCAAGAAAGTATCTATTTAGACTGAGCATGTCTACACAAGACGTTTACTTCATAGTAGACTAATTAGCTCTACAGTATATTTCGGCATGTAGCAGGGCACTAAGGTGCCTGCTACTGGTAGACAGTAATATGGGCTCAGCTGCCAGTCACCAGGGCGGCACAGGTGTGGGTTGCCAAGACAACCAGTCTGGTCAGCTGACCGGAAGGGGGCAGGGCCTGGACTTTATAAACAAGGCAGGTGGAGGCCAGGGTTCAGTTACCCTCTGGCAGCCAAGGAAGGTGGGGCTCTGCTGGAGCAAGCAGGGCAGGCATAGCAGAGAAGCCTGATGGCCTGAGCAGTTGTGGTCTGACGATACTGGGTGGAGAAAACCCTGATAAGGATATGGATGAAGGATAGCCAGGTTGGTTTGGAATTTACATTGTAGCCCAGGGGCTTTGTGTTTTCTGTTTTGTTGTTGTGTAACACCGGAGGACTGGGTGAGGCTATAGGGGTTGGAGGAGGCCTCATGGGAGCTCCCCAGTAGAGTGGGGGTTCCTGGCGCTGGAGAGGGTGCTGCATTTTGGGGGTGTCCTGACCCCAGCCCCAGTGTGGGCAGCATTGGGACGAGCCCAGTGTAGGTGCAGGCAAGAAGCCCCAGTGGGGTGTAGGACCCGGAAAGGGGGTCTGGGGGCCAGGTAAGGCTGAGGCCGCCTGAGCCCCGATTGTGGGAAGCCCCCGTGGGGTGTAGGACCTGGAAAGGGGGTCTGGGGGCCAGGTAAGGCCGAGGCCGCCTGAGCCCTGATTGTGGGAAGCCCCTGTGGGGCGTAGGACCTGAAAAGGGGGCCTGGGGGCCAGGTAAGGCCAAGGCCACCTGAGCCCCAATTGGGAGAAGCCCCAGAAGGGCGTAGGACCCGAAAAGTGGTCCAGGGGCCAGGCATGGCTACGGCCGCCTGAGCCCCGACTGTGGGAGCCGCGAGCACAAGACAGGCCCCGGTGCAGGCTGCGGGAGCCGTGAGCGCGAGACAGGCCCCGGAGGTTAGGGTGCACCATGTCCCAGTCCGTGCCCTGCCTTCAGTGACATCTCCAGGCACCGTGCCAAAGAGGGTAAAAAGGCAGCCTCCCTTCAATATTACCATCAAAGACGTGGCGGGCAAGATATCGAGGGTGCATTAAACCTGATCTGGCACGGTAGGTAGGGGGTGCTAGGGGAGTTCACGGCACTCCTAGGTTGGTCCCTGCCACACACCCCTATTAGGTTGGAGTAAACTAATTATCTCTGTGGCAGGATAGTACTTGCAAATACAAGTACAATCCTCCTGCAGAGTTTTTTACTTCATAGCAACACTTGTGTAGACACTATCTTGGCTGGCTGGGCGACAATTCAGGGCAGGGCCTACCTGCTGGCTAGCCCCACACTGGACCACCCACGTGCCTCTGCCAGATGCTCTGCAACACTTACTCCTTGGGGTGGAGCAGCCCTCAGGTTGACTCCCGAGTCCCCCTGCCAGCCAGGGCTGCTCCAGCCTGGCTTAGTGTGCTGTGGTCCTGGGCGCATATTCAAACACCTGGGAGCAATAAGTTATGAAGTTTATTGCTTCACAGTAATTGCACATATAGATGTGCCAACTATGTGCCACTCCAGGCAACTGGAAGTTTGTGTAGTACCTAGCATGCTAGGACTTCAATTTCAGTTGTGTCCTCAGGTGCTGCTGAAATGGCCACAATATATTCTTATAAACTTTTTCCAGTCTATTTCTTAGCAATTTCAAGGTAATTATGAAATAATGGCAAAGCAGGCTTATTAAGAGCTGTGTGTTGATGCAAGAATTTGGGGTGTTTCTCCAAATGTAATATTGGGTGTTCAGTTTTTTGTATGCATTAAGTATTTTTTCCAGATGATGAGCACAGAATTTTCTTGACCCTCTGGCATTTGTGAAAATTTCTAAGATTGCTTGAAAATTTCAGTTTTGTGATGGGACTGGTTGCATGGTTAAATTACCTGATGCTGCTTCTACTTGCATACAATATACTAATTTACTGCTTATACAATAAAGCAAAATACTGTAAATTCCCTGCAGATTATTAAGGAAATGTTAAAGCCACCACAACAGTTAAGCTTCCAAGAATAATATTGACTACCATCTATGTTATGGTATTCATTCAGTGATCTATTAAATAAACATTTAACCAGAAAACAGGAAAGTAAATACCATATTTAGTATGTGCATCATCAGCTTAGATAAAGATTGCAGCATCCTCTCCTTCTCATCTAGCAATGCTGGGGAAATGCTATACCACACACAACAGAAGGAAGAATTTCTTTCTGATCTCTGCAGGTAAACAGTATTTATGCAGTTCTTTGGGTATTTATTAAAAGGGTGCAACTTAAATGTGTATCTATTTTTTTAAGTAAACAGTAATTAAAGTTATGCAAAGTGGGATATTATAGGGCACGACATGAACCTGAAGTGAATTTGTAGGCTCAAAATGTTTTTTGCTATTTGAGTCATCTGCTTAATTTTGTATTGATTTTGCATTTTCCTTGGGAAGAAGACAGCATGATCGTGTTCTAATCAAAGCTATTACAGGTGTAATTTAAATGGAATCCATATATGACTGAAGCAATTATTATGTGAAATCTTAAGACAAATGCTCTACTTAGGTCTTTGACATTGTGCTTTCTAATACTACAAGAACAGAATCAGCATATAGCATATCTGCATTCTGAGTATGAGGTAAAACGGGTAGCTTTATCACAGTGACTGGCAATTATTAGCAAATACTTTTTAATGGTCATTTAATGCTACCATTTAAATAATAAACACTGTAAATGGACAAAACTATCTGACCACCAACACCTAAATTGATGTCATGGTGACATTACATGTCTAAACATACACACAACTCAGGATATGCAAGAAGTAAGAAAGCCCAGATGGTCTTATTTGGGTGTAGCAGTGTATAATACAATGGTTCTTAAACTTTTCAGACTCAAGAGGCATATCTACACGTTGACCTCTGCCAATGTAGCAATGCACTATGTCACTGTACAGTACATTAAGGCAATGTAGCGATAATGTGCATCTACACATGATTGCCAGCTATGTCACCATAGGGACATACTCACGTAGCAGTGAAATTTACCCATGCACTGCCTGCACAGCGCAGTAACCACTCGTATTGCACCGTGCTTTAGTACTTCAAAAAGGAAGTACTAAAGCAACATGCCATAGCAATGTCTCTGTACGGCAACGTGTAGACCTACCCAAGGCACCCCTCGTTAGACTCAAGGCATCCCTCAGAAAATGGCAGGTTTTAGTTTTCACTCATTTTTTTTGGACTATGGAAAAATAATAGAGCAATTCTTCTGTTGCAGAGGACTCAGGCTACAGCAGGTCAGGTTTTTAATATTATGCATAGGTGGCAAAAGGCTGGGGATAACAGGGCTCAGCCCCCCCCCCCAAAAAAAAATGGGGCAATGGTTAGGGCTACAGGGTAGCCCAGCTGTGGGCTCCAGGAGGTTGCAGCAG
>NW_017728995.1:44971308-44985096 GCF_001723915.1 Gavialis gangeticus
GGAGGGGTGAGCACACCACCAGGATTGCAGCCTGGTATGGGGATCACAATCTATTCCATGAAGGGGAAGGCCCCCGCAGTGAGGGAGGGAGTGGGGCACAGTCAAGGGCAGGGCCTGGGGTGAATGGGGCCCCAGTCCAGCTGGATGGTGGGACAATCGGAGCCCAGGCCACTTGTCCAGGGGTGCAGGGGTTGGGGGGGGTGCCATAATGCGCTTCCCGGCAGAGGCCCAAAGGCACATGGCCCCCAGATCTGTGTGTAGGGTGGAGGTAGATGCCACTGCACTTTGCACTGCATGGCAGTTGCCCCAGGAGTGGCACAATACCACATGTCTGCTGCTGCTGGGCTACACCACCCCCCTGGGATGGACATGGCATCGCGCAACTCCAGAGGGTGGCAGTGGGAGCAGGAAGCAAAACCCAGCCTGCAGCGGGAGCTCCTCCACTCTGCACACAGATCAGAGGATGCAGGCTCCCTGAACCTCTGCCAGGGTGCACACAGTGGTGGGAGCCCCCCCACCCTGCATGGCAAGCTGCCCAGGCTCCAATTGTCCCACCACCCAGCCTGGCTGGGGCCCCATTTGCCCCTGCCCCTGTCCCACTCCCTCCTGCACTGCTGGGGCCTTGATCTGCCCCCTCCATGACCCTTTCTCCTCCCCCCACCCCTTTCCCAACAGACTTACTGGGGGAGGGGGGCATGCGTATGTGCTTAGCCCCCCCCCCCCCCCCCCAAATACTCTTTTATCCCTCCTCCTATGATATTATGGTTTCATCTTTGAAATCTCTGGGGTAGTCTTGTGAATTGTGTTTGTACAGCTAACAGTGGTAACATCACATGGCACCCTTTGGAACCCTTACTAAAGTACCCTTGTTGAGAATCACAGGTATAACAGTATTCTTCAGGAATTAGTCTGTTTTACACTAGTGTGAGCAAAAGGAAAATCAGGACCAAAGCATGTACACACAGATGGAAACGCCTAGAATAGTGATTTGTCATGTAGTTGCACACATGAACAGCAGGAAGAATGTAACTTTTTATGGTGTGCACAAGAACCCACTAGAGTGATTTATCTATTGCTGTTTCTATAGTGCTCGTCTTCATTTTGCCTGAGTACCTAATAAACAAGAGAAATTATCTGTTGTTTCTGGTGGGTCTATTTAATTTCCTATATGTGTAAAAATAACTTTGTTTTTATTAATACCCCACAAGGTCTGTATCAATGCTGTATATATCAGTGAAGAGGAAGTCACTGAAATACTTAACTCCTTCCACACTTATGCATATCTATATCATAAATCTACACTGCGAGCTGCAGACAATTTTAAAGAATTGTATGACCTCCATAAATTTTCTCTTAACCTTTTAGATCTGGGTCCTCAAAAGTTCTTAAACATCTAACTCCTACTTGGGGATCTGTACCTTTTTCAGCTGAATGTGAATAGTAAATATCCCCTTACTCCTTGAAACGGAACTTTATGCTGGGATATGTCCCAATCTTCCCTTATTTCCCAACTGGATCATTGAAAAACATGTATTTACATAGATAAAATACCTATGCAGGGCCCAAGATTTCACCTTTCTAGACAGAATTCCCATGAGTTGCTGGAAGCTCCATGTCTGAATGGCCTGCCAAACCCAAGGTATTTGTACTGACAGTAAATTCTTGTAGCCCGGGTGGTATGTAGCTGGTAGCCCCTCTTCAATTGAAGGGATGTTAGAGGGTGTGAGTATGCTGTGGGAACATGACTGCCTAGCTTTAGGTCAGCTCATCTCCCTCCCCTGCAGAGCAGAGCACAGCAGAGACCAGGGATTGCCAGTGATGTAATTTTACAGTGCAGTGTTCAACAAGCTTATAAAACATGTACGTATGCATATGTATGTGTATATATACTATTTACAGATGTAAGTTTAAAAAGACAATAACCCTTATTAAGGCAATCTCAGCTGGGTATGGTAGATGAAGGCACTATATCAGCATAGGCCTTTACCTGCAGTAGTCTTCTAGTTAGTGCACAACCCCTACCCACAGTAAAACCTCCAGGCAGCGGGCAAGGGAACAATTGACAATAAAACACAAGTTAAACAATAGGTCAGCAGATGAAACCTGGCAGGAATGGAACACAAGTCTTACACATACATAAGTGAAATTACATTAATAAGATTCAATACATAAGGATAGCAAACACAATGAAAGCAAATATTGAATAAAGCATGCTCTAGCAGGCCCTTAAGCAACTGAACCACTAGCAGGCTAAACAAGGCAGTTCATAATCATCTCATAATACAACATTAAAGTATGCAAGTTTACAGCAAAGGTCCCAACAAGGACAACAACAATGGTACAGCAATTGTGCCTAAAAGAAAGGAATAATGCCAGGGAAAAAGAACAGGTGCCATAAAGAAACACTATCACTATCCCCTACGCCACATGACTAGAATGGCTCAGTGACCACAAAACCCCACCCTAACAAATGGGGCCCTTAACTCCCCTTGCCACAAAGAGGTGTTCTCCCCTGCCCCTCTCATGGGACTTCCCTTTGATCACCAAAAGGGGAGGGTGCCTCCTCCCCTGTGGAAATCCTCATTTCTTCCCCTCCTTTGGACTGCAATCCCCTTCCTGCGTAATTTACAATTCCCAGCAGTTCTGGTAGCTTGGCTCCTCTCTCTCTCTCTCTCTGGATTGGCTGCTGGGCTCCCCCCCATATCAATGGGATAATCACTCTGTCCTGCTGCCATTTGCTGCAGGATGGTCTGAGCTGTCTCATGCAGCTACCTGGTCTGTCAGCCCTCTCTGGCCCCATGCACTGCTCTGTGCACTGAGGGGCTCCTGCCTCTTGCAGGGATGGGGACCCACACTGCCTCATGCATCTGTGGGGTCCATTCAGCTTGCTCAGGTCATGTGCACAACTCCATTCACCTTGGAGCTTCTGCCTTTCACAGGGGAGGGGACCCATGCTGCTTCTGTCCACTGATCTGTGCACCAATGCCACAGCTCCCTTCATGGTGGGGTTGAGATGCAGCTGCTTGCTGCTTCCCGCTTAGTGGAAGTGTCTTCAGGGTGCTTCTGGGGCATCTACTCTGCCCCACTGGTCCACTCCACCAGCTCTTCTGTATCCCTTCTTTATCATCTCTCATCCAAGCCGTCCATGTGCTGGGCACGCGGGCTTTTATCCTTTCCGGAGGCTCCACCCTCAGACTGAAAATGGACCAATGGGAAAACCTGAGGGGTTAGTTCCCTTTCAGGTCCTCTTCTTCACCTTGCCCCTGGGTCAGGGCAGGGCAAGCCTGCCTCCTCCTGATTGGTGGAGAAGGGAAGTGCCCCACCAAGCAAACTAAGCCATTTGGACTCAAGCCAACAGGTCAGGCTGCTGATGAGCCCACCGGCCAGTCTGCCACACTATTATTACTGCTCATTGTATTGGGTTGGAATAATATAGTTGTATACCCAACAATCTCCCTTCCTTAAATTATCAGTTTGGTGCCAGATTATTAATGTGACCCAAATATTTTTGAGCCCAGGAAAGACTCCTTAGAGTTAAGTATATTTATGTCATCCCCTAGACAGCTAATATATAGCTAGCTGGTTACAGTCCTAGCTTACACAACAAGCATCAGAGAGGAATTCTACTTTGCTTGTGATGATACACAGGGCAGAATTCTCCTTTCCTTTGTGAAACTAAATGCCAGTTTTCTAGCCTCATAAGTGGCATTTTTGGCTTTTCTGTTTCCGGTGTACTGTGGATGCCCAAGTGTGTGAGCACAGGCTAAACATGCACAGAAGAATACACACTGGCCATGTATGTGTTCCCATTGTGAATGTTGACATGAGTCTAAGTCACAAAAGTGTAGCTAACTAGAAACCTATGATGTGGGGAACAAGAGGAGAATTTGTATATGGGGGATGTGCATGCCCTGCATTTACATTTCTTTCACTCAGAGAGGATTTGAACCTCTGACTTTATAGTCCTGTACTGAGTGGAGCACTGGGTGAGGAAGCCTGTTCTCTTTCTTGAATGCTTTATGCAGTGTTCCCAATAAGTCTGTAATACAAAATGTATGAATGACATTAGAAGCAAGGGCTCAACCCACCTCTGCTGGAACAGCAGCCACCTCCATGAACTATAGTGGAGGCTCCCTGTGGCCTTTTTTGGCTTTTTCCATTCAGACTGCATTCTCTTGGCTGCCCAATGAGCCAGCTTCTATAGTTGGGCATTCTGTGGTGCACTAGTTAGGTTGCTGTGAAAGGTCTGAGTGCAAATCTTATAGAGAAGAGAAACCTAGAACCTGAGTTTCCCTGGTCCCAGAAAAGTGGCTTAACCATGAGCCTAGTAAACAACCATTGTCATTGATTCGTGACAAACAGCTGCTAGGTGTGCCTTTTTGGCCAAATATAATTCTGGGGGCTAATGCAGCCTGTCTGGGTCTTCAAAGAGCAACTAAATCTCGATAGAGCATGCACAGTAAGGGCAAATGTAGCTATGTAAGGCAGTTAGGTACGTACATGCAATTCAGGCTGCTACATGAGGCAATGTTTGGGTGAATTGCTCCAGAGTCAAGTTGCTTGGAACTTCCATGCTGCAATTGCCCCTGGGCAGGTGTCAGAGGGATTTCAGATGGAGCAGTATAATGAAAATTAAAGATAGACAAAATATGCTTGGGGCATTTTATATTCATGATGTTTCAATCACTTGACAAGATAATGCAGAAATAAGGTAAATGGATTCCTGGAAGGTTATATGTTAGTGTCGGAGCACCAGAGGGCTGCATTTCCATACACTGGAGACAGTTAACAAGGGGTCTCTACTAGGATTAGAAGGCTGTCAAGGATAAAAGAGAAGGGAAACTCAGCATACATGATACAATGGTGAAAAAGCAAGACAGAAATGCCGTGAATGGCTGATTAGGGGAGTTTAAGCATGGTACCGGAAGTCATGCTTTTAGAAAAAAAGTAAATGCAAGGAAAACAGTTTTTGAGTATCTCTCTGAGAAGGGACTAAGTCAGCCACTTTTTGCCATTACTAGAGAATGGAGGCAATTTATTACTACACATCAGAAAAATTACAAGCTTTTTAAGGTATTACTAAGGAAGTCAGCGGTGAAATGTTACAAAGAGCTATTTTTGCTATGAGAGAGAAAAACAAAACAAAAGCAACAATCAGCCATCGTTCCCTTTCCCACTGCAAAAAAAACCCTATAAGAGAATTAACAGCCAATTCGGAACAAGTTTTACTTAAGCTGATATCTTTAGTGATAGAGTGTGAGTGCTGGGAGAGTCATAAATTCCTGAAAGCAATGTCAGAGGAGGTTGTGGTATGATAACACTATCTTATCAGTAGACAATCTGTCTAGAATATATGATGACCATGTTTCATGTTTGTTCACCATTTAAAGGCATCCCTGTCAAGTTGTCTCTGAATAAATTCTCAGTAAGTAAGTCTCACAGCAATTACCCTTTAGAATCACTGTTTGCTATTTAGATTATTCTTTCTTTAGCGTAATTCTTCCTAATTTCATGCTCTCATCTCAACTCATTCAGATCTCCTTATAAAGATATCAAGAATATAACAATGGTTTGAAAATATTAGACAACAAAACACTAAAATGACAAAATTGTTTAATATGCTCTGTCTATGTCCACCTTAGAAAAATGTTTTTTAATACTTTTTGCAATGGAATATAAAAACGTTACTCTGAAAAACTGACACTTCACTCACTCACTCCAATGACCATAATCCTTCAAAAACTCCAAACAGACAGACATAGCTTTTAAGGAAATCAATACATGAAAAAAGAAAGATGAAGCTATTTTTTCATGCTGATGAGGAAGCAGCTTGATCAGCCTTTGCAGGAGGAAGCATTTCATAGTTTGTGGATATGATATGTCCAATGTTGGCCAGTACCATGACCTGAGTAATGAAAGGCCCTTTTTGAAAAAATGAGCTTTATTACTCTACAGACTGCATGCCAATTTAGGATCATGAGGGAGAATAAGAACCTTTAACAACTCTCTCAAAGCACCTGGACCTTGGGTATTGGGATAAACTGGCGTTCTCTTGAGATTACCCAGAGAATACGGGTTGTATCCAACATGGGCAACTAGTGCCACCTGAGTCAGGGGGGCATGTGCCCCCCCGAGCGGCCAACCAGCAACTGGGGGGGTGTTCCCCCATAGCCAATCTTGGGATCAGTGCTCCTGGAAGTGCCCGAGGCACTTCACCTGGTGCCCCCACTCCCTGGCCAGTGCTCACAGGGGGGTGCACCAGTGCTCCTGCCTGCCCAGTGTGCCCACTGCCTAAGCAGGGAGTGCTGCCTATCAGGGGGTGCACCAGCACTCTCAGATGGTGCATGTGCACCCCCGTGCACCCCCATGCACCCCCTATGTATCGCTACTAATATTCAACACAAGGGAAGGTAATAAGAGTGGGACCTACATGCGTAAAACTTCCACTAACTTCAATAAGTATTTTACTTGTATCACAAGCCCAGATCCAGGCTCTGAGAAGGTGCTATGTTACAATTGCCCTCCATTAATGACAATATGTGTTTAAATTTTAACACGGTGCCACTTGTGTCTATTTCCTCAATAAAATGATATAAAAATCCCCATGACTAAGCATGCAAAGCAGCTCATAAAAAGTCTATTAATTTTCATGCCCCATAAATGTAAACCACAATTCACTTTAAGTATGCTGTAAATGCATTCCTTTTTCAAACTTGAGTTTATAGAAGGCAGAAGAAATGGGACTTTAGAAGTCTTATTTTCCATTCTCTCGAGGACTTCATTATTATTGATTAATAATTCTGGCCTGGTTTTTGGTTTCCAAAATCTTTTCTTTCTGTCTACAGGAAACTATTTCTGAAGTTCTGCTCTTTTATGATGCTTATTTGATAAATATTTTATCAAATAGAAATCAACTTCTTACAGCCACAGTGTGTTCATTTATGAAAACTAACAGGGATTCTGTTTTCAGAACCTCTTCAGAAAACAGGTGTGAATCCCTTGTCCCATTTAAGCAAATGGCAAAATTCCTATTGATATTCAGAAAGCCAAGATTTCATTCAGTGTTGCCTTTTTGCTACTGCCACTTATCTGAGATGTGATTACTGTTATTTTATTTATTAATATAGCACACCACCACAAAAAAGCTCTAAACTTTATAATACAGTTCAGATAACATTAAAATACTGTTTTTTTAAGAGCTCTGATCCTAATATGTCGGTATGGTAAGAGACACTGTTTCATTCATTATTGCTCCTTAGACCATCCCTTTCATGCCCTACCCCTTAGGGTTCCAATCCATCAGTTTTGTGGACAACTTTGATGAGTTCTCATACACTGTGCTCTCCCTGCTGTTGGTTAATTCTTTCACTTATATTATTACAGAGTTTCTCATTTTCTGTATTCTGGGGGGGGGGTTGTTTTTTTGTTTTGGTGGGGGGGTTAGTTGGCTGGGGGTTGTTTTCCAGTTTTCCTTTGCTGTAAGGGGTGTTCTGCCAGCTGCATCTTGGCTTACCTCAGATATCCATTTCTTGTACATTGTGGTGTGAAACCTGCAGCCATTGGTGTTTCTCCACTATAGATCTAATCTCCCCACTTTCAGTTCTGCCATTTTTTTGGCTAAATGACCCTACTTCTCCAAGCTAATTGAATCCCAAGCCTGCAGTCCCAGCTGGCTCCTTGCCACCTTTGACTTGATCTTCAAACTCTCCTCCTGCCCTCGCTATTTTCTGCACAGGCTTTTGTTGATTTTTGCTAAAAGGAAATTGGCAAAATATAACTTAATTTTCCTTTGCTTGTGCTTTTGCTCCCTGAGTGAGGTGAAAATGCTCTTGCCAAAGTCTCTGATGCCAAAGCTCAAAACCAAGACTCCATTCTCAACTGCCTTGACCTGTCAGCCACCTTTGACACAGACAGCCATGCTCTTCTTTACACCTTGACTTCAACTGTTTATTTATTATTAATAATGTTTTAAAGTACTGGTGGTTCTGAGAAGTTGATTTTGGAAAATATACAGAAGAGAAAAAGGATGGTAGAGCCAATGAGATTTAGAAGGAAGCATGGAGGGAAGTATGCCAGGAGGCCCAAGTGAGAGGATGAGAGATGGATACAGAGGCCATGTCCTCATGAGCAGAAATGTGTGTTTCCCTGGGGTCAAATAACAGTGGCACACCTTGTGCCACTGTTAGTTGTCTGCAGGGAACGCCCATGCCACGTGCGCTCCAGCGCATGGTATGTTACCCTGGGTGGGGTAGGGAGGCTGGGGTCAGCAACTATGTTGGCCTTAGTGGCCTTACCTGGCGTCCTGGGGGCCTTGAAGAGCTGTAGCCATGGCACTCGTGCCACAGGCAACCTGGCTGGCAACTGAAACATGGTTCTGGCTGGCCAGGTTCTTATTTTGGCTGATCATAGAATCAATGAGTTGTTAGGGACCTAGATAGATCATCTAGTCCGACCCCCTGCCATGGGCAGGAAGGAGCACTGGGGGTGGCAGGGGTCATAAGACCCCAGCCAGGTGCCTATCCAGTCTCCTCTTGAAGATCTCCAGGGAAGGTGAGAGCACCACCTCTCTGGGAAGCCTATTCCAGGCTCTGGCCACCCTTACAGTGAAGTAGTTCTTCCTAATATCTAACCTAAACCTATCCTCCCTCAGCTTGTGGCCATTGTTCCTGGTGACTCCAAGGGGGGCCCTGGTGAACAGAATGATATGCTCTGCTGTCATATGCGCCGCCCTGCTTTATTTTGGTGTGGATTTTTTTGACCCTGGGATCTCCCAGTCTTAAGAAACCCGTCCATGCTGCAAAGTAGCTGTGTGGGCAACGCCTACATCTGCAGTGTGTTGTGCCACAGATAGGTCAGCAATGCCACATCCATGTTCATTTGGATGCAGCCAGAGGACACATCCACACATATGTAAACACTGGGGGTGTGCAAAGCAGGCCCTATTCGATTGAGATTTGGATTCAGCCTGACTCAGGGACAGTGATTTGATTAGTTGATTTAGATCACTATCACTGAGTCAATATGGCTGAATCTGAAGATTCGATGCTGATTTGGAGAATCAGCAATTTGGACATAGACACAGCTTTAAAAGTTTTTTTTACATACCTTGAGGTAGCAGGTGTGGCTCATGATCGCTGTGCTGCTGGGGCACATGGAGTATCCCACAGGAGTGCAGGGGTGGGGGTGGCCCTCCACATGCTCAGCAGTGAACCCAGAAGTGTAGCAGTAGTAGTTCATATGCTGGCTTGGCAATCGGCCTCAGTGCCCCCCCACCCCAGGAGGCACGAGTCACCGAGTCAGGAGGGGTGGGCGGGGGGTGTCCGCACACTCCCCGGCGGACCCAGAAGCGGGCCGGAAGTGCTTCTGGCCCACCACCAGGTTTGTTGCCAAGTGCACTGGGGAGCCCCCCGTGCTTCTGTGGGACACTCCACATGCCCCAACATCACGGCACTCATGAGCCCCACTACCTAGAGGTATGTAGAAAAAACAGTTAAAGCTATCTCTATGGCCAAATCTCTGAATCTCTCCGAATTGATTCAGAGGGTTCTGATTTGATTCAGAAAAATTAAAGGGTCCTCTGATTTGATTTGGATTTGGAGATTTGGCCACTGAATTGGGCCAAATCTCCACCAAATCTTATCAGGGACTGAAGTTTGGCACAGCCCTAGTACACACCAGCACTTGCGGCAGCTCAAATAACATCAGCACAAATTTGTGCTGAAGATTTCTGCCTCAGCACCTGGGCCTGAACATATATTTTGGTGTGAGGCAAATTTGTGCTGCTGGGGCAAACTGACCCTGCCCAGATTCTTCCAGATCTTCAGTCAGGGGGATCTGGAGGTAGGGGCCAGCACCTGTGCTGGCCTCAGCAGTATAAAAAGCTGCCCTAGTGAGCAGCTCAGGGTTACTTGCCCTCAGGAGCTTCTGAGGCCCAGCCAGTTGGTATCTAGGGACACTGTCCCCCTGTGCCACTTGGACTGCTGCAGCATCCCTGACCTAGAGTGGCCTCTACCCACTGCAGCAGTGTGGCAGTGGGGGCTGCTGCCTGGCTGTGACCTGCTACCACCTCTGACAAAATCTGTCCCTTTGCAGCTGTGGCCCTATGGCTATATGCTTGCCAGACCCAGATGGGGACTTCATGGCTGCTTGGGCTGTGGTAAAGGCACTGAAGCAGAGGTACCTGTGCCTGTGGGCCAGCAGGCTGTGGCTGCACAGTTGGCCTTCATGTGGTACTGCTGTCATGTCTTCTGGTGCCCCCGCTCTGCCAGCTGGGCAGCTATTGCTCAGAAGATGTGCTCATTTCAGTTGCCCACTTTGAACTCTTGTAGCATGTCCTATTGGCCAGGAAGTCAGCCACCATAGGTGGAAGGAGAAAAATTTTTTGAGGGGGGGCTGAGCACATGCCCCCCCACAAAAAGTCTGTGGGGTGAGGAGAAAGAGCCTGGGGGGGCGAAGTGGGCCTGGGACTGGGACCAGGTAGGGATCAGGTGGGAGCGGAGCAGAGCTGGGATTGGGGCCAGGGCCGGGGCCTGCTGGACCTGTGCAGCCGCCCCTTCCCCCACACGTGGGGTCATTGCCTGGCACTGGTGGGCCTCATGAACCTGCGCCTCCCAGCCCCACACTGACCCGGGCCCCACACCACCGTGGGGGACCTGGAGCCAGGGGCTGGAGTGGGGCCAGCCTTGGAGTGCAGTGATCCAAAGAAGAAATTTAAAAAAATCTGGATAAAATCTCATCATGCCCATGTTCTTTGGATTGGGATTCTGAAAACCTAAATGCGCCATAATCACGACAACTGAAATACAAATCTAATCAGAGCTCAGTGTTCATCACATCCATGCTCTGGGATTCTTCTTTTAAACAAAGTTAATACCCTCCCCCTGACCTCCAATACATTAGCAGGTGCACCAAGGAAACTGTGAACCATCTGAGACAGCTACAGTGATTCCTTACTGAACTTTGCATTTAATGTTGGTGGCTTCCACAGCATATTGTTCTATTTTTATTCATTTGAATCCATTTGTATCCATTTGAATCCCAGAGATTGGTAGTGGTTGTATGCTGTTTTTAGAGGCACTTTCATCTGGAGTCCAGTGATTAAACAGCGGTGCCTACATGAGCTTTTCCAAGCATGCTGAGTAGGACGCGTTCCTCAGAATTCAAAGCAGCAATGAACAGCTGGATGTGGCTTTCATTTGGAGTTCCATTTGTCTGTGATAGAAGTGATAGTATTTCAACAGACTAAAGGGGGGAAAATCTCTTTCCTCAATATAACAACCAAACCTTTCTTTTTGTTGGATCAGCAGTATGCAGTTATGTTCTCAACTGAAATATGGGTCATGTATAAGGAAGATACTAGTCAGCCCAGGGAGGGGTTTTTATGCTAATTCCATTTCTAAATTTTAGCGGTTTCTCCGTTTCATATTCTTGATATCTCTCCCACCCTCTCTTCCCCTTGGAATGCTTTAGACATAACTGGCTTAACCGACCTAAACAGCAGCATATTTTTTAGAATACTTTATGCTACTGGTCTTTGTGTAAAGGACCACAAGTATTTAGGGCAAAATTAAATGTGAAAGAAACTTTCTGGGTTCACTGCATCTAGTAGGCACTGTGCATCCTTCTGGTACAGTGCACTTTACCTCTGGGAGCTCTGTAGTACAGGCAGGAAATACACCTTAGCACTACTTCAAGGAGAAGTAAAATGTGAACTGGAGTGGGTCATGGACATGCTTCTCCTAATCCTTTTTAGTGCCACTTGTGTCCCAAGGGAAGCAGGATGGGAGCAGTTAGCTGAAGAAAACACATGGACTGCACTGGTATCCTCTTTTTATAGTCTGTGAGTCTGGTCCTGATAGTATTCTGGCATGGAGAATATGCAGTGGGTTGTTGAAGCTTTTCAGGGGAGGAATTTGGCATTATGAGTGTTGGAGAAATGACTGAAAACTTTTGCAATAAGAATTTTACAAGTGCTTCCTCTAAATGCCAGACTACTCAGACACTGGAGACAGTTTCCTACCAAGTGTATGTGTTTACTTACTCTCCCTCCACATTTGACAACTAGTCTGAGTTGTGGGTGGAATGAATATTTAGGAGCCCATTGGCTTTTAATGAAACAAACTGCCTCTAAGATGATTTTAAATCTCATCTATGGCCTTAGGATGACCAGGATCCAGACATTTTGCACATTTATAAATATTTTAACACAGCATCACGATATTCTACAGCAGGGTGCAGCTTTTTAATGGCATTTAGGCTCCTAACTTCTTTTAGTTTGGATTTCTGTGTTTGTATCTGTATGTATACACAGATTTCAAACCCATGGGCGAATGCACACACATATCCATGAATATAAGACCTTTAACAAAGAAAAATGCAAAAAGGAATTAGAAATGCATTAAAATGAAAAAATTATTAAATCAACTAATTTCTCAAATCAATGTCTCTTTTTAGATCCATGCACAGATGAACTCTTCCGTGTGTAGTTCTGTCCTGGTTGCTTGGCAGGAAAGGTCAGTTTCTCTAATCCTTTCCCTCCTCCATCTTATTCTTTACAGATCTTTTTGTGAAAAGGGTGAGTGTTTGGATATGTGTGCATCCCCCCCAGCCCAGTCACGCAGGAAAAGGGAGGGATAGGGAATGGGTTTGGGAAAAACATGATGATATCAGAAGCTTTCCAAGGATCCTCCCATCCCATGGGATTTTCTCTGGAAGAAGGCAGTCACCCTGAATTAATTCCACATCTCCCTCTCTAACAGAGGAAAAAAGATATTCAAGAAAGCCCTGAAATATGTTTTCTACAATGTAGTTAAAAATTAAATCTATGAAGCCCTGCTCCAATTACATAATGAACTGAAAACAATGAAAGCAGATGTTAATTGTTCATCGAAATACAAAGTGGTAAAAAACATAGGTAGTGTGAGCTAAATGACATTAGATATCATTTATTTTACATGATAGGAGCAAGAGACAGCAGGGAACAGTTTAATAAAAGAAGAAGACAGGTGACTAAGTCTGCAGATGTGCTAAAGCAGGGTAAACTGACACTAATCTAACTAATTCTGAGACTGCCACCTACTGCACACACAGGAGATACAGTGGGGAGTAAAATGTTTATTGGGAGGCTTTGGCCTTTTAGGCTCAAGTAGTAATTACTGCCATAGCTCAATGGGAAGTCAGTGGAGTCGACCTGATTTACATCAAGTCAGAGTAAGCCCCTATATCATGAATAATTATATTTTGGCATTACAATGTATATTTATTAGGGGGAGGTCAGAGAAATGTTAAAATAAGCCTAATCCTAAACTGATCCACTCCTGTCTTGAATTTATCTGAATAGCCTGCTTTTCTTCTTCAGTTCTGAAAGTTTCATACTTTTATTGAAGTTAATTTCTGATTTTCAGCACACATTTCATTCTCTGTTAGGTCGTTCATTACCTTCAAGGATCAGATGTTGTGAGATTACTTTCAATTATGGGCAATGAATATTGGAGTTGCCATGAACTCACAAAACAAGGGATGAGCAAATGCAAAGGTAAGAAAATAATTAACTCTTCCCATATGGGTCAGCTCACAGAGGTAGTGAAGGCTAAGGATGTGGTAATCATGGGGGACCTGAACTTCCCGGACATCTGCTGGGAAGAGCAGTCAGCCAGGTCTGAACGCTCGCATAGGTTTTTAGACAGAGTGCAGGACCTCCATCTAACCCAGGAGGTGCACAGCCCCACCAGGGGGGATGCCTTGTTGGACGTAGTGCTGGCCACAGGTGATGACCTGGTGAGGGGGCTG
>NW_017728995.1:44986046-44988403 GCF_001723915.1 Gavialis gangeticus
GGGGGAGGCACACCTGGGCCAAGGGTTAGCGAGGACTTTGTTAGGAAGCTTCTGGAGGGACTGGACGTATTCAAGTCAGCGGGTTCGGACGATCTCCACCCTAGAGTATTAAAGGAATTGGCTGAGGTCATTCCAGGACCCCTAGCGCGGCTTTACGAGCACTCGTGGTGCACTGGAGAGGTGCCGGAGGACTGGAAGAGGGCCAGTGTGGTTCCAATCTTCAAAAAAGGGAGGAAGGAGGACCCGGGAAACTATAGGCCAGTTAGTCTTACCTCGATCCTAGGCAAGCTGTTCGAGAAAATTATTCTGGCACACATCCAGGAGGGGCCAGCAGGGGACTGCATGCTTAGGGGCAACCAACACGGGTTCATCAGTGGCAGGTCCTGTCAGACCAACCTGGTGGCCTTTTATGATCAGATCACCAGATCATTAGATGCAGGGGTAGCAGTGGACATAGTCTTCCTGGACTTCCGGAAGGCTTTTGACACTGTCTCTCACCCCGTTCTCATTAAGAAACTGGGGGGCTGTGGCGTAGACACCCACACAGTCAAATGGGTCGCCAACTGGCTGGAGGGCCGCACCCAGAGGGTGGTAGTGGATGGGTCCTTCTCAACCTGGAAGGACGTGGGCAGTGGGGTTCCCCAGGGCTCGGTCCTCGGGCCCGCACTGTTCAACATCTTCATCAGTGATTTGGACGAGGGGGTAAAAAGCACCCTGTTCAAATTTGCTGATGACACTAAGATGTGGGGGGACGTGGGCACACTAGAAGGAAGCAACAGGCTACAATCTGACCTAGACAGGTTACAAGGGTGGGCGAATGAGAATAGGATGGGTTTCAACACAGACAAGTGCAAGGTGATGCACCTGGGGAGGAACAACCGGCACCATACCTACAGGTTAGGGAACTCCCCTCTTGTCAGCACGGAGGCGGAAAAGGATCTTGGAGTCATCATTGACTCCAAGATGAACATGGGTCGGCAGTGTGGGGAGGCAGTTAGGAAGGCCAACCGTACCTTGTCATGCATCCACAGATGCATCTCGAGCAGGTCCAGAGAGGTGATCCTCCCCCTTTATGCGGCACTGGTCAGGCCACAGTTGGAGTACTGCGTCCAGTTCTGGGCGCCGCACTTCAAGAGGGATGTGGACAGCATGGAGAGGGTCCAGAGGAGGGCCACTCGCATGATCAGGGGACTGCAGGGCAGGCCCTATGAGGAGAGACTACGGGACCTGAACCTGTTCAGCCTCCACAAGAGAAGGCTGAGGGGGGATCTTGTGGCCTGTTACAAACTGGTCAGGGGGGATCAGAAGGCATTGGGGGAGTCACTGTTCCCCCGAGCACAGCCAGGAGTGACCAGGAACAACGGTCACAAGCTAGCAGAGGGTAGATTTACGTTAGACATCAGAAGGCACTATTTCACGGTCAGGGCGGCTAGGGTCTGGAACCAACTTCCAAGGGAGGTGGTGCAGGCTCCTACCCTGGGGGTTTTTAAGATGAGGTTAGATGAACACCTTGCTGGGGTCATTTGACCCCAGCACTCTTTCCTGCCATGGCAGGGGGTCGGACTAGATGATCTTCTCAGGTCCCTTCTGACCCTAGAAACTAGAAACTATATTTCCTTTGTTTCCGATGGTTTCAAATGTACCTTCCCCCCCACCCCCAGCTGTTCTTACAGTGTATACTCTGCCTGTTGAATGTATGATTTGGAAGTTTTATCTATGCCTTGGACTTTGCTTATATGCATCATGCTCATACTGATTATTTTCCATGTGGAAAATTACTTGAATCCAAGACAAGTTTTTTTCCCCCCACCATTCAACATGGGGGTGGAAAAAGCCTCGTCTTGGATGTGAGTACTGCCTGGGGGAAGGTGAATGCTGTGGCCCTGGCTCTGGGCTTGGGACTGAAGCTGGAGCAGTGCTGCCACCTCTTTGTGTCAGGGTGGCTTGTGTGGCAGAAAAGGTGTCCATGGGGTTTGTGGGGGGTGCATAGTGTGTGGCTTCAGGAAAGTATGTGGGGGTTACTACACCTCCTTGTCCTTCCCCCACCACGTACCTTTGCCTCTGGCTCTGATGCAGCCCGATCAGGCCCAGACCTGCCACCACTGCTTCTGTCTGGCCAGGCTGGGCTGGTCTGGGTTTTAACCACTACTGCTGACTGTGCCAAAGCCAGTGCTAGAGCTGCCACAGAAGGTAAATGGCTTGTGGGGGGGAGGGTTTGGTGACAGGAGGAGCAAGTAGCAAGTGGCAGGTGGGACAGGTGGATTGAGGCCCCCATAATGATGGAGGGAGGGAGCTAGGGCAGGGCCTGGGGCTGCTGCCCAGCCTGTGAGGTGTGTAGGTCTTGGGGCCTGGGACTG
>NW_017728995.1:44993403-44997365 GCF_001723915.1 Gavialis gangeticus
GTGGTAGGGGGTCAGCTATAGGCATGAGGGAGCAAAGGATGGGGGCAGGCACAGGCAATTGATCAAGGGATTAGGGGCAGGTATCAATGAGGGCAGGGGACAAGTGGCAGGAGGGGAGGTCTGTCTACCTGCTTCCCCTCACTTCTTTCTCCACTGCAGTGGGGGGTACATTTAAGATGAGCCTGCAATAGTTCGGGCTATTATTAATAGGGTCAGATTGTTAGAGGGTCATCTTAAATTCAAAGTCATCTTGGATTTGGGTAAATATAGTACCATACATCTAAGTTTTTCAAAAGCAATTTCTGATTTTGAAAACCCGGTTTTGATTTTCAGGGATAATGAACATTTGCAGTGTCAGCTGAAATTAAAAGGCTGCATGTAGCAATTGGTGTGGCGCATACCATAGCAGCATGCACTGGCAGTCACAGAGGCTTGGTCCTCCAGAGAGATGCTCTGCCTGCCAGCCAAAGTGTCTCCCCTCCTTTAGTTCTGCCCCAGCTCCTCCAGCATGCCAGGAGTCAGAAGAAGCAGGGAAAGAACAGTATGCTTGAAGTGGGGCTTTTAGCCCCTCACCAAAGCACACATGCAGGAGCACGTGCAGCAGCAAAAAGTAGAAGCACAGATTTAGCTGCTACTATTTTTGCCAGTGCAAGTGCACGCCCCTGCATGTGGAGATGTGCCCAGGGTATTTAATTAGATCTGGGAGAGAAAAGCAGAAGCTGGCAGAACACTTGTGAAGTAGAGAGAGAAAACACCTCTGTCTTAATTGAAAGAGCAAGGAAGGGAAGGAGGGAGTTATCTCAGAAGCTTTATATATGGTAAATATTAATTCATTGTCAGTGAGGCAGCCCCTGAAATTTTGGAGATGTTGCCCATCACTTGTATTCACCCTATGCAGAGTAATAATTTATTATTTGCAACCATGTAAAGTCATGAGGGCTGAATGTTTCTGATGTGCACTACTGTGTGTGTTCACTGTCTCTAAGTTTTTATTTGCTGCTCAACAGCAAAGTGCTTATATTGAAGTTGGGTTACCTGGCCTAAAAGGATTAAAGATGAATAGAATGTTTGTTCTGCTTGAGAGTAACTTAGTTTTTCTCAACAAGTGTAAGCAGAGGGAGCTGAGAATTTATTTAGTTTCCTTTTCTGTTGACTTTCTGCTCTACAAATTATGAAATGCAAAGAATCTGAAAGCAAACTTTAATCGCAGGGCCAGCGCCAGATGTTCAGAGGATTACGTAGCAGTCTTACATAAATGCCAGGAGTACAGACACCAAAAGCCAGGTCCTTAGCCTATGTGTATAAAGATGTGTACATTAATGTCAGTGGAGTCACACTCATTAACTCTTGCTAATGATCTTGTCCCACAGGTATTTTGCCATATTTAACAAAGCCTCTCTCCTGCTATGTTCCCTTCTCAGGCAGGATGCCACGACAGTGCTGGGTTAGAGGCAATTTGGAAAAGTCTCTTGCTCAAATGTTATTGTTGTACTACCAAACTGAGGGAGGGCAGGAGGAGGGGGAGTGAGGAGAAACAGACCTGAATCAAACTCACAAGCAGTAAGGATTAGACCTCTAGTCTTCCATTCCAGAAATAAAGGACTTTACCACCACCCACAAAGAAGCTCTTACTAACAGTATACCCATTTTTCTATACCCCGCTGCAGGACTGCCACTAGATTACATCACACGTGTGGAATAGGTTAAAAACAGTTCAAATTGGCTGACCCTCCTGGACATCAATTTATGAGGAATGCTAAAGATATAAAATGAGTGTTTAGCTATGTCATGAAACCCAGTCAGTCCAGCTTTGAGCTTAAAAACACACCAATAAAAATGTATGAGCTTTTTGTGGTATCCAAATGGTGAAAATTAATGTAGTATCTGATTTTCACATGAATAAGTTATTTTAGAGGAACTATTATACTCTGGAGCAAATGGGAAAAGTGGCATGTTTAGAGAATTTTAAATTTTGCAGCTAAGAATTAATTTCACAGTGTTAATACTGATACAGGTAATGGGGGCAACATTTGTTTTCCCATCTTGAATTAGGTGGAGTAGAATTTCCTGTTAAGAAGCTGGAACTATGAGAATGTTGGGTCAAAAGACAAGAGCCTAAACTTTCTGAACTCTTAACTGTGAGAATAAGACACTGCAATTCTGGAGGAAAAGTTCTCTGCTGTTTGGAAAGTAACCTGGCTGCTGTAAAGCACACTGGGACATTTTGGGGCTGTGAAGTTGTGTTTTTGTTTTAATTTATAAGGTTCAAAATAAGTTATTAAATATGTTATTTTAATAACTTACATCTTGAGTGTATCTCATCATTCCAGGCAGATCTTTCCTCTTCACAGAATGCAGTATATGAAAACGCCGTTATGGATCTCCACAGAAAAGATCAAATGGGCTTTGGGTCTTCCATTAAGATGCTACCAGAAAGCACAAGACTAATCTGGCAGATTGTACAGTACTAATGTTGCTTACTGGCATAAAATCATCAGCTTCAGGGGCTTAACAAATATGATGTAATGGACCATTCCCACATCAGCAGATCATCATGTGAATTCCATACATTTACTGGTAAGCAGTTAACCATGTGAGTGAAATTTCAATAGATGGTAGTATGCATGATATTGTGGCTGTGATTGTCCAGAAATTACATCAGAGGCAAGAATTTCTTAGGCTGGTATCTTTTATTGGAACAACTATGTAGTTGGGATAGTTAGGTAAGCTTTCAAATGGAAGAGATTCATGGGGTAACTGAGTGTGGGGGTTCACAATCTTGTATTTTGTAATCAGGAGCATCTGTCTCTCTCATTTGCTGAACCAAATTTGTAACTGGACTGAAATAAATATACAAGGAGAACGTATCACAGTATTCATCAAGATCTAATCAGTGGTAGTGTTGACTAAGCACTCTAGTACCTACTCCTCAGCCAATTTTATGCTTTGTGTTAATTCAAGAAACACTGATAAACACAATCAGTGCCAAGAGTCAGCAGAGACTAGACCCCAGCAGAACTTTGTTCTTTTTCCTCTAGTCTCCTCAGCTAGGGACAGACATTCAAAAGGCCTGAGCCTGAATTGATTCGCTCTTCGCAGATTAGTCTAAGCTGCACAGCTTAAACTGATTAATAACTGGACAGACATTCTCTGTTAAATCAGGAAATGCAAGTACGTGGCTGCAGTGGCTCAAGCCGGAAGCTGGAGGGCACTATAGCATGTCTGCCAGCCACTGCCAAAGGGGAAGGAAAAGAAACACCCTCCAAGGCTCTCACTCACCCTTCCCTGCTGGAGTGGAGGGGGCATGGCCAGGTATCGGCAGGGGCTAGTAAGACACACAGTTTGCCAGCCACCGGAGGGTGCGGGGGGAAGCTGCTGCCAGACTGAGGAGTGGGACGGGAAAAAAGTACTTTCTCTGAAGCAAGCATGTATTGAACACAGCAGTTTGCAAAGCATACAACAGGGAACTACCAACCATCTTCGCCTAGGCTAAGATACAGCCCAGTAAAACACAGCATACACAACTTAGTCAAACTTAAAATATAAAGCAGGAAGACAAGAGAAAGCCTTGCTTAAGTCTTACTAATCCTGAGGGCAGACATTCAGAAAGGCTTTGTTTAGGTTTTACAGGTTCTGCTTTATAATGTAAATGTAGGTCTCTGCATTCTTTGGTCTGCAACTTTCAGCCAGAAACTGTCTTCAGCTTCCCTTAACTCCATCTCCAGCACATACATATGATGATTGTCAGGTCTTTGCCAGCACTTCCCACCTCTCAGTCTCATCCTGCAGGTCTTCATAGTAGTTTCATAGTTTCTAGGGTCGGAAGGGACCTGAGTAGATCATCTAGTCTGACCCCCTGCCATGGCAGGAAAAATTACTGGGGTCAAATGACCCCAGCAAGGTGTTCATCTAACCTCCTCTTAAAGACCCCCAGGGTAGGGGCCAGCACCACTTCTCTTGGA
>NW_017728995.1:44997969-45004373 GCF_001723915.1 Gavialis gangeticus
CTCCCTTTTAGCTAGGAGACATTCCCGGATGCTTTTGGTGAGCCATGAGGGCTTGTGTGCCCTTCTGCTCCCTTTGATCCTCATTGGGATTACCTCTCTCTGGGCTTGGAGGATCGTCTCCTTGAGGAGCGACCACTCTCCTTGGACACCTGTCTCCTCTCCCCTTTGGGACCTCAGTTTTTCCCTGACTATTCTCCTTAGCTCATTGAAGTCTACCCTCCTGAAATCTAGGGCTGCTGCCTTGCTGCAGGCCTTTGCCACCTTGTGCTGGATGGTGAATTCTAGTAGGCAATGATCACTGTCGCCCAGGTGGTCGAGCACCCGCAGCCCCCTCACCAGGTCGTCTCCCGTGGCCAGCACCAGGTCCAACAAGGCATCTCCCCTGTTCTTAGCTCACAGGTGCAGGTCTTGCCTCTCTCTCCCACTCCAGAACCACTGTGGAATTAATCCCCACTCTGGCTGCAGGCAGTCTGGAGAGAGGGAGAAATTAACTCCATCTTTATCTGGCTGTAGGAAAGCCATGGAGGTGCGGCTGGGGCTGGTAAACCCCAAATGTGTTATGCAGGGTTTGCCAGCATGGGGGAGAGAGAATGGAGGGAGGAATATTCCTCAGGGGCTATGGCTGGCCAGTGTCTGGCCATGCCCCACCCCTGGTCTGGTTAGAAAGCAGAGGGGAGGGGCCAGCCCTGCTGTGGAGCAGACAGTCCTACCCAGCCCAGACAGCATGTCTCATTCTCATTAGCTATTTCGTCCCAGGTCACATTTCAGGCTCCATATCCTATTCCCAATCTCATTGGTTTTATGCCCATGTCTAAATCTTCCCATTAATAATCTGTACCTACCCCATTGCTCAGTTCAGGCTTCTTACCCAATCAATTTCTCCCTCAACACCTCAACAGATATGTCTGACTTCTAGCCTCCATTTCTCACCCCTCTCAATCCTATTTCTCTACCACCACTGGCTGCCAGGTTCAGGTCTCTCTTCAACCTCTTTATCTAGTCTCAGCTTTATCTTCTGCGAGTTGCTTCTCCATTTCCCTGAGTCCTTGTTCTGGTCTCTTTGCCCAGCCAACTTCAGTTCCTCCCCTTGCATGCCCAATTTCCTAGTCAGACCTGTCTTCCCAGCCCTTGTTTCCTCCCTTTATTTTGTCCCAGTCACCTTCTCCAGTGACACTCAGTGTTTTCAGCCATCATTGGCTGCAAGATCCTGTCCTCAGGAAATTTCAGTTTAAATTGTAGTTTCAACAATTAGCATATGATGGTGCATGCTGGCATTTTTGTGGGTTTTTTCCATTTGTTTTTTTTTAAAAAGGGGAAATTATATGCAACAAACTCTGTAAAATAAACCTTAATGTTTATATGTCAAGGTTCCTGTAGAACTGAAACTTGGTGCCTTGGAGCACATGTATTATGATACATCCTTTGATTATTTAATCAATTCCACTCTTTCCACAAGACCCCTATCTTATTCATTGCACTGAATGAATCTGTTCTGATGATATTCTTGGGGGATGTAGTAAAAAAGGCTCTTGTTGGTAGGCCCCTGCCCAATCAGTTACAGTAGCTGGAAAGACTCATAGGGTGTGTCTACAAGAGACGTTATGTCGCCATAGTGATGAGCTATGGCAATATAGCTCATTCCTACAGCTACATAGTGTTGGTGGGCACGAACCGTGACACCACTGCTACTGCACAGTAGGGTCATTGCTACTGCACAGTAGGGTTGGAAATGACCTGTGCAGCACTGGGGCTCACAGTACCTGCGGTTACTGCACAGTCATGTAGTACTTCCTAAAGCAGTCATTTAGTTACTATTACATGACTGTGCAGTAACAACTGCACAGTTGGGCACACACTTAGTTTTGCCCATAGTGAATGTGGTAAAGAATTAAAGAAAGAGAAAGAGTGGTTTTGTGATTAAGGCATTAATGCGCAGGAGAACTAGACTCTATTCTTTCCTGTGACAGAGTTACTATGTGATGCCAATCAAATCACTTAAGCAAATGTTTCATTAACAGTGTGTTGCTTATTTTCTTAGGGCTGAACTTGAGACTCTCAGGTATAGGTTTACAGAAGTGCTGAACAGTCAGAGCTGTCACTAAATCCAAAATGAAATTATGCTTTAAACCTGCAAAGTGCTACCTGATGTTATGAAAGATAAGATCTTAGGCATTTGGAAATTAAGCTTCCAAAAGTCAGCAGACACTTTGGTCTTTACTCTTTGTATGCTTCTGTTTTCTCCATGCACAAGGATGATACAGCTGCTGCCTTCCCTCACAGAAAAGTTGCAGTTAAACTAATGAATAATTGTGATGCACATAGTTACAGTGATCATGATCACTATAGAAAAGCCCACAAGGACATCCATGATCATGTATTCTGATCAGGGTTTGAATATCAGGCAATCAGTGAGGCGAACAATCCTTCACTGAATAATGAGGATCTATTCATGAAGTAAGCACTATTGATCCTATGTCCTGTATGACATAGGAGCTTTGTGGGAAACTGTGGTAAGTGAAGATCATGTAATTACAGATTGGGGCCCAAGTAAAGTTGCACTGTCAACCTCATTTCCAGCATTTGCCTTTATAATTTTAATTATTTCAACTAGTTTTTGTGCAAGAAGATGTCCCACTCAGCCTTACAGTATGTGTACAGTGGGAGTGTCTACATGAGATGCTACATTGCTGTAGCAACAAGCTACAGTGACATAGCTCATTGCTATAGCAATGTAGTGTAGTGGGCACTAACCATGACACCACTGCTACTGTGCAGTAGCTCATTCCTACTGTGCAGTACCTGTGGTGTCACAGTTCATGCCTACCGACACTACATTGCCATAGCGTATGCTCAAGAGGAGGACAGAGAAAGCATTTCAAGGTTGTCCTCAAGGCCAACTTGAAAAAATGCAACACTTACATCAACTCGTGGGAAACTATCGCCCAATCATTTATTAATTTAACTGCAACTTATGTGAAGGAAGGCAACTGCTGTACTTGCTAACACAGGTACTACATGAGTGTGCAGTGCCAACTTCTTAGTCAGGGGCATGTGTAGATGCACCCAATGAAGCCAGACTATCTGATACTCATGTACAGATTCAAGCCGCAGTCACTGCTGAATAGAACACTGTAAACAGTGGGGTTTCTTAGGGATCAGTTTTGAGAACTGATGCTGTTGGAGAGTGGGATAAAGTAGGAAGATGACCAAGTTTGCTAATAACACGTTATTCAGAGTGGTAAAAACCAAGGCAGAGTGTGAAGAATTATAAAGGTATTTCCCAAAGTTGAGTGAATGAGCAACAAAAATAGATTAAATTCAATGTTGATTAATGCAAAGTGATACATGTGGGGGAAAAAATAACCCAAAACGCGCACATGCATGGACGTGCATGCACGCGTGCTTACACACACACATGCACGCAATGATGGGCTCTACATCAACTGTTGCCAAACAGGAAAGATCTCGGAGTTGTCATGGACAGTTTGCTTAAAAACTTCAGCTCAGTGTTCAGCATCAGTCAGAAAAGCAATAAAATATTACAAATTATTAAGAAAGGAAATTGTAAACACAACACAAAGTATCATTATCAGAGGTGTAACTTGGCATTTTAGCACTCCAGATGGCAGCATCTCATGGTGCGTCCGCACATGCAAGCACGTGCGCTTGCAGCAGCTCAAATAGAAGCAGTGCAAATTTGAGCCGGGGTTTTTTGCCTCAGTGCACATGCTCGGACATGCACTTTGTTGTGGAGCAAATTGTGCCACTTGGGGCAAAATAACCCTACCTGGCTCCTCCTGGATCTGCAGCCAGGGGGAGCTAGAGCCCGGGGCCAGCACCTGTGCTGTCCCCAGCAGTATAAAAAGCTGCCCTGTCCTGGCCCCAGCAGTACAAAACCTGCCCTGGCCAGAGGCTCAGGGATATTTGATCTCAGATTACTTGATCTCCAGCCCCCTGCTCATTCCTCTGCTGTCTCCAGCCTCCTGAGTTCCCCTCCCCCCTCCTCCAGCCCCCCGCCCCCTGGGGAGCCAGCATGCTTCAAGAGCAGGGAAGGGGCAATCATAGAGATGCTCTGGCACTCTGCAAGAGCGTCTCTGGAGGACTGAGCCTCCGGTTGCCTATGTGCATGGTCTGGGACCTGTCCTGACCCAGTTTTTCCCCCCAGATTTTTGTTTGACCCCTGGGGTCTAATTTTCTCCCTGTACTGCAAGTTTGCAGTGTAGGGAACATCTTTTCATTCCTGCATGTGCCTCTTGCCCCGTCTCAAAGGGGTTTGAGACGGGGCAAGAGCCATGTGAATGCTTGTCTGAACATGCCCTCACGGGGCAGGGTCTGTGTCTAACACCCAGTGTGGTGTTAGCAATGCCAGCAACACAGCTGCTTCTCTTTTTACCCCTCTGCTGGGTTGGAACCCAGGGCTGGTGCTTTAGTCACCTCCCATTTATTATGCTACTGATCATGATTCCCCTTTATAAATCTATGGTGTATCCACATTTTGAATACTATGTGCAGTTTTGTTCCCAATACCTCAGACAGATAGGATATAGAAGAACCAGAAGAGGCACAGCAAAGAGAAAAAGGATGGCAGGGATATGCAGGGGCTTCTGTATGAGGCAAGACATAGGGTAGAACATTTCAGCTTAAAAAAGAGATGCTTGAGGAGAGGCAAACATGATAGAGGTTTGAAAATATTAAATGGTGAAGAGAAAGTAAATAGGGATTTATTAGTTATTCTCTCACAATACTCAAATGAGGGGACATAAAATGAACCTATTAGACTGTAGGTAATAAAAGGAAGTTTTTTTTTTTTACACAGTGTATAATTTGTGGAACTCATTGCCACAACATGTTGTAGGGGCTTGTAGCTTAAGCCAGTTCAAGAGAGGCCTGGACCAAGTTTTGGAGGATTGGGGCATCAGTAAGCATTGAACCTAGTAGAGGGTGATGCAGGCTCTGAACTAGAACTTCCTAAATCTCTGAGTCCTGGAGCTATAATGGGAAAGGACCATCAGGTAGAAAATTCTGGACCTCCCCTGTCTATCCTCCCCCTCTGCATCCATATTCTACCACTGTGTAAGACAGGATACTAGGCTAGAGGACCTATGACCAAACCTAGTAAATGACATTACTTAAATCCTGACTCCATTCATATATGAGCTCTTATGTTGTGAGACTAACCCTTACAATGTGTTCCTTTATAGCAGGAAGTAAGTGGAAGTGTTAAAGAAATTCGCTGCTGCAGTGCTACATACTTTACTTAAAAGGCCACATAATGGCCAAGAGTGACCTGATTCATCTGAGACAGTTACTGTTAGGTAGTCTCAGACTGGCAGTTTGTTGAAACCACAGCCCTGTTTTCAAGCCAAACTGGATTACACAAGATACTTACAACTACTAAGAAAATATGGTGTATGGGCAAACAAACTATAGTAAAAGTGCAATCCAGGACATTTTCTTTAATAGAAACTGGAACTGGAATTTATTTGGGTGGAGGAGGACTAAATGCATTCTGAACAAAATAGCAGACTTTGGGATTTATGTCTGGATTTGTTTCTGCTGTGTAATAATATTCTTTTATCACCTTGTCAGGTTTTCCACTGCCCTGTTCAAAAGTTCTGTCAGAAAGAGCTAAGCAGTTGCAGAGGAAACTATAGGTGTCTATTTCAACTTTATTTCAAAGCAGGAAATGCCCAGTGACGGGAAGGAACATAATGTGTCTAGGCAAGATATAGATCTGTGATTTCAGCAGTATGAATAGCAGTTTTGACAAAGTAGAAGCCTGAGAGTGGGTAAAAATGCAAGGAATAATTTGCCAGCCATTTTGCATGAATTTAAATCCTTATGATCTAGGAAACAGACTAATTGTTTTATGTGGGATACCACTTGTTGATACTAGTGGGGGGAAAAAAGAAAAGGAAGTTGCTATGCAACTGAACAACTGGCTGGTGAGCTGAAGAATTCAGAACGTACATTAGGAATTCTTACCATTAGTAATTGTCTTGAAAATACAAATAGATTAAGTTAGAGGGTTAATTCTAATTTTTGTAAATGTCATCAATGTACTTCTAAATGTACTTCAGTGAGTGGTCATTAATGAAGGGTTGAGGAAGCATTAACCAGATTCAGATTAGATGTAGGTTGGTAGTCTGGTTTTGAGATCACAAATAAACTAGAGTTTGGCTTTGGATTCAGCAGTGTTGAGATTCTACAGTTAGGTCCATCATCTAGAATCTCATTTGCTAAAGACTTTAAAGATAGCCCTATATATGTGTTCAATAGAATTTAATAGCTAAACATCTCTGAACTGTCCCTTCTCCCTAACCATGCTGGAGTCTCTTACAGCAACTAGGGCTGATGCGAACGGACAGCTGTGCACTTTTTCTACAGAGCAAATCTGTATACAA
>NW_017728995.1:45009373-45016156 GCF_001723915.1 Gavialis gangeticus
ACCCATCTTTAGATACAAGCTGGACTACAGTTAGGAAACTGATTTGGATCTAAGCATTTGAATTCAGTATTTGGGGAATCCAACATTTGAGGTTTGGCAGCCTCAATTTACTGTAATGATGTAAGAATCATGGCTTTGCAAACAGGTGAAACCCATTCAATTTGTTTCCCAAATGCAAATGGAAATTCAGAATCAGTGAAGAAATACAGATCATAAGTGAGAAAAATGCTAATATGAACATGTTGCAGTAAAAAAAAGGATTCTTTCTTTATCACTGAGCTTTGTACTATCAATTAGAAAAATGTAATGGGTGGAGTTTTAAAGAAATGATAATTGACTTTCAGCAACAAGACATCAAAAATAGGCTGCAGCTACCACTTGTGCTATATACAGTTTGTGGCAGAGCAACTTCAGTGCCCACCACTTTAAGGGTGAGAGCAAACAGCAGGGCAACTGGCAGGAATGGGCCAGCCTTCATGAGAAGGTCACAGGGCTGCAGGCCAGGCCATGTGATTGGTGGAGAGAACTGAGCTGCCTCCACTTTAGTTCAGGCATTAGGACTGAGCCAGCAATCTGTTGATAGCAGCTGGAGCAACAACATCCAGAGCAACAACACTGATGCTCACGGAAGAGCTTGGAGGAAAGGGAGGAACTATGGGGAAGGTCGAAGGTTCTTACGGGCCCAATGGGGACTTGAGCCCCAGGGAAAAGGCTGAGACCTGGAGAAAGCTAGGTCCAGCCTAGCAAGGGGACTAATAGCTTGTAGGCCTACAAAGGGGCCAGGTAAACCTTGATTAAATTAGGCAGGGGTGAAGCCAGGGGGCTCAAGTGAATTCAGTAGAAATAGGCCCCATGCAACCTTGCTGGGGGCACTAGAACAGCCCAGATTAGGGTGCTGGCTCTATGGTGAGGCCTGAAGAGGGATAGTTCCAGTCCCAACCATCCAGTGGGTTGTTAAGACCAGAGAGTAGTGGGGCCAGGCATGCCCAGGGAAGGCGCCTGAGCCCAGTGTGAGTAGTGTGAGGGCCAGGTATGCTTGTCAAGAAGCACCTAAGTCCCATATGGGCGTGCAAGACCCCAGTGGCCCCAAGTAGGGGCAGTAGTAGTGTTGTGGGTCCCAGCAAAGGAATCAATTAAGAGTATGGAGCCAGGCATACCTGCGAGAAGGTACCTGAGTCCAAGGGGTGCAAGACGGTGGACCCAGCAAGGGGAGCTGTAGCATTGTTGACCCCAGAGAGGGTGCAGTAGTGGAGTTGGCCCTAGTGAAGACACAGTCATAATAGTGTGGAGGGAAGCCCCAGGAAGGGGGGGCAGTTAGGCCCAGGTAAGTCCTCGGATGCCTAAGGCCACAAGTGAGCCTGAGGCTGAGTAGGTGAGTAATTGGTCCTAGTCAGGAAATGAGATTGATGAGTTACCCAGTTAGGAGCTTGGATCAGAAATCTGTTCAGGGCTGGGTGAATTGGCTGGTCACCGTACAGATGAGGCCTCGAGAGGCTGCATGCCAGCTAGCCAAGTATTGTGAGTAGGCAAGCCTGATGGCCTACAGGAG
Source organism: Gavialis gangeticus (assembly GCF_001723915.1). Lineage (NCBI taxonomy): Eukaryota > Metazoa > Chordata > Crocodylia > Gavialidae > Gavialis > Gavialis gangeticus. The sequence continues at coordinate 45,010,923 of NW_017728995.1, forward strand.
CCATTCAGGGGAGCAGAGCAGGTTGAATGGGGGCCAGAGTAGAGCAGCATGTAGGAGGCCTAGTGATAGTGGGCAGAGTGCAAGAGGCCCGGTGAGAGTGGGTGGTGTGAATGAGGCCCATTATGGCAGAAAGAAAGGACGAATGTATGAGGCCTAGCAAGGGGCTGAGTGTTGTTCAGTCTTGAGCCAGACCATAGAGCAACTCAAGGATGACATCTGCAAGGCATGGGAGATGATAAGGAGAGGTCAGAGTCATGTGCACTCCCCTTGGGGTCTTAAATGGGCAGCCTCCCACTCTATTACACCCATTATAACAACAAGGCGTGGCAGGTGAGACTGGGTAGACTGGCCTAGACAGGCGGGTGGGCCAGTACTGTGACTGGGCCAGGGAGTTGCCCCTGTCACACAGTTCCTTGATAAATTCAGGCACATTAGGCATTTAGGTCTATAAATAAGTCCTATGTTACAGTTCCTTCCTATATATGCTGCAAACATAGTTTATGCATGATGACTTAGAATTTGCATTATCAAACAAAACATGGCTTTCCACTGTGTACAAGGTATAATTCATAGAAGAGGTTATGCAGATTTCCTACATGATGAACTTGATGTTTAAGCAACTGACAAGTGGCAGCACAAATCCTTCCTCAGATTACAGCCTTGGTATTCAGGCTGTCTCTGTGCATTGTTATTGATAATAATTAGAAAGTGATTACCATATCAAAATAAAATCAAAGCAGCAAAGCGATAACTATCTCCAATTCCAAATGTATAAATAAGAGGAGAGTTTTAACAAATTACAAATTCAAGAGAGAAAACATAATTATAAACCCTTTGAGAAAGACGACGAGCAGTTGAGGGCTTTTCAGAAAAGTTATGAGGAGAAAAATGTTTTTCTCCCTCAATCTTCAGAGCCCAATCCTGTGCCCATTGCCTGGCTCTTGAACACTAAACTGGAGAAGCGGGTGGAGCTCTCTGGCTCTTGACCTTCGGGGGAGGAATGGATGTGCCTCCTAGGGTGAGTAGCTCTGGCCACCCCTGTGCTAGAGATCAGGTCAAAGATTTGGAGTGACCTAGACCAACTGGAGGATTGGGCCAAAAGGAATCTCATGAAGATAAATAAAGACAAGTGCAAAGTCCTGCACTTAGGACAGAACAATCCCATGCACCAGTACAAGCTGGGGGCTGACTGGCTGGGCAGCAGGTCTGCAGAAAAGGACCTGGGAGTTACAGTGGACAATAAGTTGAATATGAGTCAGTAGTGTGCCCTTGTTGCCAAGAAGGCTAATGGCATACTGGTAGGTGTGTTGCCAGGAGGTCAAAGTAAGTAATTATTCCCCTCTATTCAGCACTGGTGAGGTCACATCTGGAGTACTATGTTCAGTTTTGGGCCTCCCACTACAGAAAGGATGTGGACAAGTTGGAGAGAGTCCAGTGGAGGGTGACAGAAATGTTGAGAGGGCTGGGGGGTATGGGTTATGAGGAAAGACTGATGGAACTGGGCTTATTTAGTCTAGAGAAGAGGACACTGAGAGTGGATTTAATAGCAGCCTTCAGCTACCTGAATGGGGGTTCTAAAGAGGATCAAGTTAGACTGTTCTCAGTGGTGGCAGATAACAGAATAAGGAGCAATGGTCCCAAGGTGCAGCAAGGGAAGCTTGGGTTAGATATTAGGAAGAATTTTCTGACTAGAAGGATAGTATAACACGCCTGGGGGGTGCATAGCAGCAATAACTGCTCCCCCCACCAGTTCTGCACCCACTCACAGTTCCTGCCACTTTGCTCCCTACTGCAGCCGCAGGAACTGCCGATGGGTTGCACCACACCCCTCCCCCAGCCTCTGCCCTAGTCCCAGCCTCATTCCCTCCATCCCTCACTGCAATGGGTGAAATACTGGAAAAACCCGCCATGGGTGAATGCTGGAAAAAACCCATCAGTGCAGAAGTTTATAAATTTTGGTCTAATATAACATTGGGGACCCAGACTATTATAGTTATTTAACATTTTTAAGGCATTAAGTTCTACCAACCTAAACAAACTATAACATTCATTCAAATGAAGAACAAATGACCTAATCAGTGATCTAATGATCGATGGGAAGCTGGGTGACAGCAACCACAAGCTGATCACCTTCACCATCTGCCGTAAATCTGGCAAGTCAGTTAGCAATACAGAAGTCCTTGACTTCAGGAAAGCTGACTTTGACAAGCTCAAGAGGCTGGTTGGTGAGGCCCTAAGGAACCACGACCCTAAGGGGAGGGGAGTTCAGGAAGAGTGGTTGCTCCTTAAGGGAGCAATCCTTGATGCACAAGCTAATGCTATTCCATCTCAGAGGAAAGGCAGCAAAAGGGCACAGCAGCCCCCTTGGCTCTCCACGAAACTAGCAGACCTCTTGCAGCTAAAAAGAAAGGCCTACAAAGGATGGAGGATGAAATCCACCTCCAAGGAGGAATATTCCACATTGGTCCGGTCCTGCAGGGAGTGAACCAGGAAAGCCAAGGCTGCGACAGAACTCCAACTAGCTACAAGTATCAGGGACAATAAAAAGTCCTTTTTTAGATATGGGAAGAGCTGGAAGAAAAGCAAGGGCAACATTGGACCCCTGCTAAACCAGAAGGGAGAACTGATGACCGATGCCCAGAAAAAAGCCAACCTATTAAATGGGTACTTTGCTCAGTCTTTCATCAGTCCCACGGGACACCCCTGCCCATTACGGGAAAGGGAGGCCTGGGTGAAGGAGATTCCCTGCCCTCCATCAATGCTGACCTCATGAAGAAACACCTTGAGAGGCCGGACACCTTCAAGGCAGCTGGCCCTGACAATCTACACCCCAGGGTACTCAAGGAGCTTGCTAGCATCATAGCCCAGCCCCTGGCATGGATTTTTGAGAACTTCTGGTGCTCTGGTGAAGTGCTTGAAGATTGGAATAAGGACAATGTGGTGCCTATCTTCAAGAAAGGGAGGAAAGTGGAACCAGCTAACTACAGGCCCATCAGCCTGACTTCTATCCTGGGGAAGGTCTTAGAAAATATTATTAAAAAGGCCATTCTTAACAGACTGGCCAATGGCAACATCCTGAGGGATAGCCAGCATGGATTTGTTGTGGGTAGGTCTTGCTTGACCAATCTTATTTCCTTTTATGACCAGGTGGCCTATCACCTGGACAAGGGAGAGGAGATTGATGTCATATCTTGACTCCAAAAAAGCCTTTGATCTGGTATCCCATGATCACCTCTTGACAAAACTGTCGAAATGCAGCCTCAGGTCCACCACGATCCACTGGCTGGGGAATTGGCTCCGTGGTCAGACCCAGAGGTTGATGGAAGTCAAACGTCATGGTGGCCTGTGACCAGTGGGGTCCCCCAAGGCTCTGTCCTTGGACCTATATTGTTCAACATCTTCATTAATGATGTGGACATTGGAGCCAGAAGTGGACTGGCCAAGGTCACCGATGATGCCAAACTCTGGGGTAAAGCATCCACACCTGAGGACAGGAGAGCGATCCAGGCTGTCCCTGACAGGCTCAGAAAATGGGTGGACAAGCTGCCCAGGCTGTGGCTCCATCCCACAACCTGTCCCAGGACACCATTCATCCCAGCCCCTACCTCTGCCCCACTCCCTCCCTCACTGTGGGGGCCCTGATCTGCCCCTCCTCCCCTTACCCCATTCACTTACCTGCTGGGAGGTGTGTGTCTGTGTCTATGTAAGCCCCTCACTCCCAAACCACAGCTTTTCTAGCCCTGCTGCTGCCCCTCACTCCTAACCCACAGTACCCTGCATCCTGCCAGGGTATTTAGGAACCCACCTTGGAAAAGTGGGAGCAGCAGAAACAGCATGTTGAAGACTGAATCAAGAAGCTGGAGCCACTCAATCTACAGAGAAGTACATGCCCAAGTTGCAATAGAACTTGTTGATTCCCAGTTAGCCTTGTCAGCCATCCTCGGGCCCACAGACAAGGACATTGTGAAAGACAGTCATTCTTGACTGTGAGGGACTGCCAACGATGATGGTGGAAAATGCATTCATACATCTTTTATGTGCTAGAATTTGTACTATTAAGCAAATGAACATTGATAATGTTGGAGCTGTTATTTTTAAGGCTGGAAATAATACATTTAATATTTATAACTCCTCATTTAAATTTATGCTGAACTGCTTCGCTTTGTAACAAATGAATCCAAAGTATGTGGCTTATGAAGAACATTTATTTTTCTTCCATCTTCTTAAAATATAAATAAATCTTGCTAAATCTCACTGTCAGCAGATAAAAATATACTCTCTTTGGTCATCATCCAACAGTTATAAAATCAATTGTCCCCTGTACCCTTATTAATCCCATTTGTATCTAATTTTTCAAACCAGAATTCTAGGAGGACCACATAATTACTTCCAAGGAATGCAGAAATCTTTCTGTGACCTCAAACCCCTTGTAAACCTAGTGAAATAAAAACAGCTGTAAATATTGTCAGCTGAATGGAAAAGTTTTTTTTTCTCCAAAGGCCATGCAGCACTACAGGAAAAGTCTGATATTTTCTTAATGATCTAAGCTTGTCATAGTGGTAGGAAAAATACCAAAACGGAGGAAATACCTCAAATAGCATTCCTAAAAAACAAACAATCTTGTATTTCACCAAACCGTGGACCTCACAGGTAAATTTAATCAAGGAGAAGTCACTTAGTATGCATGCTTTTCCAAGCTGAATGTTATTGTATGATTATTTGGCAGTTTTAAAGAAGATCTGAGTCTTATAGACTTCTGTACAGTATGTAAAATAAATGTAGAGGTCTGCATTTTCCCATAAAGGCTGATGTAGCAAAGCTCATTCAGGATTAAAAAAACTTGGTTTTGAAACACATTCATAAAGAAAAGCACTGAGATCCATTGCCTATGGTGAGTCAGAGCATAACTGTTCAGATCACCATGGGAAAATGTTCACAAATCTCCAAAATTTCATGGATTGTAATGTGAATAATAATGCATTTAAACATTGGTGACAAAAGTACTAGGTTAAGTCAGAACTCCCAAAAACTTGATTTTTCAACCCAATCTCATGAAAATTAAATAAGCATTAAACCAGGTTTTTGTATAATTTTTTTTTCACATTTAGAGTGAAGGTGACCACCTGAAATGAATGTGTGATCACTCAGGTTCAATACTGAATCATAAACTTACCTTCTTTCTTCACTTTATACAAGTCGCCTAAGGTGTGTGTAAAAAAAAAAAAAAAAAAAAA